>NC_082346.1:15757500-16357500 GCF_027477595.1 Haemorhous mexicanus | reverse complement strand
GGCTTGTTTGGTTTTGTGTTTGTGCTCTTTTTCTTTTTTTTTTTTCAATTCACCAGATCACAGTAGGAAGATTCAAGGCATCATTACAAAATGAAAAAAGGCAGAAGGTGATAGCAACCCTGATGTCCTGTCACACAATATTGAGCCCCTTTGTGTGTTAAAGTCTCTAGAACACAGGCTATACTGAGGACTTTCTACTTCCAGTTTCACTCAGTCCTCTCATATAAAATGAAAGCACAGAGCCTCTCATAAAGTAATTGTAGATTTTTTTAAAATTATCTTGATAATGCATTCCACCTAAATTTTGTTGAATAAAAATATAGTTTCTTAACTTTGCTGAAACTTGAAATCAGCCTAATGCAGATACCAGCATGGAAAACTTAAGCCTCAAGTGAAATTTGGAAGCTTGACACTTGAGTCTTTAAATGGAACATTTTAGGGGATCATTAACTAGGGATAATGCTGCCATGAAACCAGACACATCTGTGAGGAGGCACCCCAAGTTTCATTGACTGAGAACAAAAACCCATGCTGTTGTTGTTAATGAGAAAAGTCTCATCAAATACATTTTTCACAACAAATATTCACAATAGCTCAGAGGAAATGCTACTGGAAAGGATCCAAAGTATTTGGCTTTGTCCCTGTGGAGATCAGAGGTATAAGATGATACGGTTGATGGTTTGTTAAGGCAATTTCATGGTAATCATTTGTATATCTTACTGTGCAGTGCATTGGTCTGCATTGATAATGGAAGAAATCATGCACTAATTTTCATACAGCCACATAACATGGTTCACATCAAGTAAAAGTTTTTGCTTATGGTGCTCCAGCCAGGACCTGGCATTTTTCATTGTAATCTTGAGCAGATTTAAAGGCACTACCTAAAATGAAGTAGGCAATATCTTCATCACTGACTCCTTCTCAGCCTAGCTGGGTAGGAGGATCATTGGGCAGAGTTCATAAAAACTTGGAAAATTCTCTCTAGTCATCACAGCATATCAAATTTGGATTTCTATTAGAGGAAGAGAAACTTTTCGATTGTACTTTGATAAATAAGATTTGAAACTTTATAGAAGTGACTGAAAGCGCCCTGTCATAATTCTATACTATTAAATTGAACATTGCCAGGGGATTTATATTAGAGGAAGAGAAACTTTTCGATTGTACTTTGATAAATAAGATTTGAAATTTTATAGAAGTGACTGAAAGTGCCCTTAAACTGAACATTGCCAGGGAATGTCCTTGGGGTGCTGCCATTGGATTGCCAATAAATGTTAGCGGGGTCCCCAAATAAAGACCAAGAGGTAAAATCCCTTAAAATAATGCATTTTCTCAATCCAGAATCAGGCAAGATAGTAAGACTAAGTTTACTTTCCTATTGATCAAATATATTAAGGAAGGTATCTCAGAAAACATATGGTAAAAGCAAACTTCAAACTTTACCTTCTGAAGCATGAACAAGAAAATAACTCCAAAATTATTGGAATTAAAACAGAATTAAGGTAATCTGTGGACTACAAATCTGATGTATAGTAGACAGTATTTGTAAAATTGTTATTTGGCCATTAATTTGTTCTTTTGGTGTTTGGTATTAACTCAAAACAAATACAGGTAAGTCTGATCTGACATTGCCTGAGATTCAGAAAGTGTTCATGAATCGACGTGATCTAACCTGAGCATCAAAATTATTGCCAGCTTGCATTCAATCTTAAAAGTTTCTAAAATTGTTAACTCACAATTACTTTTTCTTTTCCCTTCCATTGGTGAGGTTGGGGATGAGATAGTGCGCATAAATGGATATTCCATTTCGTCATGCACACACGAAGAAGTCATCAACCTCATTCGTACAAAGAAAATCGTGTCCATCAAAGTCAGACGTAAGTAACACAAAAAGTCACCTCTATCACCAATGATTGCTATTAATGGATTGCTTGTGGTCTGCAGAAACCTAACAAAGAATTTTTCTTTTTCAGATATTGGCATGATACCTGTCAAAAGGTAATGGCTTTTCATTTGAAAACGGATTCATTTACACACAGCCTCTTCTATCCAAAGAATCTGTGTTTAATTATGAAAATGTGTGAATGCTGATTAAAATGTCACATCCTTTTTAATGAACAGGCAGATGTCTTGCTTGATGAATCTGATATTATACCAGTTGCCTACTTAAATGAACCAATTTCTATTTCCTCATTTGTCACAGATATCTCCTGGAAATTTAATTATCAATGCGCCTAGCTTAGCAGAGAGCTCCACTGCTTTTTTGTGTATGTAGCATTTGATGTTGGCTTTAGAGTTTAGACTGATTTGGTCCTTCAATTTTTGTTGAAAAGCTGAGCCTTTAAGTGGAATGCTTGAGAAATGTTAATGACAGGAGGTGTCACTCTGCATAGCCGTTTGTGTAAGATGTTCAAGTGGTTACGGTTCATTTTACAGTCCTCCTCTGAGTTTCCTAAAATTGCTTCACCTGAGATGTCTTTATCAATTTTATATTGATGTATCTACCTTTACTAGCCCCAATAATTGTACTCTTGTTTAATGTTCTGTTTAAATTGCTGAAAAATAAACCAAATGTGAATGGTATCCAAAGTTGTGGATGCAAACCAGAAGGCTCCATTCCAAAGTAGCTTCTGGAATCCATTGACATTTATTTTGTCCCATTATTTAAACTATTTTTTCCTTTCAGTTCACCAGATGAACCCCTTAAATGGCAATATGTGGATCAGTTTGTGTCAGAGTCTGTGGTAAGAGATCAATATTTTGTTAAACATCTTCTGGGGAGTCTGTAATGATTCTGAAGCACTTTTTCCTCTGACCTTATCAGAGAAGCTATTGTATGCATTATAATACAATATCTTGTTGAAAGTATTCTGTGAGGAATATCTTTTGTGATATGGAATTATTCTAGAGCTATTAGGTAAGGAAGTGGAAGGACACAAATGAAATTGCTTTTACTCAATAATTG
Organism: Haemorhous mexicanus; assembly: GCF_027477595.1. Classification (NCBI taxonomy): domain Eukaryota; kingdom Metazoa; phylum Chordata; class Aves; order Passeriformes; family Fringillidae; genus Haemorhous; species Haemorhous mexicanus. Next base: position 16,354,535 of record NC_082346.1, on the reverse strand, counting down.
CTTCTTCATTGTGCTTGAGCTTATTAACTTCTCAGGCTGTAGTTCTACTGCATAAGTCTTTATCAGATTATTTGGCCTATTTTAGGCATATTAGTGGAGGAATTACAACTTTGAATGCAAGTGACTTCTAAGGGTTGCAGAAGTGAAAAGAAACACCCCAATTACTGTTCTTTTGCTTTCAGGAAGAAAGGCTTACTTAAACAGTGAGCCTTATCATTTATTTCTCCAACCCTTTTGTCAGGGAACAATAATCTAAATTATTATTTTTCCATATCACTTTCCTCTAATTTCCCTCCACTTATTTATGAAGACAAAATTTGACTATTTAAGTAATCTTCTGCAAACAGGTAAGTTCAGTCTTTCACCTGAGCCATGCAGCTCCACTGAAATGACTCTACCTCCCTTTCATTTCCAGCAGGATAGGACCTTGGAGCCTTGAATAGGACCTTGAATCTTATCTTGATGCTGGCTGGGATTCATCCTGACTACATGAAATTTTATAGTAATCTTGATATGAATTCCAGACAGAATTAACATCTGCAGCATTGTTTAATCCCTCTGCAGGAAGGAAAGGGCAGTGTTGCTGGACTTGCTTCTTCTGGAGGGAGAGACAATAAAGAGAAGAAAGTCTTCATTAGCTTGATTGGTACAAAAGGCATGGGATGCAGGTGGGTAAACATTTTTTATTTAATGTCACTGTTTTTTAAAGAAGACACTCAAGGCAGTTATTTCCATCTTTCTTGGATATGATATCAGGAAAATCAAGATCCATGCTGGATCAGGAAGGCAATAGGGTATCTGTGGCACATATTACATATTTTTAGGCAAAGTGTAAGTTCCTTTGTTAAAAGTTCTGTCAGGAAGAAAAAAACTTTAAAATTTAAAAATAAGAGTGGACTGAAAGGGCCTTAGTACAACTTGTTATGGAATTGGATCTTTTAAATGCTTTTACATTTTTAAATACTTAAAAGTGCTGTTCAGTGATCTAGCAAATTCCAGCACTATCCACTGTCAGGTTTGCTCTCTGCCTTCTCTGACTCTTTTCAGAACTAGAGCACCATCACAAAGATACATCCACCTCCTAAAATTAATCTTGAATTTGCAAGATATTTTAGAAATATGATTCTGGGATTCTTGGACTCTTTGCATTAGTTATGGAGGTTTTGGAGTAGAAAGGATATTGTAGGATTTCTTATATATTTAGAAATATATAATTGTGATTATCTGGACTTTTTTCTCCTGTAATTTGGAGGATGTAAATGTTTTTAAAAAATAATTTACAAACCTGGAGAGGTGGCTCAGCATCACTCCTTGAATATATAATCTACAAAAGAGTTTCTGTATCTAGGCCCAGCTTAGATTGCATCTTAAAGTTCCTGAGCTAGATGCTGGCCTCTGGATGAAACATCCTTCTTGCTTCTAATAATAATCCTAACAAAATAACAATGTTTTATACATACAGTATCTTGCAGTTCAGTGAATAATTAGTAATTCTGCATTGTGTTGCTTGCTCACTTGCAGATATCATTAGTGCCCCAGTCCTTTAGGCAGGGTAGGTCAGCATACATGTAAGTTTCAGCATGCAAGGCAAAATACAGGAGCTTGAATATTTTTCTTTTAGGTTTTTCTTTTAAACCAGTTTTGTGCTGTAGAGAATAGGAAATAGGATGATAAACCATTGTGTGTCCTGGTAAGTTTTGGTGTTTGGTTCAGAATTGCTTAATACCATAAGTATTTTTCAAGCAAAAAAAAAAAATTACAAGGAAACAACTAAAACTACTCATTGTATTACACTGTATTCCTCATAAATATTATTCTGTAAATATTATCCAATTAATGTTTGTGATTTTTTATATTTTCAGTATTTCCAGTGGTCCAACACAAAAACCAGGCATTTTTATCAGCAATGTTAAGCCAGGTTCTCTTTCAGCAGAGGTGGGCCTAGAGGTAAGTTTTCCACCTTCCAAGGTAGGTACCACAAGGAATTCTTCTTTTGTATTGAGAACTCCAAGGATTCCTGGGAATTTTTTTCCCCGTGGGAAAGAAATATCTGGTGATCACATTTCAAACAAAGCAAGTTTTCTAAAATTTTAAGAACATGAGTGACCTGGGTCAGACCAATATTCCTTCAAGCTCAGGGCTTGATCCCAAGCAGTGGCAATAGCAGATCCCAGTATAGGAGTATGTGCAAGCCTAAAAGGTTTCCAGTCTGTTTCCCTTGCACTCTTCCAGTGCCCATGATTGTTGTGTGAAGGGTGTTAGAGAGCACATTTCTTTCTGTGTTCATGGAATATATCTACTAACTTAGCATCTGTACTAAAACTTGCATTAATTCCTTTAGGTTGGTGATCAGATTGTTGAGGTGAATGGAGTGGACTTTTCTAATGTGGATCACAAAGAGGTAAAATCAAGTCTTCTTAACTCCCTGGATTTGTAGTTGTCAGCTTATTAAACACCTGCCCTGTTTTTCTGTCCACAAAAAGTATGTTCTGATTCTGAGCTATTAACCCCAGGGGTTATGTATTGAACATGGATTTTGGATATTTGCATACCTCTTACTCTATTTAGTTCTGGAAATTCCAGCCTTGGTAACTAGCATTATACTGGCCTTTTATCACTTCCTTCCCACTGATTTTTGTTTGGTGTTAATTTGCAGGCTGTCAGAGTGCTCAAGAGCAGCCGTACTTTGACAATCTCTGTGGTAGCAGGCGCTGTAAGTAGTATATTTGTAAAAGCAGAACGTTTGTAAGCAGGAAATTGCTGTGTAAGTAAAGAAATGGTAAAAATAAATGGATATAAACAAAAGCTGTGTTTCTGTATAAGATCTATACCTCTGTCAAACCAGCACAGTTTTGAGTGGCATGTTATTCTTTCATACCACACCAAGTATTGTCAAATAAAACATGACTGTGGGCCAATGCAAAATCATTCCCTTGACAAGGAATGGAAATTAAATTTATTGTAATCATCTCTCATGTTTGAGAGCTTCTGTTCTAACAGATATCTGCTTCTGCTGAAACATGAAAGGTGAATTGGATTGGAGACAAATAATTTTTAATCCTGAATAGCTGATGCCTTAGTCTTATTCCAAATGAGTTCCTTTTGTGACTGTTTATCTGATCTCATTAGTGTATTGACACACTGAAAATTGCTCAGTTTTTCATTTCCACTGTTCTGTGCAACAGAACCCTAAGCCTTCGTGCTGTAATCTAAAGCCAGCTGAAATTAATTAAATCTTCCCTCTGTCTTCATTGTGACTTTCAATAAATGTTTTAATGTTCTTACTGCTTTAATCATTCTTATAGAAAGTATGTGGTTGTATACAAGAGGATAATCAAGTTCCATAGACTAATCAAAGACCATGTTTTCTAATTGCTCTGCAACTGAATTAAAAAAGGGAAAAAAAGATTTAATAAGTCACTTCAGCTGCTTCCTAAGGGCTCATGTATACTGTGTAGCTACATTAAGGAATTAATAGTTTATTTGATCTACTCTTAGAGTAACAAAAGATGAAGTTGTCCAAAGGCACTGTAGAGATTATTTAAACAAATACTCTGGGCTAGTTGATTAAGCTCTGGGAATTCAACATCCTAAGGACTTAGTTTCAACTCCCAGTTATGTTAACAACTTTAAAAGTATGAGATCTACCTCAGCATGCATCACTGGGGTGGTATCCTTAAAAGGGCAAATTGTTGCTATGGAACTCCTCTGTCCCTCACTCCTTCACCTTGCATCATCTTCTCAATAGACATCTTTGACTGGAGAACAGATAGTGTAAGGAAACAGTTTCCCTACTATGGTGCAAAGACATTCCTCAATGCCTGGTTTTGTTCAAGATGTCTACTTTGCACTTTAGAGACAGGAAAATCCTACATTCCTAATGAACATGGGATTTTAATTTCAGAAATTAAAATAAGATCAATGTTATCAAAGTGTTCTACCTGTAGCAATATGGAAATATCTTTCTTGAGCAGAAAATAGTGCTAGTGTCTGAATTGTAAAGCAAATGAAACAGGAACCAACTGAAACACATAAACTGAACAAGCTGAAATACATAAAACCAGCTGAAATACATATACTGGACAGTGGTTTGGGGATGTACATTCCCTGTATTTGGGTTCCAGAATGATGACACATTTCTGCAGCAGCCAGGCATAAGATCATTAAGACACAGTAACTGTGTAGTTGTCTTCACACTGGGAATCATTTAGTGTTCTGTTCTCTGGCATTTCATTGCTCAGTGAGGTTTCAAGTACACTGTGATTTTTTTTCTGAGTGACACACTGAGCATTAATTTGGCATGACCCTTGTGATGTTGTTGCTGACTTCAGTAGTTGCAAACCTTGTCTGAGGTGTTCTGTACATAATAACTGAGAGGCTGAAACTAGAATAGCTCCTTGGAGCAAGCAGTCAGGTCTTTGAGGAACTTCCAGGGTGGGTTCCTCAGGAAGAGCAATGTGGGGAAATGGCAGATGGGCTGTGGATGCTGACAGTCTGGTCAGAGAGAAAGTCAGATAAACTTTCTCAAGCTCCCCCAGAGTAATGCCTGGGAAAGTTTATTTGACCAGACTGTTAGCATCCACAGATGTGCTACTGTGTAATTGGGTTTGAATTATTTCCAAGAAGAACTGCATTAATGAGATATTTTCACAACTGATGGGAGTGGTGGTTTTGATTGCAGGGCAAGGAGCTGTTCATGACTGAAGAGGAGAGGCAAAGAGAAGCACGTCTCCGTGAGCACGAGCGCCAGGAGTTAATGCATCAGAAGCGGCTTGCGCTGGAGACCAACAAAATCATCAAAGAGCAGCAAGAGAAAGAGAGATTGTGAGAACTCTCTGTAGGACAGCCTGAAAAATCTAGCTTAGATTTGGAGAGGGCATGGAAGACAGGAGCATATAATTATTTCTGTGATATTTCTCACAGAAGAGTTGAGAAGATTCTCAACTCAGATTAAGTTTGCTTTGCTTTTGCAGAGTCTCTGCTCATAAAATGTTTGTCCTGTGATGCTCTTGATATCCTGAGCTTTCAAAGCTGATAGCATTGAAAGCCATCTTGAGTAGAAGGGTCACACTGCTCCCTGACTGTCATACCCCAATGATTCAGTGTGATATTCATTATTTTCCTGACGCTATTCACTCATGCTTTATTTTTGGCAAGGCAGTTAGAAATTTTAAACTCATACAAAAACACAATATAGTCTTGCCTCAGAGGTAGGTAGTGACTTAAAGAATTAAGTAAATGATATGCCCTTATTATCCCTGTGGTCAGGAATGTCCCCAGGGTTCCTAGGAAACCATACTGAACCTTTGGTGTCTTAAAGATGACTTTTAAAACAGCATTTTCTCCCAATACAAATGTAAATGTATTTACTGTTTTTAAATTTAACTATATGCTGACTCACTTTGTTCCGGTTCTTACTCAGAAAATACTGTTTTTATCATGTTGTCCTAATTCCACTTATTATAGAAGAAAGCTGGAGATTTCCCAGAAGGCTGCAGAGGAAGAGGAGCGATATCGCAGAGAAATAGAGCAGTGAGTAAAACCTTACACAGGCAATGTGCCACCTGGAAAAGGGTCCCTTGTGTATTAGACTAGATCTGGCTGAAAACATTCTGCATGTTGCTTTCAAATAAAATTGTGTAGTATTTCCATTTAGCTAAATGTAGGATCCAGTCCATATCAGTAAGTACATCGCAGATAAAGAATAGGAAACTGATCTGAAAACCAGCACCTGTAAACATGAGGATTATAAATAAACATGAGGCAATAATAAATTCAGTGTGAAGCTGAAGTTGAGATCTTATTTTAAAAGTATTATTAATAGATAGAGAAACTTAAGCTTAAGGAAATTCTGTGCCCCAGAACTTGTTTACTTTGTTGTCACTGAAACACTAAACTGAATTCTAAGAGAAAAAAGGCAGTTCTGCTAAGAAACAGATCAGTACTCTATTTTTAACTTAAGCATTCTTTTGCATTTGGAAGTTTGAAATTATCCAGTTGTTATCACAATAATTAACTTTCCTTCTAAATGATGCTGGGAAATTGCATGAAAATGCAAATTGCAGAGTAACATCTGTTTTGATTCAGCCTTTTAGGGCTAGAATTGACCTTCAAGTCTTTGGCTTTGCCTCTTTGACATATTAAGGGGTTTTAATTAATTTAATTCATTTAAGTCTCTTTTCATGTATCTGTATTAGTTAAAATTTTCTGATAGAAAAAGAGCAAGGAATTCTGAATTTGTAAGGTGCATAAAGAAATATATACCCCAGCTGTCACAAGAGAAAAATCTTCTGGCAGTCCTGCTGTGGGCTCTACAGCAGCACATGGATGAATTCTTATGCATTTCCCTTTTCTGATCCTAGGGAGTTGATAACATCCTGTTCTTTATTTGTGGCCTATATAGAAAATCCTGCAATAGCCAAAAGCTGCTACAAAAGCAGGCCATCACAGGTGAAGGATGATTCTGTTCTCCAAATCTAGATTGCCTGTCTGTTATAATGGATGTTGGATGTCTGCTGTGTTGTTCTGCACTAAGAGCAGCTTTACTCACTCAGGGAGTGCTTTCATGCCCTGAGGGCTGCTCAGTGTAAAGTCTAGCACAGCTTTATGGTTGCTTGTATAATTTTTAAGTGTTGCTCAGGCATTTTTAAGCTTTTCCATATCACAATCCAAACTGTTAAGTTGGTGTCAATCTCCTGGGTGAGGAAGAGGGAGAATGGTAGTAGAGGAACCTAGATGAAATCTAAAGCTGAGATTTAATGAGCAGTCGTGGCAGGCTAAAATACAATGTTTTTCTGTACTGATTGTTTGTGAGTATCATGCCTTGTCTTCTTTTAAGAATCCTTTCTGCAGGAGTTCCTTGTCTAAAGTCACTGTGCCCTTTTTTGGTATCTTACATTTGAAAAAATTTCATATATGCCTAAATGGCAGAGGTCCCTAACTCTATGTAAGTTAGATTGTAACACCAGCTTTTAAAAACTAAAACTAAATGAAAAAACATTCTGTCCATTGTTCCCTGACAATGCCTCTAAATTTAAATAGTGAGCTCAGCTACAGATTCAAGAGCATTTTGACACCATGTGAATATTTTTTCAATTTACTTTAGCTAATTTAGAAATGCAAAAGATAATCCAAATATAAATAGCATCATGCATATCTAAGACCTGGTAAATTTTGGCACCACATTATCAGTTCAATGCAAGCTGTAGTCAAGAATAGATCTCAGATCATTTAAGGTAACATATATGAAGCTACATGTTGTTGGGATATTCAGCACTTCTGCTGTGACATACTTGGTATTTGCTGAATTTTTGTTTGAAATGTCTTCTTCTCTGATCAAAGTGCCATACTAGGTAATTTACTTGTTTTGCATGCTCTTGTCCTGAAATGTGACACTCTCTGCAGCACCCCCATTCTCTTTCTGTACCTGTCTATTCCCCTCTCCTCTCTTTTTTATTTTTTCCCTTTTTTTTCCTAGAATATGGAATTTAATGTGATTTCCATTTCAACAGTATTTATTTCTTTATGGGAAGAATCACTTTTTATGGCAACCTGGAACTATGTGTTTAGGAAGCCATCATCAAAATAGATTTAAAGATAGAGAGAGGAGTCACATGGTTTTTAGGTATAATTTGCCATTGTGACATCTGATTTAGGTGTATGGTAGATATTCTATCACTCAGTGCTTCAGTTTTTCCAATAAGTAATTCCAGTCCTAAAAATTGCTAAGTGAGAGATGTTTTTTTACTTCATTCAAGGTGACAGTCAGTACTGTAGTGTGTCACTCATGGCTTAGCATCTGTGCAGGTGTTTATATAACAGGCCTTAGAAGTCCAAATATTAAATAAGAATATCTTCTTACACTGTACTTTACAAATTATTTTAGTAGCTTAGTAAAGGAAAGGGATTGATGAGAAGAATTCAGTTATGAGGAAGGAACAGTTTATTGTGCTTTATATTCAAGAGAAAAACAGATATGCTGAAAAATTATAATGGTAATGAATATATACTGGTGATGTTGGTTTTGTACTCAATGTCTAACTGCATTTGTTTCCTCTAGGATAACAGCAGAGGAAGAGAAATTTAAAAAGGAGTGGGAAGAAGACTGGGGTCCTAAAGAACCACCCAAGTCTCTAAAAACTGTAACTGCAGAAGTGCACTCTGCCCCTCGTTCCAAACACAAAAGTAAGGAATTGATGTCAAATTGCCTCCTTCTATTTGTCTCAGACACATCACTGAGCTCTATTGAACATAGCACTAGTTTGTCTCCAAGTTAAGCTAGCTATGAATTGGTTATTTTCAGAAGACTGGAAGCATATAATACATCAATTAAATAATTCTTATTTAACAGGTACCTATCTTGCAACATCTACATCCATTCACATGGTCATGGTTTTCAACAATCAGCAGCAGAAAAAATAATAAGACTTTCTAAGAAATGGTCTGAAGCATCAACCTTGGGAATTTGTTGCATTGTTTTGCATGTTTTTTCTGTTCAGTGTTTACCTGTCAGCCTTTTGACAGTTTGGCTTGGGATATTAAAGATCACCTTGTTCCAACCCTCTGCCATGGGTGGGGACAACTTCCACTAGACTAAGTTGTTCAGAGCCCTATCCAAAACTGGCCTTGAACACTGCCAGGGATGGGACACCACCACCTACCCTGGGAAACCTATTCCAGTGTCTCACAATAAAGCATTTCTTCCTAGTATCTAATCTAAATCTATCCTCTTTTAGTTTAAAGCCATTCTCCCTTGTCCTGTCACTACATGCCCTTTTAAAGCATTCCTTTTCAGTTTTCTGGTGGCCCCTTTTAGGTACCAAAAGGCTCACCTCAAGTCTCCCAACAGCCTTCTCTTCTCCAGGCTGAGCAGCCTTAACTCCCTCAGCCTTTCCTCATAGCAGAGGTGCTCCAGCCCTCTGATCATCTTCATGGCCCTCTGCTGGACCATTCTGACAGGCCCAGTCCATCTTCTACTGGCAGCCCCAGAGCTGGGTGCAGCACTCCAGGAGGGGTCTCATGGAAGCAGAGTAGAGGGGCAGAACTCCCTCCCTTGCCCTGCTGCCCATGCTGCTCTTGATGCAGCCTAGGATGCTGCTGGCTGTGTGATTTACTTGTCAAAATGGAATTGAGAGTGTTGGAGCTTAGCTGGCAATTAAGAAGCTAAATTGGAAGCTGCAAATTGTATGTGGAGAGTGTACTAAAATTGTATTGTGCAAAGAAAAATGTGGAAATTTCTTGTTGCATTATCTATAGGAGACCCGGGCCAGTTCCTAACCTGATATTATTTTATTATATTGTTTGGTGTGTGACTTTGGGAAGTCTGCTGATGGTTCCATTACAGGAAAAGCCACCAAACTCTTCAGGCTTCCCTTCACCACACAGCAGACCAGTTGTCCACATGTAGATTCTAACAGCTCTTCAAGACTGGAGGAGGTTGGAGATTGTTTTAAGTAGGGCCCTTTTTTTTAACAATTCTGTAGGAAAACATCCCATCATTTACCACATTTTTTTGCTTCATGGAAACTTCTAGTCACACAGTCCTGATCCCTTTTTCATTTCATGGGAACCTCCAGTTGCTGTCACTTCTGTCCCCTCACCCCTTTCCTCCTTTGTTTCTCTAGAAGATTTAAAGGGAGTTGCACATGACCAACTTGAAACAGATGACATGGATGAAGTGAACATGAAGCAGGACAAACAGGTTTGCCACTCAGCCCTGACTTCCTATCCTGATTCAGACTCTTCCTGTGTCTCACCTCCTCCTGACAGTCAGTCTTGACATTCAACTGACCTAGGGCAATATGTGTGGTCCTTTAGTAAATGATGATTGATTTTGACACTGCTGCTGTCATTGCATTTAAAGATAACCTTGATATGAAATCTTAACAACCCTAGAAACGTGGACTATATTGAGTGCTTTGTGTTAGCAGTGTTTCTTATATAAAGTTATGGTAATATATTCTTTTGTATGTTTTTACTTAGCAATATATTTTATAGTAGTTATGCACTTGGCTTGAAATATTTTGTCTTGGGAAATGGAGCTTTTCATATCTCCTCAAAAGCCATGTTCTGCCACAAGCTTGAATGAGTTTGAATACCTGTTTAACTTTCATAAGGCTTGCTAAAACTATTGTAAAGTAGGAGTGTGACCATAGAAATCCTAGCAATGGCCTGTGTAGTTCTGTATGAAGATTACTTGTTGCATTTTCATTGTTTGGCATAAAATGTGTATCATAAAAATAAGGGAAGCCTATGACTAAATATTCTAGAACCATTTATCAAGAATTTAGCTAAGAATTTGTCATGTAATCTCAAACCTCTGGTGTTGCGCCTTCAAATAAATTTTACTCAGTTACACATATCAGCATTGACTGGTGTGAGTATGAGCTTGTCCTTGCCTTTTCTTCAAAAAACAACTTTTCCTTTACCTTTTGTAGCTTTTGGATGGTTTTATCGGTATGAAGGAAAATTTCCCACAATCCGTAAGGTACAAAGTTTGAAATGTGAATTTGTTTGCTGTGTGCTTGTTTGAATTGGAGTTCCTCCTTTTTCTTCTTCTCTGCTATTAGTAAACATTCTTTATAGTCAAATGTTCCTTCTTTTAATGTGTGCACAAATGAAGATGCCTTGGGGATGCATGTGTCTAGGACTTTGTGCTGTTGAGTCCTTCAGGCTCTGGGTTCTGCCATGTGCAGAGGGAATTGTATAACAATACTTTGCAGGTGCTTATTACAGGTGGGCAAAGCATGTCTTCATGTTCTCCAAAACATGTGTATATAAAAACAGTAGAGACAAAAGTTATCCAATTATACCTTTGCAAATCTCCTTGTAGGAGGAGTGCTGAAGGCAAAAGGCTTTTAGGCATGCACATATGAGCAAAATAAAAAGTTAACAATCTTTAAGCTGATAGAATACTTCTGTATGGAATAGTGCTGAAGTGTTGCAATTTCAATTTATGAGAGTTTCAAATAATATTTTATAGTTGCTGTTGCTTCCTTTTCTTTATTTCATGCAATGTATATTAGCCATATTATAGGGGGATTACTGTTGTGTTGTGTTGTGTGCTTTAGTGGTGGTTTTTTTCCTAATTAACTCTGGTAAAAGTGCCATGAAGATTTTGTGTGTGCATCTGGCAAGAATTCAAGGTTTCAGAGGAGGTCAGGATTGTTTCTGAAAGATGAAGTATTTGTGTTTAGGACTATTAATTTGACCATCTGTGTGCCCAGGGTATACCTGCTCCCCTTAAAAGTGATGAGGAGAAGATGGTGCATTCCAATAGCTTTTTGTACTGCTAGTGACTGTAAATCATTGTGGATCTGTAACCTGTGGGAAAGCCAGGGCAGTTAGGATTTTTATCTGAAAATGATAAATGCATGCTGTGGAAGCTCTTCACTCCAAGAGAGTAATATTTGGGGTTGCTGCTGACAGCTATAGTTTAGAGAATGCCCAAATACCTCTTCATATACTAATGATCTTAACATTATTCCTGTTGAACTTTACTACATTGTGTGCACTGAAAGCTTGAAAAGGTTTTATTTTCAATCATTTGTTTTTGGCAGTGGTGAATTTCTGTCCTACTCCCTATTGCTAATGATTTTTTGTTTGTTTTAAAAACAATATTTCGCTCTGTACTAAAAATGTCTATAATAGGAAGTAAACTGAATCCATGGGGAAAATTGTAGGAAAGGATGAATCATCCTGTTGCATCTGAATGCTGTGAGTGCAGCTAAGACAGTCAGATACATCTTCATGTTCTAGAAGACTTTGGCTTGTGTACTGCTTAGTGGGCCTTTAAATTCAGTAATTCTTCAAATGTTGATACCTAGCAAGTTGACCTGCCTGATGTTACATCTAGCAGACAGTACTAAATGTATCTTTGAATTTTTAAGAGGATGATATTGGCAATTGTTCTTAGGGTAAAAACTAATTAGCCCTGAGATAGACCACAGAATTAGGTTTATGTTAAAATATTAGTGTGGAAAGCTAGATTTTTTTAGTTAAGCTTTATTTCCAATGTTTCTGGGGTTCCTTTTCCCTCTCCTCCCTAAAACACCAACACCATGTAACCATGAAGCAATAGACCACATCCCACTGAACTCAGCAGTACAAAGTTCCAGTTACCTGCTTGACTGGGGGAACTGGCTTCTGTAGCAGCCAGGGAAAATGTCTGTTCTCCAAGGCTTTGTTATCAATATTAACGTGCAAAAGGTGAAAGGAAGACAAATAATGCTATTTAATGTGAAGCAGTTCATGGTGGTTTTAGGAATTCAGAGCAAGAAAAGTCAATAGTTGATGATGATGATGAGAAGAACCAAATCAAACCTGAAGCACAACCTTTCTGGCTGTGGCAGTAATTGTCAATAAGTAGCCACCTGCTACTCTGTTTTAATTTTCATAAATAAACGGAGAACATGGCATTTCCAAAGTGAACTAAGTCCTACCTGTACAAATGGGAAAGGGCAGCAGATATGTGACATCACTAAAGAAGAAATAAGGAGCAGTCTGTGTTTTGAAGACAACAGGAACAGAGGCTTCCAAAAGACTATGTAGCTTTTCCCTTTGTGTGTATCCTACATCTAAAATTTTATAGTCACTTTGTGCTGTATTGTTTAACTCATCTGAGTAGATTTTACCCAGTGCTTGTAGGATCTACATGGTTTTTGTGATGCAGTGTTCCTTCTTGGAAGCAGGATCTCGGTTTCTGCACTGATCTAAACTTTTCCTTTTTAATTCCTTATTTCAGTTTTGTTAGGGGATGCCATGCTGATTTTAGGGCATATGCATGAAGCTGTTGTATGCATGGACTATGCGCATCTACATGAGCATCTGTCACCTGAAAGCAATCATTCATATATTTATATATAAATGCCAAAACAGAGAGATGGCAGTTTAAGACACAACCAAAACTGTTTGAATACTCAAAGTTTTGTAGTGGGCCTGTATGCCCTAAAGCTGTAACTTTGCAGAGGAACAAAAAAGTTGAATTCTCTGATCTCATCACCTTATATTAGGGGGCACAAGCCCTCCAAAAAGTTTGAATTTCCTGTAAATTGCTGCGTAAACAAATTTTGGATTTTCTTTTAAAAAACCATCCCCATACTTGCATAGACTGTAATTAATTTTTCAAGGCAGACACTCATGTACCAAGATTGAAGTTTCTGGTGGTTTAGCTGATGTAAAGATTTTTGTTACAAAACCTTTCCAGAAAGGGAAAGAACGAAAGAAGTCAAAAAGTGATAGTTTTTGTGAACAGAAGAAGAATAAAAAAGAAATGGAGTTTGAGCAAAAACTTGCCAAAGAGAAAGAAGGAATGCTGGAGAAAGAAAAACAATTGAAAATAAATCGTCTTGTGCAAGAGGTATGTTGTGATCTATCAAGAGCAAAGCTATATTAAAAGAAAATTAAATGGATTTTTAGTGGAATTATTTTAGCAGGACACTTGTTTACTTATTCAAAGATAGTGAAATTTTTAAAAGTGTTTTACTGCAAAGTTCTGTTGCCAAATTTTCTTCTTTCTAGTCAGCTTTTGCCTAAATGAGGATATCTCTGCAGTTGTGTCCATGTCTAGTGATGAATTTACTGAAAAACAGCAAAATAGGGAATCCTTAAAAGTATTGCTATTTTTTTTAAACTCTTGTAGGTGGCATTTCATACTTTTGAAACATATTTGTCTTATGACCATACCTATAACCTTTTCTAATGCACCCATGTTAATGGTCAAGGTGTCTGAGACAGAACGAGAAGACCTGGAAGAATCAGAAAAGGTGCAGCACTGGGTGGAAAGACTTTGTCAAACACGATTAGAACAGATCTCCTCTGTGGAGAATGAGTCTCCTGAGGTAAAATTTTAGCTTTTCCATATATTGCCTGATCTTGAAATAAATGAAAGTTGTCTCCTAAAAGCAACAGGTTTTACCAGTGAAAAAAAATCTGTATTTTTCTTTGCCCCTCAGTCCTTTCTAAGTGGGGGGGGAAGTCAATAATTGATGACTTAGAATTTGCTTTTCCTATACTTTATGAAAATTTAAACATTATTTTAATGAACTGATTGTATTTTGTCCTTTTTAAGCCTATTATCACCACTAAATTAACAGTTTTATTGTCTTATTAAATATTTGGGCTGGGTGGGACATGCTACCTGTAACAAAAGCTGGATCCAGCTATATTTATTAGTTTCATGAGAATATAAGAACATGATTGATGATGAGCTCTTGGAAGCTTCCATGTATTGTGTGAAATAAAGGAACGAGATAAGAAAATTACAAAAAGATATGAAACTCACAAGCAATAGGTTTTGGGCTTGTGCTTTAAGTAGTCCCCTTTAATCAGGGGAAGATTGCTCCTTAGAGCCTGATGGTTCTAGACGTGTGGTGAGGCTTTCCCACCATCCTGTTGCTCTGGCTGTCTTCCAAGGAAAGCCACTTCCAAGAGGAACACTGCAATCTACTGAGCTCCCATGGGATCCCCGAGAAACTGCAACCACAAAAGGGACCTTGGGGAATGCTCTCGCATGATTTCCTTCAGGTCAGCGTGGAGCAGCTCTGAAAAAGGCAGCTGATCTTTTGTTCCTCATGGCCCTAGGCTCAGATCCATGTGGTTTTTCAGTACAGCTCTTTAGTGGAATGATTACGCAGAGGTTTTCTCTCACTATCCAAACTTGGCAGCCTGTGTTCTGCTAGAACTTTGTCCCTCTTTGTAAAGTAAGAGGGAACATTACAGATTACAAACAGTGTTGTATTTTCAGAGCTCAGCCTGGGTTTAAGACCAGCACTCTGTGTTTGTTCCATCAATTTTTCCATTACATTATATATAATTGCTCTACTACGATTTTTCTACAAATCTGCCCAAGCAGTTAAAACACTTAAAACACAAAACCTGGGTGCTCCTTAGGGGTAAATGCAGCTGAAAGATATTCAGGTGCTACAGGCTGAAACTGTTTCTTGGAAACAAGAGCATTCAAGATCTCCTCTGCCAAAGAAATAGCAATTTTTCAGGACAAGGAGGTGAGCATGTTAGATAAGAAGAATGTGAAAAATGTTACCCACTGAGGGACATGTTGCCATATTAGAGTAAGATGAACGTGTCTGTCAGACAGCTTATCTATGAAAGGTTTCCTCAAGTGAATCTATGAAATAGCAAAATGACTGAATTTTTCTCAAATACTCCAGTCGGATCACTGATAAAAGAAATGTTAGCAACTCTAACAGCATTTGTAGATGCCTTCCTCACACACCTCCTCATTTTTTTGAATGAGCATTCAAACCCTGAAGTTGTTTAGTACCTCCACAGATCTGGTGTGGATTAATATAAATTATAAAATCTCAAACCCCTTGTGGATTAACATAAATTATAAGATATCAAGCCCCTTGAGGTTCTGAATTAATAGCACGCTAAATTTTTGTTTTGATAGCTGCTAAAGCTTAGCTTCCTTTCTTCTACTAATGTGTGGTTATGTTTACACAACTTTAACCCCTTTCCCTTTTTAACAACATAAAATCTCAAGGCCTGTCTTTGATTATTTTCCTTCAAATAATCACCTTTGTGAGGACCAATTGTTGCTTTCTCCTCATAAGAGCCAGAGAGGCAAAAGTTGTTATATTGGTTTGTTCTGTGATTTTTCCTTCTGAAAACTTCATCATTGGGGTTTTGTGGGGTTACTTTTGTCAACCCCCTTACCCCAACAGCTGCCATCACACCACTTCTGGTTTTTCTTCTTTTTAAACTGGAATCCCAAGGAGTGCTTTTGGAAAGGTTTTCAGAGAAAACGTTTGTGTATATTCTGTGTGGGAGAAGCAAAGATCTTCCTGTGGAGGAGCAGTTGGGCTGAGTGGTGTGCTAGGGCTGCCCATTCTTTGGAAGTGTTGAGTAGGTTTCTGTTCTGTGGCCCGTAGCTGGCGAGTGGGCGTCCTTCTGCCTCTCCCCCCGCCACCTCCATGCGCCGCTTTGCCGGGGGCCTGCAGCTGCACACCACAGATCTCGATGACATCAACTTAGATGAAGTTGACAAACCCAAACAGCGCGCACCGCCGCCTCCGCCGCCCCCGCCGCCCCCCACTGTTACCCCAGCACCACCGGCTCATCCACCTCCTGCCTCAAATGCTCCACGAGGTCCAGCCCTGTTGGTAACACCAGCTTCCCAGGTGACCTCGGGATCTGTTTGGATGCATGCACCTTTATTGTTCCCCTGCGTGCCTCCCTGCTCTCATCCATCACCATCTTTGTCCGCTGGACTTACCCTTCTGCCCCTTGCAATGTCAATGTCAGGGGGTTTCTTCATTTTTTCAGTAATGAATGCAGTCCAGAGCAAGTTTCATTTTAACATTTTTTAAATGTAAATCAGGAGGGGTTTGCTCTCCTGCTTGCATAACCCTATTACCTGCAGATGTACTAAGCAGAATGTATCAGTTTACAAAAAAAGGTTGTTTGGACTTGAGTGATTAAAAACTTTAAAAGGCTATTGCAGTCCGCAGATTTAATTCATTCTTAAATTTGAGAAAAGTATCCCTGTAATGAAAATTACTTGTAGAAATGCTTTAAATGTGTCATCAAATTGCTTTGTTAGGTGAGAAGAGTGGACAAAGAAAACTGGCCTAAAGTCAGAAGGTCAAACTTTTAAAAGGTCAAAACTGTGGAAAACAAAAAAGCAAGAGCTGGTAACCTGCTTTTACTTTCTGCACTTTGAGAAAACATTGACTTTGTCCTTATTGCAATCTGAGTTCAAAAGAGGATCAAATAAAAGAAATCTTGTGCCAAATCTTGCTTTAGGAAAGAAATGGCAGCTGACTCATCATAATTCCCTTTGCCAAGCACTGTAGTGAGGATCATGTACTTCTTTTGGCAAAAGATGCTTACTTGCTTCAAGCAGCAGAAGAGGATCCCATATAGTCACTTCTTTCCTATACAGTTTTCTGCATGGGTTGTCTGACTGCACTGTTGGGTTTTGGGGGTTTTGCATGTTTACTAAATAGTCTTTGTATTTGCATGATTCTCCTTGGGAGGGGAAAGATATGCACATT
Organism: Haemorhous mexicanus; assembly: GCF_027477595.1. Classification (NCBI taxonomy): domain Eukaryota; kingdom Metazoa; phylum Chordata; class Aves; order Passeriformes; family Fringillidae; genus Haemorhous; species Haemorhous mexicanus. Next base: position 16,337,520 of record NC_082346.1, on the reverse strand, counting down.
TATCCCTTTTTGGTGGAAACTGGTAGATTCTCTTTCTGTGAACAACTGCCCCGATTTGACCCATGAATCTCTTGTAAACTTATGTGGACCTCTGAGAGTGTTTGATCTCTGTGGTTCATACATTTGGAGTGCCAAGAATGTGCTAGATCTACTGAAATGGAAATATCATATGTTCTTCTGGATAGCAGGTTTCCCAAGTTATTTGTAAAATAAAAATGATGTGAAACGACACAAGTGTACAAAATACTTGTGTTGAGAGGAAAAATACACTCTTGTAAAGAGAACAGAGACTATTCAGCTAGAAGGAGTAATATAGGAACTGCCATATTTATCTGACCCCAAATCAATAAAATCTAATATCTGTTTCTTGCAGTTTGTCACTGCTGAGTGTGTTAGAGAAAGTAAATTAATAATTAAGAAAAATATGTTAGGTTACAACAAATTACCTAGTCTTTGAAATTAATGTCAGTTTTCACTGAACATTATTAGTGTATATGAGGAAATAACTAGGTTCTTAGTAAAATTAATTGAGCCAAAGCTGCTTTGTTCATAAATAGATAATTCAATATATCTGATGTCATTTCAGAAATGGAAGAAAAATCCAAAGCATGACAATTTATTCTTGCTGCCTTTTACAAAGTCAGTTTTTAACCCCACAGATAAGCAAAAGTAGTGCATATATGAGGCTGTGGATTAAAGATCTCATGTTTATGCCTGCTAAAGCCAAAAAATAAGACAACTGTATTTGTCCCATAAGTTCATTTTTCTAATATTACTCAAGCTGGTACATCTTCTTTACACTGCTCCATTTTTGGTTTTAACTCAGATAATTTAATTTCCAATTCAGCTTGAACAAAACCTGACAAAAGGAATAAAATCCTGTCAGAGACATTCTTGAGAACTAGCTGTTAAAATATCTGGTATAAATTGTCTGTTTCTGAAAAAAATATTATTAGCTTTACACTTTATGTGAACCCAGTACTAAGTGTGTTGCTGTTTAGGTTGTAAGAAACAACTCCCACGTTGGCAAAGCGTCCCCTGTGTCAAGCAACCCTCTGGTATGTCACGAGCTGTTTGTCATGGCTGTGGTTTCATGAACTTCCCATGTAGTGCTAATGACAAGGAACTGCCAAAGGTTTCACTCTGCAGGGATAATTTCTTTAAAATTCAGCACAGGGAATGAGCTGTGTGCATATGTTGCTGTGCTGAAAGCACAAGTGGTGGAAGTGACTCCTAATGGTCCAAGGATTTTGTATTTCAACAGTTCAGCAAAATGCAGTCAATATTTGCATGTTGTGAATGTCTGTACGTCACGGCACATGTGCTTTGTTCTTCCATCAAGGCAAAAATTGCTAGGTTCAAACTACCTTTTAAATATAATGGGTGCTAAGATGCAAGTTTCATCTCAGAACCACCATTTGTTTGACATCTCTTTGCACTGACTTTGCATGGTCAGACATCCATTCTGCCCGCTAGAAAATTCTGTTGCTAAATTGTGCAACTCCATCAGAAATCATCCCGTTCCTATGCAGCTTAACAAGTTGGTGTCTGTGAATCTGTTGATTCTGATTTTTCTAAGTTCAGAATGTTTAATGTATTTTGCAGTGTGGAACAACATTAGTTGAGTGATATCCACAGGGACTTTAAAATATCTGATTCAAACTTTAAAAAAAATTATTTAAGAAAGGAAAGGATGGGGGGAAACAAGCCCACAGGGGAAAAAACACGCACGCATAAAAAATAACCAACAAAAACCAAATCCAAAAAGTGGCTTAACCCATTTTCTGGAAGCAGATAAATAATTTCAGAGGTTACAGCTTGTACCAAAAGAATGATCTCTGGAATACATCACATTTCCTATGAGAAACATTGAGAAAAGTGTCCTAAGAATTTCTGGGTTTAAGTCAGAAACTGAACCCACAGGACTCAGTTTTGAACTCTTTTCTTGAATAAAACTGTGCCTGATATCAGTGGGAGTTTTGGCTGAGTGAGAAGTGTAGGATTGGACTAGGACATGCTGAGTGATGATGTCTCTGGGTATCTCTACTTTGTGGAGTCAAGGGCAGGGAATTGACCTAACAAACCCTTCCTGCTAAATCAAGACAATTTAACTTGAAGTTCCGTATGGAAAGCTGTTTGTTGCAGCCCTGCTGAATTTCATCTTATAAGATTTATTTAGCCATGGATTAGTTAAAATCTTATTTTGGGTTCACTGTGTTCTTACACTCAACTTTAACAGTTTTGGGTTTTTTTCCCCTCTAACTTCTCATTCAGTTTGTTGCCTTTATGGGAAAAATGCCAAAAGCAGCGCTGAGATTTTTCCGTAATCATTCTGGTGAAGCCAGAATTTAGATGAAAAGCTACAACTTGGATATAAGAGAAATTGTGTTTTGGTTTGTTGACTTTGTAAGCCTTAGTTAAAATAATTCTGTCAGCTCTGTTTTGTATTAGTGTCATTAAATTCATTATGATAAACCACTTGAATTGAAGAGTCTTGGTGAAATGATGGATTTGCACAAATTAGGTTGTAAACTGTAATTTTCTTAAATTAACTCCATAGCAACTTGCTCCAAGTCCACCTACCCAGCGTCATCCAGGGGTACCAATAGTCTCTAAACCAGTTATGCTGCATCCTGACCCAAACTTCGTGGTCAGGCCAACAATCAAATCAGAGGCTCTGGTAAGCCTTTTAATATCTTTTTCTGAGTGCTCCAGTACTGTGGGGGTTTGGTTTTGATATTGTTCTTTGAGATGTCCTCATAGAATCAATCTTTGTTCCATTTCCTGCTAATTCAAATTCTTGTATATTTTCAAGCAGTCACTAATGGTAAGTACAAAATATTTTTTCATCTTTTTCCAAGGTGGAAAAGCAACTTTTAGGGACAGATTTTTTACAGAGGGGCATAATTCCAGAGCAATGTAAAGCCCTAGAATTTGTACATCTTATTTCTCATTTATTCAGATGCTGGGTTTTATTTTTATAAATTCTGAATTCATCAGAAATGAAATAAAAATTAAGTCAGTTGCCTTTTTCCTTCATAAGCAGTCATGAACATACTTGAAGATATAATTTACCATATATATATATATATATATAAAAATATATAATTTAAATGTATCTTTTAATTTCCAGGGGGGAAAAAGTGTGTCATTACATTAGACTCTAATATAGGAGTAATGCAGAGTTACTGCACAATTCACTCACAATCAGCTTCTTTTTCTTATTTCTTTTCCATTTCTGTTTCAAATGCAAGTGAAGGGGAAAATCAGAGGCTAAACATTTCAGGACCAACCATGTAGCATCCTTGGGAATTGTAGTTTGAGAGAAGTGAGCCAAGGTGTACTGAGCAAAAGAAGGAGAAATATTGCTCAGACAGGTGGTAACTCCCAGCTGACAATCCTTGAAATTCACCTAAAATAGCTGCTGAACTAGTTGGTAGTGTTTATTCTTGAGGGTCATCATGACTTGAGCTGTTTGTGTCAGAGTTCTGTGTTTGTTGATTCCATGTGTGTGGATACATGTATATATGCATTTGTAAGATAGTAAGTTACTGAAAACCCATCAGATTTTTGTTGTATTTATTTAATTAAAAGCTATTTCTGGAGTAAATTATGTGCACAATATTCCTAGCTGTGTTTCATTAAAACAGGATGGATTTCTTTTTCATTTTTCACTTTAATCATTTAGATACTCTTGTTTCTTTATTTTCTCCTGTTACACTTGGAAGAAATTTAAGTGATACTTAGTAACCATTTTTCACACAGCCAGAGTCATCTTGAAGCTTCTACATTATAAATGAATTGAATGGTAATTGGAAGCAGTTTTAATAAGTTGCTTAAGAGAAGTCAGGCACATGAGATAAAAATAAATTCACATTCCTCCAGTGGAGATGTTTCCTTCAGTTGGAGCTCTCATTTTGATTGTGTTCAGTAATTTAACATCTCTAAGCAATATTAAATCCCTTAGGAAAGAAATTAACAAAGTTATAATCTGCAGTTAATATCATCTAGCTCTTGGAAAAGTGTGTTTATGTGAACTAGTTTGCAAAATGAGTAATACCTTTATGTGTGATCCAACAGTCTTGGTACAAATTTTAAAAAGCACCTTTTTCTTTACTGACTACATGCAATTAGTTTAAGAAACTGGCAACAAGATCCACCTCCATGGGAAATGTCTTATCATTTGTTATGCATGCATGCACATTTTCCAAATCACAAGTCTGCTAAAATCTTTCAGATTCAATCATCTTCCTTCCCAAACTGCCTTATATTAGTTGGAAGATCAAAATTTCCGTGGCAGCAATATTCTGGTAGGACTTTGAGAGAAAGATCAGTTTATAAATTGGTTTGGTAGACCGTATACCTCCTACTTCCATTCATGAATAAAGGGTATTTATTCAACCTCACTGCAAGGAAGTCATAAGTGGCATGTGAAATAAAACCAGCATGGATACTGAAGAGGGAGATTACTCCTATTAGTTAAAAAAAGAAAAGGCCAGTGTATGACAAACCAAACAAGGCAGTGCCTGCCTGTCTCCAGAAGTGTTGAAGAATTATAATTAGATTCTATGCAAAAGAGGAGTGGGGTTTGATGGGTTGCTATGTGTGGGTTTGTGCATGTGTGTTGAAGTTCATTGCTCACATACAGGACCAGTTGCACTTCTCTTAGTGGGGGAGAGTATCACCAAAGACAACACACCTTTTGCTGTCTGGTTTCTCATCTTCCTAGATTTCACACACCTTGTGGAACTCCAGCTTTTGTGTCTTAATTTGACATAATGCACACCACTTTTTTTGCCTTGTTTTTACCTGAATTTCACGTTCCTGAGTACCAGGCTCAAGAAAATGAGGTTGATGGATTTGGTTCAAGCAGCTAATCCAGTTGGCCTATGTTCAAGCAATTGACTAGTAAAGACGAAAAAGCATGCATTTAAGAATAAAATAGGCATGCAAGAATAGGTAAAATTCTCCTGTTACCTGGAAGGTAGTTGGGCCATACAGTCTCTGCTGTGACTTAAGTAATGTTATTAATTAAATTCAGGTCGGAATTACCAGGTCTTTTAACAATTGATGAATATGAAATTGTTTTCACTTATAAATAGGGAAATGATGGGAGATGTTTAAACCTTAAGTGTGGCCTTTAACACTGAGGCTGCTCTGAGTGAAAATCAGGGTGAGCTGTACTAGAGTGAGCTGGAATACACTCACAGCAAAGCCAATTAAATTTTGGCTCAGAGAACAGGAGGGGACTGTTATGATTTAGTGGTGAAATTGTCATAGATGCAAAACCACCAGGAACATAAGTTTCTGCTCTCCCATCTATCAAAAACATCCTGTTGTGTGAGTTACAAGGCTCTGCTGCACTTGCTGCTATGAAAGATTTTTCCTCCCTTATTTGTTTGCAGCTGGAGGAAGAATTTCTGAAGGGGAAAAAAAAATTTAAGCTTTCCTCCAGTTGGCAAGATTTGAAGCCTGGTTCTGCAGGACTGAAGTCAAGACAGGTGCTTAGATACCACGTGGCAAGATGGGGGAGGATTGGAAATATCAGTTAGTATTGGTTATAGCCATACCAAAACAATCTGCGTTTAAAGTGATTTTTTTTTTTTAGGGAGGTTCTAAAGAGATTTGTGGAAAATCTTTCCTAACTTTCCCATAAGTCCTCCAAGACAAAAACTTACAGTTTGTATTGTTTAAACATAAATTACATTTTATTAACTCTGGAATATATTTTTTCCAAGTAATGGTAGAACTGTAGGACAGTGAGAGGAACATTAGTAAAACTGATACATAGTAATTGGTTTTAAAGCAAATCGAGTTTTAAAGGTAGATGCCAGAGTTGGGTCTGTAGAAAATTTTTCTTGCTTCAGAAGACTCAGATATGTTACCTGATTTGCTGCAAGGTTTTGAGTGGAGGCTAGGGAACTGTCAGTAGTGTTTTGTATAATAATATGGGAGTTAGCCCATTTCATTTTTGAAAATTTTTGTAGACTAAGAATATATTCTGTATTTTAAGAGATTCCAAACTACTGCATACCATTTTGTTAGAATAGTGGAAGTGACAAAAAAAACAAAATGAATATGGAATTTAAGACCTTGAAGCCAAACAGAATAAAATAAGATCCATTTAATAATAGAATTCACCTCTTCAGTATAGGAAATCCTTGGTAAGACAACCTTATCCTAAGAAAGCAAACCTTAAATGCATAAACATATTTTTACCATGACTTCTCAATATTTTTGAAATTATTGTCTGCCATTTTGTCATGTTTAAGGTTGGGGTTTTTTTTCAATTTTCTTTTTTCAAATATCATGGATGAGAGACCCAAGCACTGTTTTGTAGAAATGAGTTGTAAAAGCAGCCCTGGAAGATATTTTTAAGACATCTTGTGGTATGGAAATGTGCATTATTTATGTAGTTTCTCTAGAATTCTTTCCACTTTGCATTCAGTACTATTTCGCTCTGTGTGTTCTCTCATTTTGAAATTATACAGGGAACAAGCACTAACAAGTCCAAGTGTGATTCAGTCCCTGGGAGAGCAAAATAAGCAGTAAGATAATTTATGAGTAGGTGATACTTATTTACAGCAAAAAGTTAACATCTGGTTTGGCAATTTTCTTTCTTTTGCAGCCACAAGAGATGTTTAAAAGGATGGTGGTTTACAATTCATCATTTAGATCTAACAAAAAACAAGTAAAATAATGTTTTCCGTGTTTTGTGTGGTACTTCTTGTTTGACTGATCATAGATTTAAAACTTTCCTTTCTAATTCTGTTGCTCAGTTTCTAAAACAGAAGATGCAAGACAGCCCTAGTGCATGAGAACTGCTAGTCTTTGTAAACTTTAAGTGTGTGCCTGTGGCTCCAGCTAGGCTAGGCAGAAGAAGAATGAGAATAAATCCTTCAGGCTGAACCAACTGTAACTCCCTATATGGTTAAGTGCAACCTTTAAGATAGCTGAACACTGATAACCCATCTGATACTGTTATTCTTAAGATTTCCTTGTTTCTTATAGTGTCCAGGTGCAATGCTTTCAGTGATAAAATACTTTATCAGATTGATAAAGAGAGCTATCATCATAACATAATTGCTGCTAGGAAATTAGAGGAACTGGTGGTGGAAAGCCTTGTTCATTCAGCCTTCCTGTATTGTGTAGGATTTTCCTGCTGCATTTTTACTTTTGTTCCTTTACTTTTGTTGCTTTTGTCATAATGATGAAGTTTTTATCTCTTCATCTTTGGTTGGCTGATGGTTCAATAGATGGCTCCTTGAAGAAGTGAACTTCAGGCTACACTTCTCCACTGCTGTAAAATGTGCCAGTTTCTGTACAAAACCCCTTTGGTAGTGCAAGCTAAGGTACATGCATTGACATTATCTGAAAAGTTGGCACACAGTATTGAGATCACAGTGTGAGACTTTGAGCGGTAAAACATTAAGATTAATATTCATTTTTTCTTCTTTTAATCAGTTTCAATCTGTATCTAGAAGGGAAAACTGACTGAAAAAGATCCAACTTTGAGATTATTTATTTGCCAGTAAATGCCAGTATGTTCTGAATATATAACAATTGTGTTCTCAAAAGAGGTTTTTTGAAAATTTTGTTATTTCTGGTTGTGAGTTTCTCTTTCAATTATTTGTTGTTGTTGCTTGGGGTTTGTTTGTTTGTTTGTGGTTTGTTGTTGTTATTTCTGGTCTCAATTGCTCTTGAGTATTGTTGTTAGAAACCAGTGAAACAGTATCATTAGTATAAGTGCTTGTTTTGGAGGTTGTTTTTTCTCTAAATAGTAACTTCAGCTTTCACCTGGAAGTCCAGACAGAGAGTTGTTTCAGTGCAATCAAATATTTTAGTGTTCCATTTTCAACTTATGCTTAGTCCTGTGAATGTTTTTGTTAGTCAAGAAGGGATTTGAATGCTCTTAACTCTTTCCCCTGAAACATCCTGAGTGGTGAGAGAGTAGACTTAGGACTGTGCTTTCCACTTGGTGTTCCTTGGTTCATCCATCCCTGCTTGGATATGGAGTGCACTCTCTGATCTCTGAATCTGTGGTGTCCATTTCAGGGAAGATTTATTATAGTTCAGTGCATGTCTTCTTTCTGTCTCAGCAATATTTGTGCATTACTGGATCCAGATCATATCTCTGATACATGGTGACATGAACCCAAGGGGAAAAGAGTTTAGGTTGAATATTAGGAAATGGTTTTTTACCCTCAGGGTGGTTGGGCACTGGAAGAGGCTCCCAGAGGCACCAGCCTGACAGCTCAAGAAGTGTTTGGACAGTGCCCTCAGGTGCATGGTGTCACTCTGTGCAGGGCCAGGAGTTGGACTTGGTGATCTTTGTGGGTTCCTTCCAACTCAGGATATGCTGTGTTTCTATGACTTTTGCTTGCAGATTGGTTTTTTTAAGCGATTTTTAAAATTTTATTTTGTGTGTTTGTTTTTCTGGAGTTTTTTGGTTTTTTTCCTGTTAAAAGATTATTTTCCCTGGGAAACTTCCATCAAGGGCAACATCTGTTTTTCATGAGGACAACCTGGGACAAAGAGTTCACTGACTTCCTTTAGATTACATAATGACTTAGTGACTTGGCTGAGGTTGGAGTTCTTTTCTCTAAATTACTTGCTCCAAAACCATAGATATCTACTTTAGCCATGATTCCAAAAGGCAGTACTAATTCAGGTTTTCAAAGTATTAATTGTTTAGATAGCTTTCATTGTAAAATATTTATCTTACAGTTTTAGTTAAATGGCTCATAATATTAATAAACATTGTAAATCAATGAATGATTGATTGAAGTTTTTCCCCCAGGATGAAATTCTGCCTTTGCTGATGTCTGTGATTAAATTCCCATTTATCTGGTTAACAAATGTAATGGAGTGTAACAAACTTAATGTAAGGCAGTACTGTTATGGGTGAGATCAGAACCCAGAAGGTTCATAATCACATCAAAATTAGGCAACCAGAGGAGGTGATAAAGAGTATAGCAGAGCAGGCATTAGTATTTTCTGCTGCAACTTTGCCATTTAACAGCCAGCCCCCAAATATACCACAGGAATCTTAAGCTGTGTGTTTGGTTTACAAGTGGAAGAAGGCTTAGGTGAGTCTGACAGTGAAATAGTTTTTGTTGTCAAATGGATCCAGTAGAAGAGAGGTAATAATGAATATATCAAGCTTGATCATGCACTGAAACATTGGTCTGTGTAAGGTATTGGCTTGCCTGCCGTGTCTGCAAAGGGTTGTGTGCTTCTGTGTTCCCCTGTCACCAGGTTATTGCAGCTTGAGGCCACAAGAGTGGGAGCTAGGTGCCTCAGTAAAGATTTTCTTAAGTTCTGAAGTCCTTACTTTAGCATGCAGGGTAAGTGCAGAACTTTCATAAATCCCCAGCATTGGCTGTACAGTCTCACTCAGTAGTTACTACTCCTCCTTAAGAAACTGCACCCCAACACCACTGACTCCTGATTGCTGCTGCAGGAACTCCCATCCTTGCAGAAAAGGTAACTCCTGCTTTTTCCTGCAGTCTTGGTCTGACAAGGATTAGGCACTCTTTTGTGGGTCCTCTCAAAGCTTAAAAATCTTGCTGTGCCTAACTGCAGTATCATCTTCTGCATTTCAGACATTCCCTGACAAAACTTTTAAGTCCTCTTCAGGACCATATGAAAACAAAAATCATATTGTTGTCCTGCAAATCATCTAACAGATTGTTGTCCTGCACTTGATTGTGGTGTGGAGCCAGCTCCCTGAAACTCCACATCAAGAGAGAGAGAAGGGGGCTGGAAAAGTATCCTAAATTCCTGAAAAAGAATGCAGACAGTGTGGAGTGCTGTTGCTGACAGGTGAATTGGAGCCTGTCATTTTTACCTGTTGCCATCCAGCATGTTGATAATCTCAAGAAATGTTGCTCCAAACAGTGTGGCAGAACATATCTGCTTAGGGTGCTTTTAAGATTTGTTTCTGTTCTATCAGGTGTAGAGAGGAACTGTGGAGCTGACAGGTGGTAAACTCCTCCTCAGAAATGCTCCATTATATGACCAACTCAAATTATTGATCTGTCATGAGGTTTTGAAGTGTCTTCTGACTGTCAGGATGGACTCTTTGCTGTCTCTCTGGGCTTTTCTCCAGTTTCTGTCTTCTTTCATAGCTTACAGAATTACATGTTCTCTCACTAATAAACAAGATGCAATCTGTGTGTTGAGTGTGTGAGTGAGTTGCTGGTTTTGCAATTAAATATCCTTTTATTCTCAGGGCTTCCAGAAGTATGTGGAAGATTTTGATCCATATTCAATGGTAAGGAGAGAATTTAAACATGCCTTGTTGTTTAACATGAAATACTCTTGAAAAAAGCCAATTCCTTGATTTTGAGGGCTGGGAGTAGGTAAGATTCTTGCTTGTTGCTTTTCTGGGTCTTGTGTGTTTGTCTTTTCCGGTTGTGTGGAAGAGGAGTGTTCTTCCAGGAAAAGGTGATGTGGTTCTGATCTTCCTCTAACATTATTTTAGAGGGGGGAAGGCCCCTTTTCCCCCAGAAATTACATAGATCAGCCTAATTGCTTTGTGTTTTCAAAGTGGAAATGATTAATCATTATATCGTTTCACAGTTTACCCCAGACCAGATTATGGGAAAAGACGTACGGCTGTTACGAATAAAAAAGGTAATTTCTGTGTTGGTTTGATTGATATTTAAAAGGTTCATGTAAGCATTTGATGTACAGCATCATTTACTGGAAGAAGGAAAGATTAAGCTCCTGTTAATGGCAAAATTTAGCAGATTTTCTGAGCTAGAACTGTTTTGTTTTCACAGGAAGGATCACTGGACCTTGCAGTTGAGGGAGGAATTGATTCTCCAATTGGAAAGATAGTTGTGTCTGCCATCTATGAGGACGGTGCTGCAGACAAACATGGTGAGAAGCTATGGGGAATTTTAATGCTGCTGAAAAGTGTTTCCTTACACTGGCTGAGAATGGTTGGCTGATTTCATAGCTTGGTACTGAAAGGCTCACTTAGTTTGCCCAAGGACCCAAGTTCTGCCTTAACTTTAAGGGCAGCCCACATGTGTTGCTAAAATTAATAGTTATGTAAAATTTGTAAAAACCAACACCTGATTCTGTGGTGTATTCTTTAGTCAAGGAATGTGTTCTCCATTATTTCACAATTTCATGACATTTGTAATACTTCCACATGCAAAACAATTACCTGACCATAGCTACACCACACTGTTTAGTTTTGTTCTTTATGCTACTATAAAGAGTAATTTGTCTAGTTAAGCAGCTGGCTGTTAAAAACCCAACTAAAAGCCAACTCCTAAAACCCAACTAGAGCCTCTGAAGCTTAGCTCTTGAAGGCACGAGAACATGCTCACCAACACATCTGGGCTTTGCACATGGTGGGAAGTATCTGCCATCCTTCTCTTGAGAACTCTTGTGATGACCAGATCAACAGAGAGAATCTTATTCCATTACACTGTCTTTGCTGTCTTTGTCCCAGCCTGCAACTAAGTTCAAGTGAAGACATTGCTGTGAAAACATTTCAGTCATTTGATCTCCTCAGTGCTCTTGTTGGCCCTTCACTCTTTTTAGGATCTCTCATAACTAAGGCTGTCCTCTTATCATCCTCTTCAAACTCAGTTCCAGTTAACTGGTTGTGCTTCATTGCAGATTGGCAAGTCAAAATCATTTCTAAGGAGCAAACACTACACATACACTTGCAAAGAAATGACCAAAATGCAAACCCTTGACAAATGCCATTTTATTAATCAGGAATTTAAATAATTTTGCCATTTTTATAGACTCATGGAATTTTTTGGGGATTGTAAGGGACCTTACAGATCATCTAATTCCAAGCCACTGCCAGGGCCAGGACACCTTACCCTAGACCAGGTTGCTCAAAAGCCCCATCCAACCTGGCCTTGAACTTTTCCCCAGGGTTGGGGCATAGTAACTTTCTACAGTCAGTCACAGTTTGTAAGCTGTATAGCTGGATTACCCAAACAGGCAAACTGTTGAAAATCATATTGAACTAGTTTCACACTGGTCATGATCAACAAGAGACTAGTTTGGCTTTGGCATGCTTAAAAATTCCTTTTGTGTTTGCCTGTAGCAAACTTCCTACAATTTTTAGTGCAGACCTTTGCTCCAGTGAGAACACTTTTCATTACAGTCAGTACTGCACAAATATGGCACAGAAAAGGCTCCTAGAATTTTGTTTTGCTTATGTGTATTTGACACATTTGTCTTTTCCCCAGGAGGCATAGTGAAAGGGGATGAAATACTGGCTGTAAATGGCAAGATACTAATTGACAGCAAGCTGGCAGAAGCACAGGCAACTCTAGCAAAAGCCTGGAACATGGGTGGGGTAAGTAACCTGGAATGCTCCTTCATTCTGCCTACAGAGCTCATATCAGAGCTACTTCTCTATCATGACATTGTGACATCAACACAAACAAGGTTACAAACTTCAAAAGTAGTGGGTATGTCAGGAACTCCCAAAGTAAGCTAAAATCTGCAGAAGATGCTGGTATGTAGCATCTCTGAAAGCCATGTGTGTAATTTACTGGGAAATTTCATGGTGTTTAGCCATATGTCAAGACTGGTATTTAAACACATTACATTCTGAGAGTTTATAGTACCTTTACATGTAAATCACTCATTGATATTGAAAATTACTTGCAAGTTGATTGAAATTTTCTGATAATAGTTTATCTTTGATTTCTTGATGTACAAGCAACATTGCCCTTCAGCTACAGCAAGTGTTTCCACAGCAAGAACTTTTCTCATTGCACAGAGGACCAATACAGGATGATTCTTAGAATAACTTTTTTTTTTTTTTTAAACCTTGTTGCAACAGTAGATCTTTCTTTATTTTCAAGCTACAAATCAAACAGCTTAATCTTTCTATGGTCTTCCTATAGAATTTTTCAATAGAGACCTTGCTCCTTCTCCCTGTGGTTTTCCAGGAATAGATTACCTCCCAGATTCTCCATCTGACATTCCATGGTGGTGCACTGGCCACCTCTAAAAGCAGTATTTAGCAGCAGATGTTTGCCTCTGCTTTTCTCTTTCAGGATTGGATTGACTTAGTCATTGCAGCATCACCTCCAAAAGAATATGATGATGAAATGTGAGTGCATAAGCGTTTTTCTCTGGGGATTACAAGATGAGTAACAACAGCTAGTTTGCTTTTTTTGTCACATATTTTTCAAGTATCTTCCTCTTCTTATGAACTATATAACCTCCTGCATTACATGGTTGCTAATTTGACAGTTATAAGTAGCTGTCATGCATTACAGCAGTGGTTCTCAGACTGCCAAATTGTGATTCTCAGAATTGATTGTACGTGACTACACACTCATACTTTCAGTATAAAGTTTGAGGATTTGGGGTTTGGTTTTTTTTAGAAGTTACACTTAATTTCAGTCTGAGTCATTTACTACATTCCCATAGATCATAATTTAGGGAAACAAATCCCTATAAACATTCTGCATCACAATCAGACATTTAATTCTATTGTTTGGTTTGTTTGTTTGGGTTTTTTTTAAATTAGATTGCAGTTATTGTCCTTGTCTAAGCAAACTTATATAGTATTTTCAGAAGAGATTAAGGGGTTTGGGTCTCTTGGCAATGCTCACAGAATCCTTGTTTTAAAGATAATCAGCATAGATGTGAAACAGAAGAATCTACAGCTACAAGTGTCATAGAGGTATCAGGGCTGTAGAGCTTGCTTTACTTTGGACAGTTTCAAGAGTGAGACCCATGTTTTCTAGTTTGATTGAAGGACATTTGAAGATATCCTTACGACCAAGTAAGATGGCAGAGCAAGGTTTTGTAGCCACTGTTAACCTGGGCTCTTGCTCTATGCAGAGTACTAGAGTATTAGTTGCTGTAAATCAGTTTTACTGCCTAACACCAACTGTAGATTGACGTGAAATTTTGTTTCATACCTGTGCATAAACTAATGGGCAAGGAAATAACTGTTATTTTTGTTTTTATATTTTGTATATTTAGCCCTACCATTCCCTCATCAGCAGTCAGTCCCAGCACACACAGAAAGGTTTTTGAAGGCAGTGCACCTGTGTACAGACAAGGCTATCTCCTGCAGCTGTAGCCACTGCAGTGTCCCTCATGGTGAATAGCACACCTGGCTTAACATGACTGGCCATTGTGAGGCTGTGTTATTTTTTCAGCATGTGCCTGCCTGTGCATTGCTTGCCATCCTTGCTTTTGTTCCTGGCATGCTGAGCTGGAGTGTTCTTTGGGCTTTTGCCATGCCTGTGCTATTAAAATATAAGTATTTAGTTTCTACTTCATAAAGTCCTTCAGAGATCCTCTGCAGAATTGGTTTATCACCTGCCAGACCATTAAATAAATAGGCCCTTTCTAAACAAGTAGAATTACCTAAGGTTTTTTCCTTATCTGTGGACCACTGCTGTGGCTTTGTGGGTTCATCAGTATATAAGCAACTACAAATTATTTTCTTGTGAAGGCTTGTCCAAAGAACAAGTTTCCATTTGGATTAGTCACAGTGTGCCTGTAAACAAGTATTCATGAGTGTTTGGTTTCAGTGAAGGTTGTCTCTGTAATTCTGTCATATACCTTTATAATGGGTTTGTTCTGAAATTATCCTTGCCTCTGAAATTCAGTTTACTCTGTATGGTTTCTCTGTGGCTATAATCACTGTAAGTACAGTCACAGATCTCTAGAACTACCAAGGTAAGATTTCTTGTTGCATGTGGGTCTTCTCAATTATTACTTGTAATACAAATCAAAACTACTTAAGATCCAGTTTAAAAGCTGTGCTTACTAGAAAGATTAAAAGTTGCATGAGAGCTAACAGCATGTTTCTCACTATCTTTTTTTTCCCCCCCCACAGGACATTTTTTTAAGGAAGACTACAAATCTTGAAATGGAATCTCTTCTCAGCAGAAACCTGCTGCTCAGTAAATTAATAGGAAATCAATAACCATGTGAAATGTATCTTTATTGACTGAGCTGTAAAATGAACTAGAGACATCAGATTCTTCAGATAATTTGAATAATTTATTATCATTCTATAGACATACAGCAGAACTTTTTTTGCATGATGGTTGAAAAGAACTGCTGACCAGCATAGTTCAGACTGTGAGCGCTCAATCTCTTTTTGCTATTTTGAGGGGCCAAATTTTGCAAATCATCTTTCAGTTATCCTGGAAATAGACTCTAAAATGACAAAAGAAGATAGAACACAGATGTCTGTTCCCACATGCAACACTTGTGAATACACATTCACAGGCCAGTTTGGGTGTGAAAAGAATTATATTTTTACTTCCTAGATAGTGATTTTCATGGGAAAGTGGGAAAGTACACAGGTAACTTCTGTTCTCATATTCTTGTAGCTCTCGTAATGTCCATTTTTGTGTCTCAGTTGTGAGGGTTTTTTTAACATGAAAACCCTGCTGGTAAAAGAACTGAGAATATCAGGAATGTGAGCATTATCATCAAATCATTTTGATTGTGTTGCTCATACAGTATGGAGGATCTTCTGTACCAGCAGAGTAACTAGCAAGTAGCTCAGATAAAATCATTATGTGCAGTCACATCCATACTCCCAAGTATTTGTATTGTTGGCAAAAATTCCTCCCTCATATAGTCATGGGTGGGAAATTTGAGTGTGATTCAGAGTCTGCTGTTTTGTACTTTGTTCTCAGTGAGCCTATATATGTGACTAAACTGTGCAGGAAGCTACCAAGTGTAACTTTCTGGTCTTGGTGGCTCTGTGCCTTAGATTTGAGTAAATTCCTCAAGACCATAAAATTGATACTAGCTTGGTTTCAAGTATTATTACAGTTGTAGACTTAGAAAATATATTATAGAGATCCCTCGTAAGAAACGTCATTGTCTTTTTCCTTTCTTGTACCTGCCAGTTTGTGTTCTGTTTTTCATGTTGTGTTTAGATTTTTCTCACCTGTTCTACTGAGGAACAGTTCATTGGCATATCAAATTCCCACTGAAGTCTTGCCTTTTCAAGGTTTGGAAGCCCTCCTCTTTTCCAGCACATAAAAATAACAATTAAATTCCTGAGAACTCTGTACTTACATGCAGATGCTAACTTATGTTGACTTTATTTATAGTATTCTTCCAGTATGCCAATTAATGTGTGTGGCAGGGTATATATGCTAGAATATTTAAAATGTTGAACTCTTACAGCTAATCCAGAAATAAAATTGCACTTGCCAAATGGAAGAAGTCTAGTTTCCTATTTGTCTCTGGGTTTGTACATCATAGTAATAGTTAAACTGCTAAAGTACACAGACTTCTGAGTTTTTCTTCAATAACAGACCCACTTGGAAGAGATTGCCACCCTTGTGGAACTCTTAATTCACTCTGGACAGGAGGGAATTTTCCCTTGGCTGAGCTGCAGTAATCTTTTACAGAGTTTTGGGGGGCAAATCTGGTCATTTGACAGCTGGCAAGGTACTGCAGTTGCTACAGGGTATTTTTTTGCTAGGTCTTAGCGTGCATCTACCCAGGCCTGTAGACTTCCTAACCACAAGCTAATCTAAATGCTAAATGCATCAAGATCAGCACCAGAAGGAAATTGCAGCAGGATGTACTTCTCCTGCTGCTTTGGTTCCCAGTTGCCTACATACTGCAGCCATCTGGACTGCATGACAATGCATCAGAGAGATGAGAGGTGCTATGCAATGTTCTCCAAGGGCTGCTTGGATGTTTTGTACCAGCTAACAGAGAGCTACAGTAATGCACCAGTAAAGAACTGCAGTGCTTGATAAACACGGTCTCAGCACACTAAGAAACATAACAGAACAAAACTTGGAGGTTAGATATTAGAAATATTTATATTGGTGTTATTTTTTCAGAGACAGAAGGAGCACAGAAGACTGAGCTGGGAAATCTGTGGGAGTACCAGCAGTTGAGTTGTAGCCTTGCTTCTTAGTCACAGAACTATGTTTCTTCTCCCCATCTACCCTGTTAACTTGATTTGCTTGGATACAGCTTAAAATGCATGAGAGGCAGTTGAGGAAATAGTTCCTGCTCAGTACTCCAGGTATATTAAGAAAGTGTTGCTTTAGGCAATGTAAGTACGTAGCGTCAGGAGAAAGGAGCCTGTCACTTCTGAAATCTTAAAATTATCTTAAGCCATTAGACAGGTAGTTTTTTACTGTATTTCTGACTTTCAGTGCCCTAGAACTGCATCCCATCTTTCATTTGCCAGCTAGCTCAAGGGGTTGAAAAATGCTACAAGAAAATACATTTTTCAGGCAATTTCTCTTTCAGTTACTTTAGTGTGTGTGAGCAGTGTCCCAGGTGTAAGTAATTTAAACAGGAGTGCCCAATTTGAGTTGCTACTGCATTGTTCTTTGGTGGCTGTCAGTCATTACATGTGCTTGAGCATCTTCCCTGTTCAACAAGGCCAGCTTTGAAAAGATAACAGTAAGAGTAAATGGGACTTTCTCTTGCTCAGCCAATGCTGTTTCCTTTGGGAGTATGGAAACTGTGACCTGATGCACAAAGCAGGAAGAAGTCCAAGTACTTCACTGACAGTATCACAAATGCTTCAAACTACTTTTAAAGGATGGTTTTTTGTTTTTCATTTGCTGTAATCTCAGAGGGATTATGTGTAGTTTCTCAGAGCTGTTTGTTTGGTTAAGACAGCCAAACCGCACTATCTCTCTCTATGGGATGATAACCCAGAGGAAGACTTTCTCAGAACTGTTAACAACCATTCTTACTCTCTCAGGAATTTCTTGGCCACGTTGTCTTTAGCAAACCCCCCACAGCTGCTGAACTGGAGCATGAATTACACTAGAGATTTGTGACTTTCACATTGCTCTGTGAGCCTGTGCGTGCCTGTGTGCAGGCAAAAAATGTGAGGCCCTATGGATCAGAACCATGGCATGCATTACAGGATAGGAAATACCATGGTTTACTACTCATATGGATATTAGCATAGGGAGGTCTTTGATCTATTTATTACTGCCATTCTGCTAATTCATCATTTAGCTACTATTTATCATGTGGCTATGGCATCTTTTAGAAATTGTGCATACTTTTCAGAGAAGCTAGGGTTTTTTTTAAAAATGTTCTATTCACAAACAAATGTTCAACATAAGGAGGGGTGTATGCATGTACATACACCAGTAAGGTTTCTGTAAAATCAACTTTATCTGAGGAGCACACATGTACAAACAATCTTAGCACTTCATAAATATGAGACATAACCTCTGAATATATATAATTTGTTATAATTCCTCTCACCATAAAAAAAAAGAGTGAACAATTATGGCTTTGTGTCAAAGGATGCCTATCTGGTTGTAAGGAGCTTGAAATGCAATAGTTGATAACTGTCCTCCAGTTTGCTTCTGCTGTCTGTTGACCCTGATAAAGTGTAGTCAGATTTTGGGTAGCTGCTGTGGAATTCTTGGCCATCTTTCACTACAGAAAAATCCCTCTGGAATCTCTGTTTATATGAACAAACACATTTATACCACCTAAGGACCAGGTCTAGTGTAGAAAAGCCAGTGTCTTAAATGTCAGTATGTGACCCTTAGGATTATAAATCAGATGGATCTCTTGTAGTCAAGTGATGATTAGCTAATAAGTGCTTGATCCTCATACTGAGTTTGACCTTCAGTGTTTTTCTGCTGTCTGCCATTTTTATCTTTTGCCATTGTCCTTGATCTCACAAGGTTTCTGCTTTTATGACTGATGGAAATTTCTGGAACAGGTTTCAAACTTGTTTTTCTGCAGGCTTGAGCTCTCAGGTGGCTCCAGGTGGGCCATTCATAGATCATGCAAACATTTTATAAGGACACTGACAAGGATGTCTGCTTTCCTTCTTCCTAGGGAAGGCATCTAAAGGTTTGCTTCTGCTGGAATACTGGGGGCCTCTGCTGGAATTCTTCTTCCTCTATCACTAGGTCCACATTTGATGTGTTACTGAAGGACACAGATAATAGCATAACACTTTGGTAAGGCTCAGGATCTACTTATATTTATGACAATGTAACTTGGGCTACTTTGGTCTCTGCTGAAATCATCTAGGATGAAATAGGAAGTGGAGATAGACATAGGAAAAGCAATCTATAAAATTTCTGTTCTCTAGAAGGGAAGTTTTTGAAATGTGAAGTTTCAGAGGATCACAGCTTACAGTTCTCCATAATATCAATTATTAGTGTAAAAGCCACTGGAAGGAAGTTTTAAGGAATTAATCTTGGGTAAGTAAGTTGCAGACTGGCAGCTCTTGGATATGTGAGTCTGAATGGCTGTTGTTGAACTCAGAATGTTTGTCTACGTGGAAGAACGTGGAGTCTGATGTCCTGCAGAGAGTGACTTCATGATTCACAAAACCTGCTGCATGATTAGCAATGGGTATCCCTTGCACACCTGCACTGTGCTTGACAGATATTTGGCACTTAGGAAGCAATCATAGACTGGAACAAGCAAAGCACTTAAGTACATGCTTAAATTTAAGCATATGAGCTAATCTTCTTGACACAAGTTCAGTTCAATAATCCTGCTCAGGCTGGATTTTGCTGGATGGAGGCCTGAAGGAAATTGATGCCTGAAGGGAATTGATGCCTTAGTCCTGGACATGCTCAGTATGGACACTTGTTAATGCTCAAGTTCTAGTATTCATACTGAATTTTAGTTCCTCCTCATTTTCTCAAATAATCTTCAAAGGTTATTCCTCCCACCAGCTCCAACTGCCCATTTTCTTGGCTTGTCCTCATCTTATCCTTTCTCACCATTTCTCTTCCAAACATCAGTAAAACTCATCAGTCCTCAATAGCTATAACAGAGTTTGTTTATATGGTGCTTAGAGTAAAGTTTGGGAGAAGGAGACTGAGACTCTCCCAGCATAAACTGGGCAAGATAGAAATCAGACAGCCTTTTTGAGGACAAGGACTTTTCTAAACAGTTAGGATGTGAGAGGGAAAGTTGCTAATGGTTATTCTTTATGCAAAGCCAAACAGACGCATGTAAAACCAAGAGAGTTACAAACTACTTTTTCTGAAATTTTGTTCTCATTTCTCTGCCTTTCCCCTAAGCAGTTCTGGGTGCTTTAGCACTGAGACCCCATGTTCATGTTGGCAACAGCCTGAGGCTCTTGAGGATTGATGCCACTTAACAGAGAACAAAGAGGATTAGATATAAGACATTTTTAGCAACACTCAAAAGAAAATTAAGCTTTGACAAAAATCTTGTAATTAGGATTTCCCTGACAGACTGAAATAACTTTTCAGTGTTATCCTTTGAAACTAAGTAGATTATAAGTTTGCAAATATCAGTATTTTTATTATTCTTTCTCCCCCCAAGATAAAATGTGGAATTTTCAGAGTGGAGACATCCATTAACAGTTTTCAATTAGCAGCAATTCCAGCCTCAAGGAAGGACAGTGGGGAAGAAAGAGAAATGCATGTCCCCCTTTTGATTATTCACAGAGAATTGTGATGAAGCAGATCTCTTAATGTTATTAACCTAGGACAGAAGAAATTGCATACTCTTCCTCAGTGGAAATCAGGCAGCTCCATGTAAATGCAGAGGCATGACATGCACAGCAAGAATCCAGACTGAGAGGACACACAAGTATTTTCCCCAACTAATGTATAAATTTCTTATCAGTCATTTCAGAATTTACTGGTGGGTGCAACATAATTTATAATGTTGTTTTTCTTCTTGGAGAATTTAATTGCAACAAATTTCTGTTAACACTCATAGGGCTGATTGAAACAGAGGTGGTGGGCATATTTTGTCATTGGATGATTCACAGGGGAAAGTTGATTGTGTGTATTAAGTTGCCATTAAGTTGCAGTGATTTGTCCCATATTGTACTGCTGCAGGAAAGCTGTGTTTCTTTGTTGTCAGCTGTGACAATATTCACATTTCTTTGCCTCTAGCCAGACAAACAGATGCAGAGATTTTTTTTTATATTATACCATTGAAGTACATAAGGAATAGTATAACTTCTCAAGGATAAGTTACCTAGTATTGCCTTTTCTAACGATGTCTTTAAACCCATGTGTACCTGTTCAAACAGATGTTTAAAATACCATAGTAAACAGATGGGGGAAAGTGGCTAGATTTATAAATGACACAAAGGGACAAAATGCTTACCCCTTCTTTGCACTAGGACAATGCAAGTGACTTTTGTACAAGGGACATCACCATTTTCCTAAGAAAAATCTGAGTATGAAATCTCAAGTAGTCTTTCATTAATAATGATGTGGTCTCTTAACCACAGGGCAATGATCACTGTAGCCAGCTGTGGAAGAGAGAGGAGCTTTTATCTACTTGTAGCATGATCCTTTCCTTAACTTATTCCTTATATCTTGAGCCTTCATTCCCCAAACTACAACCAAATGGGGAAATGGCAAGTGGTTTTTTTATGATGTGGTGAAAAGAACAATCAGTTCAGAACTTTAGTTTATTAAAGAAGCCATAGCCAGTTCCAGGACTGGGAATATATTAGAAGCAATCTGACTTTTTCTGCCCAGTTGCTGCGAGCATGTCCTGAGGATTCGTCCCTGGCACACATGAGAGAATCATCCCTTGTCAGCGCTCTCCAGCTGGATGTGGTTGCTCTTGTCTCCACTGCATTGCTGCTTTGCTGCAGATGAAAAACAGACAGCTGAGAGTTGCACGTGAGAAACCTCCATGGCTGAGCCTCAGCACTTGACATCGCCCTTCACATTTGGGCTGCCAAAATGCAGACGTGCAGAACGTTTCCACTGGCTCGTATTGCTGCCTTATCACAGGAGACAAATATAGCCTGGGGAAAGCATGCTGAGAAAGGCTACCTACAGCCATGAGAGAAAGAGAGAATTGGGAATAATTCCATGTGGGAGGCAAGATCAGAGTGTGGGAATCATGGCCTACATAGATGGTTCTGACACATCCCCTCGTAGGGTCAGGTGGGCAGCCAAGGGTATTTGTGCCAGCACATGGCTGCCCAGGTACTTACTGGGATCCATGGCTTAGGCTGAGAAGTACCTGAGGCTGTTTTAGGATGAGTCTCTACCCAAAGAGACTCTGCAAACTCTCCACAAACTGATTCCTGTAAAGAAAGGCATTTCTATCTACTATGTTTTACAAACTGGTCTCATGGGCTATTTATTGGAAAAACTATAGAACCTACACAGTGTTCTTTCATGTTTCTGGTCAACTCTTGTTATATCCTCAGCATGATTTCAGCTCTATCAATCACAGTTGTGTTTACAGTTTTTGCACACTACAAATTGGCTGCTGCACTCACTAGTCACCATTGTTTTCATATCAAATGCTAAAGACTCAGTGCAATATATGCTGTTAGGAAAAGAAAACATTCAGCTCTGAGAATTTTTAATTTTTTTTTTCAGAAAATCTACAACAAAAGAATATGGCTTCTCTTTTAAGAAGAGATTTACAATACAAAACATTATCTTCAGCCTTGTGGTATTGCCAGCCAGGAAAAATTAATACATGGGCTGAGGTGAAAACTACTTCTGAAGGAAATAGGAATTATTCTCTTTATAACCATTATCAGGGACGCAAGGAACTTTCCCAGCTTTTTTTTTTTTTTTTTTTTTGTTACCACAACAGTGTACTTTTTTTTCTTTAATTATATTAGTTTTCATAATAGGCACATCATATTCCTACTAATAGCTCATACTTTCTTCAGAGCAGTTCTTATAGAGAGATCTGCAGCTGCTTTACATCCTGCACTGATGTGGGTACCTAGAATTTTTGCTACCACTTGTATCATAATAGTGCATGTAAGTGCCACTCAGCATCCTGATATGTCTTAAACATTGTCCCACTTCTAAATAATCTTGTTTTCAGAGAGAGAATAATCCTATGTAGGAATAAAAGCAGAATCACAGAATTGCTAGTTTGGAAAAGATCTCTCAGGTCATCAAGTCCAAGCCTTAACCCAGCACGGCCAAGTCCACCACTGAACCATGTCCCTAAGTGCCACATTTAAATGGCTTTTAAATAACTCCAGGAATGCAGACTCAACCACTTCCCTGGACAGCCTCTTCCAGGGCCTGAAAACCATTTTGGTGAAGAAGAGTTTCCTAATATCCCATCTAAACTTTCCATGGCACAACTTGAGGGTATTTCCTTCTGTCCTATTACTTGTTACTGGGAGAAGATCAGCCCCCACCTGGCTCCAGCCTCCTTCCAGGCAGCTGCAGAGAGCGGTGAGGTCTCCCCTGAGCCTCCTTTTCTCCAGGCCAAACACCCCCAGCTCCCTCAGCCTCTCCTCACAGGACTTGTGCCCCAGACCCTCCACCAGCCCCATTTCCCTTCTCTGGACTCACTCCAGCCCCTCAATGCCTTTCTTGCAGCGAGGGGCCCAGAACTGGGCACGGGATTCGAGGTGTGGCCCCACCAGTACAGGGGGACAATCCCTGCCTGGTCCTGCTGGCCGCACTATGGCTGATCCAGGCCAGGCTGCCCTCGGCCTTCTTGGCCACCTGGGCACAGCTGGCTCATGTCCAGCTGCTGTCAGCAGCAGCCCCAGGTCGTTTTCTGCCCAGCAGGGTCCCAGCCCCTCTGCCCCAGCCTGTGGCCCTGTCTGGGGCTGTTGTGACCCAAGGACAGGCCCCGGCGCTCGGCCTGGCTGACCCTCACACAGCCGGCCTCGGCCATCGCTCCGGCCTGTCCCGATCCCTCTGCAGAGCCTTCCTGCCCTGCAGCAGATCAACACTGCCACCCAGCCTGGTGTGTCTGCAGCTGGCTGAGGGTGCCCTCCATCCCCTCATCCAGAACATTGATAAAGATTTTGAGCAGGACCGGCCCCAGCACCGAGCCCTGGGGAGCACCACTGGCACCGGCTGCCAGCTGGATGGAATCCACTCGCCCTCAGTCTCTGTGCTCAGCCATCCAGACAGTGTTTTACCCAGTGAACAGTGCACCTGCCCTCTCCATGGGAAGCCAGGAAAATACTGTAGGAATTTATGTCGAAGTCTTTACTAAAGTCCAGACAGGAAACATCAACAGCCCTTCCCTCATCTACTAAGCAGGTCATTTTGTCATAAAAGGAAATCAGGTTGCTGGACTTGCCTTCCATGAACCACTGTCTGATCCCCTGGTTGTCCAGCTTGTGCCATATGATGGCACAAAGCTCTTGTTTCTATCATTTGTTCTTTAAAAAGGCAACTTGTTAATGCACACATTAAAGCTAATCTGAATATCCACTACTCCTACTCACCTATTACTTCAGCCACTTAAGGAATTCAGGTTGTAAGAGTGGAGTATGTTCAAAATACCAGGGCATGATCAGTCCGTGAGGTGACTTCTCTGTGAGTCACAGTGCCACAGGACCTGTGGCATTTGCATGAACAGCTGAGACACTCCACGACCCTGAATCCTAAGGACAACCTATTTGCTGTCCAGAGGCTGGAAGCCTGGCCTATCTCAGCAAAGCCTGTTTCCTGTGTGCTTATGTGACTGCCATGGTGTTATTTTCTGTTATTTACATTTGCTCCCTTAGAGGAGGAGTTTGGAATTTTCCCTCTTTTCTTTGGCTAAAAACACCAATTAAATGTGATCCAAACTTGTAAATAGTTTTAGCCCCCTTGACTCTGCGTTATTTTGCCCAGCTTAAGGGGATTTTTGAAGGTTTGGTACTCAGTCTTATTTATTGCTGTTACAAATTTTTAACTTTCCTATACAAATATATAGACTATGTTAAAAAAGTATTTTTCTCTTGCTGTGAAGAGAGTGAAAAATAATGCCAAATTTCAAGACTGGAGGGAGTTGTACAGCTATTTCTTACTTCTTGCCTTTTACAAAAGCTACTTAAATCCTCCTAAATACTGACTGTATAAAGAATAATTACCCAGAGCAGAGGATCTCTGTCTGGTTTGAGGGTTGAGGCTGTGGATATCTGCCCTAAGTGAGGATATTCAGGAATTACTGCAGCCAGGTAAAAGTGGCAAAGACAATTTAATTTCCTGCAGAGCTTTACACCTAAAAATCCGGGTTCAGCACTTTGATGTACAAAAACCAACACTATACTACTCCAAGAGATAATGAGCTTTGAAATCATCATGAAAATAGGAAAAAGATAAGAAAAAAACCTGCTGGCTGTACGTTAAATTACTAAACTATTAAATTAATTTTCTTTATATTTTTTATTGGTATTGATCGTTTTAACTCCCTTGAGCCTCTGAAAATCCCAAATGTAGTCTACACGTGGGCTGAACTCAAGAGAAATGTCTCCCGAAATAGGCCTTTTAAAATTAATTAGGTGTATGATAAATTGCAACAGGGAATTAGCAGTATTTGCTATACAGGAACAAACCTTTTGTGCATACTCACGTTTTGGGTTTTTTTATGAATCCGTAATATGATTTTTTTGTCATTCTTTTAAGAGCTGGAATAAATGCTACATTGCAACCTATTAAAAAAGAAATAGAAGAAAATTCTGAAGTGCAAAACTTCATCAAACTACAGCACCTTTCTTGGTAATTTTCTGCATAATTTTGTCAAATAGTGGCACAAGATAAACACATTCCAAAATCAAGTCTGAACTGATAGCTTTGTTTCTCTCTAATTGGTGTGTCGATTTTACCCACTGGAGAAATTGAGAGTAGCCTGGAACAATCCCTGGTGGTCAATAAATAAATCAACTAAAGCTCTACATACCTAAGCAGAAAACTGTTTTATATTCTGAGAAGGAAAGATGGTATCTTTAGTTTGTTTCTGATAATCTTCAAAGAGCAATTCAAATCTTAGTGTTCAATCTAATTTGTGGTTTTTGAAAAGGTTCCAAGAAAGGACAGTGACTTTTAGCCCTGTTATCTTTTGGAAATGAATGCTGGATATTTGTTATGGTTATTTGTTAGTGTGTGTAATTTTTTTAGTATAGACAGGCAGAATAATCTTTTATACACAAAAGCCCATATACAAGGCAAGCATCATAACAGCACTGAACTGAACCAGTAACTAAAATAATATTTGCTGAAGAATACCACACTGGAGCCAGCACGCGAGTTGTTTATTGGCACGGGTTAGTTCACAGCACACAGCTTATTCCCCTGAGGAAAACACAACACTTGTACTACAAGTACTACACAGGGAGTACTCAACACCTTAACCATTTAGATACTGGAGATGAAACCAAGGTGTGAGGTAAACAGTGAGAACATGTAGAGATTGTACAAGTTCATCTGTGCACAAGGATAGTCAGGAGTGAATAGAAAGTTGGTTTAGCATTGTTGTCACTGTGGAGAATCCTGGTGATTGAGGAGGGCAGGGGAGCATCAATAATATCTTTAAGTGAAGCTGGTAAGGGAAATAGCCTGCAGCCCTTCAGGTGATTCGCCCTGAGTTGTGCCAGGTAGCCCCAAATGCATCAGTTTGTTTAACACTGCAAAGGAGACTGAATGAACAGAAAAGTGAGATTTTTTACCAGGTTTCAGGTGCCAAGTCAGCACTGCTCTGACTCTATTGAACCAGGAAGCTGCTGTTAAACTGAGGCACTAGTTCAAGGCGAGATTAATTGACTGAATGTTATATTGGATGTTGGAGAATGTGTTTCATAAAATGACTTAATGATAGAGGTCATTGACGTGGCTGAAGCCACAAGATGTCTGAACACACTTAAAGATAAGCTGCTCCAATCTAAAACACTTGTCTGAAGATGATTGCCCAGCAAACAGTTTGTATTTTGTTTCCACTCCAAGATAGATCTGCTTACTCATAAGTTCTTTCTTCATTTTTAATGAGGGACAGTAATGAAAAATTAATAAGGTTTATTTAGAGAAAAACAGCTATTTTTGTGAATCTCTTCACTATCATTAAACTGAAAGAGGGAAGGTTTAGTTTAGATATCAAGAAGAAATTCTTTACTATGAGGATGGTGAGGCACTGGCACAGGTTTCCCAGAGAAGCTGTGGATGCCCTCTCTCTGGCAGTGTTCAAGGCCAGACCAGCTGTTCATGGACCTTTGGACAACCTGTCTGGTGAAAGGTGTCCCTGCTCATAGCAAGGGAGTTGGAGCTGGATGATCTTTAAGGTCCCTTCCATTCCCAACATTCTAAGATTCTATGATTATGCTCACTGTATGAATTTTAATAGCAGCACCTTAGACTATTTTTCAAAGATTTTTGTTGTTGTTAAAAGATGTCTCCTATGAAATGATAGAATAGAGTTCTTTGTTACACGAGAATAAAATAACACTTTTCTCTGGAGGTTATTTTCTCCCATTTTTTTCCCTCAGCCTTTCCCAATGTGCTTCAGAAAGGGATTGGTGGCTTCCTCCCCCACATGTATATTGCTTTTCCTCTCTTCTTCCAAGAGATGAATTAAATAGGAACCAGAAGTCATAGTTTAGTGCATATTGTTTAGCTAATTCTAAATCACAATGAGAATTTGTTTTGTTAGCATTTTTCCCTAAGATTTCCTATTTATAATTAATCTCATTCATGACATTAAAATACACAGGAAAGTGAAATTTTCCTGTGTGATGCCTAAATTTATTTACCTAACTATCCCAACTTTGAACATGGGCTGTGGCTGTTCAGAGCTTTCAAAACTTTGTGGTTTTTTCTATCTGCGTTTCTAGATGCAAACAAAAGCACAAAGCTGCAGAGTTTGCTACAGAAGCAAACCATGATTTTTAGGAAGAGAGCACTTCATTGATGAAAAAGAGAGGCCAGTGTGAAGCAGCTGAATAAGAGGTGTGATACAAATTACAAAGGTAGAAAAGGAAAAATGAAAGCTCCCACATAAATGAATATCTTTTAAAACAACTGAATTCTGATGTGTCAGTGTTTACTATAAAACCAACACCTGTAGACAAAGACAAATTTCAAGACAAGCATAAAAAGTGGTTTTTCCTTGAGTTAAAAATATTGCCCTTGTCTCTCTGGAAGTCAATTTTACATAATCAAAATGCTTTCAAAACATTTCCAGTCACCTACTGAATGTGCTAGTGGCTGCCAGCATCTAACTTGATGTCTCATTTCTAATAGATACACTGAAATAATGAAGTAAGAAACTGACTTTCTGTGAAATTGAAATAGCCAGGAGTAAGAGAAATGAGATGTTATGAGGACTTTAGTGGAAAACCAGGTTGCATTTGCAACATGCAGATACACATGGCTGTCTACCTGTTGGTTTCATATTTTCTTTGCCTTTTCTGTAGTTTGAAAATGAATCTTGCTTTCACAAAGCTTCATGAAATTACAGTTTTGAGAGAGAAACTATTCCTCTGTGACCTACTCCAAAGACCACAGGACCAGCAGAGACAGTCTGGGTAAGGAAGTTCATTCCTTTGACACCACAATCACATCTAAGCCTTTCCTAAGAAAAGGATCAAGCTATGTTTTAGCATTATTTTATGAAGGCACAAAATGGCTGTTTCACCATTTGTGAGTGAAAAATAAACTGTTATTTAATGCTTTAGTAAGCAAGACCAGTATTTGTCCAGGTTACTCACTTCATTTCATTGTAACTAGGGTCAAAACTGGAAGATTGTTATTAGAAGTGTGAGTTATTTAAAGAGTTTGGGTGTCTGTGTGTGTCCCTGTTTATTGCTATGAATGCTCACCTTACCAATTTCAGTTTACCAACTGTTTTGATTTCTGTCAGTCTGGGGTTTTTTCTGTATTTCATTAAGTCATAAATTCCTCATTTAATCCACCATCTCTCTGTTCAGGGTGCCAACACATTTCTGATTCAACTTTAGCTCTGTGACAGATGCAGATCTGTTGTAGGAGAACAATGAACTGAGAACATTAATCTTAAACCACCACATTAACTATGCAATCCAGGCTGTGTCTGAAAATCAGTGGAAAGATAAATTTCAAATTCAAAACCATCGAGTTTCCTGACTTTTTTTGTTTGGGATAGACATTTTTTTAAATGTTGTGATCAGCACCTTGCAGGTTCAGAAAACATGCAGAGACTGGATATGTGAATTCAGTTCTTGGATTTCTTCAGAGATTTTGGCAAATTTTAATTTCTGTGTTAAATTCTCTGGCCACAGTTATTTCTTCCTCAAATCTTAACCATGATTTCAGCCTCGAGAGTGTAAACTGCCAAGAGTTCATTGTTGCTCTTTGTTCATGGTAACACAGAGATCTTGTGTCACTTGGGGACTCAGGAAATGCTAAAATATAAATTACTTTTAAATTATCTGCATGTAAACTGCTCATACTGTTTATTAAATAACAATTAGGGTAGCAGAGCTGAGCTTGACCAGAAGCTCAAATTAATGCTGGATTCTATCCCAAACTTAAAATAATTATAGTCTTTCCAGCGTGGGTGTAACTTGCACATTTGAGAATACATATACACAGGATTTGGCTGGGGTTTGTCTTTTAATTTTTATTCTTAACCACACTGCTCTAGCTCCAAAAGACCATATATAGGAAATAACATTCCATGCAGAGAATTGCTTTTTCTTTGCTCCTGTCCAACAGCAAGATCAATAAAAGTAGCACGACAAAAGTAATTTTCAGGTCTATTAGTGAAGCTGTCTGTCCTAGAAATTGAATGTTATGTTGAAGGAAGAAGGAAATTTTTCATTTATGGGATCATTTCCCTTAGAGGCATTTAGCCAACTTGTAGCTTTTGCGTTTTGAAGGGTGAAGCCTGGATGTATGGACTCTTTTTGTTATTTCATGGCTACCTACACACCAGAGATATTTGGATATTGATTCAGCCTGTGCTAGGAAGTGTGTGCCAGGCGCAGATTTCTGATCCACATCACATTTTACCTTCCAGTGCTATCCCCCAGCAGAGAGGTATTTGATCAGAGTTTTTGTTTGGCATCGGCTCAGCTGAGCCTAACTTCTGCTCAAGAAAAAAAAGAGCTGGAAATTTTGATTTGTAGATTACTTTGGGGTACATAAAAATGCTTAGGGAGTGATTTGGAGCCTACTCAGATTAATGATCTGATTCTCAGAGATTGAGGCAGTCTTGGTGGAGGGGGAAAAACAGTTAGGGTTTAACTAATTTTAGGTGTAAAAAATGGTAAGGCACAAACACAACAGCTGTTCAGGATATAATGTTGAAGTCTCCTTTGAGAGGAGGGTATGGCTGAATCCGTGACTTAATCTAATAATATCTTTATCAAAGTCGAGAAAAAAGCAAAAGCTGACAAGGTCGAAAGAACACACTTTCCGTAATCTGTAATTCCTGTCATCACTAATTTAGCGTTTGATATTTAATGTTCTGCCATATTAACGATGCATAAACCACTCAATATCGAGTCCCGAGAGCCCTGAAACACGGGTCTGGTGCTCTGGGGTACCGAGGGCTGTCACGGTGCGCTCGCACCGGTCCCAGCCGCGTCAGGGAAAAGACGTCCCGCCCCCGTCCCCGCCGAGCGCTCCCCCAGCTCCCCGCTCGGGGCTGTTCGGGGGCGGTGCCGGGGCGGGCCAGCGCCGGGGCGGGCGGAGCGCGGGGCCGGGGCCGCGGCCGGGGCCGCCGCCGCTCCCGGCAGGTGCGGGCAGAGCCGCGGCCGCGCCGGCCCCGCCTGATGTGCGCGGAGGCGGAGGCGGCGCCCGGCTGCGCGCAGGGTCTCGCCATGGCCCTGGCGTTCTGCGGCGACGAGGGCAACTCCACCGCCTACAACGTGGACCACGGCGTGCTCAACAACGGCTGCTTCGTGGATGCGCTCAACGTGGTGCCGCACGTCTTCTTGCTCTTCATCACCTTCCCCATCCTCTTCATCGGTGGGTGCCTGCGGCTCTCCTTTCCCCTGTCCGCCTGTGCCTCTCCTATTTGCCGCCCTTTTTTTTCTGCCTCTCTACCCCCGGTGCTGCTTGGCCGTGTCCCCCCGCCCGGCTTTGTCTCGCCGTGGGTTTCCCTCCCCCGCGCGTGTGCCGCGTTTCCCCCCGCCCGCCTGGCCTCCCCTTGCCGTGTCCCCCGGCCTGGCCCTGCCCCCGTGCCGCGCGGGGAGGCTGCGCCGCTGTTGGGATGCGGTGCGAGCTGCGGGATGCTCCGGCGGCCGCCTCTCCCCGGGCAGCCCCCGCACCGCCCGCTGTCCGCCCGGGCAGCGGGACCCGTCTCCGTCAGTCGGGGCAGCCCCGCAGGTGAAATCCCTTGCGCAGGCAGGGCAGGAACGGGTGATGCTGGAAGAAGCCGCAGGATTTGCTCTGCCGGTGCAGGGCAAGGAGCAAAAATAAATGCGCTACTAAAGCCCAGGAAACCTGACAAGTAAGTGTTGCGCTTTGAAATATTAGTCCCAGCCATTACTGCGGGGTCACAGCCGCCTGGCAGCCCCCCCTCATTACAGGTCCTGCCCCGCTGGCTCCTGCGGTACCTGGGGCGGGTGCGATTTAATGTCACAAGCCCGGCGGGGCCGGTAGGTGGCCCGGTGGTTCTGCGCGCTGCTCCGGATACCCTCGTCCAAAGCCTGGACCGGCCCGCGGAGAGCACGGCACGGGTTGGAGTAACACTCGCTCCTGGGAATGGGAGAAGGTCCGGTGGGGAAATAGCAGCCAGCGCGACTGTGAAAACGGGGTCAGCTGCTTAGGGTTCCCTGCGTTGATCTGGAATCTCTCAGTATTGCTAATTTTTAGCAAGATAAAACTTCACACTCGTCCTTTTTTTTTTTTTTTTTCGTTTTATTGGGGTTTTTCCTTACTTTTTAAAATAATTAAAGGGAAAAGAAGTAGTGCATTTATTAGTGTGATTGTGTGTATTTGTCAGAACGTTAATTTGTTGTTCATTTAAGCTGTGAATAGATTTGAGAAATGTTTAGTGCATGTAATTACTTGATAGTAAGTTGCTAGAAGTATAGGAATTTAAGGCTGTGTCCTGTCTGAATTATTGATTTTATTCCATATGAAGTGAGATAGTGAGAGCACAGTTCTGATAATATTCAAGTGCATGTGTGTTTAACAACACAGCTGTCTCAATATTGATATGCAAGGTTGTTACATACATGGTTTGGAGTGTTTTCTAAGCAGGAACTTTGTATGTCACTCTTCTTAAGAAAGCTCTCTATAATTCTCTTTTCTCTTTTAGGATGGGGAAGTCAGAGTTCCAAAGTACATATACATCATAGCACATGGCTCCATTTTCCTGGCCACAATTTACGCTGGATACTGACTTTTATCCTCTTGTTTGTGCTGGTGTGTGAAATTGCAGAGGGCATAGTGTCTGATGGGTAAGTGTTTGTCTGCCTTCTCCTGGTAGCACTGAGCAGTTTAAAGGTTTCAGGGTAGTTACTTCCTCCTTGTCTAAGTTCTCAGCTAAATGATATTCCTTGTGGTTATGAATGTATAATCTGTTTTCTTAGTGATTAACCTACCAACCTTGTATCAGAAATTCCACAGACCTTGCCAAGTGATGTACACAGGCACAACTGACCTTAATCATTTTTAGTTCAGTTTAATGACACTATCTTTCCAAACAGTAATCATAGATAAATCCTAATGATTCAAGCAGATGGTGACATTCTCATTATATGTTTTATGTCCAAAGACCCAATCCCACAGTCATTACTTAGGAGGAGCTCCCATGAGCACAGTAGGTCACACCATTCACCCCCAGACTGAGTTCTTTTCATCTAAATAAGAGGAATGAATCTGCTGGGCTTAAGTCAAACCCACAGGGTTTCTTCTGGTGACTGTGCACTATATCTCCTATGTTACCTGGAGCAGAGCAGCTGACATTATGTGAGCATGAACCATCATCTGTTATTCAGCTGAGGATGTCACTAAACAGAAATCTGTGGAAAAAAATTATTCCAAGTGAAACAAGTGATACAGGAGAGTGATTTATTATGAAAAAAGCCAGTTATATAACAATGAATATGATCTCTCCGTATGAAGACAAGCATGATTTTTCATAATCATTATGAATTTGAACCCAAGGATTATGAAATGGAAGCTCCTAATTAAACAGGGAAAAAACTCCCTGATTAGCCATCTATAGAACAAGGATCCACCAACCAGTGTGAAATGCACTGCAGACTTCTGGTGCAGAAAATTATATCATCATTATTATTTTAACTTCTCTTAAACATATATAAATAGGATGTTTCTTGCTGCCAGTTTTTTTTTAAAGGATTTTTTCTCTTGCTTATTCAGAGTTATCAGGGTGTGGGATGCTCAGAGCAAAATCTCCTGCTTTGAGTTTTCTCCTTTATTTTTTCTTGTTAGCAATGCCTCTCATTATGTTTATTTGCTATTTAACTTGACTCAGAACACTGCTGTTAAGTAATAGGTGTCACCTGATGAGAATCAAAGCTCAGAGTTCTGCTGGGGGAGTGCCAACCCACAGTCGTGCTTCCCAGCACTCAGCAGGCTGGTGAGGGCTCCAGTGAATAGAAGAGGGTTTTGAGACTCATCAGCTTTCTAAGAACCAAAATGGATCCTGCTGGTGAGTCCTTTTGGCAGGAACTGGGTGCTAAAGGCTTTGGCATCTCAGCAACAGAAGCGGCCTATTGGAGGTACAGTTATATAGGGGAATTCCAGCAACTGTGAAATAAGTAGATTTTAAAAAGCCTCCCACTGCTGCAGTGTTACCTACTGAAGCCTAGGCTGTCTGAAGAAATCTGTTCTTGTTGGGGTTTTTTGCCTTTGCTGAGAATTCAGCCCTGGTGTACAAAACCTCCTGGCATTACTAGGACTTTCAGAGGATCTTTTCTCATTTTGCTGTATTGACATTCCTTCTTTTAAACTGAAAGAAATTAAACACTTGCACAAAATGCTTCTGTAGAAAATCTTGAACTGTGCTGTCAGTTGGTCTTATCTGCATACTTTGATGGACAGCTCCCAAACTAGTTTAGCTTAAATTAACTTTTCTCATTTTGGAGATGAGCTGCTTGTCCTAATTTAAACAAGTGTTCCAATTGATTTCAGTAGAAAATAGGAGTACACACCTTTCATTTTCAGCACAGGGGAGGAATTTGAAACCCAACTGTGTGATTTAGGAGCAAAAATTCAATTAAAACTTGGAGGGGTTTGCATCCATAACTCATTCTAGAAAATCCTACATCAGAGCAAGGTACAGTTCATGAATTAAAAGGGAAACATTTAAATAGCTGAGAGGTTTGACTTTAACAGATATTTTTTTCTTTTGAAGGGTTTCCGAATCCCGCCACTTACACCTGTACATGCCGGCTGGAATGGCATTCCTGGCTGCCATCACATCAGTTGTCTATTACCACAATATTGAAACATCCAACTTCCCCAAACTCTTAATAGGTATGTCTCAAAATCTATGCACCTGGAAGCGTGGCTGTCTTGCTGTGTCTTTTTCCTTAGTGACAGGTCACTGCAGTCTTCTATGACCCAAGATACCCCTCTATGTATGCTCAAACATTTCATTCCTTTTAATGCTTTTAACTTCTAATAATAGTCTATGTAATATTCTCAGGGATTCAATGAGCCAAAGACTTCTCTAGGAAAAACTGCTTTTGTGGGAAAAGTAGCATGGGAAATTGTTAACTCTAAATCCAAACACCCTTGTCAGCCTGTTGTGTGGAAATGTGATGCAAGAGTGAAGAAATCTTTGTGTGTGTGGTCTCTTGAAATATGCAAGGAGCTAAGGAATAACATCTCTGACTTTCAGTCATGAATATATTATTCTGCCTGATGGCTCTTGTTTCATGTTCCTAAAACTCTCTTTGAAAACTGCTTTAAGGCCTTTTGAATGGAAAATGCTACGAATGAGAACTACCTTGCCTACTCTGTGTTTTGCCAGATTGTGAGTAAGCTGTAGCTATAGAAAATCCACTGCTGCTGGTGGTCACATGCAGTTGTTCATGTGTTCTCATCTGTTAAAGTAGACTGCAGTCTGGGGACATCTACATGTTTAGTCACATCCTGTTACCTGTTACTTCTTTGGTTCTGGCTCATCAAATTTTGTTTGAGCTGGATTTCTGTATCAATAGGTCCTGCTAAAGTTTGTCTTGTGCCATTGTAGCTCTGTGTATCAAAGTTTTGTTCTAGTTTTTGTCAGGTGGGGAAAAGTCAGTAATAACTAGATTTGAGAAAGCTTTTAAATATTGAAGATTATTTTCATCTATGTGTTGGGGTAAGGAAGAGTCCTGTTCTGCAGAAATAGGCTGTAACTCCTGAAAAAAAATCCTCTCCAAAGACTTAGATTTCTATCCTGGCTTAGCAACCTTAGATTTCTATCCAGGCTTAGCAACCTTTATGTTTTCTCATTTTGGACTGCTTCTCTTCCTGTACATTTCTTTTAAGTAGGATCTTTTTTATCTTTTAAGAACAGGTGAGGTCATTTAGTTGCCTTTTAAATAAGTCAACAAAGTATTTTTAATGCTTTCTCACAGGAAGTCATTATGCCTCAGGAAGCATTGCTAGCCTGCTACAGTTGCCTGTAAAGCAAGCAGTGATTTTTGTGGTTTTGTTTTTTAGTTTGTTTTGTTGTTTGGGCTTTTTGTTGTTATTTCAGATGTATAATACAATGTTAAATAATTTAGTGTCACAGCCACATTCCTGCTGTTAAGTCTTTGAGAAGGCTAGCAAAGTTACAGCTGGTAGTTGATTACTCATTTTTGCACAATTCCTGCTCAGTAGAGATTTCTTTTTTATGATAATGTTTTTCAGTGTTTAGAGTGCTGATAAACTCTGGACAATACTTGAATACTAAAAAGTTGTACCAGTGAATACCAACACTTAAGTATTATGGATGAATTTTAATTTTGCAACAATTTTCAAGGAATAGACTGTCTCACAAAATTTGGTCCTAATAGCTCTTAGGCAAAAAAGAAAATCAGACCATCACAGTCTCTCCCACTTAGTGTGTCTGAATTTGAATTTTAGTCCAAAATCCTCACAAGCTGATGGTCTTTGATTTTTATTTTATATTTTGTTTTGCTTTTTTTTATTTGTCCTAAGACAGACATTTCTGGAAGTCTCTATGCTTTGTTCTTAACTGCACAAATTGGGAGGGTTGTTACTTATCTTTCAGTCTTAATTGCAACTACTCAGTATTGACATCTGGGACGAGGCAATGAGAACTTTATGCAAATAAGCCCAGTATGGATAGTTAAATGATACCTTTACTCACCTGTCAACCCACTAGAGTGCAGTGTGACCATGAAGCAGCTTTGCTTTACAGCCTCATTTTATGAGGTAAATGAGAACGAGGAGGGAAAGCTAAAGTTGGTGATAAGCTTTTTGCTGGGTGTATGGGAAACAGGGCTCATCTAGAAGGGATCTAATGTTGCACACAGAGAGCTAAGTAGAAGAGCTGATGTGACATCTTGCTGCTTCTGAGCATCAGTGAATTTCCAGCAAACTGCTGGGTATCATCTGCCTCAGCTGCAGGATGAATGCTCACAGCTGCAAAGAGTTGGTAGCTGTTTAAAACAAAGACTAACAGAGCCTTATCCAAAAACTGTTAAACCCAGCAGGGGAAATCTCACTGGTGCAGTGCAGTAGAGCATTACAGGTCTTATTATTAATTCTGAACAGGGTGAAATTTTCCAATCCCATGAAATTCTGAGATGTGTTGTTTCTTGAAGATGCTTTTCATTCTGTACACCAAATCCATTTGTAGCTATTCATAAACAAGTAAGAGGCAGATACCATGACAGATGTAGGGATTAGTGTGTTTCCTTGGCTATGCAAAAGGAGGACTCAAAGTTCCTCTGCTGATCCTGACCCTGCCTTTCAGCTTTAGCCCAGGCACTTGGCTATTTTGAAATAGTAATTATTAGTATTTCTCATCAATAAACATTGACAAGGTTTGGAATATTTATTCACTGAAGCTAATGACTGAATTCATGAATGCGGTTGAATGACCCAACTATTGGAACACCTTGGTCTGGTCTGAAAGTGTTCTTTTTCTGTATGATTTTGGTCTGTAATTATATTTCAACAAATGTAGCTGTTCCCATGTAGTGCTGTTTACCAGGGCACTCTCATAATAATGTTAATTTTGATACTATTTGCACCACATGGTTGCATAACATTTGTACAGTTAAGCAGGACTTGTTTTAGAATAGTTTTCATACTGGATTGGAAAATCTGCTGCTCTGTCAATCTTTAAAATACACAACTGAATGGTAGCATCTGATTCCACTGTTTTTAATGTTAGTTTCCTTGTTTTAAAGATAAATAAAACTCAAAAATTAATAGTAGGAGAAAACTACAAGATAAACAACAGGACTTTGAGGTGTTAATCTGAAATGGGTGGTAGTGTGGGAACACATTAGAAAATTGTCCTTTTTTTAAAACTAATCTCAATTGTATGACTGCTTTACTGTTTTACAGTATATGCCACAGCATATGTCACACTTGAGATGGCCACAATACACAGAGTGTCACCATACAATTTCCAAAAGCTTCAAGCCATACAGAGTCACATCACTTCAGAAGGCTGCAAACATCTGCTCTTTCTTGTTCTTTAGCCCAACCTTTTATAGCCCTCATGTTCATGCATTGCACCTGTGTGCCCTCTGTTCTCTTTGGTGATTGGTCAGTGCACATGGGCACTCCAGGTCTCATTACCTTCAATATTAGCCACCTGTCCTGCACAGCTGTAGCCCATTAGGGATGAGGCTCTGCTGCAGCTCCACTCCCAATTACCACAAACTGTCTACCTACACCTTACTACTACTAGACAGGGATCTATTTTTCTGATTCAAAATTTTTGTCCCTTTGCATTGTAGTTGTTTCCCTTGGAATTGGTTTATTCTCTAAAATGGAACTTCTTGCAGAAAAATATTGCTTATTGCTTAGTACAAAAAAAAATTCTCTCCAAACAGGCACAGGTTAATTAATAAATTCCCAACCAGTTAAATGTGTGGCTTTTTTGATTGGGCTTAATTCAATAAAGGTGTAGAAGAATTTGAGTTGCACATTCCCTTATTTTTCAGAGGTGTGGCCCAGGTGAGAATCTACATCCTGGTGGTGTGGGTTGAGGTATCTTACATGGCCTAAGAAAAAGCAAGGTCATTTAGGCATGTAGAATAGCTCTAAAGCAAGCCAATAAATGCCTCTGTGGTCTGATCACTTCACAGTTCAGACCAGTTGAAGTTCTCAGAGATAATTCCTAAAAATTGTCAGCCAAAATGTACTCACCAGCCAGATGATAAAAACATAATCTCTAAAGACCAGAGCCACAATTGCATTTTCCAAGGAGCCTTGAGTGGCCTGTGAGCATTCTCCAGATCAGATTAGATACCCTTGTTTTCAAAAGTGAAAAGCTAAGTAAATTCAAATGCTTCTAAGGAAGTGGGACTTGAGAATGTTGTGTTTGGCACTTCTAATACTTCTTAGATAAACAATAAATTAACATTATAACAATAATAATAAAAGGTCATATAGAACCTTATTAAAGCCCTAAATAGGAGAATGGCTGTGCTAGTTCTTATTTATAATTCCATTATACACATAAACGCCTGTTGGCTTGGTTATTTTTTTGGAAGTCCTCCACTGGTGGATATTTTCAGTGTGCAATGTTTAAGTCCCTTTTATTCCAAGAGGGATGTGTTCTCAGCCTGTTGTTGGAAGAATGAAACAAAGCAAGGTTTAACAGATAAAGGTGGTTAAGAGTAGAACAGCATGGAATGTAATTCTTGGATGAAGTGAGACTTTATAGTCAGAAGTACTGCAAATAGGGAGGGATAGTGCCTTAAAGGAAGGAAGCAGTCTGAAACAGGATGGGAAGCAATCTAAGTTGGGAAGATGGTAGGAAGCCTCACATAAAAAAAGCTGAAGTTTTACAAGAGAAATTTGGTAAGTATATCTAGTATATCTTTAAAACCCTCTCTGCAACCACACTGGCCCCTGAAGTGCAGTGTGCAAATACTGACCACTCAGTGTTTTCCTCTTATGAACTAGCCTCTTAATTTTAGAGGAAGAGAGGCTCCCTTGGCAAATGTCCTAATGCACAGTGTTCCTATACTGTTCCATTCACTGTCCTCATTAAAAGAAGAGGTTTTAACTTAATTTCTGTAGAAGCAGGACTGGCAGTCCCAAATCTCACATGGATTCTCTGCATTGAATTTAGTTTTGCTTGGAAGGGTAGCCCCAGAGCACAGCTCCAGAGAGCTTTCTGGTGCCTCAGTGTAGCTGGAACACCACCAATTCTTTGAAATTTATGCTACTTCCTGATGATCATCCATATTTAAGCTAGACTTAGAGTTGCTAATGCCTTCGTTGAAGTCTTCTTTCTGTGGTGTTCCAGCAAGACACTTGGAAAGTACATCCAAGCTTTTCTTGGCAGTTAGAGCTCATTCCATCTGTTGCACCATGGCAGATACAGCAGCAACGAAAGGTTTATTTAGAAGAATATAATCCTGGGAGGCATTTCCTTAAGAATAGGGAACAGGAGCTGGCTTATGGTGTGATGAGTGGTATGGAGAGTGCTTCCAAGCCACCAGAGCTTATTCCATGGATTATTTAGCTGTAGCTGCTGGTAGCATGGGCACCTTGAGACTAGAGGTTTCGTAGAACACTAAAAAGTGAAAGTTGTATTCCATGAATGCCAGAATATCCTTCCTTGATGTGACTGTTTTATCTACATTGTGAATTACATATATGGAATTTTTGCTTAATGATACTGCAGCAGCAGTTTGGACAAAGTATTTTGATATCTGTTCCTGACACATCCCAGAGATTCACAGGCAATTTTCCTTCAAGCCACATTCATAGCAGTCTTGCAGCATTAACCAAATCTGAAAAACATTATTCACAGGCACCTTCACTTTTGGAGCAACAGCCTCCCTTGAGCTGGTCGTGTGGACACAGTTTTACAACAGATGAAATTTCCTTCAGCAGACTTCACTTTGTGAAACTTTTCAGATATCACTAAATCTAATAGAAATGGCATTGAGAACTAACATTATCTTACTATTTTAATGTTTTTGGAATTAAATTAAGGTTCTGTTAGACATGAGAAAGGCCATTCTCTGGTTTTACATATTTTGTTGAATTCTTCTTTAATTATATTTACAATGCCTTTGTATATTTTTGCAACTATGGAGCTGGTTAATTTGTTTGGGCTTTTTCTCTACAGCATTGCTGTTCTACTGGACTTTGGCTTTCATAACTAAAACCATCAAATTTGTGAAGTTCTGTGATAATGGGGTTGGATTTTCTCAGCTTCGATTTTGCCTCACGGGACTCTTGGTTGTTCTTTATGGAATGCTACTAGCTGTAGAAATCAATGTCATCAGGGTGAGGGTAAGTAACTATGCTAGAAGTCTCCTTCTGTAGTTTTTATTGGTTGTTTTTTGGGTTATTGGTATTTTTTTAATCCTTTTTCTAGGTACTTGGTGTAAAATGCGTTACTAAAGGAGAATGAAAAATCCAGTTAGAAATTTGTCTATTTGACTATCAAGGATTAACAGTATTTTACTAGGCCAGATGCAGGTGTAATTTCAAAAAATGCCAGACTCTGTTGTTGATAATTTAAGATCAATTTCATCTGTTCGGGTTTGCTGTAATTTTTTAAATTATTCTGTTTCAGACATGAGAGCCAAGTATTTCTGATGCAAGTGAAGACTGGTAGAAAGGAATTGTCTGCTCTATCAGAGAATATCTTAGACACACAAATAGCATCTCTCATTTTCCAGGAGACAATCACAATAAGTGATTTATTTGGGCTACTAGAGTTCTTCCCAGCTATTTTTTTTTTTCCTCTGCAGTGTCTGCAGTCATAATCTAAACTGAGACTTTGGAGACTGCTGGATACATAAATTCCAAACTTCCCTTCAGCTGGCACTCACCAAGTGTGCACACAAATTAAATTTAGGAGGGGAAGAAATATTCCCATGTAATTTTTTTTTTTTTTTTTGCTGCAGCACCAGTAGCTCCATGTTCTGAGCTAACAAATGTGAAGCAGTGTGGTGTGGGAGATGAATCCCAGTGAGAACCTCAGGGCTGTGCTTTAGCTCCTATGTCCCATGTTGTGCTGCCTGGAACTCAAAGTAATGCTGGGACTGTCCTGTTTAAATAATGAAGGGGGTCAGTCTCTTCCAACATGTCTCAAGTGAAAGGACAAGAGGAGATGGTCTTAAGTTGCACCATGGAGGTTCAGATTAGTTACTAGAAAAACTTTTTTAAACTGAAACAGGGGGCAGGCACTGGAATAAGTTGCCCAGGGAGGTGGTGGAGTCACCACATCTGGAAGTGTTCCAGAGGTGTCTGGAGATATGGTGTCGGGATGATTAGGGTGGTTCTGCCTTGGTGGTTGTACTGAATGATCTTGAAGGTCTCCCAACCATGATGATTCCGTTTCTATAAGGTGGTTTGTTTTTTGCAAGCATGCAAACTTTTGCACCATAAGCAGAGTCATAGTAAATGATAAGAATTACTTATTTCTATACTGGATGCCTGTGATTATCCTCAGTACCTAGGAAACTGGATTGCTGTATTGGTTGTACTTGAATGTCTTTTAAGAAACCAAGATTGATTCATTGATTATCTGCAATGTCCTTATCTATTCTTTGTGCACTTGTATTTTCTACGCATTCACTGTGATTCTGCTGGTATTTTTCTGGATTTTAGAGGTATGTTTTCTTCAAAACTCCTAAAGAAGTTAAACCTCCTGAGGATCTCCAGGATCTTGGTGTGCGATTCTTGCAGCCCTTTGTGAATCTGTTGTCCAAAGGAACATACTGGTGGATGAACACATTCATCAAGACTGCCCACAAAAAACCAATAGACTTGAAAACCATAGGCAAGCTTCCCATTGCTATGAGAGCTCTGACCAATTACATTCGCCTTAATGAGGCCTTTGAGGCACAGAAGGTATGCAAAGCATGGAATTATGTCTGTCTGCTTACTCAGAGCTTGTGTTTTTGATTATTTTTATCATATAAGCATGACACAAAGAGATATAAACAGATATGATGCAAATGAAGTATTCATTGGCATAACGGCCCATATACCAAGAGACCACATTCTCAGTTGTACCTTGTACGAGCAGTGACATTTCTCTCATCAAATGTGCATGTCAAGCACATTACTGGTTAAATGTGTGTAAAATGTAAACAGCCTCTATTTTGATGTGGAAAGCAATCATGGACTGTGTTTACTGCACACCATTATTCCTCCTAATAAGACCCTGGAAACATTCAGTTTCACAGTCCGTATTAATTAAGTCTTGCAGGGCTATTTTTTTTCCATGTTATTTCAGTTACAGTTTGCCCATAGAAGAATTCAAGGCTGAAACTACCTCGGCTCAAATTCATTTTCACTCCTCAGTGGGAGCTGAGTGCATACAGGATTCTAAGAGAATTTGTTTGCATCCTGCTTAAAAAGTGTATGCTTCCAGTCTCTGGCTTCACCAGAGAACCTGTCACTTCCCTCCCTCTTTTTTTTCCTTCCTCAGCAGGCCACAAAAAACACAGTTACTTGGTCCCAATTAAGGGTAGGAAAGAAATCATGGTTCTTTTTGTGGAGAGAAGTGCAAATTATTGCTTTGTCCTAACTCTACAGAAAGAAGCAAGAGTTGTAGTTCCTCTGCTTTCTACCTGTGATATTACAAATGGTTGTCAATGAATTAAAGCAGCGATAGAAATACCAAGTATTTATCAGACCTGAGGTTCATGTATAACAAAATTCTTACAAATTTGAATTTAATTCTGACCAGAACAAAAGATCATCATCTCCCCAAGGATCCAGATCCATTTGGCGTGCTCTCTGCTGTGCTTTTGGAAGACCCTTACTTCTGAGCAGCACATTCCGTATTCTGGCTGACTTGCTTGGATTTGCCGGGCCGCTCTGCATCTCTGGGATTGTTCACAACGTTGGAAAAGGAAATAACACCATCCGCCCACAGGTACTGTCAAAATGTCACCAAAAGAGAGGAGTCCAAAAAGGGATGCTGTGACTCTGTTTTGTTTGTCCTCAGGAAGGAAAGCGACTCTGTGCTGTGTTGGTGAGTGCTGGCAGTGCCAGTGTGAATGTGCTGCCTGATACCCACTCCTGTACTGTGATGGAGGGTGTCCTGTGCAGGGCAGCAAAGGTGATTAAGGGACTGGAGTATCTCTGGCAAGGACAGGCTGAGGAAGCTGGACCTGTTCAGCCTCTAGAAGAAGTGACTGGGAGGGGACATCATCAATTTATATAAATATCCAAAGGGAGG
Organism: Haemorhous mexicanus; assembly: GCF_027477595.1. NCBI lineage: Eukaryota > Metazoa > Chordata > Aves > Passeriformes > Fringillidae > Haemorhous > Haemorhous mexicanus. Next base: position 16,294,524 of record NC_082346.1, on the reverse strand, counting down.
GTCTCAAGAGGATGGAGCCAGGCTCTGCTTGGTACTGCCAAGCAATAGGACAAGAGGCCATGGGCAGGAAATGATGCACAGAAAATTCCACCTGAATATGAAGAAAAGCTTCTTTACAGTGTGGGTGACTGAGCACTGAAACAGGTTGCCCAGAGAGGTTGTGCAATCTCCTTCCCTGGAGATGCTCAAGAGCAGTTGGGATGAAATCCTCTGCCATGTGCTCAGGGAGGACTCTACTTGAGCAGAGAGGTTGGACTAGATGACCTCCAGTGGTCCCTTCCAACCTGATCCATTCTGTGATTCTTTTAAGGGCAAAATATGTGAGCCATGCATCTTGTCAGCCTTGCATTCTGGAAAATAACCTCAGTCAGGAGAACAGTGAAGCATATCCAGAATCCCATCAATATCATAAGGAATTTAGGTGCAGTCTTGAGTAGAGATTGAATCCAGTATGTGCCTGAGTGCTTTCCAGAAAGGAAAAGTGTGTTTTCAATAGGCTTGGCTTTTCATTTCTAAAAATGAGGGATGTCTAAGAGGATTAAAGCAGAGTTTTGTCATCATTATAAAATGCCAAGTAATTTAACTGTGACCAAGCATTCCCTCTAGTGCCTTTGGGGAGGTTAGTTTTGAAAGATCAACTGAAACATATTTTTAAAGAATGTTGTTTAAATGAATGCTCTCCAAGAGGAAGCAGACATATTTCTTGATTAACTAAAAATAAACATGTAACTCAGGAAGCATCTTTTCATTATAAGGTGAGGTCACTCGGGCTGGGTTTCTATGAGATAGATCAGTTTATTTCTGCAGCTCACTTAGTGTCTGATATAGGACTTTTTCTAAAGTCTGTTGACACTAATGGAAATATACCCATCCATTTAAGTACACTTTGGATTAGATCCACTGTAAATATTGAAGTCCATCAGCTGCAGTGCAGAGAATTTAACAAAGGCCTCAGGCTAAAATTAACTGTTTGTCCATTTTGCAATCCTTATCCTAATATTTGGAAATTTGATTATAGTGAGTAGGTTCAATGGAAACCAGTTAAAGCAGGAAATGAGAAAATTAAGACTATAGTACTCTGTTGCAGCAAAGTACTGTGGAAGCTCTTGAGCTCTGCTTTTCAATAATTTGTTTGGGACACTGTTTCAGCTGAAATTGTGATTTGATATAATTTACAGATTGCCCTATTTAATTTTCCTCTAAGATTGTCAGCTACTGCTTCTCTGTGAAAAATAAAAAGTTCAGGTCTGGTCCTGATTGGCCCTAAGCAGAGCTTCAGCAGCCTAGAATCCTCACTCACTAGCAGAGCAGTAACCTCCCTGTTGTCATTGACATCAATTTGGGATCACCTAACAGCAATATTCACTGATGGTCATAGTCCCCAGGTGACACTTAAGGGTGTATTTTAGCTCTGCTTATGTTTTCCTTATGTTTTGCCATTGTTTTTGTTTTCTGTTAAGGGTCTAACTACATTTAAGTTTGAAAATTGTTTTTGCTGGGTGAGATGAAATATCTTTCTAATGAAGAGTTTCTGTTCAAACTATCTGGAAGCAGACTGGGGTGTTCAGGAGGGCTCCCATGTCTGTTCACATACCTAGCCAACTTGGTCTGTTTTGGAAAGAAATACCCCAGCTCTGCTGCTAGGAATGCTATATCCCTGCTTGTAATGAGTCAAAAGAGGAACACCTTGCCTTATAGTTTGCCCCTGTGAGCCTCACAGGTGTGAGAAACAACCTTTCTAAAATTATGTTATATGAAAGTGATGATAAGTGGGGAGAAATAGTGTTTGTTCTTGATGTGCTGTTGAGTTTGAGGGCTCTGGAAAGAGTTGCCACGCAGTGGGACAGAATCAGATAAGCAATAGGAGTTGTGAGTACAATGGAGGGTGTTTTTACCCATCTCTTACCCAGCTGCATCTTAAATATTTTGATGGAGATATTGTAATGAGTCAACTGTATCTTTCAAAGAGAAATTCTCTTTGTGAAACTGAAGGCGAAGAGATAGAATAATTGTTCTGTTCCTCAGGTCCTTTGTGACAGATATAACCCACCATGGGGCTGTAACTCAGATCACATGGGTGTCACAGGCAGTATTAACTGCTCAAGTTAGTGCTGTATGTACTTAGTCAGAGCACAACAGTGTCTTAAATTCTGTCATGCTCTTTGTGTTTATTTATAACTCCAGTATCAATATTTATGGCCACCCCAGAACATTCCTGTGACACGGATTTCTCTGAGTGTTAATCATTTCACACTGAAGAAGAGACTGACAGAATGATAACCTTTATCATTTGCTGGTAGCATCTTCCACGTTGCAATGTTAGGATTAGCAGTTCCAGTATTAGGAGAGGCTGCTGACATAACACATTCAGAGATGCAGCAAACTCATTATTTAAAAAGCTCTAGAAGTCATAGGGCCCTGTGTAGCAAAAAGCCCAGTATTGACACTAAGAATGTATGAGACTAGAGTCTTTATGCATTCAAATAGCAGCTTTTTGCTCAGTCTTTTACTGGTTTGAGCAACTTTTAAGAATTTTCTTGAAGTTGTCAGGAAGATGGGACGCTGAATAGTCCCAAAGCCATTTCTGAAAATAAAACATCTAATTATTTCTGTCATCTTCTCAAACAAGATTATTTGCTTTTTATGTGAAAGGTACAGAAAGTGTTCAGGTATTTCTGTGTCTCCTGCAGGCTGACAAGTGTGTGTAGAACCTATTGTAGCTAAAACACAGGTAAGCTCAGTAAGCCATAATGGCCTGATAATGCATCTAAGGCTTGGCAAATATCTTGCTATCAGCAGGTGTGTCATCTTTATGTATGTGTGTTTGTTCTCTTCTTCTCTCAAGGGAGTACTAGAAGGAGGGATGAGAATATTCATCTCACTTTCCCTCCTTGTCTATTATATAATGTTTTGATGGGAATCAGTGCTGCACCAGAATGTCATTGCTAGACAAGCATGACTTGTCAAACATAGGTGTAGGGGGAAAAAAGTGTTCTACATACAGTAAAAAGTGGTATTAGCTGCAGAGATTTGCAATACTGGCCAGATGTGTATGGAGGACACCACTGAAAACCTGAACTTTTGAGGCTGTAAATAATCTGGAAGAGAAACTCATTTTTAGTGTTCTATAGACTATTTGTAGTGTAAAATGCAGCTGTAGCCTATTTGAATTGCTATGGGATAAGTAATAAATTAGGGCTTTAAAATCCCTTCAGAGTGCAAATAGGTAAAATAGCAGTTAAATGTCTCTTTATCTGAACTATAATTGCTGCCATGTACTGTAATTGTTCAGAGTTTTGCACTTAATACAGATTTTAAAATCTTCTTCCTTTTACATTCCTTGTCAACTCTGTTCCTCTTTTCTTCTTGCTTTATATCTCTGGCACTGTTTGGGCACTTTTTTGGTTCATTTGGCTTATTATTTTTGTCCTGGGCTGATTTTCTTATCTCAGTGATTTGAATTGGCTCAGGTAGAAATCCATTTAGCTCCCCAGCTAGTGCACAGTAAGCAACAGAAGCATGGAGGTTGGAGCAACCAGGGTATAAATAAGAGTAGGGAGAAGTTTGTTCTTTTCCAGCTGGCTCAGCCAAAAAAAACAGCTGAAAAACCTAAATTTTGCCTCTGTATGAACTGGCCATATGGGGTTTTTATGACGTTAACTGCAAGGTGTAGATCAGATCTAATAAAATGTACAGACACTGAGAGCTTGTGAAATGTAGCTGATTAAGTGTTATAGCAGTTGTGAAAACTTCAACAGCAAAGAAGCTATGTAGGCAAGAAAAAAATGTGCTGAGCAAGGGGTGCAGTAGGAGTGTAAATGCAAGAAGCCTTCTGAAAGGACTAGAAGGACTCATCTTCCTAATTTTGCCTTCAATGGAAGCCAAATCCAGCAATCAAAGTTTTGAAGGAGCCTAGAGGAGAAAGAGGAAGATGGAGACATTTTAGTTACAGAAGGCTTCTCATGGTGAGCCAACCTCTCAGCTTGTTGTGGCTCAAAGATGTCAGCTTGTTAAATAAAGGCACTATTTTCCCATTGAGCTGTAGACATGTTTCAAAATGCACTTTGGTATCTCATGAGCTTACTAGAAGGTAATGACCATATATGAAAGTGAACAAGATGCTGCAGGCCAAAATAATTTGCATGGTCCCAGGAGTTCTGGGTTTTTTACAAGATCTGAAGGTCATTTTTAGTGTTCAGTAATCTGAGGTGTTAAAATTAAGAAACTAACTTTTTCCAAAGGATGTTAACTGTTCCTTTTTGATGATGGGCAGTGCACGTTTTTTAATAAATGACCATATGGAGTGTCCTAGAGTTTTGGAAAGATACCAGAAATCCTATAAACATCATTTTGCATTTGAATGAAGCTTACTGAGTTGGCATGTTATGAGACTGTTTCTTTGAGGTGATAAACTGTGAGGTTTCAGATGAGGTTGGGAGCACTTTCAAAGTAATAAACTGTGATTATCTCTGCTTATTAATTATGCAAATTACCACTCCATCTGATTTCTAACTTTTTCTTTTTACAGATTAAAATTCTTGGTGTGTTCTTTATTTCATCACAAGAGTTCCTGTCCAATGCTTATGTTTTGGCTGTACTCTTATTTTTTGCCCTTCTATTGCAAAGGACGTTTCTGCAAGCATCATACTATGTTGCTATTGAAACAGGAATCAACTTGAGAGGTGCAATACAGGTACCCAATACATTACTAATTAACCTTTTTACACTCTCATAAACATGTAGTTGTAAATATAAATTATGTAGTTGTTAAATTCTGAAATGCTTCTCTGCTGAAATGTATTGAATGTACATTGCTGTTAGAAATTGTGTTAGCCCTAAGTTGTTTCCTTTGCATCTTATTTTGATGATTTGATGTAAATGTTTATTTTCAATATCCAATGCTGTATTTCTTCTTACCTTTAATCAAAAATTTGCTGACAGTAAAACTGAATGTAACTTTTGAAGTAGTTTAAGTGTGAACTGCAACTCTCCCATCTCAAAGGCGTTTTTTGGTAGCATCACATCCCATGCAAATAAAACATCCTTAAAATGTATTGTAAATATATTTTGGACAGAAGGATAGGTTGTATTCCCAATGCCTAAGTAGTGTTTTAATCCAGGGGTCATGCCATAAAGTCTGCCTGGCACAGAGGAGTCTGTAAGCACTGAACATAAGTCAGATTACAAAAATGGGGTCTGTAATCATTGTATAGCTGACAACTATAGATCAAAGTTTGATGTAGCATACAAAGCTCTGTGCCTGGAAATGAGAGAATTTGGTGTAAGATTACAGTGTGGGATTGCCAAAGGCACTGACTGAAACCTACCCTGGACAGCATGAAATCCAGGCTTAGTGTAACTTATAAGTTACACTATTTATCCCCTGAGCTGCATGGATCCTGTGGGGAGTCTCCATGATGGATGGATGCTTTCAATAGCAGCCTAATTGTTTAATTCTCTTTTGATCTTACACTTAGAAGCACTTGTCAGCTGACAGACTTCTGGTTTCCATCCATTGGTTTTGCCTGACTAGAGTGAAGTAGAAAAATTCTACAGCAATAAAAATTTGACCCAAAAGTAAAAAAAAAAAAAAAAAAAAAAAAAAAAAAAAAAAATCGTGACTTGTTTCAAGTGTAAGGGCTGCAAATAACTGAAAAATACAAGGACCAAAGCAAGTGTAATAAGGGAACAGTTCGAAAAAAATGCTAAATAAATTTTGTTTAAGAAAAGCTTTGTATTCACTGTTCTGGATAACAGAGGTCCAGATAATGCCAGCTGGACTATTCAAATTGGAAAATTTTTAGTCAGCACTCTAAGCAGCAGATCAGTGTTAATGGCAGTCTCCCTGCCAGCATTTTTATACTTTTTTTTCTATGCTTTTTTCTTTAAATCTTTTCTCTCCTCCTGTCCTGTATAAATCTGCCACTGTTCAGTGTGCCATATTTGATTTTTACCAAACTAGATGGTAAAAGTGTGCTTACATTATTCTGTACTATGTTATTTTTATACCTGGTGCCTGATTCTCCACTGAGGCAACTGCTTAATTCGGTACAAAATTGTACCTGAGGCATTCACTGTCTGTGAATTAAACTGTGTGATGGAACTGAGTTCTCTAAGCAAAATGTAGCAATGTTCTCAGCCAGGAACGTTGTGCTGAGGTTGGATGGGACCTGAGTCATTTGCCAGAAAAAAATAACAAGGATTATAACACATTATATATTAAATCTAATAATATCTTAGTGTTAGATACAGGAAGGGCACTCTGTGGAAATGCTGGAGGTGTAAATCAATAAGAGAGTGAAACCTTTACTGACCAAAAATGCCCAGGAACCACATTAGCTTCATAGTTAATCAAGTTGCTAATGTGTTCTTGGGCATTTTTGGGCAGTAAAGGTTTCATTCTCTTACTGATGCACAGAGATGGAAAAAGGGAGTACTTAGACAACCACAATGCAGGTAACAGAACTGTGCTTTGTGTCAGTGAAGATGAGTAGCTTTAAATATTATGGAATAACATAAAAGGCCAAACTTGATTCTCTTCACTCAAGTTACTGGAAATATTGTTTGCCCTCAACATGCTGGGCCTGGGGTTTAGATGGAGCTAGAAGTCTCATTTTATTTCTGTATGCTAGTACCTTTTGATCTCTCTTCCAGACAAAAATATACAATAAAATTATGCAGCTTTCAACTTCTAACATGTCTATGGGGGAGATGACAGCAGGCCAGATCTGTAACCTGGTTGCCATAGACACAAATCAGCTGATGTGGTTCTTCTTCCTCTGCCCTAACCTTTGGGCTATGCCAGTACAGGTAAGGTGATTAAATGTGCTTTGGTTCTTAATGCACCTCAGTCTGTAGTGGTTCATTGCATGCCAGTTTTATGAAAGTGGGGATATTAAAGAAGTTAAAGAATAACTTGAAATAAAATTTCAAGCTATTATCTAGAAATATTGTCTGTAATAGATTCCATATCTGTGACTGGACTTTAGGTATTTATGATTGTATTAGGATCTTGGCTGCTGCCAAAAATGCTTTGCATTTGTAACAAGAATTTATAGGGTGCAGTAGGTTGCAGTGCATTCATTTATTACATCAGTGAAGTTAACTGGAAGATATTGCAATCATTTGTCTTCTGAATCCCAGCAGAAGCAAGAGAAGTAGCATAAATATGATTACATAGAGATGATCCTTTGGACATGCCTTGAAACTATTGCTGCTTTTTGGATGACAAACTCCACAGTTTGTCACCGTTTTGGAGGCTTTTTTATTGTTGTTGTTATAACATATTTGTTTTGCAAAATAGTTTTGCTGCTTTATCCTCTGGTGTCTTTGGCCTCCTGTATCTCAATAGCAGTCTGATCCCTTCAGCCTCCTTTCCCATTTGGATCACCCTATACTTCTGTTTAGGAATTTCGTGAAAAAGCTGGCAGTAAAGCATGAAGTTTCATCTGATACTCAGTGCCCTGCAACTCTTCCTGCTTCCTTCCAGCTACTTGGTGCACTTTTGTTGGGTGTGCTTTTGGTTGTTCAGTGCTAGCCATACATACAAACAGAAGAGGCAGTAGAGTTTAAATTCTCTTTTTGGTGAATTTGGTGTTTTCTAGATGTATAATTTCATTTCAAAAACATGATGAAAAATTCATTGTTTTCATGTCACAAAGGCAGTCTGGTGCCAGCACCACACAGAGGCTGATTTTGCTGGTGTGTAAGTCAGAAACCTGCAAGTAATCTAGCCAGCAGCTTTGCATTTTGGGTTGCTTGCCCTTGCCCAAAAATTAAATGGTTTTCACAAGACTGTATATAGACACCAGCTGGCCAATCATGTTTCCAGGCAGTTTATAATGTTGTTTTAGGGGTGTTGCATAGGAATTTGTGTCCATCAGCATCTTATATAAATGATTTTCTTCTATAAGATGGTAAGCATATAAGAAAATGACATTGAAAAGCTGGGAGTGGGAAAGAAAAGCCAGCCATTCAGATAATTAGATAAACTCTGTGAATGTCTTTCAAAGAGCAAGGTGTTAGACTGCTGGCCATCAGGACTTTTTCTGAAGTTATTTACTAAATTAAGTGGCTTTTTTAGTTGTTGCTGTTGAATACTGATCTGTGTCAAGCTGCTACGGATCAGATGAGCAGTGCCCCTTAAAATCAGGTCTTCAAATCATCTGATCATGTGATAAACCCGATTAACTTCCTAACCTGGGGTAAAAAAAAAGAGCCTGATTTAGCTATTTGCCCTGATTTTTTTTTTTCCCCCTCACTGAGGAAAATTACTTGGTGGGGGCAATGCAGGTCCTTTTTTATTGTCAGTTAAAGTGAGTCTTTGAATTCATCTTGTATCCTCTTGTGTAGTCTCAGTCTTGGGGAGTATCCATTCTCTGAAAAACCAGTAAGTGTCCTCCTGAAGTACCCTGGATCTTCACACTTTTGCCACATGTTTAAAACCTGCTGTGTTATCACTGCTAGTATCTCTGGTAGTGGAGGTGGATTGCTTCTGAGACTGCAGTAGGATGTGGAGGAGCAAGTAATCTGTCTGAATCTCTGATAAAACTCTTGCTGGCTCCACGAGACTTGTGCAAAGCCTCAAATCAGGATAGAGAGCATATTAAGGTGTGAACAATCAGCAGTTTATTAACTGATGGCTTCTTTTAACTGTGCTTTCTGTGTGTGATGAATAAAACCATGCCTGTTAAAGTTTTGAGATTTTAGGTGATTGTGGTCATGTCTAGGTCACAGTGTGGTTGCCTTTATGCAGTATAAATGCATTTCTCTCTTCCAACACAGTTGCTCCTGCACAAGTATGTATGGACTAGTTTTTCTGATCTACTCTGGAGGAACTTATATATGGCAGTTTAAAACACTTTGCTTTCTAGAATTAAGGGAGGGTGATTGCTATTGCAGTTATCATCTGGAATTTTTCAGAAAGCAACTTGACTTATTTTTGGCATGGTTTCCCTGAAATTATGGGTGGGGGAGGAAAAATGGGGGCCAGATTATTTTCAAGTGGGGATGAAAAAAATTATCAAGGAATATATCCTACTATTGATGTCTATTTGCAAAAGAGAGGATCATTACAATGAAAATAAATTGAGAGGAAATATCATATTGGATATGGTTACATATTGGCAGTTTGTTGGTAATAATTTGGATGTCAGGGTATTTTCATTCCTTCTATAGGAAGCACACTAAGAAGTCAGTGATTGTGACTGCTAAAATGATATTGCTGAAAAGCTGTGGAGAGTCAAGAAGAGTCCACCCCCTTAATGATAATGTTTATGGTATCAATTATTATAGACAAACTATGTACAAGCTATCAATTTCATGTATGCTTATTTTCTAAGACCTCTCTGGCAGCTCAGTGTAGAGAGTTTAGTGCAACTGAGAATTAACCCAATTCCATTGCATTTTCTGTAACAATATTTTGCTCTCCTGGGCCAGAAGTATCAGACTCATAAAGACTTCCTGACAGTCTGCAGAAAATAAAATTATATTTGCATTAGAATTCCCCCTGTGATGCTCCTTGCCAGATGAGGACGATCAGTGCCGGAGTGTGCTCCTGTTTTGTGGGTGGTGCACTCCTTGCCAAAATCAGTGAGTCACATTGGCCACAAAGGCTTCTTCAGGAGGTTTTTCCATAGCATTCATTCAGTACCGTGTTTTATGAGGCAGTGAAAACAATTACTGGCTGCTTGAAAGATGGCTAATACTACATTGCACAAACTCCGTTATTATTTAAAACAGGTTTTTAATTGTTTTGTAGCTCTTAGTCTAGCAATCAACATTTCAGCATCTGCTGTAGATTTTATAATAGCCATTCATGACAAGTCCAGATAATTTGAGCCCCATCTTTCCTCTGACTGGAGTCAATGGGAGCTTTATCATTGCCTTAAGTCACTGTTTGAATGTTATTGGAATCCATGAGAAGAGGCCCAGGGATGCCAGTCAGTTGAAAGATGCCCTCAGTAGGTTTGGCTCAAACCCTGGGAGCAAAGTGAGGCCTTATAAAGGCCTTCTCCCCATGTCTCCATTTGATAAACACCCTTGTTTGATTTCATTGTGATTATTAAAAAATCCTGTGTTCTCATATCTCTGGCTCATTGGTAGGGACAGCTTACCCTTGTAATGAAAGGACATTTGTCTCTTTCAGAACTGCCCACAAAGCAGTTCCTGGCTGCAAGTATTTGCCATCCGTCAATAAATAATCGAGACAAAATAACCAGAGCTATTGGTGAGCTTTTTGCTCCTGATATTTATCTTTGGCAGAGAAGAGCTTTGGGATTTTGATGAAAGAGAAGCAGTCTTTCATTACACAGACTTTTTTTTTTAATATGATTTTTACCTTCTCAGGAATATTGATGAGAACCCTCCCATCTGCCAGATACTGTCCCCCAGAGCTCAGATGTTATCTGTGTACTCTTTATTCTTGACTCTGTACTTCGTGATGTGATAGAGAATTATTTTCAATAAGATTTCAGCTCCTTTCAGATACAATTTTTCACTTTTATGTTTTCCATACATGCTGAAGGTATTTCAAAAGTTTGTCTGTATTATCACATTATAAAGAAGATGAAAATGGGATAATTTTTAACCTATTGGAAACATGGTATTTTTATTGCCAAGACTGACCCTCTCAGTAGCTAGGATGAGGGTTGGAAAAGCAGCTGTGAGCTAGCAGCTCCCTCAGGATCCAGCTGGGATAGCTTTCTCCTTGTCTATGGGAGAAGCTGATGCTCTCTTTTTAGAACCAGGTGGTCCCATAATGTCCTTTACCATCAACCAGTAGTGAGAGAAAGCAGGAAAACAGGGAGTCAGTGCTCTGCAGTGGCTTCTCACTGTTCAGTGCTTTCCTGTATTTTGAGTGCCCACAGCACCTGCCTGTGATGAAACAGTTGGGAGTGAAAATCTTGATCTGTAACAACCCAAGACCATTTTGTGTTATGGAGGAGAGCTCTGACAGGGGTATCTGGCAGAGGCCTGGTGTGTTTTGTTTGGTTTCAGACACTCATTACTTTCAGGTGGAAGCAGATTGCTCACTTCCTCATCATTGAAAGAATTTTTAATTTGCAATTTGGCCTTGCCTCTTACTAGATTCGTGGTGCATATACTGTGGGATTTTACTTTCATGTCAGTACATATTGTCTTAGTCAATACTGTGGCTCATTTTGAGAGCCATGTTTTAGTTCAGCTCAGCTGTAGAGAAGCATCAGAGTTCCTAAGAGGAAAAAAAAAAAAAAATCTTTTTTCTCTCTGTGCTTTAAATTGATGGAAATGTGGAAACTACAAACTCTTTTTTTTTTTTTTCATGTAAACAGACAATTCCTATAAATGTGTGGAAATAGGCATAAGACCATTGAGCCTTGAAATGATGGAAGACACTTTCAGTGAATGTTCTGAGAGTGTACAAACATCTCAAGAATAGTAAATAACACATTAAGGAAATTTCCAATTATTGGGGTTTTTTTAATAAGGGAAATGATGTATGAAAATAATTTTCTATCCCTGTGTTTTCTGATTGATTTATCAACTTACACTTTTAAATACTTAGGCTGCCAATGTTGCAGATTTTTCAGGAGTCAGTCATTACAATAGTGATAATTAACTTGTTTGTGTTTATTGAGCTGCTTACAGTAAACCATGGCTGTGACTTTCTTCTTGATTATTTCTTATCCAAAGACAAAGCCTTTTTTTTCTCACTTTTTCTCTAACTCTTTTTCAAAAGTAATTGTCTATCTGGCAGTGTAGATCCTTAAAACAGGTCCTTGCCAGTTTCTCAGAGATTATCTGAGGTGAGTGTTCTCAGTGCTATGGTTATTTGGAAGTATTTTTAAGTGTTATTTGGAAGTATTTTTAAATTAAATTTTATTTAAAGGTGTTTTTCTAAAATCTATTTATTTTTAAATAAAGTTATTTTAAATAATTTTGAGAATTAAATTATGGAAGATACACAATTCTCTAAAACTTTTTTTTTTACTGTGCATAATGGGGAGAAATATAGAAACAGAAATACAGAGAATGCCCAGGCTGGGGAGAGGAGCACTGGGTGGTTGTCTGGGTCCCTGAAAGAAGCCCTGACTGATCACATTGGCTGTGCCAGCAGTGCTGAGCTTGTCACATTTGGGATGGCTTTAACTGCAGCTGCTCTTGGTTGAACATGGTCCCTTATGCTGAAATTGGTCTTTGTGGTGCATACCCCAAGTGAAGCCAAGATCTTTCCCTCACCTTCTTTTTTCCCAACAGATAATTGTAGGAGTTCTTCTGCTCTACTACCTTCTTGGAATCAGTGCCTTAATTGGAGCAGCAGTAATCATAGTCCTTGCCCCTGTTCAGTACTTTGTAGCAACAAAACTCTCACAGGCCCAGCGAAGCACATTGGTGAGTGTCTTCAAACTAATTTCTGGTCTAAATATCATATCTGGTAATTATGCATCGGTCTGTGCTTGGAATTACAAAGCTAACCATGGATGTTGGCCCAGAATTGCTTCTCACACGTTTCATAGTGTTCCAGAATGTGAGATTCTAAGTGTAAGCAGTAAATACAGATTTTTTGGGGTTTGTATTTTTCAGCATATGTGGTTCCCTAAGACCAAAAAAGCCTTTAAAACCTTCTAACTTACAAATACAGATGATCAGTAGTCATGGACTGAAGTAGCTCTGGGCAGTGCACAGAGCTGAGAGTTGTACAGGGCAAGCTGTCCAAGGGGAAAGGAAGGAGTGCTGTGTCCAAACATCCGACCCCAGATGTGGAAATCTATCAAACAGATTTATTTAAACAAACTCCATGCACAGTGTGTGCCTCAACTGGGGAGCTTAGAGATCTGCTAAGTCACAAGCTGTTCCTTGATCCCCCATTTGGCTTGTCTATAATTTGAATCACCAGCATCACTGCTGAAAATGTTACCTTGCTTCATTGGCATTCCCATGGCCAGCTGCTCTGAACCTTATTCCCCCTTTCAGCAACTGTTGCACTGCCAAGGAAACCACAGGAACTTGTAGTGGAGCCAGAGCTTGCTGAAATCTCTTCCACCACAGATCACGGGGAGTGATGAGAGTTATTTGTGCATCTTCCTGTGTGGAGAGGAATTCCTTCCCATCAACAGTATGCACCCTTCCAGAAATGTGGACAGCATTCATTCTTGCAGCATCCAGCCATACAGTCAGTGTCACCTAGGACTTCCTGCAGATGGGAACAGTGCTGTTTGTGATGGAAATGTCTGCACTGTGCAAGGGGGCTGCTTATAATTTGTGTCATCCTTATGCTTAGGGAAGCAGTGTTTTTATTGTACTCTTCAGGTAAATGGCTGTGTAAATGTTGCAGGAGTACTCCAACGAGAGACTGAAGAAGACAAATGAGATGCTGCGGGGCATTAAGCTCCTGAAACTCTATGCTTGGGAGCACATATTTCACAGCAGCGTGGAGGAAACCAGACAGAAAGAAATGACTAGCCTCAAGTCTTTTGCCCTTTACACCTCCATATCCAGTAAGTCTGTTCCTTCACAGTAATCCACTGCTCAGCTAAGTGCTACTGAATTATTAGCTACTAATGAGTTTACCATTTCTCTGTCGAGATTATTTCAGTTGCTTTAGGCTCTGATCTGTACTTCTCACTTTCCATCTAGTCAGACCCTGCATTTAATTCAGCAGAACTTTGCTTGTATGGGAAATATGCCTAAAAGAAAAATATGATTGCTGCAAAGAATTGAAGCACTTTTCTGGACAAAAGCTTTCAGGGGACAAATGTTTCACAGACTGTATTTAGCCAGCAATATTCTCTTTTAGAACACAGCATTCAAGAGAAACTGATGTTGAAATTTATTTTTTGAGGTTTTTTTTTTGCATTTTGCACAATTCAGAGCATACAAGTCAGGTGTGAGAGGCATTGTCTTTGCACTGAAGCTCCAACAGACAATATTTACATGTTCTTGCTCAAAAATTGGATTTCTTGTTAAAATAAGTGATTCTTAAAACCATTTCTATATCCTGGAAAGAAAAATATGAGCATTCTGGCACTTTCATCATTCTATATCCTGATTCTTTCCTCTCCTGTTATTTTTCAAGCTGCTTTAAGACTTTATTGTGTTTTTAAAAAGACCTACAGCAAATTGAACTCTGTGTTTGAGGAGATTATATGCAATACCTATATAATTGCTATGGCAATATTTTAGAAATAATTAGTAAAGTCACACTGAAGAATATAATGTGAGATATTAATGAAATGGAAAATTTTAGCAGGAAATTTTTGAGCACTGCTGGGTACCTGTACAAATATCACCTGGGATAATAAGGAGGCCTAGTTCTTATGATCACATAGGTAATGTACTCTAAGAGAAAGATCATGATCCCACTGAATTTATGTGACATTAAATTGAGCTATTCATTGTCTTCTGAGACCAGAATTTCTCTCTGGCAATCCTAAGCACTGTGGGCTTGGAGAGGGGTTTCTGTTTTGACATAAAACAGAATTTAGCTGCATGCTGTGAGAGCAGAAACTCTGTGTTACTCCCAAATCCACATAGATGGGTTCCCTTGGTCTGCAGTGCTTCACGTGGCATTAAAATCTATTTATAGTCAGGGCCAAGGGTTCAGCTGTAGGGCTGTGAAGACTTATTGGAGTTTAAATCCTCACAGAGTCATTTGCAACAGCTAGGAAAAGGTGTATTCATCTCAAGGGTACTGATTATTCTGTGAAGCAATGACATAAGAATCTGTATTATTAGAAAAACTTTAAATATTTACTGATGCTTCTTGAAACATTCCAAGTTTGCAATTGCATTCTTATTTTGTATTAAATGTGATATTTAGGTATGGGCAAAACACAAGAGATAATTTCTCAGTTTGGGTAAAGCAATGCAGCTTTATGTTGATGGTGCTTATAATTTTGGGTTATAAAGGTTACTATTGTTTCAGCCTTGGGAGTTCCTTACACCTTCAGACTTGAGCAGAAATTACACTTGTCTTTGCAAACTTGCACTTTTTCAGACTAAAAAGGGAATATAAACACAGGAGAATTTGCTCTTTTACCTTAAGTATAATTAGAATGAGAGGCATAATCAGCCCAGAACACGTTGGCTAATATTGTAGTGAACACATGATTTAATTTCTTTAGGAGAAAAAATTAGAAGGCATTAGAGGACCACAATTTTTTGTATTTGTGATCTAGAGGAAGGCAGAAAGATGCTAGAATACTAAGACAGCAGAAAAGAGATTTTTATGTATAGTTCTTTTAACAGAGTGTTGAATGGACTCTGGAATTCTTTTCTAAGTACACATAGCTATTAACAGAAATAAAGAATGTGGTTGGAGCTATTTTATTCATAAGGAATAGATTTGCATTGGATTACAGAAAATATACCTACAAGTTTCAGGGCAGTGTTGGCTAGACTACAAGAAAATTACATTTCAAGACCACATGGAAATTGGATCTGGTGTGTCTCACCCCTGTGCCAGGATCCAGGCTTTAAGTACATGGAATTGTTCATGTGCACTAAAAGAGCCACCATAGAAATTACCTCTTCCTGTATTTTAATGAAAGGCTCCCACCAGAATCAAAGTTGGGTGACATCTTTACAGGATTTAATGTACATTAAAATTCAGGAAAGACAGAGAAAGAAAGGAGTTGTTTTCCTACTTCTATAATTTTTTTGCCTAATCTCTCAGAAGCAAAATAACTCCAGGCTTTCTTACAGGAAAATAACAGTGGTTACTGTTACTAAAATATCTAGACCAACTGAACATTTTTCTTGGTTCTTAGTCCACCTTTTTCCAGTAACAAAGTTCTTTTGACTAAAACTAATGAAATGAAATGTCTTAGCTGCAAAATAGAGTTATTTTAGAAAATGTTTTCTTATTCTGGACACTTGAATAGTTGAAAAAAAAGATTTTTTAAAAAAAGGAAAGCAACCCCCAAATTCCAATGCCTCATATTTGTTTGGTTGAAAGAAGTTTGAAGTCCTTGTATGTACAGTGATCTCATATAATAGCAAAATTCAGCTCAGCTTCTTGGGAGCCACCAGGAGTTTAGATGTCTTAACTTCAGTGACCTTTGCCAACCCTACAGAATATTTATTCCATCCAGCTTCCTATTGGACAGGTAGGATCTTGTACTGTGGACAGGAGTAGAGCAGGATCCATCTCTGAGAATCTGATCAGCTTTGCTAGAGTCTCTCAGCAGCTTGTCCCCTAAAAGCAAACCCGTGTACTGCAGCAGTCTCAAAGGCACATTGCAAAGGCAAGGATTTAATGGCATTCAGAAGGACAGAGCTGCAGGCAGCAAGCTTCCCTTCTTTACAATTTCTGTGCTTGTATCTACCTCAAGTTGAAACCAAGTGTGAAAACTGGTCCAGAAGTAGAACCATTAAAGAGACATGAGAGGCTGTTTGTGTTCCAACACAGAATATTTTTCTCAGAAAAATACATAGGGTTTTTTTTCCAGGGATGAGGTGTAAACTGTGCATTTCTAGACTTTAATACATGTTCATCTTTCAAAGCTGAAGCTTTTATTTTGTAATTACACGCTCTAAAATACTTATATTTTTAAATTATCCTCTGACAATGAATTAGAGCTACATGCAATAACTCAGCTATTTTATATAAGCATGAGTACAGAATTTAGGAATATATTGGAGGATTCATTAAAGCCCATCTAAACATAGGCAAGAGAAATATATGACACTGTATAGAGTCCTTCAGGGGTTTATGCCAAACTGTCAACCAGAGGAGTCAAACAATGACACTTCACTTCAGATGAAGTAACTGGGAGAGCTTTTACTGTTTGAACGTAGCTATATCTGAGAGAAGAAAAGGACAGGCACATCTTAAACAAAAAAGAAGTGTCCAGCCTTTTTCTGTTACACCTGTACTGTTGCCTGAGTTCTATTTTAGCTCTAGAGTCTATATTCTTTCTCTGTGTAGTTTACTTACATGAACTAAAGTTGAGTGAAGGTCAAAATGAAAAGGTGATGGTTAAATAATATCCTCAAGTTGTGATAGAGGGGACAGACATGCAGGATAAGAGCATAGAAAACACCACTGTAAAGCAGTGCTAGTAACATTTTAGCATTTAGCATGTCTGAATGAAAATTGTTCCTAAATGTTCCTATGTGTTTTCCTTCACAGTCTTTATGAATGCAGCAATACCAATTGCAGCTGTGCTCATAGTAAGTATGGACTTTGTAAATAGTGTTAATTATGACTGCATTTTCAAGTATAAGTGATGTGGAATTGGGGAAGGAGGAGAACAGGATGCAAACCTGCTGCACATTTGCAGCTCCTCTGGGAGAGAATGGAAAATGCCCACTTCCCTTCCTGGGACCAGAAGCAGCCCAGAGCATGCAGCACTCCCCCAAACTGTTAAGAGAGTATGAATTAAGATTCTGTAAATGAAATACTTGTGAAATATGAGGTCTGTTTTCTTCTTCATGGCAAAACACTGAGGTGATGTTTGTCTCTTTGTAGACATTTGTTGTCCATGCTCATCTGACAAGAAAGGCTGACTTCTCCCCATCAGTGGCATTCGCCTCCCTCTCCCTGTTTCATATCCTGGTGTCTCCATTGTTCCTGCTCTCAAGTGTGGTTAGATCCACTGTCAAAGCATTAGTAAGGTAAGAACTGTAAAATTAATATCTGTCACCTACCGAGTTTCTGAGAATGTGTCCATTGCTCATTTTACAATTTCAAGTTTAGAAATAGCATGGTGATTATTTATCTGTAAACTGCTTCCCAACATTTTTTCCTCTTCATCTTGCTTGTAGAAGGGTAAAAGGTCATCACAGAAGGACATGGTTTTCAGCCTGTATCTCTTGGTTTTGCCTGTTGGGGTAGAGTTAGACTGAAACAAGCAAACAAAAAGCCTTAAAAATCGCTTCTAAGAGTCACAGTAAGTTATTGACTAAATGTCTAATCCAGCCTTGATGAATTTTTACTTTCTGATGCACACATTAGTTTGAGTATTCAAAAGCTCAGCAAATAACCAGTAGAATTGCTGTTTCACTGGGGATTTTGAGCATCAACAGATTAGTGTAAAAATCTCCTAATGCTTTTTCATATGCAGTGTAAGTCTACCTAACTGATAGGGGAAACAGAGTTTGGGCTTTCTTCTTTATTAGGACAACTTTATGACCTCCAATGAAGCTATCTGACAGGCTTATTTAAGCTGTGGGACTGATACTGACCACCAGCCCTTGCTTAATTGCCTTTGTGTTGCTTTGTAGATGGAAGGGAGACTGCAGCACGAGGCTGAGATTGCCTTCAGTGTTTGAAAATTCCCTGACAGTGCAAAGTCACAGCTGTGTCCTCTCTCCTAAGAAGTGTGAAATCTGAGAGCATCAGCAGCTGGCAGGAAATGTTTTGCAGCCACTGTGGTAGTCCCTAGAGCCATGGCAAATTTTCATGCAAAGATTACAGCCAGCAAAGTGCCTGGGAGCCCACACTGACACTGCCTATTACCGGCAGGCATTTATTTTGGCTTGTCTAAGGATTTCTTTGCAAATGAATTGTGCCTGCTAATGCCACAGGAGCAATTTGAAAGCAATTAGTATCAGCCAAGTATTAATTGTTGCTAGCTGGGAGTTCTTCATGGGTTATTCTGGAGATATCTTCTTGTTGGCAGGCTGTTGCCCTGCCATTTGTGGTGCAGACAGGAATCAGACTCTGTGACAAAGCTGGCATCATCCTTGCTGGCTGTCTGTATCACCCAGGTAGTGTTCCAGAGTGCATTGCTCCATAGTGCTGGTGGTGCTGCTCTCTCTAGAGTGCCTCACCCTTCAGAGGAATATTTTGGAAGCATGTGCCAGATATTTTCAAGTCATATAAAGATGTGGTTGCTGAAATAATTTAGTAAATGTTAAAAAGCAGACAGTTGAGTTTGCACCAATTGAGCACACCTATTGTTTTCTTGCTGCTACTTGTTACACCTTCCTGCTTATAAGTAGCTGGTCAGGCAGAGGTGACCTAACCTGGCAAATCTGTATTCCAGCTTTTTTAGGCTGTGGTAGTCTAACTGATTTTAGCACGTGTGCAAAGACAGCTTTTCCTGGAGTGACAGAAAGGGACTAAGTAGTGCAGAAGATGATCCAGCAGTGAAACCAGCATGGAAAGGACAGTAAGAGAGTGTTACTGGCTTTGCTTCCCAGGCACTCCACAAGCCCTGCTCTCTTAGTGTTGGCTACAGTCTTTGATGCCCAGTGCTATCAAGGACAATAACATTGATCAATAGCCATATCAGTATCTTTAATTGCCCAATTGCACACTTTGCCCAATTCCAAAGCAGCCCCATGGATGGGCATTGACACACTCACAACCACTGTGTGACTGACAGATTTAAAGCTTCTGTTCCCTGTAGGATCCCTGAAAATGTTCCAAGTTATGGGCTTGGGTGTCTGCTTCTGAGAGGAGCAACTGGTTAAAGTCTTTAGGAAGGTGACAAGTCTGATACCTCTTTGTACAGTGGTTCTTTGGGATTTTTTAATGTGTGGAGTGTTTCTGCCACTGAAAACTGAAACTGAGGAGTCAATAGATGTATTTCTTCAATGTGAGTCTTCAGGGACAAAGAGTGCAGTGTACCATTCTCAATCAGCAAAGGTTAAGCAGCAAGAGTGGTATTATGTCTCTTACTGGGTTTAATATCAAACCATCTTTCCAGTCAGCTGTGCAAATAACCGTGTTTTAATCAATATGTCCTTTCTGTGGCTTAAAAATAAGTTCCCCTCTGGAGATATTGGAATACTCAAATTGTGCTGTCAGCAGGAGCTCTTCAGAGAACGTCCTTTTTCTATTCTTTAAGTGTTCAGAACAGTCTGGCATCCTAAGTAAGAGCTGTTGCCTCTAACACAAGATATTCTCACAGCTCTACTGTGTTTCTTCTATATTTGCCTCAGGAGGAGTAATTCCAGCATTATACAGAGCGTTGGGCTGGGGTTTGCAGAGAGTACAGACACCTGGATACACAACTAGAGAATAAAATCAAATTGTTGGATGGCTTAATAGAGACATACTCTTGTTAGGATGTGCATGGTCTGAGAATGTTTGCTGTCTTCCTTTCCTACCCCTCTAGACCCTGGAGCAGATACATGGGGGACTTCACTTCTCTGTCTGTTCCTTCTATCTTCACAGCAATTTCTCAAATATCAGTGTAATTTTCATGCAGAGAATATAGGTGCAGCTGCATATCAAATCCGTATAGGCAGCATCTAAACCATCATTTAGTCCATTTAAAAACACTTGAGATTTTCTTTTAAATATTTGGTTCGCTGAACAAAAAGGGTAAGATTCCTAGCCCTGTTTTCCAGAGCTTTGTGCAAATAGTTATTAATATTTCTAGCAATGGACCTTCTAATCACTTCCTTTGAGATATAAGACCTTCCCATTAAGGGATCAAAAAATGATCCCAAATTAATTATTATTCCTCTTGTCTCATCCCAAATAGTTATTCTCCCCCTTTTTGTTGTTTAGATTGTAGCACCCCGTCTAGCTAAATTCCCTCCACTGAATCCACTAAGAGATCCACTGATCTCAGTCCCCAGCTGCCATTAGCAATCAGTAAGGTTGACAGAAAAACTCTAGAATCAGTTCTCTCCTAGGGAGTCCCAGGGTGACTTTGATCTCTGCTTGCAGGACAAGTGTTAGCTGTGCAGGGAGTCTGCCTGTGGCAGTTCTGCAGTGCCTGGATCCAGCAATGTTTTGGCATCAGTGGGGGATCTCACAAGGTTCTTAGGAGAAACTAAGTCTTTGTCTAAAGAAGAAATCCATGGTAGTGGAATGCAAAATAAATCTTGGCAGGTGAATTCTTATTTTATGAGATTGGCATCCTAACAGATTACCACGTATCACAATGGTTCAGTGGCATTGTTTTTCCTCTTTCTCCCCTGTGAGCCTAAGGCTAAACATTGAAATCAGTTTTTTTTCAGCTCTTGTCCATAAATTTATTTTTAGGCCTCCTGGCACTTTATAATTTTGAAGACTTATTTCCAGCTAATTGAGCTCCTTTGATGTTGAGTTCATGATTCAATCCAATTCTTTCACAAATTTCATTTGCTGCTCCTGTGAGTTGATTAGACATACATTTTATAAAGTCAGGTACAGAGATAAAATTGATGCCCTGATCTGTTAAATGTCTTAATAAAGGCACATTATCTCTTAGCTAATTAAATCTTAAAGCAGCTAGTGAAAATTTTATGCCTTCTTCTTTGTTGCTGGTTGTCAGGATTCCTTTTATATCTCATCTGTTGAATACTACTCTGTTGTGGTGTATTCCTTTATCTAGTTACCTTATGCACATCATATTTCACCACAGATGTTTGAATTTGGCTCACAGTGTACAGCTTTCATAAGACTGTTCAGTAGGACTGACTGGGCCAAACTTGATCAGCATAAATTACTAAAATTCTATAAAATTCATAAATTAACTAAAATTGAGTGAGTGGTTTCAAAACAAACCACTGCTGTAGCCCTTCTGTGTCCCACCAAATGCCTGAAAAAACCTTTGTGTGAGATCGCTCTGGAGGTGTCAGAAGAGACACGACTTGAGGAACATCTGCACAAACTGTTAAAATATCACTGTTAAGAGGCAACTGGACAGGTTTTGAAATCTTCCTTGAGTAACTTCCCATTGCATGTTTTCATACACCTGTAACCAAACAAGAACAAACAAAACTATGCAGCAGACAGCTGAAGTACCAGAAGGAATGCTCTGTAATAAACATTGCACTGAACAAAAGTTTTGCTTCCAAGGTTGAGGTGTCATTGTGGGGTTTTTTCCCTTTCAGTGTGCAGAAATTGAGTGAATTCCTGTCAAGTGAAGAAATTGGAGAAGAGCATGATAAATCTTCAGAGCTAAGAACTGCAGATAATCACAGCAAGTACCAAGCAGTGGTGAGTAAAGCTGTCTCATTGCCGGTGAAGTGGCTGCAGTCGTTTGTACCCAGAATAAATTTTTCACTTCTCCATTTCCTACTGATTATTTCTTGCAATTGCAAAACCTCTATTTTAATACCCTGAACTTCATCATTCACGCTATGGTTGCTAGAGTTTGGGACATGTTGCTGATGCTGCCACCAATTAGTGCTTATTTCTGTCTCTGATTTTGCACAGCCACTCAAGGTTGTGAACCGCAAGAGGCCTGCCAGGGAGGACTGGAACAATTACAGCTCTCACATGAGAAGACCCATTAACATCACAGAAGCAGATGATTTTTGTGTAAAGGTGATATGAAGGTCACTCTACTAACACTTATATTAGCTCACTAATGGTCACTTTTGTACTCTGATGGCAGTTTCAAGTTCAAGACCCAGCATTTTGTGTGAACTGTCAGGCACTTGTGCACATGTCAGAGATTAACCTCCACCTTTCTTATAACTGTCTTCTTTTTAAGAATTAACTAATAATTGTGATCAGTTGCAATTATTCCTCTAGATTTCACCCAGCCATTTACTATTTCAAGTGTTTAAGTCATTAGCCCTGTTCTCAGGTCCAAAATTTTTAACTCAGAACAGCCAAGATTGGAAGGAACCTCAAAAGATCTGACCCAACCTTTTATGTATGCCAGACTCTATCTTCCAGTTCCAAAGTCTGTATAGAATAATAGGATGAAGAAAATTGAAAAGAATTTTTTCTAGGTGTTCCCAAAATAATGTCATCATGGGTCTTCCTGTTTTGGAATTCCTAGTAGCCTTTCCCCAGATGAAATTAAAAACTAATTCCCAAAGACCTAGCTTGTCTGAAGAAAAAAATTACAATTACCTATTTTGAAGACTGATGCTCTTGATTTGTTGTGGGAATGGCCAGAAGTAATAAAAATCCTGATGGTTGTTATAGTGATGAAGCTGTTTATTTAGGGAGCCTGCTAATACATTTGCATTAGAAGATGAATAATTCAGTTTCATGGGACTAAGTAGGACAACTGGTAATGCTTTCAGGGATTTTTTTTATACGTGCTGAATTGGTGCAGGATCCTTCTTAACAGACTTCCAGGAAAATAAGAGGAATATTTGAAAGAGGGTTCTGGGGGCAGTGTTGGGTCAAAAGACTGCCTGGAGTGCTAATAGTGTCACAAAGGAGAGGCCAGTGCAGTGACCTCTGTAAGGCCTGAACAGAAAGCCAGGCCCAGGGATAATTTTTGGCTCCATCTGCTGACACCACTGTTACCAGGAGCCCCTGGGTCAGGGAATTTGTGCAGGTACTGCCTGCCTGCAGCTCATTGCCCAGGAAGGGGCATTAGTTGAGAATGGATTACCAAAGGCAGCCAGAGGATCCTAAGGGAGGAACACCACGCTCGCTTTTGTTCAAGATAGGAGTATCAGCTTTTCTCCAGGGTGGGATAAAAGTGTCCCCTTCCGTGCTTCTTAGATGAAAAATTGTTGTACCTTGCATAGCTGAAGGGCTTTGAAGGCTTTAGTGGCTCTGAAGAAGTGAGAGAAGAGGGTCCTGTATAAATGTAAGCCTTTTAAAATTGTCTCCCATTCCTTGTTTCTCGTAGTATCCATGGAAATTCCATTTAAAGTCTGAATAGGCTTTGTTTCCTGGTTTTATTCTTTTTCAATGAAATTATTTCTGTATCTAGCAAAACCTAGATTGTCTGAGAATCATGTCAGAAATACAAAGGAAAATGCTGTACTGGGCAGCAACATCTAATTTCATGGAAACCTGGTTCTGCAGGTCTGCTTGGAATTTGGGTGGTGTAATTGCTGTGTAAGCTGCACTGTGTCTCGAGTGACATTCAGGGCTCTGCAGAGAGCATACTGGGCATTGATGTGATTTAATTGTATTATAGTCATTTCACTTATTACATGTACCCACCTTACAGACAACAGAACAAGAGAAACTCCCAATGGCAACTTTTTTTGCCCTTATGAATTCTCAATAATTTTCTAATAGTCTAATAGTGCTTGTTTGAGTTCAGAGGTTTCTGCCCATCAAAGTACAGTCCGTTACAAAGTCAGTCACTTGAAGATCTGTTTCCTGCATTGGGCAAAGGCTAACCCTGTTCCTGTGCTCAGTGTAATGAAAAAAGAAGTGTCTCTGATGTTGGGGGGGGGGAATAGTGAGCTCTAAATCTGGATTTCTGTTCATCTTATCTCTCCATATTGTTATAGATCACAAATGGATTTTTCACTTGGACACCTGAAGGTCCTCCAGCGTTGTCCAATATTGATATTCGAATCCCTCAAGGTACAAAATTACATCAGATAAACAGAATAAGGTATCTGTCCATAGTTATTTGGTAAATCATAACCTTATGTATACCTTCCACCTTCACAGGGCAGCTAACAATGATTGTAGGACAGGTGGGCTGTGGTAAGTCATCTCTTTTGCTGGCCATACTTGGTGAGATGCAGAAGATCTCTGGGAACATATCCTGGACCAGGTAGGGGCATTTAATGTAAAATTCTACTTTAATTTAAAAATTTAGCTTGAGTAGAGTGATAATGCAGAAAAATCCCAAAATCTCTCCTGACAACTTGTGGAGTCAAGAATTTTCTAGATACACAGTCAAGATAAAAACCTTACCCTAAGATCAGAAAGAATCCCCAGCCAGGGTGAAACAAGCTACCTATTCCATTAATAGGACAGGACAACCATTCTTGAGCTTTCTGCACTCCAGCAACTTAACCTGAGTGAAACTGTAACTAATTTGGAATTAGAATTAATGAGCTTGAGGTGTTGTGCAGCTAGAGAATGGTGTTTGCACTTTCAGGCCTGAGCTGATGTCTTTGCATTGAGCTCTGAAGAGGTTCTGGCTCAATAGGAGCAGTGCCTGGCTCAGATGTGTGCTCCATCCCAGCACCAGGCTAATGCCTGAGAATTTGAGGAGTGTCTTTCAAGTGGCAGTGACCTCAGAGTCATCCCCAGTGCATCCTGCCTGATCTGACAGGAGTGAGTCAGCCATGTCCTGCCCTCCTTCCCCAAGGGGACACAGCACCTGGACTCTGATAGCCACTTAGAGATTCCACTCATGTCTGACTTGGGTATTGGCCTTGAAGGGAGGGCAAAAAACTGTTCTGAACTCCAGCAGCTTCTGTTGGGACTTCTCTTGACCTTCAGGTGAGGTGACAGATGGTAAAATATATTGCAGTAAATTCCTGCCATCTCTCATACAGTTTGATCAATTTGTGTGAACATTTTTGTCCTGTTTATTTCACATTAGCAGACTTCCTACCCCCACAGTCTGCACTTTGCCCTTTGGGCTATGTTTATTTGTAGATAAAGCTCAACAAATTGCAGGAGTACCTAGAGAAACAATTAGTTTTATTTCCAATTGTTTGGGAATGAAGGAAAACCAGGCTACCTATAAATCAAATCCCCACACTCTGATGGACAGAGGGTCATTGTTTTGCAATGGATTCTGCAGCGATTTTGTGGAAGGGTTCTCTAAATTCCTTGACTGTTTGTCAAGAGATATGATTTCTATCCAGCCTTCATGTGTAAGCCAGTCACACTACTGAGAATTGCACGTGCTTTAATAGCAATAATCTGTGGAAGGAAGGTTGTCTACTTTTTAGGTGGGGAAAATGAAACATAAGAAGCTGACCCTTTCAGCTAGTGAGGGAAACAAGCACAGCAGCCAAAGTTCCAGAATGTGGTGATCTATCCATGAGAATATACTTCCATAAGCAGAAAATCAGACTGTGGTGAGGAACCATACAGAATCCCTGCAGCCTTATTAGGTGAACTAATTTCATTTCAGCAAGACTGTAGTTTTTTACAGATGATATAACATGATTAAGAAGTGTAATTTGAATGTCTGATGCTAAACTAAAACAGATGACATGATGTTTCTGATCAGAAACTGTGTTGTGGTTTTAAATAGCACTTGTTTAGAAGTATGTTCTTCACAACAGTGGAAAGGTCAGAACTGGTTTTCATGTCTTCTATATGTGCCAAAGTATCACAAGGTGCAATTCAGTTGTTATCACATTTGCTGTGCTATCTGTCAGATATGTAGAAAGGGACTTGTGGCTGAACAATCTGAGCACTGTAAGTGCTGGCTGCTCTGGGGCAGATTAGGTGTTGTCTCATCTTTCAGAGCTGCTGCCATGTGCCCTGGTCTATTCAGAGTGATGGATGCAGCCAGTGTGGGCTGCACCCCTGTGTTGTAAAGCTATCAGATGAAAGCTCCCTTAATTTGATAAGAAAATACTAATGCCTGACTGGGAACATGCAACCTTATCCCAGGTTCAGGGAGAGTAGTCTTATCAAGTAATCATCAGGGCTTGTAGCCCAAGCTCAGGCAATTGAAAGTGTCACCAAAATCACTTAAGTTCCTTGTTAGAGCTCTTTCTTTGGGAATGCTTGGCTTCAGTCATTCACATTACAGAATAGACCTGAATTAGTTCATCCAAATTTCCTTCCCCTTCCCTTCCTCCAAGGTCATAGCTATCAAGATGAAGGATGTATCCTGCTGACATGTCACTCAGTGCTCAGGAAATCTGGATGCTGTTTCTGGCCCTTCCTTTGATCTAATGGACAACAAGTTATTTCCCTACTCTTTGCCTCCATGCTTTATGAATAAACAGGATTAACTGTGTATCATTTTTCTTGTTTCTTACAAAAATTCTTTCAAACCCTTAAAAAGTAATGTAGTTTATTCCTGGGCAAAGAGGGAGATAATCTGAAGTGAACCATGGCTCATTTGTGATATTTTTGTTGTGTCACAGTGTGTGTCCAGAAGATTCAGTCAGATTAATGCCTCTTGTCCAAAACAGCCTGAAAGCATCTCAGTATAAATACTTGATCATATGGTTAAGGATTTAACAAAAATAGAGGAATCATTTTTTATCTTCTGTGCAGGTGGTAAATGATAATGATTTGACCTGTTATTGAGTAAATAATTACAGTATATGCCATGCTAATTTCTTCTGGACAGTATCTCACTTTTAATAGTCCCAATTCAAGTCTTGTTGGAGTACATAATACCAGAAAACTGACCTAATATTGCTCAAACATAATTATGTCATTTATTTTAAACAGGAATACATTCTTGCATGTGAATCTTGAGTCCATCTTACTGTGGAGTTGACTGGTTTCATCTAGTAAAACAAATTCAAGTTGTTTTTATGCCTACAAAGTAAATTGGTTGTTTAAATTACATGTTTACTGGAGTTTTCAGAAACATCCAAGTACTTAATTTAAGTGGAAAATCAACATCTGAAGGCTTGAAAATCTCAGTAGGGTTATCTTTGCATCGTTAGACATCTAAAATACCTTGACAAATTAGATCTAGACCTCATTATCAAGCATATGTTACTTTGGCATTTCAGTATCCTTAATTGCCAAGAGTATGCAGGAAAAGGGGGAAGGAAGGGATAGGACAAGTGTGGAAAAGTTGGCTGAGAAATTTGAGCTAAAACTCCAAATGGAGAATAATTGTTTTCCTGCTACAGAGCAGAAACAGAGATCAGGGAATTGATTAAAATTGGTTCAGGGTCTTTGTGCCATGCAGGGAAGGGCTGGAAAAGGAATTTTCTATTTCAGCCTATCACTAGTTCCTGTAAAGAATGTGTTTCTAGTTAATGATATGCAGCAGGCTTATGGGTTTTTGGAGATTGGACCACTGAGTTCACATGGTCACTAAAGACCAGTGGAGTGAGAGTTTACTGTGGAAAAGCTTTGTTCAGTACACAGACCTTTGGAGTAAAGGTACTGGTGGCTGCCTGGTGCACTCAAATTGTACAGTAATTTGATTTAGATATGGTCATTGCTTATTGTGCATAAATTTTATGGAAGTGTCTCAAACCAACTTTTTAATCTGCAGGTATAGTTTTCTCTCCTGGATATTTATAAGCAAATTGTGTTGGCTCAAAGTTAATGAGACTGTCCTCTTTAAAGCATCAAAGACTTTGTTCCTCCTTGATTTTGTTTATATCATTTGACACACAGATTTTTCACTCTTTGAATGGAACTGAATTTAGCATCAGTGATAAGTATGCCCAGTCATCCTGTCAAAACAACTCTGAACATCTTTTTGTACGTTCAAAAATAGCAAAACCAAAACCTGTCTGTCCTTTGGACCTGCCTACATTTACACAAGCACATCACCCCAAGGATAGGGCTGGCACAGGACACAGTATGTGGCAACTGAAGGTGGGATTTGGGGTTACAGTAACCCATTATATGCTGTAATGATGCAGTTACTCTTGTGGGGAAAAAAAACCAAAAAACAGTATCACAAATTATCATTTGGTTTTCCCAGAAAATGAACTTTTTATAATGGAACATCATTCTTGTCACAGCAGGACTTCTCAGTTCTGCTAGCACCTCCAGGACAGGGTGGAGGTGATTTTGAGTCAAATTAATGTTTATAAGGTAAAAAAGGGTCACCACATCTTTTTGCCTGATGAAATCAAGTCAGTTTGTGTAGAAGTAACAGATGCTGCACTGCAGCCCCGTGATAAGTAATGTTTGCAGCCTGTACACTAAGTGGAATTTAATAGTTTTTCTTTTCTGGGCAGATTGCTTGTGCTCACTTAAGTAAATAATCTTTGCTTTCTGTTTGTGATGCAGCTGCACTTCTGACAGTGAGACGGGGGAAGATTTCAGGTATGGCTTATATGCAATTATTGGCTTTCCTGCTGAATTGATTGCAGTAGAAAAAACCAAAGGTTTCTAAAATCTGTGCTGAAGATATAGAGTCAGAATTCTGAAAATCAGTGTAATTTTAACTGCATTATCTCAGGATACAATTTATGAAAGCACTTATTCAAGTTACAAAAATTAGAATTGGATTTCTGTTATGAAAGCATTGCCCTTTGAAGATTTTTAAAATCCTATCCTGATTTGTCTTTGAAAATCTTTCTCTAAAGATCTGAATCAGGATATGTTACACTTTGAAAAATGGTATTAAGTATTTAAGGTCTCATTTATTAAAGCAAATTCTCCCCATTACCCTTCTCTTCATTTTTTCACATCCTGTCATAAGTTTGTTTTCTCACCTACCATTCTTCAGGCACATGCAGAGAAGTGTGGAGAGTAAGGGATTAGTCCATCTGTTGGCACAGAAATTATTTTTACCTGATTAACATAGCTCAGCATGGATTTTGGGAATATTTACCAAATCAACTAAGAACAAAGCTTTCTGACTTCGGGGCACAAGCCCCCAGAATGTAAGAGGTTTACAAACCTTGTAAAAGTGATGATCCTGTTCCTGCTGGACTCAGTGAGAACTTTGTTGTTGAAATCAGCAGTGTCATGTGGCCTCCCTTGACTTAGGCTAAATCCTGTGGCTTTTACTGACCAGAATATTTTCTTGGTTCTGTGATTCTCCAGCTATTTCCTTGCCTGTTCTTTAGATTTGCAGCTTCTTCTCTCCCTTGTACTTTATTTCTCAGACTTGTTGCCCGGTTGTCAGGCTGAGTCCTCTAAAACTGCTGCTCCCATCTGTGTGTAGTATAAGAGGAACTTTCATGTACCTCATGTCTAAGCCTCATGGTAAAGGATACTTTGAAATCTTACAGTCCTTTCTGTGTTCAGAGACTGAAGTTTCTGGGCCAAGTTGAATGAAAACCATTTGAACCCATTAAGATACAAGAGAAGTATGATCAGAATCATGTTTGAAACTGGTATGGAGATGGATGAGGAAGAGTGAGATAGCATGCACAACAATATGGCAAGAGTATAAAAAGTAGGAAAGAATATTGGACTGGATGAAACAATTACTTACATGTTCTGGGAATCCTGGTTGGTTAAGTGCTGTAAGAATACCTTTGGTGGTTTTGTTGCACTAACATCCTGTAGAACTGTTTTGGTGTTCTCAGAACAGAATTTTGGGTCAAAGTCTTTTAAGGTCTTGAGCATTTACTCATAGGTGTTGAAGGCTTTCTACGAGGTTGTTTAGCACTTCTCCAAACTGAAGCTTTAACTCTACCCTCTTTAGGTCAATATCACATGGCACAGAAATTTAGCATAAAAAGAGCTTTATTTCTGCTATGCAGTCATTTTGCTGTATTTTTAATTATAGCATAGTTATATTACTTTGTGGTGTTTTTTTCACTATCTGAAATATTATTTTTTTTTTTAAAAACCCTTGTGTTTGTTTTCTACAGCCCAGAGAAAGAATCTCCTGTTGACATGGAAGTCAGGTACAACTTTTTAAAAAACTAAAGGGAAGCTCCAGAGATTTGTTCCAACCCCAGCCATTCTGTGACTTGGTCAACATTTCTGCACTTAAAGAGTTTAATATTCCCCTTAGAAGACAAACAAGATGTCTCTGTATGCAGCTACTGCAAGACCTAAAACAAAAACAAACTGGTCACCCTTGAAGTTTAATAATGGCAGAAAGATTTCTTCCTGAATGAGCTAAAACAAAAACAAACTGGTCACCCTTGAAGTTTAATAATGGCAGAAAGATTTCTTCCTGGCAATACCAGAATTCTCCAATACTTTCCATTGGGCTGAAAATACAAGAAACATATTTTTTGCATGTGCAGTTACAATGCAGACCAGTACACATTTCTGTCATATCTGAAGAACATTTGGGTTTGAGTTGACTGATAGTAGAAGTTAATGAATTGTGCCAAATAATCAAGACAAAACTGTTGTCAGCAATCCCAAAACACACAGGAAAGGCTTTGCAATATATTGTTTCCTCCATCATAATCCTAACTCCATTGCATTTTAAGTGCATCTATTTTCTTTTAAAAATTGCCAACATCTCAGATTTTGTAGATTTATTAAGGCACTGAGATTCATATATGAGTGTCCCTTAACTAGTTGTGTTTGATCTTGGAGATCTACTGCACCTCCTGTACTTAACAAAATGAAATCTGAAAGTAGAGATGGATTAATAAGTTTAGGCAAACAATCTTCACAACAGAATGACTGAAGGAGTCAGGTTGAAGGGACCACAGGAGGTCATCTGGTCCAACCTCCCTGCTCAAGCAGGGACATCCCAGAGCACGTGGCACAGGATTGTGTCCAGATGGTTCTTGAGAATCTCCACTGAGGGAGACTCCACACCCTCTCTGGACAATCTGTTCCAGTGCTCAGCCACCCACACTGGAAAGAAGTGAATGTTGTTCCTTTTCACAGTGTTGTCTCTGGTTAATTAACCTGATTCATCATTAGTAAACAGGCTTGATTCTATATAAGACATAGTTCATAGTCTCCAGGGAGCTCAGGGAAGGTTTTCCCTATTTACTGCAAGGCTGATTTTTTCTGTCTGCACCTCTGTGATAATTAAGAGGCTGTGGTTAGTCTGTTGTGTTATCAGAGGGGAAACAAACACACTCCATTGCTGGAACACATGGTTATTTATGCATTCTGGGGACAGGAAGCAATCACTTCCACCCACAGAATAATCCCTGAAAGGCCTGTGTCTCCCAAACCATTGGTTTGCATTCAGTCCTAAAACTGTGAAACCTTATGGATATTCAAGGCAGACTTTCAGAGCAAGTCTTGCACACTCCATTGCAGAATATTTTGTTCTCTGGATTTTCAGCCACGTGTTGCTCACAGTTTCAGTCACAGTTTATTGATTCTCTTTACTGTGTGCAGCACTATGGACATGCAATAGATTTCATATAGGTGAAAAAGAAGCTTGCAAGCGCTTGCAGGCTTTTTTTTGAGATGTGATCAGTACTGATATGCCATTCTAGTGTCAGTTTGCAATTAGGATTTAGAGGAATTTACTAAATCTTCAGTCCATAATCAGTTTTGGCAAGCTCACTGCCTGTTGCCAAGTTCCTTGCAGTAATGAATTCTCACTGATGTCCTAAAAGCAGAATGTAATCCAAATGTGAGTGATATTCCCAGACATTGTGCTGGTTCTCAGCATGGAGGGCTTCACACTGGCAGGACCCCTCTCTTCACTCAACCAAAGAACACTTTCTGCAAAAGCTTTTTCCTCAAAACTTTACTGATATTTTTCAAAAAGTAAATTAGCAGTAACTTTTTGATCACATTGAGGATTAAGAGCTGTAAAGTCACAGTTTCAAGCAATCAAAAGGAGGGGAAGGAAATGCATCTTCATCTTGGAATGCTCAGAGCAATTTTTTTCTCCGTTATTAGGATGAAAATTCCATACAAATTGAAAAAGTGCTGCTTTCTTGAGGCAGACCTGAATGCTCTTGGAATTAGATTTTGGGGCTGCAGGCTGGCTGCCTAGGGGTTATTTTCTGTCTTTTTTTCCCCTTTTGTTTAGCTATTTCTGTTTCATTTTCCAGTGAAGAAAATGCATAAAGCAGAATGAAATTCTAGTGAACCATCATAAATTTCAACTTGGAAGCATGTTAGCAGAATAGTGGAATTGTGTGTTCTTTCAGGTCATCAACAAAAATTGGATCTTATCTTGGTTCCTAAACAAGCTTTGTAAAAGCCTGAAAAAAAAAAAATGAGTAGGGCAAGTGACCTTAACTTATAAAGAGAAATAAAATGTACTTTGTCAAGTCATGGTTTGAATTGCTTTCAGGTCCAACTAGAAATAGGTTGCCATAATGGCTCTCTAGCAGACAAAGGCCACATTTGGGTGAGAGGTCCTATCTTTTTATTGCATTAACTGATAGAGCTGGGAAGAAAACAAGTATGCTTTTAGGCATATGATCCATCTATCTACCTTTTCTGTAGAAAGGATGATACGCCAATGAGTTTTCCAAAAGTATCAGTTGCTCTGATAAAAGATGTTGCCTTTCTCCCAGCTCTGCCTTACTGGGATCCTTAATGCACCACAGACAACAAAGGCACAAATTCTCTATCAGGCAGAACCTTCCTTTAAAAAAAAAAAAATAATAATAATTTCTGTTAAGTAATATCTGCATGGTGAGTAAGATCATGTTGACTGTACCTGGTAAATTGTCCCTTCTGATGATACATTATGGGGACCATTTCATTGGGGGAAATTTTTGTCTTTGTTCTCTTTTCTTGCCTTTATAGGCATAGAAATTACTTATTCATTTGCTTTCTAACTCTAGTTCTCTTCTAAGAATGGGGGGGGAAATGGCAGAGGGGACTGCCTTTGTGCATGTGTGGAGTTGTTTGGATCTTTTTCAAACACTTTATCTTTCTAGAATGTCCCTCCTGAAATGTGCTGCCTAACCAGTGATCTGCTACACATTTAATTTTTTAATAATCTATCCAAACAGAACTGAGAGTCAGTCTTTGGTAATTTTCCTCCTGCCAACCACTCTGCTCAAGAGGCAGCTTTATTGAGCTGGACTCTGCAAATCCCACCTCACAGTAGGAGAAGAGGGAACAAAGTGGAATTCAGTTGGGTAAACAATTCCAGTATTCTGTTGGAAATTTATCATCTTATGTATTTCCATGATGGAAAAGCTATTGATGGTCCTAATGAAGGAAAGGGAAGCATTTTTGAAGACTAATTACTAGTTTCTTCATTTACAAGAAAATGGTTTCCAAAAGCAGCAGTTGCACTGGTAAGCTGAGAACTGTTGTGTTTGTTTTTTTCCCAGGAAAAGAGGTGCAGTAGCTTATGCATCCCAGAAGCCTTGGCTGCTCAATGCCACAGTGGAAGAGAATATCACATTTGAAAGCTCTTTTAACAAGCAGAGGTAACAGGTTCCAGCCCTGTGGTGTTTTACTCCCTTTTCCATAAATATTGGGGTTGTGTGGGTCACACATGGGGCCCCAAATCCCTGTAGGAACAAACCTACTGCATCTGCCTGAACATGAAAATCTCCCCCTTCGAGCACATTTTTCCTGAGTGACACAGGGGACAGGGTTTGTCTCACTTGAACTCAGGTGTACAAATGTTTCCATTTCCAAGGACCATGTTTGTTTAGCATGCAGTGTTCTCTCACATGATTGACTAATTTGCCTCTCCTGGAAGGCTATCACCTGTTTGGGAGTGGGAATATTGTTTGTAAAGAATAGTGGGCTGCCTTTTTATTCAGTAAAAATGCCCAACAGACATTGGAAAATATTTAGAAATCAGTTGCTGGTATTCCATTCCCCCACCCTTAAAAGAAGTGGTTGATTATGTATTTGCATCCTACACTCTTTTTTTTTTTTTTTTTTCTGTCGTCCTTGGATATCGAAACAAGAAACAAAGGCCCTGGGTGTGAGAAACAGCTGCTAAAAATAGCAGTATACCTTGAAAGAAGTTATGTTTGTTTTTCCTAGGTTTAACTATTTAACATTTTTATTTGGGAAGCTGACATAAGATCCTTTTTCTGTGCTGAAATATTACTTACTTGCCTGTGATTGAAAGAGATCCCATTAGAACAATTAGTGGCTAACAAATATGTTTTCCACTGTGTGATTTTTTCCAGCTGGTTAATTTTTGTTCCTCTGCAGGTAGGAAATATGCTTCTCCAGCAGTATCTGTGTGGATTTTGTTGCCTTTTTTGTTTCCACAGGTACAAAGCAGTAATTGATGCTTGTTCCCTCCAGCCTGATATTGACATTCTGCCTCATGGAGACCAAACCCAGATTGGAGAGAGGGTCAGTAAACAGCTACAGGCTTCTATTTTTGGTTTAAATATATAGAGGGGGGTTTATTATTTTGTTGGTTCTTAAAATCTTACAGGTTATTTGGCAACAAAGGTAATCTTTTAGTTAAGTGTATGTTTGGGTCATTAGTCTGAAAGCTCATTGCTCAGTGAACATGGTAACACTGTCATTTATGTGAGGTGCAATGATTTAAATGTGCTGCTATCAGAATGTTTGACTATTCTGCAGCTGCTATTGCAGATATCCTGACTTAACAGGATATTTTTTGGTTTCTTTAGAAGTAACAGAAAAATAAATAATAATACATAGATTTTTTTTTAAAGCTGTTTCATTTATAGAAGGGCAGGTGTTTAATCAATGGCTTTATCACATCAGGAAAGATTAGGGAGTGATGAGAAAGGAAACAGAAGTCACAATTTGTAAACAATTTACTCTAGCATATACTGGCACTGGTACAAACAAAAGAACCCCGAAAATGTCCCCTAAAACACCACAAGGATACATTACAAGCCCACACATTGGAAAAATTTCTCATGTTTCCCTGCCTAGAAAAATCTTGTGTGGATAATCCAATCAGAATAAGGACTCTGACTATTCAGTTGATGTATTCTTTAACTGTCTGATTGTTTCTCTCCTGCTTATCTCCAGGGTATTAATCTGTCTGGAGGGCAGCGCCAGCGGATCAGCGTGGCACGAGCACTTTACCAGCAGACAAATGTTGTGTTTCTGGTGAGCAGTGCCCTTCTGTTTATGCTCCATGCAGAAGAAGGAGCTGCTTTTCCATTTAGAGTATTTCATGGGTCACACACTGAACATTGTGTTTCGCTGAGCTGAGCCAAATGTGCACTGTGTGTTTTAAATCTCTTGTCAGCTCGCCTGCAGGTAGGAAGCATTTTGTAAATGCTGCAGACAGGTAGGTATTGCACATTGAAATGCTGATGCTTATCCTCTCAGTATATTGAAATTTCAATTTGACCCTTGCTTTTATTTTTGGGTCTTGGAAATGTAATAGTTTCAACTGTATTCATGAAATTCCTAAGCTGTCTCAGGCCTAAAATTAATGTTGCCTCATGTCTGGGGTGATTCCTTTCTGCAGCAAACTAAGCTGCTTTTGCACCCTGAACTGCCTGTTGTATATCCTCTCCCAGCTTCAGCAATGGAAAGAGAGTGACAGCAGGTTCTAACACCTTCACAGATGGTAAAACAGATGCATCCTATGCACTCACTTGTAGTGAGCTTGCTGGCTTTTCAGTTTAGGACTTCCTTCTTGAGCTCTGTTTTCTAGAAGACTTGAATCCAGCTGTTATGGCAGTGAGACATAAATCATGTAGGATTAAAAAAGCTGTGCACGTTAGATGTCATCCCTAAAAGAAAGGGAGGCTATTTAGATATTTCTCTGTAATTAAGCTGATCAGTCTGTGCTTGCTTCATGTGTAGGGCATTTCCAGGCAAAGATCAGAGTGCAGGAGAGTAGGAAACAATTGGGTCAGGGGCTGCAAATCAGCTGATCCACTATTGGTCTCTAACTTGGTTTTGCCTTTTTTGTCCTTCTGTGAAGAACACTCAATCGACTCCTAATAGCAGCAGGTTCTCTTATGGTTTGGCAATGGAAAAACACCTACAAATAAACTTTATTTCCAGTATTAATATTTAGAAAATAATCGGGAATCCTAGATGTTAGTATTGGCAAACCCTCAGTTCTTTTAAGGCTGGTTCTATAAAGAAATACCTGTGAAACTTCACTCTCACAAGTACAAATGTCATGTGGCTGATGTTTAGGTCTGTGCCAGTTCACAAGAGAGCAGCAGCAGCAGAGTTCACAACATCCTTGCTCAGCGAGCACAGTGCACACACAATTTTGAGAGAAAATTCTGGATCATGAAGTTACTGCGTTTCAAAAGCACTTCCTATGTGCTTTATGTTGTGATGCTCTGATTTAATAAACTAAGTGAATCTAAGTGGTCATATTTATCTTACTGCTAATTTCAGATATTTTTGATTTCTAATGAAGCCTGGGTTTAGTGTAATATTACAGTATGAAATAGTAACACTAAGTAAATCCTACAGCCAGTATCACTATTGCAAGCAGAAATAGCAAATCAAATCACAAGGTTTGTGCTTCCATATATATAGGATTAGGTAGACAAGTTTCCCAAAAGATGGTACAGATTAATTTATGCCTAAATGAATTGCATAGAATTGATTGATTCAATAAGATAATGTAGGTCTCATATCAAACATCCGAGCTGCCAGCAAAACAATCAATATTGCTTCTTTTGTGATTTTTTGGTGATTCTTTGTTAATAGAATTTTGATTTATGAAAAAAAAACCAAAAACAAGAAACAAACCAACAGCTGAAGGCAGTGATGTTCAAGGGAAACAGAAATATGTTCATTGTCCCTATCCCTGGAGCAGTAATGCAATATCTGACACAGACCCACACTGGGACATTTTCTGGAGCCTGATAGAAGCCATGCTCTCCAGCTGTGTGGGCCATGAACACATCTGGAGAGAGGAGCAGGTCCCAGAAAACCCTACAGAATTGTAGAATTGACACAGCTGGTGTTACTCAGTGCTGTCTGCAAAAACATAGTTCAAGGTTTGGTATTTTGTAAATTATGAAAACTGCTCCTCATAATTTTGATCGGATGGCCTCTTTTGTGTGTCTGTGTTGATCTACCTGGCTTTACTGATATTAAAACCTGTCAGTTTCCTTGGATCCCACAAGTTCTGGCTCCAAAAGCTGACCCCTTATCCTCATGACAGGATGATCCTTTTTCTGCCCTGGATATCCACCTGAGTGACCATCTCATGCAAGAAGGGATCCTGAAGATGCTGCGGGAGGACAAGCGCACCGTTGTGCTGGTGACTCACAAGCTGCAGTACTTGCCCCACGCTGACTGGGTAAGAAACCTCTTCTCAATTTTCTGTGGAGGCAAAAACATGGCAGGAACATGTCTTGCTGCAAACAGTGCTTTCACTTTGTCTCTCCACCAAGTAATAGTTCAGTGAGGAGATATGTAATAAAGATCTTTTGAAAATCAGCCAGTTAGGGAAGCCATAATTTTGAGATTCCCATCTTGGAACACCTAAATTTTCTTAGAGCTGCTACTTAATACTCTTATGAAAGCAGGTTGCATTTAAAATATATTGAATATCCCAAAACACTTGTTATATTGGAAAATTTTGGCTACTTTTTTGGTCTCAAAACAGTGAAATGTTTGAGTAACACCTTTGCCTGTGCTGGGATCTTACTAGGAATTTGTGCTATCACAGGAAAAGTTTAATTTATGCAAGGTGGATGTTGAGAAATATGGAAATATAAGGAAAAAACCCAGTGTTTCCCTATGGTTAGTACTGGGATATTAAGTATATACTAGTACATTAAGAACATCTTTGCCTTTTGTGTGTGGGCAAGATTTTAAGAAATGTGTAGTATTTGATTGTTCTTTTAGGTTTCTTTTTTATATCTTCTATTTTAAAGGGGAAGAAAATGGAGGTGTGCTTTCTATACCAGTTTTTAATTGGAAATGTCAAAGATGAGGAGGGAATTTTTTAGGGGTTTGGATTCTTTCTTTTTTAATTCATTGGTTCCCATTGGCCTTGCACTTATTCCTGCAGTTTTCCAGCCTCCCAGGTCCCCTGGCCCATGGTGATTGATGACTGCAGTTATACCTCCTAGCAGGACTTTTCTCTTTGACATCTTGCACAGGCTATAGCAGCAGTTTCCTGATCTCAAGAAATAATCATATTGCAGCTGCTTCCTGAGCTTCATGCTGGCTTGGTATAAAGTTGCAGATAGACATTCATCTTGTTCTGATCAGGGTTTTGGTGGGCAGCAATTGTTATTTATGGTCTCTGCTGTGACCTTGTCCCTCAGTTGTTTGTTTACCTTTAGAGTTACCACTGTTCTCAACACAGTCCTGGTTTTCAAATTAGTGTTTCTTGGGGTTCAGGAATTTTCTGCCTTCTTCCCCTCCCTATGAGTCCATCTCAACTTCTTTTTTTATTGTTATATATCTGCATTTTTTTTAAAGGCTATGCCTGTGCATCAGTGTAATTGTTTTAATTTTCTTTGTGAATGTAAGACCCATTTCTACATCTTAGTGTTTTAAAATATGTATGAAAATTGCTTTTTTTTAATTATCTTCCAGATGTGTGATTTTTTTTTAATGAAATACACTGTTTCAAACAGTAGCACAGGAAGGATTTGTATAAACTTTATAATAAAAAAGATCTATTACAAAATAATTCAGGTTTTTTCCCTAAGTGTAGGTTTCATTAATCCTTAGCAATTCTTACCCAATGGAGTGAAGAGGGAATATTTATTTTATTAAGAAATTTTAAATAAAAGTACAGTTTGAAGTTTATGTCATTTTCCCCCTAAATATTTTCAACAAAGCCCTCAGAAGTATTCAAGGTCCAGCCTAGCTGCAGGTTTCCTGAAGAAATTGATCACAAAAAGATCCTTGTTTTCTTTATTTTTACCTTCTCTCTGGTGCAAATTCATAGCAATAATTGAAAGTAAATTCTTATCAGTAAATGAAATAGTTTATTTCCCCACTCCCTGCCTGTGGAAATTTCTGAGTTTCCAGGGAGAGAGAAAAATAAACAGTGCATTAACTCTTTTGTAATGATGAGGGCTTGCAATCTGCATGCCTCATTTTCCAGTTATCCCTGTCAGATCCAGAGTGGTGGTAGTTCCATTGTGTGTAACATAGCTACACTGACACAAACTGGAAACTGCTCCCTGCAGACTGCCTTGCACAGATATTTTTTCTTTTCCAAACTGTGCCTGCTATTTTATGCTCTTAAGCTTTGGGGATTCAAATTGCCTAGCTCTTCCTTATCAGTCCATGGTATCAGAGAAGGAGCCAGCATGCTCATATCTAATTGCCTGAATGAGGGCAAAACCTCCTGCACTCAATGTCTTGCTAAAAGCTTTTTCCTTTTAGGAGGTAAGAGAACTCTAAACTCTTATCTTGCTAATGACTGGTATTTAGGAAGAGATCTGCCGACAGGGATCCCATTCCTCTTTCTTCAAAGCAGCCTTTTCTGAAAACATGGAGTGCAGGAAGTTTCTGGGTTTTCAGCATCTTGAATGAAGGGGATGGAGCCAAGAGATAATGCCACTGTCTTTTTAGAAGATAGATTTGTTTGTGGAAATATTATTTATTTAAGAAAAGAGAAAATCCTGTCAAAGCACAGACACGTAGCTTTAAAATAAATAGACATACCTGGCTATTTATCTCAGCACTTGTGTTTCTGACTTTTCAGATAATTGCAATGAAAGATGGGAACATCCAGAGAGAAGGAACACTCAAGGACATTCAGAAATCAGAGACTGAGCTCTTTGAACACTGGAAGACATTAATGAATCGACAAGACCAAGAGCTGGAGAAGGTTTTTGATGGGCAGGGCAATCAATATGTGCAAGAAAATGTTGTCCTTTTTTTTTTTTTTTTTTTTTTTTTGCCTTTGTTTGAAAGGTTTAACAAGAATTGACATGCTGTGTGTGATGTCT
The DNA here is from genome assembly GCF_027477595.1 of Haemorhous mexicanus. Lineage (NCBI taxonomy): Eukaryota > Metazoa > Chordata > Aves > Passeriformes > Fringillidae > Haemorhous > Haemorhous mexicanus. Next base: position 16,254,609 of record NC_082346.1, on the reverse strand, counting down.
AACTGAATATGAATGTAGTATTGGTGTTACCAATATTGTTTATCTCAAGATAAATTCCTTCATCTGGACATGTCATATTTCCTTGATACTGTTCTAATCCATTCTTGATAGGAAGCCCTATCAAAATATTGTCACCTAAGGAATATAAATATGGCCATTTTAGAAAAAGCTTTGCTAATATTGACAGCTGGTTTTATAGATATGCTTGAATTTACTCATTGCCTTGGTTGGAAACTTTGCAGATATGCCTGTATCAAGTTCCCTAAATGATGAAGATGTTTTGTCTTTCATACTTATAACACAAGAAGAATGAGATATTAATCTTAGATTTTATTAATTCAGGATAACTTTCCAAGTTAAGATTCTAGGAGGATTGGGATTGACAACCTGAAATGAATGTTAGCTATTTAATTTATGTCCTTTGGTTTTATACAGAGGTAGAAAATCAATCACTTACGGCTGCCTGCTGTGAGATTCCCACTTCTATTTTTTACTGAATTTTATCACAAGTATCAATTTTTTTGTATTAGTTCTCTGGTGAAAAACACATGAGCTGTGCCTTTTTCAGGAAACAACTATTGAGGAAAACCCTGTTTTGGAAAGAACAAACCTCCGGAGGACGATGTATTCCCGGGAAGCATTGCTGAAAGATGATGAAGAGGATGAAGGTAAAGGGCACCCTTTGAGCCCACTGCCAGTGCATCACTGTTTCACTGCTAAGTGATATTAGAATGAATTAACACCATTCAAACTGGCAGGAGATCAAAACGTTTTTCATGTGGGTTATGATTTATAGGAGTGCTTGTTTCCATTGCTTTGACCTCTGGACCAGAGTGATTGCAGGCAGTCACAAGTCATCTCTTCCTCCAGACTTCTGAGGTTTTTTCTTATATGCAAATATGATTTAATAATAAATGAAGAATAGTATTAAACAATATGCTAGGTGAACTTCACCTGTCAATAGCTATACATATTTGCTGAAGGTTTTACAAAGGAAAAAGATTGCCATTGATTTTTATCCAGCCAGTGCTTTCACATTGCAAAAACGTGGTTGAAGAAATTGATCACCAAGTGCTGAGGGATTTTGCATCTTTTTAGTGTGCAATACTATTAAGTTTAGCAGGTTAATACATGCAGTTCTGAGCAGATGCTTTAGTCTTAAAGCCACCCTTTATCCTGGATGGGAGGACCTGGTTTGTAGCTACCACCTGCCAGTCCCTTGGATACACATCTCAGCATGGCTGTCCTTTTTTCTCGCACCTTGCAGAAGAAGTAACAGAGAGTGATGACGAAGACAACCTGTCTTCAGTGCTGCATCAGAGAGCCAAGATGCCCTGGAGAGCCTGTGGCAAGTACCTGAGTGCAGCAGGGATCCTCCTGCTGCCCCTGCTGCTCCTGTCCCAGCTGCTGAAGCACACGGTGATGGTGGCCATTGACTACTGCCTGGCGCTCTGGACCGAGCATGCCATTTCTATCAAGATAGAGCCCGAGACAAAAAACTGCTCCCAGTGCATGGTAGGCACTGCCTTCTTCACCTTCCTCTTATGATTTCACTGGGGGTGTTCTTCTGCTGTCAACCTCTGCTCCAAGATTTGTATGCAATGTGTTATTTTTCTATAAAAGAACCACACCAGAGTATTTTGAAGCTCAGTACATTTTTGCATACACGGCGCAGTAAAATGAAGTTAAGTTTGGTGTGTTCTTCTCCTTTTCTTAGATTTATTGTATATTGATATATAGTGTGTTGATAAATTGTATTTTTAAGCCTGGGTTTCTAAACTAGTTTTGATATCAGAGTTCTTTTTTATTTTCCCTGCACTGTTGCATTCTCACAGCAACCATTTTATGGCTTTTTAGGGTATTCTGTGATTTAAAATTTCTGATTTATGGCTCATTTTCATGCAAACACTTCCCTTTCCAAAGGATAATAAATCATGATTTAAGATGGGTGAAAATCATGGACAGTTTAATTTAGGGAGCAAAAAGGATATGCTCTCACATTTTCTCACTTTTGTGCTTCTGTGTTTACAATAATATTTTAAATGTGAATATTTGTGTTGCTCTTTGTTTCTTAGGAATTTGACCATTCTCAATATTCAAAAGTTTTCAGCATTCTTTGCTGCCTTGGCATCGTGTTATGTCTTGTCACATCAATAGCAGTGGAGTGGACTGGCTTGAAAGTCACCAAAAAGCTACACTCTTCTTTACTAAATAAAATTATTTTGGCTCCAATGAGGTATTTCTTTGATTGTAATAGAAGTTTTATTACAGTAATTTTGTCTTTTTTACTTCAAGACAGTCTCCTAAATGCAGTTTTTACTAAGAAATGATTGTGCCTTGCATTGCAAAAATTTTAAGATATCATTGAAAAATGACCAGGTGTCAAGTTTCTGAGTAGGGTTTGAAAATGGTACCCAGGCTGCTGGAGTTCCTAGACAGAAGTCAAATGCCTCCTGCCTGACTGTGACTTCAGAGATTTACTTCCTTGCATGTTTAATTTCTCTTGGCAAATTTTAATTAGGGAGAAAACATAATTATTGATCAATATGTGGTACAGATAATTCATAGCATGCTTCATCATCTTAATCACTGGAGATATTTAATGTCAGGCAGTGATTGTGCAAGTCTAGGAAAGGTAATGAGCTTAGACAAGTGTCATTAGAGGCATCATTAGAGTATACTGGGATGTACTTTGTTCCAGCAGAAGCCTTGGTTGTCCTCTGTAAGTTTTTTTTCCTGTGCATGGAAGGAAAGGTGAAGCTTGATTCAAACCTGCAGCTCTAGCAAAAAAAACCTTCTTATTTTTAAGCTAACTATATTTGACCCAAAGAACATGGAAAAATTCACATTCATGAAAAACCCTAGACTTTTTTTTTAGATTTTTTCCAGGATAAAATTAGACTTCAGGTTCCACATGAGTTATGGAACAGCTAATAGTTGCAGACCAATAATATAGTGCATTTTGCATATCCAAATGTCTTTTAGTATATTATTCCAACAGTAGTTGTTCCAATTTTCTGTTCCCAGAAATATGCAAGATTTTGCCATTTAACTTCTTTTGAATTTTTCCTGAATTGAAGTGGCTTCAAATTAAAATCTGAAAGGATTTTTTCAAGTGCAATCATGTGATGTCCATGGCTTAGGCAGTAGAGGGAGCTGAGGACATGCTGGCAGTTGTAGGGTTCTAAGTGGTTGGAGGTTCGTGCTTGTGGTTGTAAATTCAAAACATTTCCATTTAATTGGGAAGCCATAGGTACTGGGCAAAACGAGAAATTTTACTATGGCTGTCAATTTATTTGCTTGTTTCTGTGATGTAGTAACTATTTTAGATAAGACAAAATAACACAAATCAGTTCTAATATCAGTATTGTAAACTTTTCCATTCCTTGCACCATTTTAGGTTTTTTGAAACAACCCCTCTGGGAAGTATATTGAACAGATTTTCAGCTGACTGCAATACCATCGACCAGGTACTGCTTAAATATTTTTGAGCTCTCAAGTTGAAAAAGTGGGGTTTCATTTTTTACAGACTTATCTAGGTGCAGCTTACAGATGAACTATAATTTTGACTGTATCAGTTTGCATCATGATTTCCTTGGTTCTGTATGAGTTCATCATCTTACATGCACATTGAAAAAACATTTATTTTGCTAAGATGTCCTCTATGGAAAAGGGAAGCAAAATAAGATCAATAGTGATATCCCTAAATTAAAGAGTATCTACTTTTTTTGTAAGTGAGTTAACATATTCATTTGAGGAAATTAAATGAGAAAAAAGCAAATGCTATTGCTCAGAAAAGAAATGCCTGAAATTCAAATTACTATTACTTACCCCAGACTGCATTGCCAGGATTTATGCAGATGCTAAAATCATCTACTGCATCCCGTCTGTAATCCTCTGACATGAGGATTGTGCTCCACAATGCAGATGTGAAGCAGCCTCACAGAAATCCTTTCAGATATCCCCAAACCCAGTGGTAAATTCGAGAGCAGACCTGTATGCTTCAAATGCACAAGGAATAAAATTTTTGAGGAAGCAGGAGAAAGGAAAAGGAAGTAGTGTTTTAGGCTTGGCATGTTAAAAGGAAGTAGTGTTTGAAGCTTGGCATGTTATGGAAGAGTCTGTGTGCTTTTTTCTTCTCTGCACAGCACATTCCAGCTACCCTGGAGTGCTTGAGCCGCTCCACCTTGCTGTGTGTGTCTGCCCTTGCTGTGATCTCCTACGTCACGCCCATGTTCCTCATTGCCCTGGTGCCCCTGGCCATCATGTGCTACTTCATCCAGAAATACTTCCGAGTCGCCTCCCGGTAAGGGCACCACCATCCCATCCTGGCACTGGGGACAGCTCCTGCAGTGCAGGGGAGCTGCATCTTTAAATTTGGTCTTGTCAAGGCTGTGGCACTGTCTGCAAGTGGGACAAATCCAGTGCAGTGGAAATGTGTCATTTTACAAGTGCCTTTGTCGGCAGCTCTTGGAGCAGAACTTGTGTGATGAAGCAGACTCTGCATGAGCAGGGTGTTTGTGCATGATCAAAGGTTTTTGGAGTTCACAGGACACAAAAAAGCCCAACTGGATTCTGTCCTCCCTTAAGGGCTGTGTGCTGGGTGCATGCAAGAAAATGTGGACAGGGAAACTGAAGTCTGCCTGTGCAGGTGAAAGTGGAAGTCTGTTAAGTCAAGGGAAGGCTGCAGAATGCAGCATAACCATGGTGGTACTGCTAGCTATTAAGGATCCAGTGTGCATGAGCCTCCTGTCCTGTTCTGGGTGCCTTCTAGTTTGTAAAACATGAAAATTTTAATTGTGTCTGAGACCTTACTCCTTCTAAGATGATAGTTTCCCTCTTGTGAAATGTTTGCAACAATGCAAAAATATGCATATCCCCTCATCTATGCACAGATTGAGAGGGAGTCTGCAACCAATTTGCTTCCTGCTGGAAGAAACTGAGACTAAATAGATTTCACCCTACATGTGCTTTTACTGATATGAGGACTAAATATGACATTGAGAAATGCAACTTAATAATGAGTGCAGACTCTCATTTACTGAGTTTGAGATACTGTTGGCTCAGTGGTTGTGCTGTTATCTGGGGGTGCACTTAGTCTTCTGCTTAACTTGAATTCCTATTTGCAGCATTCCATTAAGTTGATATTCAGTACAGAGACAGAATGGTATTTAAATCAATTAAAAATTGAGTACAAGAAAAAGCAATGTAGGAGAAAGGAGGGAAGGCAGTGAAGGGAAAATACCCATTCAGAACTCCAGCTAGTTAAATGTTAGAAGAAAAATCCTGCTGGGGAATTCATTCCCCTGCAGCACTGCTTGCAATCTGTCTGAACCTTATGTATTTGACTATTGTGATGCTATTCCTTTTCACTCCCTGGGCCTGATTCAAGAGAGTAACTGTACAACAAACCTGTTTTTTTACTAAATTCTTTTCCTAACCCTCTCCAGGGACCTGCAGCAGCTGGATGACAGCACTCAGCTACCATTACTCTCCCATTTTTCAGAGACTGTTGAAGGTCTTACCACCATCCGAGCCTTCAGGTACAGATTTTTTTTTAAGAAACATAGATATTCCAAAGTGAGGTAATGTTATGTCTTTAACTGTTCTGCCTGGAAAATCCAGGCAAGGGGGGATGTCAACCACTGAAGAATTTTAAGCATTTTATATGGAGAGGAGTCACTGTAAAAAGAACAAGCACGTGTGGGTCATCTGCACTGTGGTTGCTGTCCAGACACTTGCATGCAGCCTGAAAAAAAGAACTTGAGGGCAAATGTGATTTAAGAAGCTAAATTAGCCTGCAATTACCACAGCCTGTGGTGTGGCAGACGATGGGCTTGGACAGTTTCCATGGCATATGCACCAGCTTGGTACAGACTAATCTGTGTCCATGTCCTGGGCAGATGAGCTGTGTGTGCTGCTGACTTCAGAGGCTACAGCAGCACTCTACATTGTTTTTCAGGTTACTAGCTGAAAATGTGGGTGTTTACACTGATTTTGGAAATACACAAGCTGGAGACAAAGTATTTTCTTGCCTGTTTTGGTCTGTTTTTCCGTCCCCATAAGCTCCCAGGAGGGCAGCCCAGGAATACCTGATAACGTGCCTGGGTTCTGTGGGTGTGTTAGAAAACTGGCAGTCATGCTGATACCTCAGAGGTACCAATAAAAAACCACTGCTGAGCTTACCAGCTGCTTTCCCTGAACCAGGGCTATTCTTGTCTTTTCCCAGTTGACTCAAACATGGTCAACTTTTCCGCTAGATTCTCATCTAGATGATGTCTACATAGTTTGTCAGTTAATTATTACTGTTACCCTTCTATCCTTGAAACAGTAGGGTTTATTTATTCTTCCCAACATATAATTGTGATTTTGTAATAGAAGGAATGCACAAAGGTAGCTTGAACTATTTTCAATAGGTTATAAATAGATCAAAGAAAGAGCAACGAAATTAAGAGTTTGTTACTTTTGGACTGAAGGTAGCTTACCTAAGAGTGGTAGAGCAGCTTAATGTTTTCAATTAATTACTGTTATTGAATATTTAATTCATTAAGTCCCAACAGTGTTCTATGGTTTGGAGTTATGTCCATGTTCAATTTGCAGGAAAATCAATTTTTCATTTCATTTCTGCTTTTCTCGTTCCTATATCCTTTTACTTGATCAAGAGTATCTTTGGAGCATTATGGCTGTAAATTTTCTGGTGTTGATACAGAAAGCAATATTCAATGCCATCTAAATGATATTTTCAGTCTGTCAGAGCATTCCCTCTTGATTCTTCCTGCCACTTTGAAATTGATTCCTTTGTCAAAGAATTGTGTTGGGTGCCTCCTTTTTCTTAAATCCTGCAGTAAGTGATGTGTCTCTGACCCAGCCAGCCGTGTGTGCTCAGTGAGTTCTGGGTTCCATCTGTCTGCCAGCCTCCTGCCTCAGCTGCTAACCCAGTTATTTTTAGGGCTGTGTAGCTTTTCAGCTGCCTAACATATTAGCAGGAGTGGAGTTTAGACTTGCTAGCGTGAGCATCCCTAAAAATAACACTAACTCAGGCATTCATTCTGTTAGGAGGTGCCAGTTGTTCCTGAAGTGTCCTTACCCTTGGTTACTCTCCATCCTGGATTTATTCAGAATGCATATGGAAAGAAATGCACAAAAAAATTGGGGGGGGGGACATGCAGAAAGACAGCTACTGCTGCACCTACAAAAACACCTTCAGCAGATGCCCTGGCCTGATTTATAGTTTATTTTGATACTTCAGAGAGCATTTGTGTTAAACAATCAACAAAATGTTAATGTGAAGGATTCTGCAAAGACTTGTCTGTATTCTTAAAAACCTGGTAATCTGGAGACACTTTCTGCAGAGAAATTCTGATATTTTTGCATCCATCCAGCAACTGTGGTAGCTTTGCATCCCTGTTCCACGTGCATGTGCATGACTGACTCATGATGCATACCTCACATTCTCTGAGGCTATCTGCCTCACATTCTCTGAGTATCTGCCCCACACAATTCCTCATGGTATCAGATAGGGATGTTAAATGTGGCTGAATTGGTTGCAGCAGCAGCACGGCCACGTCTGTGCGGTGAGGGCTGAGGGCAGTGAGCCCTGAGCAGAGGAAGGGCTCCCTAGCCCTGACATGGTGACACTAATGACTGATTTAGAAACAGCCATTCTGCTGTGCAAACACACCAACGTGCTCACAGCCAGCCTGGATCCTGGGCTGCACCCAGAGCCCCCTGGGCAGCAGGGCAGGGAGGGCATCCTGCCCCTCTGCTCTGCTCTGCTCACACCCCACCTGCAGAGCTGCATCAGCTCTGGGTGCCAGCACAGGAAGGACAGGGACCTGCTGGGGTGAGCCCAGAGGAGGCCACCAGGATGATCAGAGATGAAGCACCTCTCCTTTGAGCAAAGGCTGAGAGCTGGGTTTGTTCAGCCTGGAAAAGAGAAGGCTTTGGGGTGACCTAATTGTGGCCTTCCAGTACCTGAAGAGAACCTGTGAGAAAGATGAGAGAGACTATTTACAAGGGCATGTAATGACAGGACAAGGGGAATGGCTTCAGGCTGAAAGAGAGTAGGTTTAGATTAGATGTTAGGAAAAAAATCCTTCATTGTGAGGGTGGTGAGGCACTGGCACAAGTTGCCCAGAGAAGCTGAGGATGCCCCACCCCTGAAAGTGTGTGATGCCAGGTTGGATGGAGCACTGAGCAACCTGGGATAGTGGGATGTGTCCCTGCCCATGACAGAGGGTTGGAATGAGATGATCTGTGAGATCCCTCCCAATCCAAGCCATTTCAGTATTCCCCACTGCACACAGCAGACATGTTTCTTGTGTCTTAGCACATGGCTAAGTTGTGGGCAGCTGAATTATTTCTTTTCCTCAAAATCATGAACTTTTTATGTAAAGTCATTCCTGTGCTCAGAAGAAGGATTAAGGTACTCTGCAGTGAATGAGTTTGAAAGCTCCTGTAAGCCATGTAGTTCATACATAGGCATTCTTCTAGAGCAGTATTAGGAGAGCTGAGTTTATTAATAACCAGTGCTTGTCACAGCCACAATAGCTAAAGGATAAGGTGAAGTTTCAAAGGGGGAGATCAATTGTATTAAACTTTATCATGTAATAAAAGGGGGGGAAAGGCAAGATTTGGGTGCTTTAACTAAATCTTTAGGCCTTTGAGCTTTATATCACTACCCTGGAAAAGACTTTTGTGCCAGGCTTGTGCATTATTAGCTGTAAAGGTTGATGCACTTGATTATTGACATCACTTTAATTTACAGCTATGCAATTAAATATGCCCTGCTGAAAGGGGTGACTGGCTGACTTGAACACTTGCCAAGGCCCCAGCAAGGACCCCACCTCCCATACCTGCTGAATTCAGGGCAGATTTCATTGGCACAGCTATTCAGATGAGTGGGTGCAAATTCACTCTAACAAACTATAAACAGGCTAATTTGTGATTAATCCTGTTTTGTGTACTGTGTGCTAATTCCTTGAGGGAAGGGAAACACTTCTTTCCAAGCTAATAGTTTTTGTTTTGCCATGTGCTCAGACTTCCATATTCCAAAGTGCCCCATTTGTTTAATGATAAGGACAAATGCATTTGTTTAATATAAGTGCTACTATAATGGGAAGTTCTTTGAGTTTATACTTTTAAAATTGTTACTATTTCTAGGCACTATGGTAATATAAATTTTAAAACATGAGTTTATATGATTGAGGAAAACTGAATTCTGCAGCATTAATGCTTCTTTTCACAAGTACATACAAGCATTATTTTTCTCATACATATTTTAAATATTTTAGTTTTAGGTTTCTCTCTCTCTCTCTCAATTATTGTGTCATAAAATACATTTATAAAATGCCCAGTGGGATCTGGAAGGCCCAGAGAATTTAAATACAATAATCAATGCAATAATATCCATAAATTACTTCTCAAGATACTGCACAAATACACTTTGCCTGTGTCTAATACAAAACTATAAATGATGTCACTCTGAACTATTGATAGGCTGATTTATACCCTGTGCCAAGCTGTCCATAAGTACATACCCCAGAAATTAAATTTTACTTTCTATTTTTCTGAGACCCCAAGGACTGACTCTTTTTTTTCTCCTTCCCTCTTGCTTTCCTGCTTTCTTCCTTTTTTTTTTTTTAGATATGAAGCCAAATTCCGACAAAAACTTCTTGAATACACAGATTCCAACAACATTGCCTCCCTTTTTCTCACAGCAGCCAATCGTTGGCTGGAAGTTCGCATGGCAAGTACAACTATTTATTATTATTATTTCATAAACACAAGGAATTTTTGGCTTTGTTACAAGTGATCTGATGAGGCATCCAACAGTTTTCCAGCCTCACCTCAAAGCCATACCTTTGCCCTCTATGTGTCTCTGGCTGTTATGAGTATATGCCAACCCATCCTGGGCACTGAATGGGATATGAATTTTCCCCACAGCCTGCAGCTGTTTTTCCAAGACAGGAATAGTTTTCACAGGTCACATTGGCTCCTCTGTGTGTGAAGAGTGATCAGAGCTAGTTGAGCAGTGCCACCAGCCAGTATGTCATTGTGGGGCCATGTCAGTCCGTGTCAGCAGCTTCTGCCTCATGGCTTCCTAGGATCATTTCAATATCTTGGAAGTTCTTCTAATGAGCAGAAGGATGTAGATAAGTTTGAGTCTGTTTTGGGGTCATCTGAAGAACACCAGAGATATTCAGTGGCCTGTTTTCTGCTCAGTGAAGTGGTCTGGCATGAGAAATTGTTTATTAAAAATAATTCTCTAAGAAGCAAGTCAAGGAATTTTATGTTGTGGAATGTTATATCACAGTTTTAAATGCAGGTGTACTAATGCAGTTCTGGTAACATGGGCTTCTTTTAGATGTCCTGAATGTATATTAATTCACTTTTCATGTCACACTCTATGGCTTCATTTTGGACTCCTCCTTAATTGGTGCCTTTTGCTAATTTAGTTCAGGTATTGGGTGTGACTTGAATACAATATTGTTACCCTATTATATGTTCAGGGCTAGACCACCCGAAGTCCCTAATTCTGATCAATGCCTATATCACTAAACAGTTCAAACACAGACAAATGATAGTTATCCTCCCACAGAGTTGGTTTTCTAGTCTGTTACACAGTTTTACTCAAAGAATTGTCTGTGGGAAGTCAAATCACCAATGATTTAAATCAAAGCAGAAAAAGGCCCTTATGGCAATGTAGGTGCATGCTGTGCAAGAGAGGCTTGTTTGAACAGTTGTGGATGGTAGGGACTCAGCAGCAGCAGCAGAGCCTCCCAGCAGTTCATCATCAGCCCCAGAGATGGGATGCATGAGCACTTCCCTCCTATCCCAGGTAACTTCAGCTGCATGATTTCAGCCACCTCCATTAGATGCTTAAGGTATCTGTGTTGACTTCCCCAGCACAGCCCTGCTAAAAGCAGTAATAATGGGTTCCTGGTTGAGTCTGGATGGAGTTCCATGGGGTTTTCTGCCTGTGGTTGGATATTGTGCAATGGGTTTGTTATTTGGTGTGCAAAGTTATGAGAACGTTTTAATCCTTTGTAGACTTATAATGATGGAGCTTATTCATATTCCTTCAGGAGTACATTGGAGCATGTGTGGTGCTCATAGCAGCTGTCACTTCTATTACCAGTTGCCTGTATAATAAAATCACTTCAGGACTTGTAGGCTTGGGACTAACCTATGCTCTTATGGTAAGAATCTCAGGATCCTTTCTGTCTCTCCCAAACATTTTTTTGTAATTCCTCAGGGCACAAAGATGAACAGGAAGATTGAAGGTGTCTGTACATCTCTAGTGGGTACTGTAACATCATGTAAAACACCATGTGTTTACTTCAGTTCACATGTGATGGTTGACATATTTGAGTGTATGCTTTCTTCAGCTTTGAGATCAAATCTCATCGAGGTGTTAGTTCAAATATGTCAATGAAACATGGACAAGTTGCATCATAATTTTTTATATCGTGTTGCGTTGTGAAGAATACATTTTCAGTGCATCAGCTGTAATTATGCCCTGGTATATCATTCTAGATTGTCCAAACTTGAGTTACCAAAATTATGTCTTTTCACCTGTCTTTACTGTTCTCCCACCCTCTTTTCTGTTGGTGTAGATCAGATCTCCACAGTACCAAAGTATCTGTGCACTGCAGTTAGGAAATGTAACCTTTAGTCATTGTTGCCTTCCTGTTGGTGTTCTACCATCCAGTGCATTCACAGCTTCCACTTACTGAGGCATTCTTGTCTAGGGATATAAACTGCATGCTGGTCAGATGATGGAAACTACTAAAAATCTGGGATTCAGTCATGTATTTGCTTTACATCAGGTGTCCAACTATCTGAATTGGATGGTTCGTAACCTGGCTGACATGGAGATCCAGCTGGGGGCAGTGAAAAGAATCAATGGCCTTCTCAAAACAGAAGCTGAAAATTATGAAGGGCTCCTTTGTAAGTGCAGTTTTGTGCAGCATGCAGAAAGAGCTTGCTGAAATTTTAATGACTTTGCATGGTATTGCCATGAAAAATGTAGTAAATCACCTAATGAACCAACTAATTAATTATAAGAGAGTTGATGTTGGGTTTTCCCCCCCCTGTGCCTGTGGTACAGCTTCATCACAGATTCCCCAGAACTGGCCAGACAGAGGGGAGATCCAAATCCAGAACCTCAGTGTCCGATACGACAGCAACCTGAAGCCAGTGCTGAAACATGTCAATGCTCACATCTCGCCAGGACAAAAGGTAAAAAACTGCAGTGCTTCCCAGAACCTCTTTTTATGATTTATGTGAGTAGCACCTCACATAAATCAGAGTTAAAACATACCACAGAATGCTTTGGAGACTGAATTACAGATGATTTTTTTCTCTCAAAGCATGTAATGCACTGTTAAGGAGTCTGGGGGACTCCTAGCTTGGTGTATTAAGGCAAACACCCTCCCTCTCAGTATCCCAGTGCCCTCCTGTCAGCACACAGTGCCAAATGAAGTGACAGTGAGCCCTTACAGTGCTAGACCTACTTTTCATCCTTCTCACATGACTCTCCTGTCTTTATTACCATCATTGCCATTTTCCTATTGTACCTGTTACAGGACTGGCCTTGATTTATCCTTAAATGCTCAGACCTCTAAAAGACAAAAAGTGAACACAGCAATTCTGTAATGGCTGGTTCAGTTGGACTGATGTGTCAGGAGTAGAAGAGGATCATGTGAATCAGAGCAGCTCCTCCACCCTCTCATCTGAAGTGTCAAGTACAGATGTTATCCATTTCCTGTATTTTCATTTTCTGATGTTCATCTGCTTTCTGTGTCACAGATTGGGATCTGCGGCCGGACAGGCAGTGGAAAATCCTCCTTCTCCCTTGCATTTTTCAGAATGGTTGACACCTTTGAGGGTAAGATAACACTTTTGTGTGTCACTCAAGCTTAGCTCCTGAAGGTTCTTTGGTAGTCTTTTCCTTAACAGCAGCAGCTCTGAAGTGTGATTTTCAAATCTGCAGGACACACTCGCTGGCCCTGTTTAAAGCTGATATCATCTGTCACCTAACAGCTGTGCCATTTGTAAGCCAGATCAATAAAAATTCTGCTTGATAGAAGCAAAAGTCCAAGAGTGACAGATGACAGACTTTTGTGCAGTTAAATCACAACAGTAGGACCAAAGCATAAAAGGGCAAGCTGTTCAAGTGTAATCTGTGCTCACGGGATCCACTGGCCCAAAAAACTCAGCACCTGGGGGTTGCAGCTTGGCCTGCTGCCCTGGAATTTCCTGCCATATTTCCTGCTCTGTGTGCTTCACAGGGTACATCTCAAAAAGATGTCAGCCACATCAGCCACAGAGCCCCTATGCAGAGACAGACAGTTGTACTCAGAGATAAGATTTCATAGTGCTCAACAGTAATTTGGCTCTCTGAAGGGCTCGTTGTTCCTGGTAATTAATCCCTGATTGAAGTAATGTCTGACCCTGTTGTTTGATAGATGTATACTGATCAAGCAGTGTATCTAATCATTCATAAGGTGCTTCAGGTCCCCTCTGTATGCTTTCCAGCTGAGCTTAGTCTCAAGAAGGCTGTGCTGGCTTTTTAGTCAAAGCATGGTTCTTTGGTGAAGAAAGGGCTGTGTGACACAAGGCCTGTTCCTGCTGTACTGCCTTTCAGCCTGGAAGTGAGCCATGTCTTTGCCAGCAGCTGTGTGGCACAATAAACACCCTGTCCTCTTTCTTTTGAATAGGGAGGATTATCATTGATGGTATAGATATTGCAAAGCTGCCCTTACAGACACTGAGATCCAGGCTGTCAATCATCCTCCAAGATCCTATTTTATTCAGCGGAACAATCCGGTAAGTGTTAAGCACCAGCAATAAATAAAAACCATGGAATTGCTTCCATGTCATACAATATAAATTATATGTTATAATTGTACTATATAATAACTTTTATACCAAGCTGCTCAATTGCAGTCTCCTCAGCTGGAATAGGGAGGATCACTGCCTTCTGTCTGTGCTTTTAACTCACCCCTGCCAGACCAACCTTTCCCTGTGCCTGAGCCTGGACAGGACACTGTTGGCAGAAGACATCCCATGCCTGGGAAGCAGGGAAGGCCAATATTTATTCCTCCAGGATCAGTAATCAGTTTAGCTCACTGATCAAATACCCATAACCACCCAGCATTTCTTGAAACCTTCTTTCTCCTACATCTGTTTTCATCTGTCTGCCTTAAAATATGGGACAAAAAAAAAAAAATGCAGACAAAAAACTTGCTGTAGACAGAGAGAAAGCAAAAGAACATGAGAAGTACTGGGAGCCTGGCCTGTTTTATCCTGGAGCTTCTACCTGTGTTTCTTCTGGGCCATTTCATCTGCAGCACCAAATACCTTAGCTTTTTTTTTTTTTTTTTTTTTTTTTTTTTTTTTTTTTTTTTCTTCTCCTACTTCTCTGAGAAGATGATGTAGTAGAAATAATGGCCAAAAGTTCCAGATTGCAACAAATGCCCTTCCTTGTGTCTGTGCCATTTACAATCCTCAGTGCACAGTTACATCACCTGCAGTTTTAGTTTCTACATAAGTGATTAGAATTCACTGAAAAGGATACAAGCTTCAGGACGTGCCTAAATAGACCATGATTCGTTCACATCAGAAGATGATGTGATTGTAGTCCTTTGTTTTATTAATTAATCTATTAAAAATGTATTTAGGCCAGCATCCATCCTTCACAACTCATAGAGCAGGAGAAAAATGTAAAAATAGTGTCATGCACCATTGAATCTTTTATTGTCATTCTACATGCTAATGTAGTATGATGTGAGATTCACATTTGTTGCTGTCACTTCTGGGCCACAGCAAGCTAAAATAATGTTCATCTGTTCATAAATCCAAGATTTTTTGAATTGCAGTGAAGACTTCAATCTCATAATGCAGTATGAAGCTTGATTATTCTGGTAACATTTCTACAGCAGTGAAGAACAAAGAGACATTGTATTTAAAAAGAGGGAGGGTAGAATTTTGGCCTTTGTTAAAATTGAATGTTAATTTAGACTGAGTAATCACAGCTTTTTCTAGTAAAACATGAGATTTCTGTAATTTATACAGAACAAACTAAATTCCAAAACCATAAAGATAGCCACAAAATAGCAAGCTTTTCCTTTTCTGCTTAACTGACAGTCAAATTTTCATCTTAATCACATTGGCATAAACATTGATTAAGTCTGGGATATTCAGTGGATTTATACCAATGATAGATCAGAATCAGGCCCAGACCCTCAGTGTATGATTCTGATTATCTGCAGGCTTGTTCCTAAGCACACTAAAAGAAGAAATCCATTGCAGCAGTTTCTGTTGACTGATTTTCTGGAATTACCCCTGCTGCAGGTTTAACTTGGACCCTGAGAAGAAGTGCACTGACAGCATGCTCTGGGAGGCACTGGAAATAGCACAGCTCAAGCATGTGGTGAAGGCACTGCCTGGGGGCCTAGGTAATGAGACTTCTTTTTGAGAATATTGTTTGAACATTCACAATGTTCCTGTTTCACACTTATTTACTAGAAGGGTAGTTGATGAAGAAAGAGCTTTTAAAGTTTGTGGAAGGTGACAAAAAGTGCCTGCAGGCAATGTTCTATATCTATATAACTCCTTTACCAGCTGTACCTGGGGGGCAGAATCCTCTTTTTTTTCAAATGAATGGTTAAATTATTTTATTTCAGTATGTCTTTGTTTTGAAGCACTGAGGTTTGTGGGTCTTATGAATTCAAATAAGCTGTCAAAAAGTCAGGTGTTACCTAGAACACTTTTGTGAGGAGGAGGAAGATTTCTAAAGCTTCAAGACGTGAATCATTTGGTCAGGCAGGAAAAAAACAAACTAAAAAAGCCCCCACCAAACACCTAACAAATAAAAAACAAAAAAAACTCCAATAAACCCCCTTAAAATATTAAGTTGTATAGCCCTAGGGTAAAGAAATGATGGATGCTGGTTTGACTGGGGATGCAGTGTCCTAGACTGTGCATGTTTCAGAAAAACTCGCTCTTGGACATCCTCAGCTGCTTTGATATCCAACAGATACAGAGAATATAGGGAGACAAAAGTACTGGTTGTGTTGAACACTGGAAATGAGCAGGCAAAAATGTGTCACCAGCAGCTGTAAGCCTAGGAAATATTCCTTTACATTGGAATTGAGACTCTGTTTTCCAAGCATATGCTCTATTCTGGTCTGACCTTACTGATTTTGCTCTATCACTTCCAGATGCAATAGTCACAGAAGGGGGTGAAAACTTCAGCCAGGGCCAAAGGCAGCTGTTCTGCCTGGCAAGGGCTTTTGTGAGGAAGACAAGTATTTTCATCATGGATGAAGCCACAGCATCTATTGACATGGCAACAGTGAGTTTGAAGTGCTTCTGATTTCTTGTACTTGATATGTGAAGAAAAAGGTGGAAAGCAATTCTGTCTATTCTGCAATATGCTTACACCATATTTAGTTGCAGACATATTTACAAGCCCAGGTAGTTGTGAGTCACTGCTAACAAATCTAAAGAGCTTTCAAGCCATTTTACTAGGGATTGAATACTTATTCCAGGGCTGATTGCATTAGGAAAATGAAGCATGTTATTTTAATTGACAGTGGAGTTTCTGAAGTAAACAAAGCGAGGGAAGGTCAGCTGGGATGGTCAGTGAAGGGTGAATTGGCAAGTGATGAGTTTTCCCAGCATGACTGGCAGGAATTTAGAAGGCTTGAAAGTAGAGGCAAGGAAATAAACACAGACACAGAAAAGACATACTGGATTATTGCATTAATTGCCTGGAATTTCTAGGCAGATGCTTAAGCATTCAGTAATAGTGCAGTGACTGGGTTTCAGCCAAATAGAATAGTACATTTTTTCATCTGTTATGTTGTTACAGGAAATATTTCCATTTTCTTTCCGCTGTAAGTACAGAACATAACTGGAGGGGTTTGTTAGAACTGCTACCATTTTTAGTTCAGTAGAATGTTAGTGTTTGAGCTTCAGCAAGGGAACCATAGTGCAGTTAAAACACATTTTGAATTTTGATGCTTTGAGCATAGAGTTCCTCCCTTGAAATACTTCTCTGAAGAGCAGCTAATAACAGATGAAGGTATCTGTGCTCATGACACTTCCAGGCAGTTTGGAATGCAGGGACAGTCTCCTGAATAGCAAAGGATGAGTACTTGTTGAGTGAGAGCTATGTAGGTTAAGGCCATCTTAAATATCATCTCCACTGTGAAATATGCCAGGTACAGCACAGTCCCTTGCTTGTCCCTGCCACCCCTTGGTGTGAGATGTCCCCATTGTGCTGGAACATTCCTGGGCTTGCAGCGGGGTGAAGGACACGCCGCAGAGGCGCTGGCATGGGCAGCCTGGCAGCACCCAGAATTCACCCTGGATTTCCTCAGTGTCAAACTGAGGCCAGGACAGCAGGAGTTTGTGGCCAGGGCACAGCTCTGGTGTCTGCTGAACCCCAGAGGCAATGGCAGGAGAGACCTGGCTCTGGCTTAGTTTGGAGATGTAGCTCATTTTTCACTTCTCCAATGGACAATAACTAACAGCATGGAATAGTCAGTGGTTACTTACTGAAGCCTTCTTATTCTTCATCTTGTCTGTGTCTGTCATGCAACTTCTGTTGTTTGAAAAGCACCAAATGTCTTTCCTTCCCTAGGAGAACATTCTCCAGAAGGTGGTGATGACTGCGTTTGCTGACCGGACCGTGGTTACAATAGCAGTAAGTACAGTCCCTGCTGCCATCCTCATGCTAACAAGGATCTGAAATGCCCCATTAGTCACTTCTTGTCAGTGTTAATAAATCTGGTAATTAGGCCAGTCATCTTTTTCCTTTTTTAAGTGGTGTTTAAATGTGAGCTTTCTTCTCCTTTTTAAAATTTCTTACTTAAATTCTTAAGAGTGGCTTCTTCAATGTGTTGCATGATGCTAAGTCAAATTACCTGTAATGGCACATACTCTAAATATGCTCTTTATTTTCTGTTTCCCATTTTAAGCTAATTTAAAATGCCATATACTTTGCTGCAAAATATAAATTTCATCAAGCTAAAAAAATCATTTAACTAAGGACAAGTAATTACACATTTCAGAGGTGAAATGAAGTCAGTATGCTTCTTAACATTTTAAAATTCAGCATAAGAAATCTGTGCTCAGGAATCTCCGAGCATCATTTATTTTCACCTAGCAAATGTATAATAGAAGACCTGATTTATCTTATGGTATCCATCCAGTGCGTCATTATAAAAAAGCAAAGGAATCAAAACCATGACATTTCCTGATTTCTCTGCATGAAAATTGAGATTTGCACTGTATTCTGCATTTATGTATATTTTTCAGTTTGTTTGGGGACAGGCTGAAAAAGCATTATTATTCTTCGGCACTCTCAGTGAGATTTAAACTGCACAGTTCAAACAAACAATATCTTGGAATAAACTTACTTTGAATATTTTTGCTTACTTCCAATTGTAAATGAGGTTTACAGCAGGAAGGTTTGTATTTAAAACATTCTGTAGTAGAAACATAGCACAGGGGGTTTGTGGGATGGGTAGTGGTTTTGGGGGTGTGGGGTTTTTTTGGTTTGGTTTGATTTTTTGTTTTGGGGTTTTTTGTTTGGTTGGTTGTGTTGTTGATTTTCAGGTGTGGTTTTGTTTTGTCTTGGTTTTGGTGGGTTTTTTTCCCAGAAAAAGCTATATATTCCTAATTTCTGTTTAGAAAGAATAGGAATAGTAGGAGTTAGTAGGAGTGGCTCTCTGTTATCTTTTATGTTACTCACAATTACCAGGGTGGCAGCACTGATTGTGTTACACTGAAAGAGATCAGACAAGGGCAGCAAATTCAACTGGAATGTGATATTTCAGTCCCCTGCCCCTGTCTGTGGACTGGATAAATGTCATAGAAACTGCAGAAGATATGAGATTTGTAGATGCCATCCGTGATTATTTTATGGAAAATCTGGCTAGGAAAGCCAGAAAAGGAAATACAAGAGTTATTTTGATACTGAGGATGCCCAAGACTTGATTAGGAACCTCATGGGTGAAGAGCAGCTGTGTAACAGCAACCATAATATTCTGAGATTAAATATCCCTGCAGGAGTGATGCAGATCCAAAAAAATCCCATGCAGTTACAGTTAACATGAAAATGTGGAATTCTGTCAATATGAAGAGGCTTGCAAAAAACTAAACCCAAAAATAAATGGTAGGGGGAAAAAAAGCTAAAAGCAGCAGCAAAGGAGATTTGAATCTGACAGGGATTATGGAAATTACTGAAGCATTTTATTTAAAAAGAAGATGGAAACAATGCATGCTATTTATTTAGGTAATGCTTCAGTTAGGATAGAAAAATGTGATATGGATAAAGAAATAAAAAAGATTATTAGAAACAAGAAGACTGAACTCAGAGTCCATAGTTCACACGTACCTTGAATATTGTGTGCAGTTCCAGTCTCCTTTTGCCCAGAATAACACATTACAACTGAAAAATGCTGAGAAGCACAGGATGATTTTGGAGGTGTTGGATTTGCTCCTGGAAGGGAGCAGCTGAGCAGGCTGGGGCTCTTCTGTGTGGAAGAAGGACAATGGAAGGACATGAGAGAGGTCTGCAAAGTCACAGGCAAGGGGTGTCAGCTGAAACTCGGAGCAACACGGCCCAGAGCACACAGAAGAGGGAGTACTTGTTCATCCAGTGGGGAGGAAGTATGGAAAAGCCTTTTCCAAAGGATATGGGTGCAAAATGATTGTGAAAGCTCAGAAGAAGAAGTCTTGTAAAACTGACTAGATCAGCTTTCTAAATAGACAAACCACATTATGCTCAGGAACCACCCCAGACCCAGATACAATCCAGGAGTGGGAGAATTCCCAACTTCTCACAGGCACTTCCACACTCATTTGCCCTGTTCCTATCTGCCTGGCTGCCTTCTTTTGGCTGCACTTGGGAGCAGGACTCTGGGCTGGGGACATTCTAAAGAGAATTTGTAGGACTCCTCATACTCAAGTGCCTCTGTATTTTTTAGATACTGGCTCTTGGTCTGTATATTTATCTGCAGTGTTTACACAGCAATTAGCCTTTGATTAAGTAGCCTTAATCAAACTTGAACTTGATAGGAAAATTAATTTATGGAAGTCTGTCTTATCCTGGAATATATTGAATAGAGAGATACACTCACCTGGCATTTTGTTTGTTTTTCAGCACCGCGTGCACACGATCCTCAATTCAGATTTGGTTATTGTAATGAAGAGAGGGGTTATTTTGGAATATGACAAGCCTGAGGTTCTGCTAGAACAAGAAGACAGTGTCTTTGCTTCTTTTGTACAAGCAGATAAGTAATAAAAATAAATAAAGCATTTTAGAATACAATTTTATTATTTTCTAAAAATGTAAAATACTTGTAAATAAATATTATTTCATAATAAATCGAGCTATTCCTTTTTTAATAAAATGAGCCCTTTTTTCCATCCAAAGCATTAATGAATTATCTGTGTACTTTACTTTTTGGTAAAAAAGTACTACTACCTTTCTTTTTATTTGCTGCCAAAGAATCACAAAATATAGTTGAAAAAAACTACATGGGTGAACTACAGCAGGATACACATCAAACAAACATAACCAGCATGGAGTTTTTATGTAACTCTCAACCCCCCGTCATTTATTAACATGTTATTTTTATATGTCATAGCCCTACTGTAGATAATGTTCGTGACTGACTAAATGCAGAAGGAAAAATTATATACCAAAGGTATCTCTCAAAAGCTTGTATCTCTTTCAATTAAATGACTCTGTAAAGCTTTAATATCTAAATACAAAACCTATAAAACATTTTTTATATTGTGGTTTATTGATAGTGCCTGAGTTGTGCCTTAGACTCTCCTTTAATACTGTCTAGAAATGAATCACAATGTGATTCCATCTTTCTGCCCCCTGAATACTATTACACTGACTCCAAGCAGGATGGAGGCAGGCTCCCTCCCAAGCTGTGAAGAAGCTGAGAGGAGGCAGGCTGTGATAAAGTATCAGTGTTTAATGTACACTGTTTCCAGACCAGTGCAGATGTACCAATTCATCTGGAAATTATCCCCCCAAGTCTGGTAAATAAACAGCAATAAACCTTTCAGTGCAGCTCAGGGCCACAAGAGCTTGACTCATCATCTCCTAGTTTCACATGTTTCACCCGCTGTGGTGATGTCTCTGGATTTAATGTGACCCTTAGCAATAAATTCTGTACACTAAAGATAACTTTTAGCCAGTAAAATTATCCTGATTCAGCTAGGCAGCTACTTATCACTGCCCTGTGACAGTCATTCTGGGACTTTTCATTAATAGAGGGTTACAATGTCAATAACCCAATGGAAGGCTACAATGAGTTTTTCTTTTTCTTTTTTTTTTTTTTACAGCAAGTTTACTTTTGCATCCATTTTTTGTTTTGTTACTTCCCCTATTTGAAGGATTTCTAGTGTTTAGGAGAGCTCTTTATCTTTAGGGTTTGTTTTTTTTTTCTCTCTTTAGCCTGCTCAATTAGTTTGGAACCTCTTTTTAAAAGCTTTATTTTCTAGAAGTAGACACCTCAGTGTTCTCATGGGATCTGTGATATTTCAAGGTATTACTTCTAGCACTGCAGCAGAGAGCCAGGGAACTTGAAGAACTGTTATTGCTGTTTGTGTTACCAGTTCCAGAGCAGAGAGTATTTGCAGCACATCCCTGCTGTTATTTGGGCAATAATGGAGGGCAGGTAAGTGGCACCAGAGGAGAGTGTAGAATGAGCAGTGGTGAAAGTCAGGAGCTAGGATGTGGTTATGCAGATGAAAGGCATGAGCTCTGTCATTGCCTACCACCCTTTGAGAGAGAAAAAGGCCACTTGGGAGCTTTCTCCTCCTCCAGGGCATTGTTTGCTGGGCAGTGTCCAGGAAAGAAGCAGGGTGTGTTTTCACCCTGCAATAGCAGGCTTCCATTAGGGTTGAGAGAAGTGGGAGCAGCAGGGCACAGAGCAGGTTTCTGCCACAACCCCTGGGTGGGCTGTCTCCTGGCTTCCCATTACTGGTCTAAGGCAGGATCCCATCCCGTAAAGGCTCAGGAAAACACCACTGCAGCACTCCTCAAACTCACACTGCAGAGGCTCTGCAGCCCTCTGTGGAAGCTCTTAGAGATTCTAATGGCAAGGGGAGAGATGCAGAGAAGTGAGGATTTGTGTGCTTTTAATGAAGTGTTGGGGTTTGACACTGCGGTTTGGGCTTGCTCCTACTCCACAATCTTCTGACAGCCTCACCCAGAAGGGAATGCAGGGAGGAAAGGACAGGAGGCTGGACTTTATCCTGCAGCATTAATTAGAACTCTAAAGTGCAAGTGTCATATTTCCATTTTAAATGGGGCTTGTAATTCCCAAAGCAGCATTGCAGGAGAGTAGGGTGAGTTCATTCATATCCAACAATTACCAATTTTTAATGGTGCCCCACTGCTGAATCAGTCTCTGTGAACAGGGAGGCTCTTGGCTGCCACTGGGACAGGGCATTTCCTCAGCACATTTCAGCTGGTCTTGTTTATGTGGGGCCAGGGAGTTCCTGCCCCTAACTCCAAAGGGTTAAGGTCTCACCAGTGACCAGGAGCAGTTCCCAAGAACGTTATTCTGTGGTGTGAGGCTCACTGACATTACCCAAGTCAATAGAGCCTGTTGCCATGGGATGGGCAGCCCAGGAGTCACTGTTAACCAGGCTCACAAATGTGTTTGTATGGCACTGAGGCATCACTAAGCAAAGGGCTGTACTGCAATGGCTGCAAGACAGTGCAAGCCAAGCCAGGTTTCAGTTTTCCTGAGGGATGGGACTTGTCCCAGTCCCAAAGGTGTTAGGGGACAGGCTGCCATGGAGCTACAACCAGAAGTTTTCTTGTTGATTTGTATAAATGCTTCCACTATACAAAAAACTTTATAGGGTTTATTCCCTTGTCTTAGTGTGGCCAGGAAACACAGCATGGCTCTGCTCATGCCTCCCCTTGTGGCTTTGCATTGCCAACTCTGATCTCTTTTCTTCTGCCTACCTACTCACACTGCAAGGTGATTTAGGAGGCTTCATTTCTGTCAGACTAACACTGTGTAGCCTCTGAAGCTTTACTCAGCTTCTAAAGGCAGAGTAATAACATGGCAACAACTAAATTTTAATTTGACAGTTATCATAAGATCTTGTTTGATAGCCATTAAAATTAGAATAAATGGAGGGGGGGAGTTTTGAAGTGTAAAACCTATTTTGTGGGTGGAAGAACTTACCTCTCATGATTCAATACTACAGAGTGGGATTGTTCATTCCTGTGAGCCCAATTGTTTTCAACAGCTCTTAACACAAATATGTTGGCTCACTCAGAAGATCTGTCACTTTTTTCTTTTAAGTATCTGTCACTTGATCCATAAAGACAGCTCTAGAAATTCTTCAGCAGAAGCCACTGGCTTTGCTGTCCCATCTCAGCCCCTGAGTGCTCAGAGACGAAGGAAAAGAAGTGGCAAATGGCAGTCCCATGGCAGAAGTGGAAACAAGGAAGCACTGCTCTAGAGAGCTGCTTTTAGGAATCTCAGGATTCCTAAAAGCAGCGTGGTGAGTGTGCACACAAATCACCCCTCCCTGGGCCGTTCCTAGCACCAGGCCATGCAGCAATTCACTCTTCCTCAAAAACCCTCTCCCCGACACGGGTTTTTATCCCACGTTTATGGGAGGTACCGCCCTCTGGAGGAAAAGGCACAGAATAAAGAACAGGCTTAGGAAAGTCAGGAAAAACGGCACAAAAGTCAGGGCTGCCTCTGGAATCCCTATGTCCATGTCTGCAAGGGTGTAAAATGCTGCCCACGAGTTGCCTGGTGTTGTACAGCCTGTTTATGCTCACTGCAAAATTCTGGAAGTAGGACCTGCCATCAGCTGCAGAACTACACATCAGACAAGTAAAACTTCAACTTACTTCATCCTTTTGGGTTGTGGGTTTTCTTTTCTTTTTCATGTTTAGAAAGAAAAACGTTTTTAAAAAATAAAACCAAACTTTTTTAGAAATTACATTGTCATATAAATCATGTAGTTAACAAACCAAAAGTGTAGATGCAGGTGACAGGCACACCAAGGGCACAAAAAGAGTCTAGGAGATGACGAGAAGAAGGGATGTAGAAGAGAAAGGGCTAGAGAAAGGGCTTAGCCACCTTTGGCTAACTCAGTGGCCTGGCAGCCACGTGCCAGGGCACCTTGTGGCTATTCTAGCTTTATTTATCAAAGCAGCAAGAAAGATGAACCAGATTGGGAAACTGACCCCTCCAAAAGGAATCGATGTGTGCAAGGACATGCCACTATTCATACATAAAAAGTACAAACAGTCCAAAGTAATAGTAAACAATTAATTACAAGACCTATAAGAGCTGCTCAGAGAGCTCAGAGTGATTACTTCCAACTACTTTTCTGAAATCCCTAGGTGGGCTGCTTCAAGCAGCTGTAGGTGGTGGAAGTTACTTTCAACCCCAACTGGCTGATTCCCAGACATCAGCTGGACAATTGCCTTGCCCAGGGAATCAGTGCCAAGAGCTGTTTACAGTGTGGACCAAAGCACTTAGAGCCAAAACTGAAGGGAAAGTCCATGGACACACGTCCTGCAACTAAAAAATAAATAATCACAGTCCATTGGTACTAAAGAAAAAAACTCTTATCCAGAATATCCTGGGATGCTGTAGAAACTCCACAATGTTGATGTCTAAATTGAAATAGAAACAAAATATTGAAACCAGAGGAAATAAACACGTCAATGAGAATATTGCTGTTTATACAGCAGCAAAGCCACATCAGAATGTTTTTACATAATGCATCTTGTCAGGAGGACATATCCTTATAGGCATGCCCCTGTATGTATTTATACCCACAGAGACATCCCAGTGTCCCAAACAGGTTCTAGCTTCCTGCCTGCCTTTGTTGCCTCTTCCGAGGATTTTGATGCCTGTCTGGAAGTTCATCTCACTGGGGGTTAACCCTTTCTGGCCAGATTTTTTTTTTTTTTTTTTTTTTTTGCCACTTTAGCTCCTGTTTGAACTGTAGACATTTTCCTGAGAAGCCACAGCTCACACCATTTCAGGGTCTTCTCTCTGCATTAAAAAAAAAGAAAAAAAAAAAACAACCTTAAAAAAATTCTTGCTTATTCTAAATAAATCTGGCGAAATCTTAAGTGGGATTGAGCCCCTTTAGTTTCTGTTTAGCCATTACCTCCTTGGGTACAGCTTATTCAAGCAAATTTCCTACCACTGCCTGGCAATTTATCAGATGAATGCTTTCCTCCTACTTACCAAAAGACATGCAGGTGAATTTCAGTATATACAATATTATTATTATTATTATTATTATTATTATTATTATTATTATTATTATTATTATTACTATTATTATACTATTATCAATGATATTATTATTGTTATTGTTATTATTATATTACTATTCTTGTTATTATTATCATCAATGCTATTATTAGTAGTAGTATTAATATTAGTATTAGTATTAGTATTCCTTCTTTAAAATTGGCAAGTACCTTTTTTCCCCCCGCCCCCATCTCACGGAATAATCACCCGACATGAAGCCACGGC
The DNA here is from genome assembly GCF_027477595.1 of Haemorhous mexicanus. Taxonomy (NCBI): domain Eukaryota; kingdom Metazoa; phylum Chordata; class Aves; order Passeriformes; family Fringillidae; genus Haemorhous; species Haemorhous mexicanus. The sequence continues at coordinate 16,229,032 of NC_082346.1, read as the reverse complement.
ATCCCACAAAGGAACCCCTGCTAATGGAAGGCAGCAAATCCGTCATGTATCAAATGTTTACATACAAACCGCGGCCCGAAACCCTTCCTCCTGAGGGAAATTGAAAAAAAAAAAAAAAAAAAAAAAGGAAAAAAAGGAAAGGAGGGTGAAAAGGTAAAGAAACGCCCCCAGCTCCGGCGGGGAGCGCTCCCGGGCCGGCTGCGGCGGCGGGGGCTGCGGCGGCGGCGCTCCCCGCTCGGCGCCGGGCGCGGCCGCGCCCCCGAGCCCGCGGCGCTCCCTCGGCCGCGGGCGGGCGGCAGCGCGCAGGGGCGCGCAGAGCCCTCAACGCACAGGGGCGCGCAGAGCCCTCAACGCACAGGGGCGCGCAGAGCACAGGGGTGCGCAGAGCCCTCAGCGCACAGGGGCGCGCAGAGCCCTCAACGCACAGGGGTGCGCAGAGCCCTCAGCGCACGGGAGCGCGCAGAGCACAGGGGCGCGCAGAGCCCTCAGCGCACAGGAGCGCGCAGAGCCCTCAGCGCACGGGAGCGCGCAGAGCACAGGGGCGCGCAGAGCCCTCAGCGCACAGGGGCGCGCAGAGCCCTCAGCGCACGGGAGCGCGCAGAGCCCGCGGCGCCGCACGGCCCCTCCGCCCCCCCCGGCTGCCGGGGCGGTGCGCGGCGGCGGAGCCATGCTCTCGAGGAAGGGGATCATCCCCGAGGAGTACGTGCTGACCCGGCTGGCCGAGGATGTGCCCGATCACGCCCGGTACCGCGCGCGGGAGAGGCGGGCGCGCTTCGTGGGCAAGAACGGCGCCTGCAATGTGGCCCACAAGAACATCCGCGAGCAGGGGCGCTTCCTGCAGGACGTCTTCACCACCCTGGTGGACCTCAAGTGGCCGCACACGCTGCTCATCTTCACCATGTCCTTCCTGTGCAGCTGGCTGCTCTTCGGCATGGTCTGGTGGCTCATCGCCTTCGCGCACGGGGACCTGGACCACAGCACCCGGCTGCAGCGGGACCCCGCGGAGGGGACGGCGGGGCCTGCGGCCGGCTTCGTGCCCTGCGTGACCAGCATCCACTCCTTCACCTCCGCCTTCCTCTTCTCCATCGAGGTGCAGGTGACCATCGGCTTCGGGGGGCGCATGGTGACGGAGGAGTGCCCGGCCGCCATCCTGGTGCTGATCGTGCAGAACATCGTGGGGCTGGTGATCAACGCCATCATGCTGGGCTGCATCTTCATGAAGACGTCGCAGGCCCACCGGCGGGCCGAGACGCTCATCTTCAGCAAGCACGCGGTGATCGCCCTGCGGGAGGGCCGGCTCTGCTTCATGCTGCGCGTGGGCGACCTCCGCAAGAGCATGATCATCAGTGCCACCATCCGCATGCAGGTGGTGAAGAAGACGGCCAGCCTGGAGGGCGAGGTGGTGCCCCTCAACCAGATCGACATCCAGATGGAGAACCCCGTGGGGGGCAACAGCATCTTCCTCGTCTCCCCGCTCATCATCTACCACGTGATAGACAAGAACAGCCCCCTCTACGACATCTCCCCCATGAACCTGCACCACCACGAGGACCTGGAGATCATCGTCATCTTGGAAGGGGTGGTGGAGACCACCGGCATCACCACCCAGGCCAGAACCTCTTACCTGGCGGACGAAATCCTCTGGGGCCAAAGGTTTGTGCCCATCGTGGCAGAGGAAGACGGGCGGTACTCGGTGGACTACTCAAAATTCGGCAACACGGTGAAAGTGCCCACCCCCTCGTGCACTGCCCGGCAGCTGGAGGAGGACAGGAGCATCATGGACACCATGCCACTGTCCCCGAAAGGCACAATTAGGAAAAGGTCTGTCAAGCTAAAGCCCAAGTTTACCATAAGCGAGGAGCCTTCCTGATGCCTTCTGACTGGGAAACTCTGTTAGGGCTTTGTGTCTGAAAGATCTCATGAACTCAAAACACTGAGGTGGCCTCTTACTTTTTTTTAAAATTCAGGTTGGTAGCACAAGGTATGTTCTGGTGTTATTTATTGTGGGGAAATCTAAAGCTAATTATATTTTTTTAAAGGTGTGAGAGATTTCAAGCAGAACTGGGAGTAGGGAAAATCATGGTCTGCAGCTTTAAATTTCAATTCAGACTATTTAATCGCACGATCATTCTGCCTTGATTCAACTGCAGGTAATGACACATTTTCTCAAAAAATAAACGTATATTTATTCTCAAAGATTGCAGGTTTTTTAGGGTCTCGCAGTGTTTGCAAGTCAGTAGTTTTTAACTGGTGTTTTTTTTCCTAACTTGAACAATCAGCTTAGCAAAATAAAATATTAATAATTAATAAAGTAGGCTGGATTTAAATTACAAAAAAAGGGTGAGGCAATGACACAAGATCAGATCTGGAAGTGTCTCTATATTATACTGTATGTCTCAAAGAAATTAACTGCTGGATATGCATCATCCATATTATGTTGTATGGAGCCACTCCTACCACATGCAGTATGAAATGTATTTGAATATTTACTTTTGTTTATTTTAAAAGCCTTTACACTTCCAAAATAAAACATTCAGGAATACCTTTTTGTACTGTACATTTCTGAAAGTAAGCAATATTTTGCCTTTAAATGAGTAGAAGATAATATACAGTTGAAATCAATTATAAACAGGAAAATTCTGCATTTTAGTTTCAAAATGAAGAGAAGCAACATTCCCTCTCTCTAAACCACATGGCAATAGGATATTCAGTACAAGAATTAACCTCTCCCTTGGGTCACGGTGAATTCTGCTAGATAATCAGGGAATGAAAATAGAATTACATATTTTGAATGAAAGGACAGTGCTGAATGCTGAAAATATATCTGCATGCAGTAGGGAAAACCTTTTACTCCTTTCCCTTTTGTAAAAGAAACAAAGGTTTTTTGTGCTTAGGGGGAGGAAGGGTGCATAAGACAGTGTGTTCACTTCTGGGATGCTGTGTCAAAAACATTACTGCTGCTGAGGAAGCAATTCCCCTTCCAATTTCATCCTGACCTCCCTATGCAGCTGGTGCCTGCCTTGGTTTTTAGCTGGATCCAAGGTCTGTCATTTGCCAGCAGACAGGAAGGAGCCATGTTCACTCTCTCGGTCCCACGGTGACAACAGGAGCAATTCCCCTTCACCCCCTCCTGCAAATCCACTCTGGAGCTCCTGGTAACAGCAGCAAGTTTATTCCTACTCAGGGTTATTGGGACATGGCACCAGCATTAGCTACAGGGCAAACTGCCACCCAGGTAAAAAAAAACAGATAATGTCCAAATAAAACCTATAGAAGCATCACAGGACTGATCCCACACCTGGCTATACAGGCTGTGCAGAGGCAACCAACTTACTTTAAACATAATTATTCAAGGAGGATCTAATATCAAGACTTGTGTGCTCTGTAGTTCACAACAGACATTAAAATCCTTTCTGGTGGCAATAATTTGGCAAATTTCTGATGCCTTGTCAGTGTAACTGTATGACAAACTCATTCAAAAGGGTAAGAAAACTTCCACAGTGACTGTGGAATATTTTCAGGCATCTGTAATAGAACAATCAACGTTTGGGTGAAATCAAGTATTGGGTTAAAATGAAAAAACATTTGTTATGTTTTTGGTGTTTATGTATTTTGGTTTTATGAAGCATTACCAGACTGCCAGTTACAGGAATAAATGCCTGCTCAGTTTCCAAATCCCCAATACACCTATATTATTCTCTGAACAGCTCTGAAAATGTGAAATGAATTTCACAACAAAATGACAGTAAAATTAGCATTAGCAAGTAGTCAGCAAAGAGAATTTGGAAGGGCACATTTTATATTATAATCATACCCCTCCCCCTGCTTTTTTAAAATAGGGCATGATTAAATGCCTTACATGATTAAATTTCTTCTGTAAGACCGAGTTGATTTGTCACATTATTTTCTGGCTTTCCCTTTTTTACTGCCCCTGTCTCCCACTGCCTCTCAGAGGGCACTTAGAGTAGAGCTCCCTGCATTTCCCAGGCACCTTTGTTCCTTTGAAAGTTCATTGTCCTTTATCACTTGCCACAGAATCCCTGCTTTGTTCTCACAAGAGGCATACACAAAATATTAGTTGGCTTTCCAGTGACTTGGAATCCTTGGCCTGTCCATAAATCTCCTTAGTGCCTTATTTCAATGTGTGAGATGCACCTCGAGGTTCTCTCAAAAACCACTTCAGCTCTGGCTGCAGATCTTCTCAAGATTTGACCTAAATGTGAAGCAGTTTCAGCAGCAATACCATGCAACTATTTTCAGGAACTGATGCAAGCTTCTTTTTGCCCCGGGGAAGTCTGTGAAGCTGAGAGGTGGAAAATTCTCTTTGTTCCCTGTGAGATGGGAGGAGAGGGATGGGACAAAACAGTTTCTGTTCACTGGGCTGCTGTCAGGAGCATCTTTTATGGCATTTCTTTTACAAAAATCTGCCTAATTTTTCTGAAGTCTTGTGGAAAAAAAAGGGTTCATAATATTATGAGGAAGGCCAGATTTGTGCTGTTGAAATCACCATAATGAATTATTTGAATCAAAGTGCTGGTGATTTTGAATCTCAGGATTGTTGTGATACAAAATCCTTCTGTTCTTTCACCATTTCAAATATTCAGAAGCATTTTGGGGGCAGAGCAAGGAAGGATGAGCGTATTTATTTTGCACTAAAGATATTACTTCTTTTTGGGAATCCTTTCAATTTGTCACTGATGAAGTATTTGGGAGCACAGGTAACTGAAATTGTGCTTAGAGTTCTCCTTCTGCTGCCCACCCCCATTCTCCGTGGGAAGGCTCTGAAGAAGGCGTCAGTGCCATCATTTTTACACAGCAAAGTCCTCGTTCTCAGCAGTGAGCAAACACTGTGTTTTCCATGGTTGAACTCAGAAGTGAGTGGGCTTCTGAACTTTCTTTCCCAGCCCACGTCTCTTTTTGGAGGTGGTGTCACAGTTTGGATCCTGCGGAGCAGCCGGCGGAGCTGTGGCTCCCACGTGTGCCCGGCACAGAGGGGGCTGTGAGGGAAGCTGGAGGCTGCATCTCCTGCTCAGGGCTTGCCCTGCCTGAGGTGTGCACATGGACACAGGCAGGAAGCCCAGTGAGGAGTTTTGGCTGGGGCAGAACCGACTGAGTGCATGGAATTGCCTTTTGTGTGCTTCAGGAGACCTTTGTCAGTTTGCACTCCCACTGGTCACTGCTTTCGAATTTGTGGAGCTGCTTGGATGGGAGAAGGGTCACAGAGCTGGTTAATCAGAAAGGGAGGCTGCAGAACACTTGGATGTCACAGCTTTAAACTACTTGTAGTGACTGCTGGTGAGCCACTGGGCATTTCAGTCCATGTTGCATTTCCTAATGAAATCCAAACACATGTATACAAAATTAGGTTATAACAGGGTCAGAATTCTCTCTTTGTCCCTCAAGGCACACGGTAAGTACAGTGTTAGAGCAGTGTACTTTGGTGGGACATGTCCCTATAAAATAGTTACAAGCCAGAAGGGAAAAGAGAGTCAGGAATACAAAATAAATACATTTAAAATCCAGAAGTTACACAGTGTGGAGACAATGGCAAGCAGTAATAAACAGTTTTATTTTGAAGCACCAGCAAAGGTGTGACGATGCTCGGATGAGAAATCAAAGCCCTAAAAAGCAGATAGGGGAGGCTGGAAGGAGAGTCCTTAACAAGGCCAAGGTCTCCGTGCTAGCACAGATTAGCAACAGGGTCAGTGTCAAAATTCAGGCTGCCCTGAAAAGTGAGACTGGGCTGGGCATGACCAGCATTGCTCAACCCACTGGGTAAATATTGCTGTTTGTTGAGCAAGGTTGGAGCCACAGCAGAGCCCTGCTGGAGGCAGTGCTAGGAGGACTTGTGGGGGTCTGACCCTGTAGTTAGCTATGTATTAATAGTTAATAATATCGAACTAATGAGCACTTTACACCTCCTGGAAAACTGAATTTGTTTCTCCATGTTTTCCTTCCCTTTCCACTCTTTGTACCTCAGTCACCCCTGAAGGTAATTACTGTAGGTGTGCTAGCACAGATTGTTTTGATTTGGGACAAAGCACAAGCATATTTTGGGGAGTAAAATACAAGCTTAAAATAGATACTGGAAACTCAAAAACTTCTATGAAGTTGCCCAGCTTGCAGCTTTCACAGTGATTACTTGCACAAAGCATGGGAATATCTGTTCTTAGGATATTGATGAACCACCATGGGTTTATGCTCCCTGTAGTTCATTTTGCAGGTCTGAGTGGAAGGGGAGGTGTTTTGGCTCTTCTGAAAAAGGTTAAGGAGAAGAGATTAAGGTTCACAATCACTGCATTTAAGGCTCCCAGGTTACACCTTTTCCCTCTCCCTGTGCTCAGTGTCTCCTGGCATTCCCACTAAAAATGGGCAGGATAAGTGCTCTTTGCAGGGCATGTTCCATGTGGAACTTCATTCATCCAGGGCCAGCTGCCCCATTCCAAGGTGGACATCTCCAAGCCAACATCCTGGAAGGCAGCAGAAAACTTCCCACCCATTTCAGTGTATTTTTGGATCCACAGACATCATCTGCCAAGCTGCTGGAAGCACGTTCTGCAGCAGAGAGAGGGATTTTCTCCTCCCTGCAGCCCTTCTGGAGCAGGAGTGCTGCTGGAGGTGAGGAGCAGGCCTGGGGGAGCTGGGGACACGTGCTCAGCGTGGCCAGGGACTGCCTGTAACCAGTGACTCAGGGCACTATTTTTGATTCAGCAAGGGGAGAAAGATACGTGATACAAACCTCCCCACCCCTCTAAGGAGAGCTATTAAAAGAGCAGAAGACATTCCTGAGAGGCTGCAGATGCTGCTCTGTCCTGCTCTGAGCAATGCAGGGGGCCTGCAGAATATGCTGCATGTTCTTCTGGCTCGTGCTCCTGTTTTAATTTATAATGTGACTTTAATGAGTTATCACAGGGCAGTGACTCTGTGAAATTCTGCTGTCTTTGAACAGAATTTTCAAAAATCAGAGCCTGCAGCCCCTCTCTGCCACTTGCCCCTGTTGACCTTTGTGCCTGCCTTACTCAGGAGTTGAAATGCAGATGACACCACGCCGTGAGGTTTCCTAACCAGCCCCCTCCCTGCAAGGCTGAGCAGCATCCAGTGGCAATCCCATCAAAACTGGGAGGGTCTAGGGGTGCCTCGTGGCAATGGCCCTGCACAGGACCTTGTCCCCTCTCCCCTTCCCTCACTGGGAGTGGGGCTGCCACCCTTTTCCTCCTCTAGCTGTTCGTTCAAGTGGCCAGTACTTGCTTATAAGTTTTGCCTTTGCTCTCTGCCCAACAGAGGGGAGGCATAGGATGTAAATACCATTATTGTTGTTATATTCACCATAATTTTTATTCCTGAGTGGAGTTGTAGCCCTGAAATTGACAGTCAGCATCAGTGCCAGAAACAGGAACCCTTAACTTCAATGAACTTCAGCTCCCATTTTAAAGCCTGGGTCTTCAAATCCTAGAAGGATTGCCAGGGTTTCCCTCTTAGGGCTGGGCACTGTTAGGTTAATGGGGTGGGCAGCTGACTCAAATAGCCTCTGATGGGGCCTCTGCTGCAGCAGTGATGTTTCTCAGCTTTAGCAACTCTTGAGAACTTGTTCTTCTGCCTTATTTTCCTTTTTCTCAAGCTTGTGAGAATATGGCCTTTGCATATTTTATAATCCTTTTTGCTAAGGTATTTGACTTTGTTGGGTGTTTATGTCATGGTCTTGCCACATGCATGAAATGTGGTTGTAGTGGGGTGATGATGTTGGTCTTTTTCCCCAGTAGCAAGGGACAGGGCAAAACCAAATGGGCTCAAGTTATGCCAGAGGTGGTTTAGGTTGGATATTAGGGAAAATTTCTTCCCTGGAAGGGCTCTCAGGCATTTGAACAGGCTGCCCAGGGCAGTGTTAAAGAGCTGTGTGGATGTGTTGTTGACTGACCTGGTTTAGTGGTGGAGTTGCCAGTGCTGGGCTAACAATTGGACTTGCTGACCTTGAGGGTCTTTTCCAACCTAAACTCTTCTTTGATCATAAGTTCTCTCTGTCTCTTGGTGAGTGTGTGCTTATAGTAATGGGCTCAATAAAGTTGATAGTTCTACTTTGGCTTTACAACCTGAGGAATAAAAGTTAGGAAGGTGATGTTTCTTTCGTGGGATACGTGGAGAAAAGAAGCAGTGAGATGAGCAGGAAGATCAGAGTGAGGCTCTTAAAATTGTGTGGATTTTGGTGGAGCAGAGTACACAGACAGCAGCTTCTTTGTGTAAAGTGATGGCAAATTCTTATCTAAATAACAAGCAGTAAACCAATATTTTTCCTAAGTCAGTATCTGTCTTTAGAAGTGAGTTTGTAGGAAGTAGCTGTTACTTTCTCACAGATTTCCTTTCTATCAAGTGTTGCCTATTCTACATTTAGAAGCCACCTGCTTTACTAAATGTGTGCTTTTGACAGTGATATTTGATTATTTGGTTTGAAAGGTTTTTCTTTCATATTTCCTTTTTTAAATTACACCAAAGTTGTTACTAATTTAATTGACTTTTTTTCCTGCTTCCTTTGCTCATTGTTGGATGTAGCCTGAAAAGCATGTCACTTCTGTTGTGCTCTTGTTTAAGGAGAAAAAGAGAATTTAAAGTTCCCCAGCATGCCATGGCCCTGAGACACATGGTCAGAACTCTTGAATTACAATACTACCCCTCAAGGTATTTCAGTGGTATCACAAGTGTTTCTACTCTTACACGTCATTTTGTGTTCACTGAAGCCTCTGTTTTCTCTTCCATGTGGAGCTAAGTCAACTTCTAAAATTTGTGTATCCTCAAAAGTCTCATCTTCAGTAGAAACTCACATCTAAACCTACATTCTTCACTCTCTTTTCTTTTTGCAAGTAATATAGGAGATTAAACCAGACCTATCCCTATCCAGTCCTTGTTTTCTATCTTTGTTCCCAAGTGGGAATAATCCCTTAAACCAGATATTTAAACTCACCCATTTTCTCTTCCTTGCACACAGCAGAACTGAGGTGTTTGCCACAGTGGCCTTTGGATGTGCAGCAGTGCACTTTAATCTCCAAAGTGGGAGCTGCTTCTTGGCTGGATGGACCAGCACTGTTTATTTCCTTTTTAAAGAGGGAAGTGAATAAATGTTTTGGCAGTAAATCCACTCCATAAATGTGTCACATTATGGCTGAGTGGTTTCTGTTTTATTATTAAAACTGTAATTTCTACATTTCACTGGTGTCCTGTAGTGTTAAATAATTATCTGAAAAGATAACTCTAAATATAAGACTTCCTGCTACCTTGTTCCCATTGTTTGGGCTTGGCCTTGAACAGGCCAGGTGTGAAACTTGTGTGCTCAAACCCTTCTCTTTATCTCTGCACCTCTCTGGACTGCCAGAGCTCCCTTACCTTCAGCTGACTTTGATATGAAAAAAAACCAGCTTGGTTTAAAAGCTATGAATATTAACCTGGAGACAGCCTGCAGTGGTGATGGATAATACAGATTCTGCCTCTGTCTTCCCATTCCACATGCATGTTGCTGATCCCAAACCTGGAGTTCTGTAGCCAATACAGGGCCAAGCAGCTGCTGGATTCTCTCACTTACCATATGTTCCAGCTGTTTGCCTGCTGAGGTGAGGATCATGCTCAGGGGTGATATTATCAGAATGGCCTTTGCAGTTTTGTTCTGTTCTAAAACTATAAAGACTTTGTGTGCCCTAGATTTGCTCTTCAGTAGGTGCAGTTTTTAGCAGCCCTGTTAGCTTCTTCTACAGAGCAGGCAGGAATTAAGTGAATTGCAATAGCAATGTTCTTACACTGACCTGTTATAAAGGGAGTTAGTATATCCATAGAGAAATCCACAATCTCACACTTTAAAGTATTTCCCAATTTACACCAGTCCACAAACATTTCTAGTAATGTTGTTCTCATTACTCAGTGTCCAGTGCTCACTGCTTTTCACATTGACTCTGGGGGAAGCTGCTCCAAAGTGTGCTGAATTTAACAGATGTCATCTCACTGGCTCAAAAAAGTCTGGATGTGGTTCAGAGAGTGCCTGGCTAAAATGGTGTGCTGGAGCTCACATTTCATTCATTTTCCTGAAACAGTTTAAATACATGAAAAAATACTGAGCAGCAATTGTTGGGAGGTTTCTCTTGATCCTTAGTGAGTTAGAGGTGCAAAGTTTTGTCAATTTGTTTTTGGACTTTACTTTGTAGCTACAGCTCATTCATTGCTGCAGGGAGGTGGAATATTTTGAAAATTTCCACAATTTTCTGGCATACAGAAATACTTGTTTAAAGACATGATGTCCTTTAGGTGAGACTCCAATACCTTTTATAACTTTGTGGGGTCTCTTATTCCTTTATCCAGCCACAGTAAAAGAGAAGAGTTATAGTTTGAGGATAAACTAGTTAAGAAGTAAAGTTGGTTTTTTGGCTAAAAAACCCAAGCAAAGGTTTGATGCTAACGGTCCTCAGGTATGAAATGCAAAATCTATAGTGCTTTCCAGCCTCTAGGATTTTACAGCAGGGTAAATATGAATTTACATCTTGTGGTTGAGAGGGGAGAAGGAAAGAGAAATTGCTCCTGTCAGATGTGATCTCATGGATACCAAATTGATGGTGGAATGGCTGGATTAAAGATAACAGAACCTCAATTTGTGGCTTTTATTCCCCAACCACTTTCAGCATTTCATAGTGGGGACTATACCATTCTTCAGTCACTTAAAACAATTCAAGCAAAGCAAAAACCCAAGTAAAATTCAGCCTCTGTTTATACCAGTTTATTGGAGCTTTTGTAGAGACTCTGAATAGCAAAAATAGCATGCCAAGTGATTGTGGAGCACTGCTTGGAATAATTTGATATAAAGCTGCAGCCAGGGTCTCCTGGGCTGAACTGTGCTTGCACAGTGACTCATGAGTTACCTTTCTGGCCCAAATGACTCTGTACAACTGAAACAAAATTATTGTCCCTTACAAATTGCATCAAGCAGTGCTCTGTGCTGCCCTTCCAGTGAGAGAAAAACAGAGATTTATTTTACGTGCCTGACAACCTTAGAAATGTCTTTTTTTTTTTTATTAAATAGGTTTCTCCAGGCTTTGTATATTACTTTGAAAACAGCTTTATTTTTTGACAAATATGAAAGCTGTAGTGACACCTGAAGGACAGGATAAAGGTAGGAGCAGTTGCCTGGGTGGCCCAGTAGCTCTTGTCTGACATTGATTAGATCCTTCTCCAATAACCACTGAATTTTCATCTCTTTAGGTCAGAAGCCACTTATTCTCTGCACACAGAGAGACTATAGAGTATTTCCTACTAGTATTTCCTACTAGATAAGCAGATTAAGATGTGAAAAGGAGATCAAAGAAACTTGATTATTTATCTCTTGGTAGTTATCTATTTGGTTATTTATAAGGGAAGCAAGAGGAATTCTATTTCAGGAAGAAATATGAAAAATAACAGGTTTTTGACAGCTTAAACACAACTAACCTTTAGTCCTCTGGCTATGAAAATGAATTTATTTATATTAATTTAGTACTCATCCAGCTACAAGGCTTCTGTAACAAATGTACCATGTAATTACCTATTTTATTTTCCCCAGCTCTTGAAGTTCCCAGCTTCTCCTTGCTAGCCCTTCTCCTGTCTCTGAAACAGCTATGCCAGCACAATTAAAAAACTTAGGAGTTACAAAGTACAAGTGGCTTCCCTGCTGCAGGAGGAATAATCTATTTATTTTCTCTAAGAGAAAATAAAGGGTCGGTGTCATCCTATTAAAATATGCTTCCTCAGGAAAACACTTACCAAACTCCAAAAGATATTTCTTGAAGCCTTCAAAGATAAGTAGACCATAGTGATAAGGCTCTCTGATTTTCAGTAGGGTAGACAGGAATACAGATGCCATGGACACACTGAAATTCTCAGGCTAGCTCTGTTTTTTCAGCTTAATCTAATCCTCAGGTCAGATTTAGATCTACATCGACATTTTTCTTCCTTTTTTTTATGCATTGGTTTGCAGGTGCAGTGCTCTGTAGATGTCTCACAGTGGGACAGTCAGGTCTGGGTGGGGTTTTATTTGGTTTTTTCCTAAATGCTTTATTAAGATAGCTAGTGACAAACCCTGTGGAGTCTTGTCAGGAGCAGAATTTGCTTTGCTCCTTAGGTGCAGCCCTGTCCAAGCTCTGTGTTTCTGGTGTGTCAGTGCTTGCAAAGCAGGACCCAGCTGCACTGATCTCCCTCAGGGCACTCTTGCAGCCAGTCTGACCCCTGGCAGAGCCAGCACTGCTCTAAAGGCACTCTGTCCTCTCCAGATGTTTTCCAAGAGAAAAGCACAAACACTCTGCCCAAAGGACACAGGATAAGAGAATCACCTTGCACACTCACAGGATTTCCTTGCAGTGCCCTTGGAGTGTGCAGCACCAGCAATGAGCTGTCTGTGGGGTTGGGAAAGTGGAATTTGGTTGTCTTTGCAATGCAGTTTTGTCTCCAGCAGCAAGTAAATATCTTTGTCATCAGGATCTGCAGAGGATCCTTCTGAGAACTATTCAAAAAAGATGAACTCTTTAGGCAAAAATATTATTTTTGTCTAAAGAGTTCAATTCCTTCAGGAAAGAAGGAATGGGCTGTACAAATTGAGGAGCCTTCACAGCAGCTGGCCTGTCCATTAAGCATTGCACTGCATCCAGCTCTGGTGGGGTTAAAAAATCAACTCACCAGATTGATAGCAAGTTTTCTCAAGAGAAGAGAGCAGAGCAAGGTGCTGATTGAGGGTGTTCCCTCTCCCAGGCACTGAGCACACAGCCCCCAGAAGAACCCATGCTGGAAGCCCAGAGCACAAGCAAAAAGAGGGTTGGGGAAGGATGGGCTTCATGACTGCACCAGTGCAGGTGTTAAATTCCTCTGGAGGAATACCCAAGATGTGTTTGCTTTTCCTGGTTTGGCTGTGACCAGCAGTGCACAGAAGTCTCATTGTCCTCTATGTGTGCCTGAAAAGCTTTCAGGTCTCCCTGGTTCTTTAGCAGAATTGCTTTGTCTTCTCCCACAGCACTGCTTTGCATGTCAGAGGAAAAAGTGTACCTTCCTTTCTTGTGGATACTCAAGACAAAAAGCTGTAGTAGTAATGGTTTGGGATGAAAGCCCAGAAGCTCTTGATTCAGAGGAGCTCCTTCCAAATGCTTCTTTTCTGTGCTTCCTTTGAACAATGCTACTTTCTGAGGAGCTGTAAGGAAAAAAGGGCAATACCCTTGTCTGTGGATGCTCACTTACCCCAAGAGTGGGACAGCCTGCTCAGCTTCTGGGCAGCCTTGGGGAGCCATGTGGGAAGGGAGCTGCATTTACACAGTGCAAGTGCCTGCCTAAAATAAGCTGGAGTTTGCTTTATTTTTTTTCCCCTGAACTCATGTGAGTGGGTTCTTCACTTTACAAAGGTTTAGTTACTGGACTGTGACAGTGCATTAAGGTATTTTATTGCCTTATTGCTTTAAAATGTGCAATTACAATCTTTTAGTTGAAAAGCTGCAATTATTTAAGTATCCTTTAGTTCACCAGTGTTGCCAGATATGTGACTGAAAGTCAGCTACAGGCAGGCAGCCTCCAAGGTTTGTTCTCTGTGAATTTGTTTGGGAAAGGGTTGTTTAGATGCAAGAGTTTTCACAGTTTAATAATAAAGAAACCATGCCACCAAGCAGTTGGGAGTTATCACTTTGAAGTTCTGCTGATGACACTTGTGCATCAGGCATGAGCAGGAGGATGTGCTGGGTTTTGGGTCAAACTGCATCTATTCAGCCAGTCAGTTATGGCAGCATGGGAATGCACTCCCAGCACAATTTTTTCCATGTTTCATAACTGCTATGTTGCAATATGTTTCTGAGGGGCTTTCTTCTGCTTTTAAATTTTAAAAAATGCTCTGTGCACACTCGGTGCCACCCTGGCTTTGTCCTGAGGAGCCCAAGAGACATCTGAAACATGGAGGAGCTGTCTAGACTGAAAGCTGAGCTGTGATGAAACATGCAGGAGCTGGCAGGGCCAGGTCTGCAGTGCCACGTCAGGCACAGATGGTTTAGCAATCTCCAGCCCAACTGCAGCTGCCAGGGGACCAAAGGAAAACTTTTTTGCTTTTAAGCAAACGGGAGCAAAGGCGTGTGAGTGTTGCTTTTGGGAGCTGGGGTAAAATCCCAGTGATGGTAAAGGAGTGTTCCAGTGCTGGCTGCAGTTGTTCATCCTTCCCATTAGCCTCAGAATAAAATCATCGGCAGGAACAGTTTTCAGTGGAGAAATTGTAATAGAGTCAGAATTGAAATTGAGACTCTGGCAGCCACTGATGTGGTTGATAGTGCTTAATGTGCAGGAGAGCTCAGCCCAAGAGGAGCACAAGCAGCTGTTAATCCAAAGACTGAGCCAACTGAAGTGCAGCTTGGGACCTGTAAATAATTAATAGATAAATTAATAAAGACTCTTATGGTGATACTGTCATTACCTGTGGATTGAACTAAATACCCATCAGGATGGATAACTGGCTGGTTATTTTTCTCATCTGAAAACAAAGTAGAAAGTTAAAATACAGATAGAGTAAGAAATCACATATGCTGTTCATAAGTTCCTTCATATTTTATAATACTCAGTGAATACAAATAAATTAATATCTACAGCACTTAACTTGCCTCTTGTTGAAAAGAAAAATGCATAGAAAGAGGGTTTTTAGGCTAAAAGTTATAGAGCTATTGTAGTTGAAATTGAGTTGTGGCTTTATATGCAGTGAGCAAGATGGCACTGAACATGGGAATTAAACTAGGGATGAAGGGAAACTTCTCATAAATTTAAGGTGTACCTGGATGGCAACTCCTTATTCTTTGATCTGAGTTCTCATATTTAACAGGATGATTTTTATGAGTTTTCTTGGCTGTTCATTGGTGATCACACTTCCCTGGGATCTTCAGAGACCAAGTGAAGTAACATCCCTAAGCTGGCTTCAGTATATGCAAATTTCACCTTTAGAACTCCTGAGGGGAAAAAATAACAACTTGCATCTGCCTCCAGAGAAGCTGTTTCTTGAGCAGCCTCTGGAGTGACCGTGATAATCCTGTTTCCTCCAGAAAAAGTACAGGTGTTGCCTTTTTTGTTTCACTAATATGTAGGATCCTATTCTAGCACTGTGTTCTCAAGGTCTAAATGTAAACAGTAGCTTTTCATGGTCAGAATCTTGGGGTTTTAAATACCAACTAATCCTCACGTTGTTCCCCAGCCGTGGTGTGCTGCAGTGGGAGATGAAGTACAGAGGTGTCAGCAAGAGCATCATTAACTTAGTGCTCATTTGCACTTTCAGGGTCTCTTTCAGAAGGAAACAGCATAATATAAGCAATGCCTTCTGTAGGAAGAAAAAACGAAAGCCCTTTTGAAACACGGCAGCTGCTGTTGTTTGGCTTTTGAGGGATCATTCCCTTTCCAACATCCCATTTTCCTGTGCCACCACTCTGCTCCTTTGTCAGCTCTGCAGAGGGCTCAGCAATGCTTGTCTTGAGACTCCCTCTAGTGAGGGAATGGTGAGCAGATGGATCTGGGAGCTGAGACATCCTGGCGGGCCGGAGCAGCTGCTGGGACAGCCACTTCTCTGCGCTGCTGGAAGGGCTGGCAGGCTCTGCACAGCCTCTGGGGCTGGCCTGGGCTCGGGAGCTCCGCCCGGGGCTGCTGCAGCCAGCACTGCCTTTCTCCTCCGTGGGCCCTGCGTTTGTGGACTGGGATAGCCTGGAATGGGCACAGAGGAGTTGGAGGGCTGTGCCTCCATCCCCTTTTCTGACATGTTCCCTGGTGACCGGGAGCACAGAGATGGAAACCCTCTTCTCAGTGCTCTAACAGCAGTGATGAGATAGTGAGAGAGGGTGTGGAATGAGATACTGGAGGGGGAGCTGTGCATTGTATGCCCTGGCACCTTCTTTAACACAGAAATGGCTCAGTGGGCAGTTTCTCGGGAGAGACCAGCTGTGAGCTGTTGTGTGTTTAAGGAAATACACGTTTGAGTCCATAGAAATTGTTTGCACGGGGACTGCTGTGCAGTCACTCAGACTAACAGCTGCTTGAATTGATGGAAAAGGGGCAAAGAATGGGAAGGTCAGTTCTGGTGTGCTGCTCTGTGCCTGCCTTTGGCACTGAAAAGTACACCAGGTTTAGAAACTAAATTATCTCTGAAAAATTATTTTCCCTCACTGATATTGTACCTTGCCACACAAGCAAGTAGGTAGGGTGTTATTTAGCAGTTTTTTCACAGTATAATTATAAAAACTGTTACTACTGAATATAACCTGATTCTGGCAAGTGTAGCTTTTAAGCATTAGATAACATTAGGGTAACTGTAGATGGTTTTGATATTTGCTGTCTGTGGATGCAGAAATAATAGGATTCAAACTCACTCCCTCCTTTCTCATTATGTAAAAATCATTTTTAGAAATGGAACTAAAGTCAGTGTTGCTGTTTTCAGATGGAGCTCTCCTTTCACAGCCTTGGTACAACTGGGACCAACCTTAGGGACAGCTCTTGGCATCTGCTGCCTACTTTTGCATGAATCACCAAAGGACAAGCCCTAGTTCAAAGCTTCATTTCTTTACAAAACCCTACCATACATCATATTTTCCCAGTCCAGATAAATTCACGAGATGGAAAATTCTAATGTGGCTGGATTTGGCAGCCCATCCTGTGGATATCAAGAGACACCTTGTCCCAGCCATCCTCACATCCTGAAGTGGCCAGCACCTGACTAGGAATGCAAAATCTAGGTGCAGAATGCAACCTAGAGAAGAATGTGTTACTAAGCCCATGGGTGCTTCACCTTCTCTGGAATTGCCAGGGAACTGTGGGGTGGTGTTAGGAGTTTGTAATGCTGTGGCACAGTAGGATTTTCATTAGTTGGGTTTGTGTTTTTATGAATATAGAAAATTAAGCATTCGAGTACCTAATTAGTGAATAGCTACTGCAGTGAGACAGCTGGTGCCAGGGAAGAACACATCTCTTACATTTTATTTTAAATTCTCATCTTTCTAGAAAGCAAGAAATGGAGGGCAAACAGGAAGGGCTCCTAAGGAGGCTTCAGGGTGACCTAATTGTGGCCTTTCACTGCCTGAAGGGAACCTGTGGGAAAGATGGAGAAACACTTTTACAAGGACGTGTAGTGACAGGGCAGGGGGGAAATGGCCTCAAACTCAAGAGGGCAGGATTAGATTAGATCTTAGGTTAGATATCAGGTATTAGGAAGAAATTCTTTACTATGAGGGTGGTGAGGCACTGGCACAGGTTGCTGCTCAGAGAACCTGTGGGTGCCCCACCCCTGGCAGTGCTCAAGGCCAGGCTGGATGGAGCTCTGAGCAACCTGGGGTACTGGAAGGTGTTCTTGCCCATGGCAGGGGCTTGGAACAGGATAATCTCTGAGGTCCCTTCCAACCCAGGCCACTCTGATTCTATGAATGCAAACCCAGCTCTTGCCCACCCACTAAAAATAAAACACTAAACCTCTGTCACTGTGCTGAGTTCAGTTTAATCCAGTTAAAAACTAATCTATACAAAGTACAGAGTGGGGTTGTTTTGTTTTTTACATATATTGCACCAGAGATATGAATTTGTACAACATTAACCAAATTTTACCCCTTCATCCTCCTACCAAAACCCCAGCCAAGTACAAAACTGAATCTCTGCATCTTTGTGGTGGAACTGGTGTCTGTATAAAGTTAGATACAGTTTTGTTGTAATCACCTCCTAAATGAAAAGCAGAATACAGGCATAAGCACTTGTGCCCATGATATTCCAGTCCCTTATTTCTCTGTGGCTATAACTTTCCACTTCCCAAGTTACAACAATTCTTTACAAAGCTCTGGATGTTTCCAAGTAGATGGGATAAGGGGGACAATTGCCAACAGGAGAGTCAGGACCTCACAATCAAATGTAAGAGGCTGCACTGAAACTGAAGCTTGAGCATTACATTACAAAGCCATGGTGATGTTTAATGGCATCTCAGGGGGCAGAAGTAGCCTGCAGGAATGATTTGTATGGTAGAAATGCCTTCACACCAAAGGTTTCAGTCCTTGAATCTCTACAAACATCTGGGGCTGTATCACTTGTGCTCTGTCAACTTTCATGTGAGATGGGGAAAACACAGTAAGATTTCCCCTTGCCTTTACCATGACATTTGAATAATTCCCTCTTTGTTTCCCTCCTCACCCTGTTACAACCCCAAAGCCAGGGCTGTGCCAGAGAAAGTTCATGGAGCTCTAACTGTGTCTGGGTCTCTCTGCAGACAGATGAGGCTGTTGAAAGATATTGGAGTCTCCAGACAAAGACAAAACCAAACTGTTTTAGAATTGCATAGAAATGACAAATGGTGGAGACATTGGTTTTGCAAACTAAAAATGCCATCTACTTGTATAAAGAACAAAAAGAAAAGGTGAAATAAGTCCAACTGGGTGGTATAAATGAAGGAAATGCAACATGACAACAGGATAAAATAGATAAGGAAACCTCATCTGTTCTGGCTCTGAGTTCTGCTGCATTGTGTGGAGAACATGAATATGCCCAGAGCTGATGAAAGAAGCATTGAGCATGGAAGGAATGTGCCTGACTTCCATCAACCTAAGTTCTCCAGAGTGAGAAATTTCCCAAATGTCAATACAAAATGTTAGCAATTGCCCTCTGTATTTTTTTTTGAGTTTGCCTAAAATATTCAAGTCTTATTCTGAAAGGAACATCTTTCTCTAACAGAGGTGTGCTTCTCTTTCTTTGCTCAAGCCCCAAAATATCTCTTCTAATGCCATTGTCAGCAGTTAGCCACAGAACAGGAAGGAAATGTAAAGGATGCAGGCAGAGGTGTGTATATCTGTTCCAAGCCAGCATCATACAATCAGAACAATCCGTGTTTAAAAAACAAAACAAACAAAAAAAAAACAACCACAAAAAGCCAAGCAAACAAGGAAATCCACACAGGGTTTACACTTGAGGATAGTTTCAGTTTGAAATGAATGAGAAGCAGGGACACTGGCACAACTTTTCAGCATTATAATAAAACTGACATCAAAATCAACTGACTCTTGTAAAATCTTGGCTTGCAATACTAGGGACCTATCCTGGTTCAATACCAAAATAATACAAGCAAGCAGCACCCCTGGCTTAGGACACTTCTTAACCTTAGACCAACTGCTGAAAGACTCTTGAGAGTCAACAGTGAGGCCTTTAACAAATCCCAGATTCATGTCTGAGAAGAGCTCTCTGAAGCACATGGTGCACTTTGAAAAATCTGGTTTTATTGTAGGAGGTAGGACAATTGCACAGAACAAGACAGTGAGCCTTGTTCTGTTTTGCACAATATTTCCATCAACAAAAAAAGCTTACTTAATAACATGCAAAATTTTGAGATCAGCTGGCATCTGATGAAAGAAATGGGGACAAAAGTGCTGTCCCAAGGGCCAGTTGAGCTTTCAACTGCTACACAGAATTCATCTCAACAAGGAGGACGGTTCAGATCAGTACACAAGCACAGTATTCCTTTTGAAGGCTTTCAGTGAAATTCTTAGGTTTCTGTAAACATGAAAAATATTCACTGTTCCACATAATTCTTTGCTGTGTTTATATTTTACAAAGTGCAAATTTTCTGTGATTAAGAAATTTCATTTTTATTTGGTCTCAAAGAAGAAAGGGTTTGGTAGTGCTGGAAATAGGCCTTTATCTATGGTCTTCGTTTCCCCATCTTTTGCTTTTCAGCATTTCTGGAAAGAGTTTCTACATCAAACTAGACCTAACTTAACATCCAGGCCTGTTCCCTGTTTCCTCTCTGAGAAGATCCCGATTCATGCCTAAACACAGAATGGCAGACACCTCCCCCTTCTTTGTGAGGGGAGGGTTCAACAGCTCAGTCCTCTGGCCATAAAAACCTTTAGTATTAATGGTTTCCTTATTTTCCTTCTCTGTTTTAGCCTCTACAAGGTCCCTTTGTGTTTCTTACCAATGCATTTGAGAGAAAATTAATTTAACTTAAAAATCAAATCTGGCTGATACTTCACCTCTAACATTCCTGATGATTTTACAGTCTCAGGGAGAAAGTTCATGTTTCACTCTGACTTCCTGTGCCCCCCACCCCTCCCTCCCCAAATAATAAAGATGCTATAAAGTTGAGGCACAAGTGGTTAAGGGTGAACTGGATCAGTTCTGACAGCTGGTTCTTGGACATGTCCTGGTGGCAAAGGCTGATCTCCTCCTGCTGGGTGCTGTGGTGCATCTGCAGCTTTGTGTTCAGCAGCTGGAAAACAAGCAGAGAACCCTTTGTAACATCTCAGTAAACTGGCCCCAAATGTGAAAATTCTCTACATGGAAGTTTCTAGCATAGGGACACTCCAAAAAACCTTCTATTTTCTGGTTCATAAGTGGAATCAAGAGTTTTTGGGCTTGAGACCCAACAGGCTGCACTATTAGTCAGTGTTACCTCCTAGATTACAAGTTGTTTCTGCTTTCTGTGAAATATTCTCACATAACACATTGTTCTTTCTGAAATAAATCATGTTTTTATGAGACCTTTAATTCCAATATGGGAAGCTTGAAAAAGAAAGAATTAACAACTTGCTCCTGTATGTTCCTTCTCACTGCATCAGTACTTACAATGTTCTCCATTTGCCTGCATTTGAGTAATGCTAATTTTCATAGTTTGATGAAGATTTCAGAACATGCAGCTCCCTTTCTGGATTTTTTTTCCCCCTCAAATTACTCTTAGTAGCTCCAGTGGCCTAAAGATTAAAATAGTGTCTGCTTGGACATCCTTGTTTCAGTGAAAGAATAGTGACCAGTTCTGGCTAATATAATGAATTCTCAAGACACCTAAAATTAAATGATTTTACATAAAAGAATACATGTGTTAAGAACAGTATCTACTACAATACTGCCAGTATTGAAAGATGTATCATCTGCAGTTGCACACAATGGTTTTACTGAAGGTGAGGCGAATTTAGGCTCTTGGAATGAAGGATCATAAAATGAAGTTACCTCCAGGCAGTTTCAAAGCAAACAAAAGGCAGAATTAAATAGGTTCTGAAATCTCCTCACTCCCCTTCATACAAATGAGTGGGCAGAATTTCAGGGTGCCCAACAAGGTCAGCTGTAATCACTGAACACAGCTCCTGAGGTTTGAAATCCCAGTGCTGGCTCCTGCAGGGAGCTGCAGGATAGACCTGAAGCTTCTATTTGACATCAATGTCAAGAAGTTCTGGAGCTTCACTGATCATGTCAGCACATGCACATGGAAGCCAATAAATCCAGCATAGATTCAGCCTTCAAGAAAAGGCTGATTTAGGGTGCATGGGGCAGCAGAGCCCCTGCAAAGCATAAAGGAAACCTGGGCAATCTGCTGTGGATAAGAAGTGCTAATATACACCTGACTTTTGCTGCCACCAGTGATGAAATGCAGTGATTTTTTTAATGCCACTGCCTCCTCCTGAGGGTGTTGAAGCAATTGGTCATTCATATTGCCCAAGGCTAACTTCTTGTGTCATGCTACATCCACTTGCTGCCAAACTGGCCACTGAGGATTTTAAATGCTTTGATTTGTTCTGCAGCCTGAGACTGCAATGCAGCCATAGATCATGGGACCTTGTCTTTCGTATGTCCCTGTCCTTCCCTGGATGCTCTAGATCTCAGTATCTCAGACTAATACAACACAATCCTCCTTCTCTGCCAGTTAGATGCCTTGTGCTAGGACTCTGGTTTCTTACTGTGGACTTAAAAGCAGTGAGATTTCAGTACTTAGTACTTACTTCCCTCTGCAAAACAGGTTAGTGAACTTCTCTCCAGAGGTCATTAAAGCTGCATTAAGTGAATAATTTTACCAGCAAATATGGAGGTAATGACTTTTACATGGCAAATCTTATTTTCAAGTTTGTGTATCTACACAGAAAGTCACATACGGGGTTGGATTTTCAGTTCTCCACCTGGTCCTGCAGGAGGACTTCCTTGCTGTAGTTTCTTTTGTTCCATCTGTTTTACAACCTGGTGAAAAATAAAATACAGCAGTTGAAACACTTGAATTTGCCAGCTTTCTGGGATGTGACATAAATGAATACACCTAAACCAAATGTTGCAGTTATGGAAGGTCTTTCTTAGCGGGTGTAGTGCTGAGTTGCTTTACAATTTGGAACAGCAGGCTATGTTTTGGTGTGGTATCATTAGTTTAGAATTCAGCTGGGACTCCTATGAGAATTCAAGGTAAATCTCCAGAGCTGGGAATTGTGGAGAGCCATTACACAAAGAAGGACAGAGAAAAGAGGAAAACAGAAAATGCTGTCCTCACACATGTACCTGCTGAAGCTCTTGTTTCTGAGCCTGAAGCTGATCGTGCTGTCTTTGTAGCTCTTCCTTCTGTTTCTGAAGTTCTTCTGCCTTCTTTCTAAGTTCATCTTCCTGCTGGGAAATGTGATTTTCAAATTCCTTCAGCTCGTCCTCAGTGAAGAGCTGCTGTTGATCTAATGTCTGCAAGAAAATGCACACAAGCATGAATACTTAGCCAGGAAAGCATGGGGGTTTTTTATTTTGTTATTTTCCTACTGAAATTCTTACACGGTTCACTGAAAAACCCTCAGAACAAAATAGTGAGACATGACACTGTACACTCAATGAAAACAACAAAACAGCCATTTCTCAGCTATTTTCTCAACAAAGCTCTACTAGGCATTTAGATGTAGGAGAAAAATATCCTCTTTCTTCCAGCTGAGCTCTTATCTTCCCTTTGAAGTGATTCATAAACAAAACGTGCATTTCCATTTGAAAAGCACGTGTGAAAAGCTCTTCCCAAATCCCCGGGGTGGCGCCAGACCTTTCCCGTTTGTGGAATTCACATCTGCATTACATTGAGGCAGCTGAACGCTACCTTCAGCTGAGGGGCTGAGCGACACACATACCAGAGCAGAGCTGGAAAAACCAAAGGTCACAGACATGCCGTTTGGTTTCCTGCTCAAGTGCTGCTAATGGTGCTGCATGTTGTACTTGGAACACATTTTCATTACCTCCCAGCTGTCTGGCTCCAAAAATTCCTTTTTCTCTGTAGCTCGCAGGAACTCTTCCAAAGTCACTAGCCGGTCCTTGTTGATGTCAACCTATTTGAAGCAAAAAATTAAGCTCAAGCTAAAGGACAGGTTTTGGAGAAATCAAATATAACCATTTTTAATTGTTTATATGGCCCATTTTCTGAAAAGCCCTCTCACAAGCTTATGTATCTTAACAAAAATAGAACTACAAAGTAAATCCTGACATTTTACTTCAAAATTCACTGGCTTTATTGGAAACACTTGTGCTCACAGTCCAAACACTAATAGTGGAATGCATGATTTTTTTTTTTGAGAAAGAGGTTTTGTAGCTTTCTGGTAACTACTCTGACTCACAATTACAAAATTATCTCCACCGTTGGAGGGGGAGGTTTTGAAAAACAAAAATCCCACCCAACTGAATTGTGCTGGAATCCTTTAAGGGGAAGGGAGGAAATGCTTCCCTTTATGACTAATAGATGACCAGGCTTGTTCTGTTCCTCAAGTTTAAGGAATACAGTTGAATACAGAAATATGGGTGGAAAACACAATGGTTCAAAACACCCCCTTTCCATTCCTGTGTCTCCTGAGCTGAAAACCCATCAGACCCAGTGAAGGTTTTCACTGTCACAGGTGATGGCTTGAGCTCTGAGCCCCCTTTTAAAGGGACAAAGCTGAGCTATATGAAAGAGGACGTTGCTCTACTCCCTCTTCTCACACCTGAATCTTACCCATCTGCCAAGTGCCAAGGCAAATTTAGAGTCTTCCTTGTTTGGCACACAGCTCACAAGGAATTTCTGTTGAATCTCAGTATCTGCAAACAAGCAAGGCTAAAGAACAATCCCCTCTCTGGAATTCATTAAATGAAAACTAGTCAGCAGGCATTACATCAGAACACAGGGACAGGGTTTGAGAAGTGTAACTTGGCATAACCCCAGCACAAGCAGCTCTCAGTGTGACAGGCCATCCCTTTCTGCTGCACTTGGACAACACTTCATGTCAGGAGAACTGTATTGTGTGAACACAGAAGGGAATCAGCCCCCACCTCATTCATTACATGTTCTCTCATTCTCAGCCTTTCTTCTTCCATTTCAACCATGTCATCCTCTTCATTCTTGGGATCATAAACTTTTTCTAACTGAAATTTAAAATTAGTACATATTAGTTTGAAGAAAAGGCTGCTCATTCAAATGGCAGAGCATATCTGGAAAAGTGCTGTGAGATGTTCTCTCTGTGTGCAATTTTCCTCTTTCAGCACAGTATTTAAGCAACAAGTGAGCCTTTCTTTCCTAAGAATGAAGTTTTCAGTTAATTCATGTGGTCTGTTACAATTCAGTGCTGTGGATGTCACAGTCAAGTTGACCTCAGTGTGCAAAGTCTGATGCTGCATTTGATTCAAAGCAGGCAGAGGCTCCATGTGGTTTCTGGAATGGGAGAGAGTGGCTTTTTCACCAGGGCATGCAGCTGACCCCATAAGCATTCAGAGTATCACAAGACAAATTCAGTGCCAAATTTAATGGTTCACTTCTCTTCTTGCACAATGTCTTTCTGGAGAGTTTGTGCTTATATGCTTCTACTTGGCTTTCTCAGGCATTGAGCTTCACTTGCCCAGCCACAGGTAATTTTAAGGCCCCAGACTATCAGTTTTTACACTACAGAGCTATAAAACAGTGAGACACCTGTCAAAAAGGACTGCACTGTATCTTCATTGTAGTGAAGGAGATTATGGCAAATTATTTTACCAGACTTAAATGTTCAGGCAACAAACCAAGGCTTAAAGAAACTAAGAGCCTGTCTACTTTATTAGATGTACATGTGCTTCAAACTAGCTAGACATAAAATATATTCAATTTCTGTAGCCATTTCTACAGTGCTGTCCCTGAGCCAAGACACACAGGTGTGACCCTTTTTCTCATCAGACTTGTTGATGAACACTCATTGAGCACAGGTGCCCAGCTTCAGAACCTTTATCAGGTGCATCTAGGCAGAGCAGCTCTCTACATTGCAATTTACACAGGTAATACCTATCCTGCAGCTTAGTTATAGAACCTCCAGCAAGCCTGGGGCAGAAAAATACATGAACACAAGATTTCTGATGTTTGACTCCTATTCTTCAACTACTTTATTCTGCCTGCCTTTTACACTTTTGTAGAAATATTAAGGATGCATAAAACGTGGTATGAATACTCTATTTTGTAGTCCAAAGCCCCCAGATATACTTGGGAAAACAGACATTCCTGTAACCATTTACTGATAGAAGATAAGATTCTGAGTATTTTTTTTACCTCTTTAGTAAATAGGGCTTCTAATTCTTGCTCATCCAGAAAACCATCATTATTGACATCTACAAAAAGAAGTTTTAAAAATACAAATAGAAAGTCATACACCTTATAGATCTCCAGGAGTTAAGTAAGGATCAGTGTACACATTTAACAAGAAGCTGGTTACAGAGGTTGTTTCTACTGGTTAGGTTTTTAGCAGGCATTGGCTGGAGTGTCACTTTTGGTTGGTTGGACAAGTCTGCAGCAATCTCTCTACTTTTGAGATTAGCAAACTGAAATAGGTCACCACAGGATTGCGCAGACTGCAACTGCCAAAAAATATTGCTGAGAACAAGTTGTCCCCATTTAACCACTAAATTTGTAATTAGACTCAGGAGCAAGCACCAAGATTCTGCAGAAAAACTTCACCTGACAATATGACTCCTTAAAAGCTTAAAGAATTACATGAAAATCTATATAAACATGCAGCACTTCAGATAGGTGTAAGATGACTTCTCATGACAAATGCAGAGAGGAGAATACTTGATAATTAATGATCCCTCTTTTATCCTACATTGTACTCTGAATACTGTTACACTACCTCAGAAATGAAAAGAAAATATCCACTTCCAATTATTACCCAGTATTTTTGTGTAATTGCTTCAAAGTTTTCTATATACTAAGCTCTAAGGCAACAGGTGATTTCAGCTGTTTCTGTTTGGTAGGTTTTGCACAAACAAGCTACCAAAAAATTTCAGAAAGCTATCTTTCAAAATCTCCTGCTAGAAAGAAGAGGTAAGATTTAATAACTATAACTAGATGATCATTAAGGACCCAAACCATTCTATGATTCTGTAATAATACATGCTTATTATAAATTATAAACTGAGATAAAAGTTTGGGTTTAAACTAGAACACTTTTCTTTAGCTGAATCATCTTTGAGATTAGTCCAATTCTATGTACTGTTCACCCCTTTGCAGCCTAGTGCCAGGCAGGATCTACTCAGGGGCACTTAATGATGAAGTATTTACCAATATCAGAACATAAAGTTTCTTGGTGACATCAGCAGGTGTAAAGCAAAGTGTTCAAGGAGATGCATCCTTATCTCTGCTACTGCTTGTTTTTGTTAGCTGCTCATTCCTCAGAAATGTAGGGGCAGGGTTAGAGGGTTTTTGTATTATCGAGGGAATATTGCAATTTCTGAGGAGCCTTGGCCCTTCTATGACCACTCCAAAGATTGGGGGCATCTGGTACTTATCTGCAGAGATGATGAGAAAGCAGGTCTTGCCCCTACACAAATCTCTGAGGATTTACTCCCAGTACCTACTGTGCAAGCAAAGTTATAGATATGGACAGCCCTCTAAGTACCCATAGCTCCCCAAGAAATCCCTACAGGGTTTTGCCTGTATGATTTTAGGAGTAGCTCAACAAAATTCTGAATGTTTTTAAATTTTAAACTCCATTTCAAACATTGCATGAAATTTACAAACAGTAACAAATATTTTCTCCTCTGTACTATTCAGATTCATCCAAGTTGCTTGAGGTGTAAGACTTCATCCTAACATATGACAAACTTGTCCTCAGCAGAATGTAACAAAGTCACTTCACTTGTTCATGAAATTAAAACTAAACCTCTTACCGTGCAATTTGAAAAATGTTTTGGGGTCAAATTCATTAGGATCTAGTCCATCTGCTTCTTCCCACACCTCTTTCAGTTGATCTTTGCTTCCCTATAGATTGGTTACAAAGAAAAACTATTCAAAAGACAATTTAGTGTAATTGTCCTGCATTACCTTTGCGTTCTGGTTTCTCTGAAAGGCTTGCTTTATTTGCTGATTAGTCATGTGGCAAATGGAATCAGTGGCATTTTCTTTCCTTCCCTGTTGGTCAAGTCTAATACTTCCATCAGACAGAAAGGCCCAGGGAAAGAGGGAGTGTAAAGGAAATGCATATTCTGTGGAAAGGAACACCTGTAATGATCAGTCATGGCCACACAGCCCCATCTAGAAACAACAGCAGAAGGGAGCTGAATACTTTTGCCTTTCTTAGAGCAAATGGTACTGTGATGCAGTTCCCTGCAGGCCAGGCATACCATGCAGGCATCCCTACAGTTTTAAGTACTGTTCTGGCTTCCTCCTTATGAATTTCAGTGTCTATGTAAGAATTCTGGCAGCAAATAACACATGTGTACAGAAAGAATGGGAGTTTGTACAGTGGGGTCTGTCATGCTCTCAGCAGCTTGCCCATGTCAGTAAGAGGAGGCAAATGATGAGAACAAACCAAATACACCCTTCTGTGTATGAGCCTTTTCTCTCTGGAAAGGAAAGCTCACACTCAGCCAAGTAAAAACAGGCCTTACAGGATGGTGAACTTTAGGGTGATCTCCATGTTTTTTCTTCATCTCCTCAAATTTGGATTCTTCTCTCTTCCTCTTTTCTTCATCCAGTGTTTTTAAATACTCTCTCCTCTCATGTTCCTTCATCATCTCATACTTCTTAAACTCCTCATGGCGAGTCTTATCATAGTTTTCCAGGTCACTTGTAGCCTAAAAATAGGGATATATGCAGACAGATGATTATGTAACATAATCTGACATTAAAACCACTGTATTGTTCAGATCTGTGGGCAAGGCTGGCCATGTTGCCATTCAGGGCAGGCTGGCTGGGGCTTCCTTTCACATGACAGTGATGCAGAAACATCTCTCCTCCCTTGGTCATTTTCACAGAAGTTAATTTCTAATGGTTCATCTGTGGGACAATTTCTGCAATTACATGGTGCTGTAAGAAGGCTTCAAGGTGTCCTTTCTCATCAGTGAGTAATAAATGAACTCAATTTAATCAAGTCCTACACTAACACCACCATTAACTCCTTGATCATTTCAGAATAAGAACATTTGTCGCTTATCCTACAGTTTAATGACAAATTGGACTTAGTTTGCAGCAGCTTAATACAGATTAAATTTAAAAGCCCCAAACAATTAAATGGAGAGAAAGGGTACGAGAGGAGAATTGCTGACAAGTTCTTGTATAAAGTTGTGTCATTTTCATACAGGCCAAAGTATTAAAGGATGTTTTGGTAGTGCTTGTTTAAGTAACATGTTTACACCTGATACTGTCTCTTCATTATTTATATTTTACTTTTCAGATTCATGGTATGTTTTAAAAAACAATTCCAAAGCTGAGACCTCCTTAAGTATCCATTACACCCTGTCAGTATCTTGGTTGAGAAATGAGAAGACAAAACAATAAAATATGTAATGAAAAAGAACTACCCTGTTAAGGGTATGCTTCTCCAAGCCAACCGGAATTTTCCCAGAAGAGATGTTTAGAAAAATTGTAATATCTCTATAAATAATAATTCTACAGAAAATGGAGATAAAATCTTCCACGGGTAAAAAAGTTACACAGAAATTATCTTTCCATTTATTTTGGAAGTATAAAAAACTATTCAAATTCTCATGTCAGACATGTAGTGCTCTCTAAAGTATATCTGAGACATTTTTCCCCCTGGGAAGTCCATTTTTCTCTAGCAGTTGAAAAAAGCCATGCCCTGCTTAGCTGAACTGTATCCCCTGAATAAACCCCACATCCCAATAAACATCTGTGACTGATACTGAATCTGCTGACCAGACACTGAATGCCATGCCCAGTACAAGCAACTTCTAAGATTGCTCTCTCAAATTCTACTCTGCTGTGGTTTTGCAGCTTGATGTATATACAGGAGATCCCAAAATTCATATGGCTAGGCTAGGGATGATTATTTACATCATTCTGTGAGAGTCCTATATCATTTAGAAAGAGAAATCAGGAAAAAAAAACATTTGGGAAAAATGCACCCCTATCTCACGTGTATTTCATTTAAAGGCTCTCAGAAAGGTGTGTTTCATTCCCAAAGTTGCTTGTACTGGCATATGAATGTTAAGCCCTGTTAAGGTGACATCCCAAAATTTATGGACTCTTTTGCATCATGCACACTGGAAAACAGTCTTCAAGTGTGCATAGAGACAACTGACTTTTCTCTGAAAATGAAAACTGCATGTCATTTATAAAATGTGGTGTATAGGAAAGGACTTCCCTTTACCAGAGGTAAAAAGCATAATAATTAAAACTCCAACCCCCACAGCAGTCCAAATCTGGCACTCACTGCTTTGATCAGCATATCCAAGTCTTTAGGTTCAAAAGTGTCAGGATTCTGATGGTTCAGGTGCTCAAACTGCTTAAGGAGAGCCTGATGGTCTATACCAGTGTCTGGAAGAACAAGGTATACATTGTTTAAATATTAAAATAAATTTGAAACCCAGAAAAATCAATAAGTCTTTCATATGGGAGCTTATGCCTTGTAATACCTGAGGTTCCTTGAGGATTGAATAATTTTTTCATTGTTGAGGAAACTACAGTAACATATCTAAAGTTGCTTTTCCTGGAGCAAGTTGCCAAACTTGCTGGCAATTTGACGGCACTACATTCCTACAAACTTGATGTAGTGCCATCAAGTTTGATGGCAATTTGATGGCACTACATTCCTTCTGATGGGTCAGTGCTGCATTGCACCCAATCATTTTACATGCACAAATTACAGCTTCTGTTTCAGCAAGAGAAAGTATGGTCTATTTGAGCTTTACATACTAAAAAAAAAATATTTTATTCTCTTTATATAAAATGAGATGGTTGACATTGTGTTCTACCTAAGCTAACAACCTGCATGTTTTTCCTACATGGGAACTGCTCTGGACATTTTGCAAATGACACATCTGGCCAAAGATTTATGTACAATATGGTGTAAAATTGTTTCAAATCAAATAAGCAGTTAGTTAAACTTCATTTGTAGAAAAAAGAGAAGTGCAAGACAGTGGAGATCTCAACACACAATGCACTAAAACTAACCACATTTCTACCACAGCTTCTCTAGCTGTTACCATGGTCTCTGAACACTAATGCTGCTATCTTATGCTTTGGTATGTGAAGTACAACAGTTGTGACAAGCTGTTACTAGATGCCTTAGCAAAGAATATTTTATTTGTTTAAAAGCAAATTGGAACACACATTTTTGAATATACTGTCTTTTCACAAACTATCTGCTTTACAATCAATGCTGTGTTTGTATTAACACAAAACAGCCAACACTGGCCTGGGCAGATTTCAGCCATCATTCCTCCCTGGTGAGATCATAATTTCTGTTTAAATATATGTGCCTTTGTCTGTGTTTGAAACATTTTCAAAAGTGTAGTATGAGACTTAAGAAAAACCAACAAACACTAAAAAAAACAGCCCCCAAACCCATTTTTCTCCATTTCTTACATTTAGGGGAAAAGATTAATTCTATTTGACACTATTTACTCGCCACATTACTGTTTGATCTGAGACTCAACTCCTGTACTGATCAGTCAAGGACCTTGGTGAAAATGTTTAAAAACACATCTGGATGAGGACTGAATTCATGCTGAATATAATCTCAGGTCTACTTGTCAGAGTTTTTTAAACCTGATCCAGCTGAGAGGAAAGAAAAGAGGAGGGGTTTGTGTGCCTTTTTTTTCTTTTTGTAGATCAGAACTAAGACACTAAATGGTGTTATATGGAAAAGATTACAAGAGCAAATGAAAGGAAATCAAACCACTCTGCCTGTTGCTATTTTAATGCTCTTTGTGCCTATTCCAAGGTGTTGTCTAGGTGTGTAGATGCAGCTGTATTTTATAGTTAATCTGGCCATACTTGTACATGATGTGAAGCACTCATGGGCAAAGCTGACTATAGACTTTGCAAAGTGTTTTTACATCTTAGTACTCATCTGAATATTCTGAGCTGCAATAATCTGTTCCCAAATGTAAGATCTCACATGGTAAGATCTGAGGTGCTGGGGGCAATTCTTTTTCTAAAGCATGCTCTGTTAGTTACTATTGATTTATGAAGGCAGAAAGGGCTAGAAGTAATCAGTCCATTAAACTTCACAATACCTAAAACAACTATGTACACACCCAGGTATCATTAGCTGCTGTCACCTAGCTGTGAATGTCACCATGATGTCACTGGACTGCCTGTCTGCAACAGGAACAACATCCCCATAAACATTTCTTTTGCCACATCTAAATTAGCTTAACCTGCTAAACAGATCCTAATTCTAGGAGTATTTTATTTGATGTTTTATGTATTCAATTCCATGGGATGCCCCTTGAAAACTTGCAAACATCTTTACAACAATAAAATAGTGACCAAAAAATTCATTTTCTACCCCCTAAGGATATGAAATACTGTGTCATGGCTTTTCTCTTAAACACACTCCTACCATGTTATTGGTTCTCTGAGAGTAATCTATGAACTGATGCATTAAAAAATAAGAGGTTAAAAATAAGAGGTAGAAGTGTCTGAAAAATCCACTGACAAACAAGTTCAGTTATTTATAAAACAGAGATGGCTTTTCTCTTCTCCCCAGTTTCCTGTAAAGACAGGTCTTTAATGGCTCCAGGCCAGCTCAGAAAGGACACTCACTCTCAGTTTAGTCATTACTGGTGACAACAAACAATGCACAGCTGCTGGACTTTGACATTTCCATAACACAATTCCATCTGTTAACTCACCTAAATAAATTCTGTACTCTTACCTTGAACAGAATCCATTTTAGCTTTAATTAACATTCTTAATCTTGCTACCTCTTGTCTTTTTAGTTCATCCAGCCGTGTTCTCACATGGTGGCTTACTAAATCAAGCTCTCTGCTCAGCTTTCCACTCTGTCAAAAAACAAAAAAGTCATGCATTAACACAGGAAAAAAGAAGCCTTTAGGATTCCCATCAGACATAAATTGCAAAAGAGCAGACTAATGGCAGTCTCTGGCAATACTGCAGCCCACACTGTAAGAATCTCAACAATTTTTCAAAGAGCAGATTCAAAATTTTTATGCTATGGTTATGGAAACAGAGAGGAATCCTAAAAGCTTTCAGAAGACAAAATTTCTAATTATTTTGCTCCTCCAAAAAGCCAGACCATAACCTTGAAGGAGCAATGCCTAATAATATTTGTGACAAATTTCCTGATCAAATATTCTCAACTGAGTTCAAAAGAACTGTGAGAAGCCCACGAAGTGCCTCATCCTCTCAAGGAGGGCTGCTAGGCTTGAGGGAAGGTACAAGGCAGCAGCAGCCACTGATGTGGTCTGCAAGAACCTGGAAATGGAGAGGAATCTCCAAGGCTGAGCCTAGACTCAGCACAGAAGGAAAAGATGCCACAAGCTGCCAACAGCAACATGAGGGATCAAAGCAAACACAAAAGGCAGGATGTCCTCCTTAAGTCTGTCACTTTAGACTGTTCCTACTCATCCCTTCCTAAATTTCCAGCTCCTGAAGGGGCAATGCACAACAGCCACAGGAAGAAAGAATACAACATATATGGCTCATGATTATGGATTTAATTAACCTCAATTTAACTCTTTTTTTTGAACCTACCTTTATTTCTTCTATGTCAGCAGTCTGGAGTTTCTCCCTGAAATGCTTATCAGTTTCCAAGACATCTATTACTTGCCTGAGATACTCATCATAATAAAGTCCTGTATCCTTCAAAAGAAAAAAAAAAAGGAATGTCAGGAAAGACTGACAATTAGTTAATTAGTTTTGTTTAAATACAGTTATTAACTGACACTCCAATCTTGGCAACACAGGCACTATGCTGCCTTACATATCTTTGTGTTTTCAGATTTGCATCATTGCCCTATAGCAATTTATGATCCATTTGTTTCAGCAACTGACAAGGAAGAGGAGAAAAGTGATTAGGAATCCCTGCAATACACAAGCATCTGTCGTGTTAATGCACTGTGTGGCTTTTTTAAAACAGTGCAATTCATTTGTTCCTTTTCTATTTGAAACACTGAGCTAGGATCAGTGAGTGGAATTTCCTAAGGCATCACCCAATCACTTGAAGAAATCTCTGTGGAACAGTTATGTGCTTCCTGTTGTAAGCTGGGAATTCCTTCCATGTGCCAGCTCACCTTTAGCAGCTCATTGAAAAAAAATCAAGAACAAATTTAAACAGAACATCCCCACAGTAGATGGCACACACACTGACAATACTATTGGGGAATATTAGTTTCCTTCTAAAGGAGTTTGCTGTATCCAGATTACTAACAATTAGGATAAACACTTAATTAGATCAGTTTCTTTATACTTACTGGATTTTCTACCTTCTCTCCTTCTACGTGGCCTTCTGCTTTGACTTTTGTCTTATCTATGTCTATAGGGACAGCTTCCAAGGCCATTAGGAGACATGTCATCAGCAGAAGACACTGCTGGGGCAGGACAGATAACCTCTTCATCTGAAATGAGACCAGGTCACAAAAATTAACATACATCATGTTAGCCTGCTGTACTGAGGAAATATTTTTACATTCCTACACAGATACCTGTAATAACCCACTTTTCTCACAATGTCCTGCTCTCAAGGAACACAAAAACTCAAAGAAGTAATACAGCCTTAATTTTTGAAGGCCATTCTTAGGCAAACAGATTTCCTGAGATTGGTTTCCACTTGTGTGCCAAACCTAAGTTGTAAATGGTGAGGGCTTTGTAACCTGCTGAGGTATGATCAATAACAGATGGCAACACCTATTTAGGATGTTCAATACTGACATTCCTACTTGGATCATGCCTTTGCTGAATTTATTGGCAAACTCCTAAAGATCATTTAGGGACATTGAATCAGATCTCAGTGTAGTAATGCCAGTGGATTTTATGTTTCAACACTGCAATACTTTGCCTAATTTGGAGTCAAGATCCCCTCCAAAATTTATTTGCAGGAAGAATATTTTACAATCTGTGTTATATCCATATTTCAGGTGGGTAGAGATTCCTGAAAAGTGTATTCACACAACCTGAAATTGTTGCTGAGGCCAGGGCTTTTTTAAGATGCTTTTCCCCACCCTTTCTTTAGTGTCTTATAGGTGGAGCTAACTCACACATAATTTGATGAGCACTGAGCAATTTGAGTTCTTGACCTCTGTCTCCTTCCCCTCTATCAAACTTAATTGAACATAATTCATTCAGAAGCTGGTAAGATGGAATAATTAGATAGAGTGAATGCAGGGAATCCAGCTAAAAAAAGTAATAATGGTGATCCAGCATCTGACAGCAAGTCAGGCTCTTGAGACAATCTGGCCAGTTCAGACTGTGACACTCCACTACCTATGGATATTCTACTGGAAATTTGAGCAAACTCTAGTGTTCCATTGGTAATATAAATCAACTCCTAGGAGGTGAAAGTTGCCAAAGTCTGTCTAAAATTAGCTCAAATATACCAAAGAAAAAGATATAATATTGAAGAAACATGCAGTCAAATAAATCAAAAGTACACCTGCTACAAGAGGAATTTCTGTACAAGTGCTTTAGCAAGTCATGCAAGGAATTCTGTCAAAAGTATTTATGTCCACCATCAACAAATCTCTTTTTAGGGGGAGGGGAGAGAGGGACAAACTAATTATGGTGTCAGTGCCAGTTTTCCTGGCTGCATGATCTGGTGCTTGACAGAGATGCAATGCTTTTGCTTGGGTTAAGCTGCACTTTGCTATGGCAATAAATGTTGATAGTGGTACACACTTAATATTAAGCATTGTTGACACCCTTTATTCCCCCTTATTCAACTGCTAGGAAAATAAAAGCACTCATATATCAAAAACAAAAACAATAACAACAACAACCACAACAACAACAAAAAGGCATTCAAGATGTGTAGAGATATTATTTCTTTTGTTGGGGATGAGGAAGTAGCTGGAGATAAGAGTATATCCACCTATCCATCTATTGTTTTATATGTCAAAGGCTCAAGAATTACAAAAAAATCTGTAAATCCTTTAAAACTGTTTTTTCTTAATCACATCTTCAGCAAAAGGAGCCTAAATGGATTATGCTCTGCAAATACCTGTTACTTGCATTTTTAAAAATAATTAGTATCTGATCATTAGCAGATGGGATAGCAGGAGCTATTGTTGCTGCCACATTGAGCATTTGAAATTGGATGTCAGCACTACTGTCAGACTCAGAAATCTGACTAGCTCTGCCTAGGTTATACCCTTAAACAAACACACAAAGAAACCAGACTGATTTGCTGGAACTGGTCAGTTAGTGATTCACCACTGCTTTTAAAAATGCCAAAGTTCCAGTATGTTGGGTGTTTTTATTTGCAGAATATTGTTGTATAAATGCTGTGCCTAGGTTTGTAATTTCAACAGATTTAATCACAGGAGATGATGATGATAATAACTAACAAATACTAGGTCTTCAAGTCTCCTAAGCTCGATGTAGATGTCAAGATTCAGAGTAGTCCTTGGTATTACAGGTAAAACAAAAACCCACCTGGTTGAAGTTCTTGCAGAATATGAATGGGGCTGTCTAGTCATTTCTAAGTGAAAGGATGTAAGCATACTTCAAGTCTAGAAAATGCATGTGAAACAAACCTAATAAACCCCAAAATACTTATCAAGTTTATAATAATTATGTATCTATACACTCTCAGCATTTTGCAAAACATTTTTTAAAAGGTTATGTATGTTTGAAGTATTCACTTTAAAACAGTATTCATTGATAATATTAAAAATCTGGAACCTGATAGATGGGTATTTTTCCAACCAAAATATTTTCATATATACAAAATTATAGTAATAAAAATAATTTAATATTATTATACACTGCTCTAGTTATGCAAGGTGTGTAAACAGTGTTTTAGAAAATCATTATGAGGCTAGGAAATGAGCATGCTGAAGCCCATCAGGTGATGGCAGGGAAGCACAGACAGCCAGAAGCTCAGGTGCCTCCCACAGGTCTGGCACTGACTCATTCCTTGCCTACAGCAAGTGCTAAAGCCAACACTTTCACAAGGACACCTGGTCTTTGATCCACTTTGAAGACATCTCTTAAAGCTCCTGACCTACAACTTCTAGTAACATGAACAACTGTGGAGACAAGGATTGGCACTTTAGGTTGAAGAGGGGCACACTTGGGTTTTTCAGACCTTTTCCTTGCTCCTGAGGAGCACTGATGGATAAAATGTCCGTGCTGAGCTGAAACAACAGAGATATCAGTGACCATGCTGGTCTGCCAAACCCCATGTGAGGGAGCACTAAGCACCTCCAGATTTGGGCTGGGCAACTGGAGCTGTGTCATCCTCAAGTACCTCTGCAGTATCAGCAGAGCTCATCTATCAAAGGCCTGATCAAACCAAGTCCCACTGGCTCTGCTGACATTCTGTGCAATTTGTGCTCATGAGCCATGGGGGGTTTTTTTAAGCTTTGTAATTACATGCTGTCATACATCATGGGAAAGCTGGATGACATCACAGGATGTTCTTCACATCTATATGATGTAATAGGCTGCTCAGAAGACTTCATCAGGCAGTTTTGCTTCAGGTTGTGCAGTGGATGTTTATATTGTAGCTTTTTTGATAAAACAAGCCAAAAAATTTCACACATAATGGGAAGAATTAAAAGCAAAGGAGTCTCCAAAATGGGTAAGTAAACAATATCTCTATCACCATGGCTGACTTTGAAGACAGCTATGCCTAACACAGCATTTCCCACAGCATTTTGAGGAACCCAACTGTGATGTAACAAGTAAATTGGAAATACATTTATTAGAATAAAAACAATTACCTAGTGAAGACAGAGTTACTGTATTTAGTTATCTACTAGTCCAAGACTATACTCACCAAAATTTCCTTAAGAAAAGCAGGTGACTAAGACATGAGTCAGCGTTTAGAGTGTGCCAGTGTCACCTGAGTCACTGGGCACCTTCTACTCTGACGTGTACTAAAAGAGAGAAACCAGGCCCATTGCAAAATCTAACATTAATCACCTGCCAGAAAAACTCAGCACCATTCAGCAACTGCAGGGGAGAAAAGTGGGAGTTCCCCTTTCTGTTCCTCCAAGTAAATACATTCCACTCTCAGCCCACTACCAGCTGCTTTTAAGAGTTCTGGATTTTTGAAAACCCATTCCTGGATACCCATCCCTTCCCAGGCATTTAGAGTGCATCCATGTCAGGAATGTGGCTTTTTTCTGTACTAGAGCCACCAAGTGAGCAGTCACACAGGGTGCTGCAGAAAAGGAGCAGTGTCAGTTTGCTCACTGCCTCAGCAATATGTAATGCACAGCATACATGCCATGTGGTATATTGTTGTTGTTGGTGTTATTATTATTCCAACTTCTATAAGTTATTATTATTATTATTATTAGTCCTACTTCTATAAGCTTTAATAGAAATATAATCTGTTATAGATCTGCCCACTTGACTACTTTATCAAAGACAGATTGAAAGAGTTAAATGCTATAATTGTCATCTGGAAATTAAGAGATTTCAGTCAAAGACAGGTAGCCCACCTAGAAGTAAAGGTAGCATAACTGTAATCTGCTGGTATGAGAAACCAATCTTATCTTTACAAGAGGGATAAACAAACATTCCCACTTGTAGTACATAAAGAGAACTAATCATAAAAGTAGTGCTCTAGAACTGATAAATGGAGTATATAAGCAAAGCCAATATAAGCTGCAGGCTGCCTGTCAGCAATCTTGATTATTTGTTAATCACAAACTCCTATCAACATCAGTGAAACAGGACTGAACATTTGAATTATGAAGAGCTACAGGCTTTGAGAGGTAACTTCAAAATGCTACTTTTAAAGTTTGTTCTAGCAACAGTAACACAAACTGCTAAACTCCTATTTTATACAGCCGCCAGGTGTTATAATACAAACCCAAAAAATACTTTTCATTAATATAGCACCCATTGCCCAGAAAACAGCATCATGCAGGTACTGGTATCTCCATCACCCTCCCAGCAAAGCACAAGTATTTTTAAAGAAGTAACACCCAATGTCAAAGTTTCTAAAACTGAAAGAGGCAAAATGATATAATAAAATCAGGATGCAGTGTCTGCACATGTAGAAGCTCAGTGGATGGTTATGATGCAAGACAGCACAACACTGTAAATGTCACATCACACATTTGCACTTGCCAAACCCAAGGGTACAGTGATGGGCAATGAAAACATAAATCTGGACTCACATAATGCACAATAAACCTACCCATTCACAGATTTCACATATGCCTGCTCTACCTGATATGGAAGTAATTAAACCTGTGTGAGACACAGTGCAGATGTGCTGGATTACAGTTATGTTCTCTACAGTCATGACCATAATGTGACTTTCTATTTTTATGCTGTACACTGAAGAAATGAACAATCAAGTGCTGAATTAAAAAAAAAAAAAAAAAAAAAGCCAGGAAATAGACAAAATATATCTACTGATTTTTATTTTTCTAAGAATTTTCCATCCTCAGTACTGGAATGAAATGTAAAGTATTCCCTGATCAGTCTGCTCAGTCACCTAGCATCTCCAACCTGTTTTCACCTCTCTGAAACAGCAATATACCTGTCCATGTATCACAGTTTAAATAGGTAATGTTTCAATCCATAGGCTTTTTCCATTTCTTTAAAATTTATTTGCAAATCTATTAATTGATCCACTTACAGAACCCTTAAAAAAACTCCATTAAATGTTTGAAATTAGGCAGAAACACTTTATTCTTCTGCCATATTCTGTTTGGAAACACCAGTGTTAGTTCCCCCCAGTCTTTTCCAGGAGCACTTGCTGCACACACAGACACCCTAAGCTATCATGCCTTAAGCAGGGTATGAAAGTCCATGAACCAATAGTTAATGCATCTTCTTCACACTGTTGGTTCAATGAGTTAATCTGGCATCAGCACAGCTGACATGTGGCAGCAATTTTGAGAAGCAAGTGGAAAAACCTGTTTGCACTCACTCTGTTAAGCTATAAACCTCTGGCTGTGGTGAGGGTGTCTCTACTTGGCCACCAGTCCCCCACCCTGGGTTTGCCCCTTGAAGATGTGAGCAGGAAATGCCATGCCCAGGGAAATGCCTACAAGCTGCAATAGTTTTCCCCACACAAGTGAACGTTCCAAAGACAAAAACACCTGCACCCTTCCCTTCCCAAATGAAAACTGATCCTTTTAGAAGTTAATGTGCAAGCTATTAACTATTATAAGCCAGCTATTATTGCTATATAATTATATATATATAAAGTTTCATTGTCCTTTAAGTATTTTTCTTTTCCCTTCTGTCAATGCTGTTCACCAACTGTATGATTCAGATGTTGTTTTTTTTTCCTGGCCAATATCCAACAGGTTTCACACGGGTCATGCTGTCCTAATCTTTTGTAGGAGCACATCCCACTCAGTTCTCGGCACCAGGAGACCTTCCTTATTTTTTCAAGAACCATTTTAATCTTGCATGGAAATAGTTCTTTATTAAACAGTATTATTTAAGTACACAAAGGCAGCAGAATCCTTTTTTCCCATCCTGTTTACTTGACTTAAATTCTTTTGAGTTGTATTTGTTACCTTTTCACTGCACTCAAGCTGCTTAATTCTCTTTACAACTAAAAGCTGGCTGATGGAACAGCTGCTTTCTTCAGCTTCCCAGAAAACACAGCATGCCTCAACTGTGCCTAGTATCACATTTGCTGAAAGAACCTCCTTTCAAAAAATGCACTTCAGCTGTTTTATTAAATGAGTCATCCAATAGTAACACAAACTATGAATGCTCCAGTGGGAAAGAACAATTTTATGTTCAAACCACACACAGTATAGGATAATATCATGCAACAACACAACTGTGTCCAGAAAGAAAGATGGCATAGAAGCAAATGGTATGGCTGATGCTACACATGTGCTATGCTCTGTCCTAAGTGAAGACTTTTCTTCTTCTTACAATGTTAATGGCTCATAATTTAAAAACCAGTGTGCACACACAAATACATATACATATTTATAATATTACCTGCCTCCAAGGAATTTTCCTGTCCTCGCTTCAATAAAGTAAATACCTCTGTCTACAAAGCTATCTTGCTACCTGAAGAATGTTGAAATATTAGCCTTGTTTTTCAAAGCAACTTGCTTGGTTTTATTAATTCTTTCCAACAAGGTTACCTCATAAAAAGATTTATGAAGCCAACAGTCAAGCAAAAACTTGTACTGATTTCAATGTACACTTTATAACAATCTTATCAGCTTCAAAAGGAAATTAAAAAAAAGAATAGTGCTACAACTATAGCTTCCTGCACTCTAATTTCAGTTCCCACACAGAACATAATACAACAGTCCACCTGGAGTCTCATAAATTCATTTTTCATAAATGCAAATGGCAATATCGTCAGTGCTGACGTAAAAAGCAACCTCTAATGTGCTACTACATGCAAACAATGAATTAGCTTTAACTCATACTCAAATCAAAAAGTATTTCAATTATTCTAACAATATGCTTTTTGCTCTAGTCAACCACAAGTGATGATGCTAAAGTAAGCCTTGAATCCCCCAAGAGAACAAGGTATCCTTTTCCCCCCTTTGAAAAAAAAATACAAAACAGTTATCCAGAATAAATCTAGATCTAATGATGTGGAGCCAGAGTTAAAAATATTTAGGCACTTAAAGGCCGCTGCTAAGGAGATTTATGTTTACAATTTGCTAATTCCCATTGATTTCTACTTGCTTAGAAACAAAAACACATATCAACGTCCCATTCCACTTTTATAAAGACTAGCAGGAGAAATGCAGTCATGAAAAGCACCTACACTGCTCTTGAATTACCTATGATGAAGATAATATTTACAACGGAACATGATTTAAATGGCTCTAATGAAATGCAGTTTCTTTTGCTCTTCCAACTGTCAAATCACACACATATGGAAGAGCAAAAACTATTGAAAGAACGTGACTTTTGACTGAATTCCTTTGGTTTGGCATTAGCACCTGGTCATGCCTTTATCTACATAAAAGCACACCCCTGTGCAAAAGGCTGCTACGGATCTGACAGCAACTTCAGAGGGATCTCTTCTGCATACTGAGCAATCAACACTGGGAGCACAAAGCCTCACTAGATAAAATACCTCCACACAGGAGCTCAAGTCATAGCCCTGATAGTGGCTTCAAACTCACCAGTAAACGATTTTATCTTTCTTATGTAAAGCGCATTTGTTTAGTCAGCACTGCTCTGAAACTCCATAATCAATATTTCCACACCTCTGACAGTTAAGTCAATATATTCTACATTTTTTATTACCTGAGAGAACTACTCCTCTCCACTTTCATTGCTGCAATTTCAGTTAGGTATGTATAATGGGGGGGGAACGACAGTTTTTGACAGAAAATCTTCAATTTGGCTTATATGAACAGAAAGTTTATGTCACCAGCACTACCCGTACTGCAGAGCCAAGGTATGAAAGCTTTGCCTTAGTATTATTAAAAAATAATTACTGTTCTTGTTGTTGCTTGGTTTTAATTGCCCAGTGGGTTTTTCTGAATATAATTT
The DNA here is from genome assembly GCF_027477595.1 of Haemorhous mexicanus. NCBI lineage: Eukaryota > Metazoa > Chordata > Aves > Passeriformes > Fringillidae > Haemorhous > Haemorhous mexicanus. Next base: position 16,187,418 of record NC_082346.1, on the reverse strand, counting down.
CAGACACCAAATAATGGGATCTCAGGCAGTGGGATAACAAACTTAATAACAGATGCCTTTGCAACCGATTGTTAAGGTAAGTTTTAAGCAGACCCAACAGGCAATATGAATTTACAATTTTATTTCCCCCTTTTCTGTGTTTGCCTTGGTTAGAAGTTAATGAGATTACATTGCTCTACATCAACACAATTTGTTTAAACCTACAGGGTTTTTTTTAAAGAATTGTCTTTCTTATTCTGCAATAAAATGGTGCCACCATCCTGGAGATTACTGAAGCAAGTAAAAGGGAAAATAGAGGATGACAGTTAGGAGGCAATGTATGTAACCAGGTTAGTAATCTGTGGCCCATGGTGGATGTAGCACTGTGACTGTGCAAGATCACTGTATAGTAAATGACAATGATAAACATAACAGGATCTTAAGTGCTCACAGAAATGTGGGCTTCTCCCATAAACTTTCTGTGAGTTTTAAGCAGAGGTCCATAAAGGTTACAACAAAACCTGGTTTCAAAGTCTTTGAGTGGCTCCTATCCAGTCTCTAGAGGAATCTCCCCTGTGCTGCTTTGTTTGGTCGACAGGGACAGTCACTTCAGAATTCAGAGCAGAGGTGCACCAATACTGAGTCAGCTACAGGACTTGCCTTGAAACTGAGAGAAAACAAAATGACAAAAAACCACAAACCTCCACAATGAACTTGATACCATGAGTGTACAGGCATTTCACTGTTGATACTGTGATGGTTTCATGTTGAAACTATTGGATGTTATCTTTCCACAGCAAATACTTGTAAGTCAAACAACAAAGGCTTTTTTCTCCTACGAGCTTACTAAATAATGTTGCCAAATGCAATCTCTTTTGAAAGCCTTAGCCGTGTTCATTTCAGCAAAAAATATTCTCTCTCTACAGCCATATCCACTTTTGGAATTATATCTGAGTGTAGTGGCCAGCCTGGCCCTGGAGTACCTCCCAGAGCTCCTCGGGGGTACCAGGGTAACAGCACAGTAAGATGTGCTCAGCTCTGGGACCCCAGCACAGGAAGGACAGCGACCTGCTGGAGGCAGTCCAGAGGAGGCCACCAAGCTGATCAGAGGATGGAGCACCTCTCCTCCAAGGAAAGGCTGAGAGAGTGGGGATTGTTCAGCTTGGAAAGAGAAGGATTCAGGGTGACCTAATGGCAGCTTTTCACTACGTAAAAGCAGCCTTCAGGAAAGATGAAGAGCGACTACTTAAAAAGTATGTAGTAACAGCACAAGGGGGAATAGCTTCAAATTGAAAGAGAGTAGGTTTAGTTTAGATATTAGGAAAAACTTCTTTCCTGGGAGGGTGGTGAGGCAGTGGCACAGCTGCCCACAGAAGCTGTGCATGCCCCATCCCTGGCAGTGTTCAAGGCCACGTTGGATGGGGCTCTGAGCAGCCCACTCCAGTGGAAGGTCTCCCTGCTCATGGCACAAAATGATCTTCAAGGTCCTTCCAACCCAAACCATTCTTCGACTCTAGACAGTAATGCTCGAGAGCTGCGCCCTTTCTAGTGAAACCCGTCGAGTCTCCTGCCCAAGTTTTCCCTGCGGTTGTGCAATTACGAGCCGCTCCACATTTCTGCCGCTGCTGCAGCTGCCGCCGCTGCCAGCTCCGCTTTCATTTCTGCCGGCGCTCTTCAGCCCGCCGCCTCCTCCCGCACAGCCGCGGGCCGGACGGGGGGACGAGCGGAGGGGACACGGGCACACACACCCCGCACCCGGAGCCGCCTTCCCGGCGGGAAAACTTCAGCTCCGCCCCGCTCCCGCCCGGCAGCCCCGAGCCCCGCGATTCCCCCGCCACCCCCCGCGTCCCAGCCCGGCCGGCGGGAGCGTGCCGCGACCCCCGCGTCCCGCCGCGACCCTGACAGCGGCTGCCCCGCCGCCAGGCCTCCGCCCGCGCCGCCGCCGGGGGCACAGGGACGGGCGGCGCTACCTTCGGGTCCCGCTGCGGCAGGAGAGGAGCCGCTGCTGCTCGAGGGCGAGGTGCGCGCCGATGGCAGGTACGAGGCGGGCGCTCCGGGGAGCGCGCTGCGGCTGCGGCTCCGGCTGGGCTCGGCGCGGCTCGGTGCGACAGCCCCGCGGCGGCCCCGCGCCCGTTGCCATGGGCACAGCGCCCGCCCCCCGGCGCGCGCCCATTGGCCCGCGCCGACCCGCGGCGGCCGTCGCGGAGCGCTTCGATTGGGCGGAGCGGGCCCCGCCCCTCCTTGACGCGCGCGCGGCGGAGCGGGGAACGTGGCGGCCCCGCGGGGCGGGGCCCGCGCGCGCCGCCGGCGTCACCGGCGGGGCGGGGGGCGGCGCTCGGCGTGAGGGCGGCGCTCGGCGTGAGGGCGGCGCTCGGCGTGAGGGCGGCTGTGGCTCGGCCGGCTGTGGCTCGGCCGGCCGCCTCCGCTGCTCCGCGCTGTGCCGTCCGTGCCCCTGGGCCTCGGTGACATCTCGTTCCCTGTCCCTAGCAGCGTCCTCTGCAAAGCTGTTCTCTGCGCCGGGCACTGCCCCGTGTCCGGTCGTTAGCTGCCGTGTGGGAATTTGAAAATGTGTTCCCAGGCGTCCTTCCCCGGGACTGCTCCTTGCTGTTCCTAATTCTTTTCGATCATTTGAGCTTCAGCTGTGTTCAGACCTGGTTTTCGCTTCCCGTTAAAGGAGAAAAGTCTTGTGCCCCGTGCAGGTTTAACAGTTTAGGACATCATATTCGACCTTTGCGTTTGTTAATGCTTGGTGTAAGCTTGGGGTCTGATTTGTGGATTTCCATTCCCGCCTGGTTTCAAGGTGTGGTACCTGGCAGGTTTGGCTATTATTTTGTGTGTGCTTTTATTCAGCACTAAAAGGGCTCAGAAAATACTCACAAATTATTTTTATTCAATAGATAAGTACCAGCTATTAGAACAAATGCACGGCACTTCCTATAAAATAGTGATTTGTGGAATATGTATAAATTCTACTTGTAACCTCTTATGCTATCTCAAGACTCTTAAGCCCGTACTCCTATTTAAAGAGATGTACTAACATGTGCAAATGATTAAAAAACTTTGTCACTGTGTGTTTTATTTCTGTTATTCTGATTTACAGGATAAGTATGTACAAGGTAAGCTTTGGGCTTTTTTTTTTTTTTTTAAGAAACTATTGCAATAGTTTATACAAATCAGAGATAAAAATAAATTATTGAGGGATTTGCTCAGCCAGTGGAAGAAACTCAAAACTGCCACGGGGTTGAGGGTTAATTATAAAGAGGGCAAAGTGGTGGTTGAAACTGTAGTTTCTGCAGGTGAGAATAAAATGGGGATGTAAGCTGCCTGTGGTGACATCTGTGGTTACAAAGCTGTTAAAGCAATAGGGCTGGCACTAACTGGAGCTTTCCCTTTCTCTCACAGAGATACTGCTCCAGATTAGAAGCCCGTTTTCCTACACTGCAGTTCACTGTAGAAACAGAGCTTTGTGGTGGCTTAGCATTCTTTCCTAGTGTGTGCCCAGATGTGGGGGCAGGGGGAGGCTGGTGGGGCTGAGGGCCCCTCTCCTGGGGCTCGCTGTTTGCATGGAAGGCTGTCCCCCAGGAGCCTCCTCATCCTGTGGGGTGCCCTCAACAGCACACCAAGCGTGCCCTCACTCTCTGCTCATATGAAGAAGAAAGATTCTCCCTGCTTTTGTGGCCTCCTGTTTACCCCTTCCTGCTTTGCAGGAAGAGCCAGAGGCAGCGCCTGTACTGGAGCTTCCCACAAGTTTCCAGGGAGAGCCTGCCCGTCTCAGACAACTGCCAGAAGGTGGCTTGGAGGCACAGAAGGATGAGGTGACATCATCTGCGAGGACAAGCTGTGGTGGGACCAACATGAGCCTTGCCTGGAGGAGGGGAGTGTCCTCGTGGGACAAGGGAAGAGCAGTGAGAGCCATTTACTGGGATTTTAGCAAGGCCTGTGACACAGCCCCCCATGGTATCCAAGTGGGTTTGGCATGGACAGGAGAATGAGACTCCTGTGCAATGGGCCTTGTGCTCAGCAGCACAAATCCTTCATTACTATTCTGTCCTTTATTGGGTATTGATTTCTCACTGCTCATGCTAATTAGTCCATATTTTTAGTTTTTTTAGTATCTTTTTCCTCCATTAGGGACTTTCCAACACACATATACTGAGTCTTTGTTAGATTTTCTTTATGCTCTGATTTCTGCAAAACATTTGTGTAGTCTATAAGTTCTGTTCCTCTGGTCACAGCACTGAGCCTGGCAGAGTTCAAGAAGCATTTGGACAATGCTCTCAGGCACACAGTGTAACTCCTGGGTTTGGTGCTGTGCAGGGCCAGGAGTTGGACTCCATGATCCTTGTGGGTCCTTTCCAACTCTGCTTATTTTGTGGTTCTGTGATTGTATCCAATTTAAACAATCCTTCACTCTCTCCCAGGCCTTGTTCAATGAAGCATATCAGGGTCTTGTGATGGCTAGAACTGATTTAAGACTAGCATGCTGCTCATAATTAATATACTGATTGTGACTGATTAAAACAAATAATTAAAAATTGATTAGAAAATTTGTCATTTTCAACAAGCACACGTGGCCACTGCAGTGCAGGTGTGCAAAGGGTTGGTGTGGTGCACATGTGTTCATGTCCAGGTAGAGGGTGGGCGTGGTGAGGATCAGGGCAGCTGTGAGTGGGTTTCCCTGGAGCTGCAGCTGTTTTCCAGCAAGCTGTCTCCTCTAAAATGGCTGGGGTTGCTCAGGCTGGAGAAGAGAAGGCTCCATGGAGGTCTTAGAGCATCTTCCAGTACCTAAAGGGCCTACAGGAAGTCTGGAGAGAGACTTTTTACAAGTGCATATAGTCACAGGACAAAGGATATTTGTTTTAAGCTGGAGGAGGGTCAGTTTGGATTTGAAAGAATGTGTGAGGAGTTTTTTATTCTATGATTTTGTAGCTTTAGAAACAAGTAGCCAGCAGCTGGAAGATGATAATTTCTGTTTTCTTCTCACAGGCCCCATGCTGTTATCAAGCCTACTGCTTGGACTGGAGAAGATTTCCATCATAGCTTTGACTGTTTCAGAGTTGTTTTGATCCCTTCTCAATCACAAGCTGATAAGTACCATAGCCTAGTTAGTTGTGCTACTTATTTTTCTCTCTCCAAATACATGATTTTTTCATGTCAGGCTGGAAGCTCCTTTAACTGAAGGGTGGAAAACCTCTGGGTAGGTGCATCCCCAGCTTTCTGGGGCTGTGTTAATGACCCCTCTGACAATGGGAATTCTTAAACTATGCTAAGGCACATGGAAAATAAGGAGGAGATTGGTGATGGCCAAACCTGGCTTCAGCAGAGCAAATCATGCCTGAAAAATTTGCTTTAGAAACACAGAAGAACGTGTTCAGAGAAAAAGGCATGATGTTCCCTCCAAAATAAGAGGGAACTGAGAGTTAGAGCTAGAACTGAGGTAGGACCCATAATTTATTTGGAAGTAAAGAGTAAAGTTGAGGGAGAACTGTTCAGAAGGTGGAGAAAAGTATTAATACTGGTACAGGACACAAGGATAATTTCAGACTTGAAGCCACATGGAAAAGTCAGAAAAAGAAGGCAGAAGAGGAGTGATACCTTGTGTAAGAAGGAGGTAAGACATCTAAGTTGTTATGATCAATTTTGGTACTTTTAACTGAAGAGAGGGTGCATTGAAAATGAGATAACAAACAGCAAGAAAAATAAGAAGTAAAAGATACACTTCCTGCTGTGGTTGCAGCAGGAAGTGTATCACAACAATTTTTTGGCTTCTCATTTCCAGTAATGGAAATTTTTTAGAAGCAGAACAACAAGGCTTGTGGTAACAGACATATAGTGCATGTGTATCATACAAATCTCACATGCAACAAGAAATAATATAAGGGTCTCATTAAAGGGGAATGTAGCACTTGATTTCTGATGCAGTTTTTATTTGATTTCTCATGCAAGTCAGTATTTTATTACTCTTTTTTTTCAACTTATTTGCAGTTTATAAGTGCCCCTCTCATCACAAAGCAAATCATTAGCATCTGAATATTTGGCAGAGGCTAGGCATCCATCAGATATTTACGAAATCATGGTAGTAATTTTTTAAAATGTCTTTTAAAATTATACCAGCTTCTTTCTAGTCATGTCTATATGCATGGGATTATCACCCAGTTATTGATGGGCAAAAAAGGGCAGTCAGCATGGGGGTCTTATTCTTGTGATGTTTAGGGGTTTGGGTAAGTTTATTTACTACTATTTTTTGTAAACCTTGGATTAATGGCAGGGGGAGTCAGCAGTGGTATTTCCTACGAATTTATACCTGGCCTGTGTGCTTCAGTGTTATAATAAAATTCCCAAAGGGGGCACAAAATGATGTGAGAAAGTTTGCTGATGACTTAGAATTAAGGAATTACTTAGAGAAACAACACAGAAAGAAAACATTTTGCTTTATATCTGCAGAGTATCTCATGATATTCAGTAGCTGGGTGGTGAAGCAGTAAATGATATGTCAGTAATTTAAACTGACTTGCCTTGAAGAAAAGGCAGCCTTGGCTTTTTTAATCTATTCCTCTTTTTGCTCAGATTGTGGATGTGGAATAAGAAGGTTCTGTGGTATCATTAGTGCAATGCTTAGAGGAGATGAAAATAGCAAGTGCTAGGAATAATGGAATTGCTAGGAAAATAATAGAATGTCATGAAAGGAATTGTTACATTGCAGCATAAATCCATTGTATATCTGTGTGGTAAGTATGACATGCAGGTCTATTCCCATGAAGAGTGGCATGCTGAAGAAAAGAGAAATGGTCACAATTTGTCATAACAAGAAAAAAACAATGAAATCCTGTGGCAGATTCAGTGGTACATGCTGAACATTGGTCCCTGTCTTTCCTTGGTATTGCATGTTGAAATTTCTCAACTCTCTTCTGCTCTGTGAAGAGTTATCCCCCATTTTGGGCTGGATTGCAAATCAGAGTTAAAGTATAAGCTTATTAACTGCTTTGTGAGGAAAGATGAGGCGGAATCTGATGTATCTTTAAGAGATTAAAGTTCAGGGCACACTTTTCCCTTTCCTATGTGTATTGTGAAAGGTACAGTTCTGCTCTTTGAGCACTGTGGATGAAAACTGCCATTGCCTTTCGTTGGCATGAATTGCACAAGCCAAAAGTCTGCTTTTCCCTTTAGGTTTTTAAACATACACCCTCTGTAAAATAAGAAAATGGAGGATTCAAACCAGGACTCATGGCCTTTCATTTTTCTGCCCCTCAGAGCTGTTTGAGGAGAAGTGGCTCTCACTCCCCAGTCCCCTCCCTGTCTGAGTCATTTTCCCCTGCTGTGCTTCCATGGGGAATGAAGTGCTGAAGACTGAATCTTTGAGTCAGAGGGTAGTAAGAGTATTTTGGTCTGGAAGCCATTTCCCCAGCCTTTCTGGACTGTCCCCAGCATGAAACCCTTATATTTTATCCCATTGTGCTGAAATGAAACATGCATGTTTGTGAACATCTGTAGGCCAGAGCTGACAATATTGACAGTTTTGGAAAACTGAAAACAAAACACCCCAAATATATCTGTGTGCTCACTGGAACAATGAGTTCTAGATTGGATATGGTTTTGTTTCTCACTCTGAAAAAAAAGAGCAGTATAGCAGTATTTAGTAAAAAGTATTGTTGGTGTCCCTGTTGGACCCTGACACTATCTTATTCCTGAAAAACTTGCTGAGGAAGTTTGAGTGTTACAAGAATGGGAGGATATGGTTGTAAGCTCTGCTCCATCCTGTGTTGTTTTGGACCCTGGCCATCAGGAAACATTTAGTCTATCTCAGACATGAAACACTTTCTCTTCAGAAGTAGTATTATGAGCAAGATGTGTAAATAATCTGTGACAAGCAGCAACTTTGTTACAGAAAGGGACATCATCCCAACTTTTCCTTTCTTTGATGAAATTTTAAAGGGAGATTTCTACAAACTATGTGCCAGAGAGGAATTTGCAAGGTTTGCATTGACCTACATAAACCCTAGTTGAACATAAAAGCAGATTAAAAGTTGTTTCACTTGCTTCAGTCACCCTTTGTACTTTATCAACCACTGATCTTTATTCTGTGTTAATTCATATATGTTTAATGCAGCATTGCAAATATTTTCCCTTGTGTCCTAAAGTATTCATAAAAATAAGGCTGGGTGACAATATTTGAAAGAGCAATCTTTGTAATTTTCTTGTCTCTGCACAGCTGTGTGTCTAGCAAGTGGAAACACAGGCTTCTCTGTGCTGCAGAGGAATGGAAATATATCATAATGCAAACTCTTTCAAAAGAAATGATGTATCCTGGAGTATCTCAGATCAGGAAAACATTTTGTTGCACAGCTTGAGTTTTATTTCAACAGATGGACTCTATGTAGGCACTTGCTTTTGTATCTTTACTAGTTAGTTTACTGAATGTATCTAATTTGGATGAAAAGTTATGTGGTTGACCTGATTAATTCCTGCCATGGGTCCATGGAGGGGAGACAGGAAAAGGACAGTTTGAAGCAAAGGGAGCAGAAAACCTTGTGGAGGAAGAAGACCAAGATTGTCACATAATCCTATGACTAATTATTCTCAAGAATATGTTTTTGCAGAAGCAGGAATGCAATATGATACCAAAGGCAAAGTAATACCTTTGAATTTGGAAGCCCAGCATCAAATCAATTGTGCAACTAAATGACCATCACATTATAATTATTCAGACACTCTTTCTTAAAGGCAGTTTTAGTATGAAATATTTTATGGTGGTTAGTGTTCGTACTTATTCTGTGAAAAAGGGAAATACTGAGCCAAGGTTTCCATAGATTGTGAAGCAGAGAAGTTCTTCTAGATTGTAGAGCAGCAACAACACTGGAAATAAAAAGCCAGCCAAATTTCAACTTGTTGATACAACTTAGAAGTGAAAAAGCTGCCCTGTGAACCAGCAGCTGGTAACTTCCTAGAACTGGTTAGCCACTTGCTGCCTACTTTTCTGGTGTTGATGTTGGATTAAAAGTAGCTAATGCTGCCTTTCTTTATGGTATTTGCTGCAATTGCTGCAGTGTTTGCAGTCATGGAACATAGTGGAGATGGAAACGAGAGACAGATTGAGTTATAAAATAGATCAGGACAACAGCAGTTTGTCTATTCTTTATTCTTCTGTTCCTAACAGTTCTTCTGGACTTTATTTTCTTTGCTGATGTCATCTCCTGGCCTCATTCCCACATCCTTCCATATTTTATATCCTCCTCCAATAAAAGTGTAATATATCAAGTAAAAGCTTTTATCAGTCTATCTGAAAGTGCTCTGCAATTGTTCCTTGTTGTAAAAGTGTTATCAGACTCTACAGGCTACAGGTGTGTAATTGCATTTTAGAAATAGGGCAGGCACAGTTGTCTCATTACAAGGGAACTAGAAGGCCTGTCTCACAACAGTCCCTTTTCATCTCTCCATGGAAGCCTCTTCCCAAAACTTCTTGTCCAAAGGAACCCAGGAACCCTGCAAGTCCTCCTGAAGAGTCATTTTTCTCCAGCCTACCCAACAAATCATGTGGTCTGCATGCTGAATGGATTGCTTTACTTGCACAGATGGAAACAAATACTGCTTCCCATGTTATTTAAAATTGATACCATTTTCTGAGCTTTTAAGGAACTTTACCCACTGAAATGACTGCACAATTTTTTCTCAATATTCATAATCTTAAGGTTTTATCATCTGGTCAAGGCAAAACTCCCTTCACATTAACAACTGCAGGCACTGGGTCCCTCATAGGACTCAAATTTGGGGCCAGAACTGATGTCTTGCATCAAAATATTCTGATTTGGGTACCACTATGGGAGAGTAGTAGACAGCAGTCAAGTTAGTGAATGATTTCAGAGTTTTCAAAGCAAGTGAAGATATCATTGTCAGATTCTTTTAAATCCTCCCTCACTTACAACAGTCTGAAACATTCATTTCCAGTGCTAATGATCACAGAGGGATATACAGTTTAAACATGGGTTAAAAAAAAAGCTTTCAATACAAGCTTTACCTCTGTCATCACATCTGTCTGCCTTTTGCCATTAGTAGGCCGTGTATTTATCTTTGAAGCCCTGTGTTTGCAAAGGTGCCCGTCATGCTCTATTAGTCCCCTCTAATCTCCATGTATGCACTTAGCTGAGAGTGTAACACAATATTTGTTCTTTTATTTTAAATTTGTGCTTTCTAATGAGTTCCAGGGTCTTAGTCTGTTTTCATCCTAAACACCCAGGATGGGCTAGGTCACTGAAACTCTATATGGTGACATAATCCATCAGGCTTATTTGAGTTTCCTTAACCTATATGCTTGTTTAAGAAAGGGGGGAAAGGGCAGCTGTGGAAGAATGTTATTCACTAACTCCAAAAGGTTAGTGAATTCTCTGAATTTTGATAGCTGAAAAGAAATGAAAACATTATTAGTATTTCTAAAGTAACTTAGTGTTAAAAGGGACTTTCCAGAAACAATGTCATAATTATGGTAAAGCCTGTGGTAAGCTGGGTACTCCAGTTCTGGTCTTAACCACATCCCACCGTGTGGCCTGATTTTCAGTGGCTGAAAATACTCCAGGGCTTGCTGGAAATCTCCTTTATTCAGGGGTTGGATGTAATCTCGACAAATTGTATTGTGATACACACTGTCACAGAAACCTTCCCTTCCCTTCCCTTCCCTTCCCTTCCCTTCCCTTCCCTTCCCTTCCCTTCCCTTCCCTTCCCTTCCCTTCCCTTCCCTTCCCTTCCCTTCCCTTCCCTTCCCTTCCCTTCCCTTCCCTTCCCTTCCCTTCCCTTCCCTTCCCTTCCCTTCCCTTCCCTTCCCTTCCCTTCCCTTCCCTTCCCTTCCCTTCCCTTCCCTTCCCTTCCCTTCCCTTCCCTTCCCTTCCCTTCGATTCCCTTCCCTTCGATTCCCTTCGATTCCCAGCTCCCATGGATGTTTTAGTCATCCTTGAGATCAACCCTGTTAATTTCAGTGCAAATAGAACATTAGTAAAGCTTAATTTCCACCAAAATCAGATTAAAGAAGGATTCTTTAGATGCTTTCAGTGTAAGCTCTCTACAGCTGTCAGGCTATCTGTCCTTTTCCTCAGAAAACTGTGCAGTGGCTGCAGACTTATGAAACTGTGATATGAGAAAAAATAAGGATGTAAAGTGGTATAATTGAGAATAGGACTTTTAGCCTGATTGTTCCAAGTTGTAGGAATTTGTGATAGCAATCAATTTATTTAAAAAAACAAAAAGAACCCAGTCTGTTTCCAATCTGTACTTTCCCCTTTGAGTGAAAGCTGTGTGCATCCTCAAAAATATCCAGGGAATTCTCTAAAAGGCTGGGAATGTTTCCTATATTTTCAGAGTTGAAAAAAGTGTACTTCTGTCTGTCCTTAGAACAAGCTGTTAAAGTATCTCTCAACCTTAGAGAGAGGTCAGGGATGATCAGTGTATTCTCTGCTGCTTCAGGAGAATGTAGTTAATCTTTATTCAGGTTTTAAATCTTACAATGACTACCAGGTTTTAGAAAAATTCTGGCTTAAACCTTGTGGATTTTTAAAGGTTTTTAATATTACATGGGAGGTGGGCATTTTATATCATAACCTAATGACCAGGAGTTGGACTTGTTTTTAATGATGTGAGACTAAGGAGGACAGGATGCCCTTGCTAACAGAGAATGAATAAATAGCTGGAGGATGTAACTTTTCATTAGTGTGGTATTTTAATGTGCAGCTTCCATGGGTAAGTATTCAGCCAGGCACCTTTGGGGATGCCAAAACACTGCAAGTGGATCCATCCACTGCTTTTTGTGGAATAAGGCAAAGATAGTTTTGTTCTTTTTATGCTACTCTTTCAGTGAAAAAAGAGCACAACTTCCATTGATTTAAACACAAAACCAAGATCATGCTTGATGATGTGATTCCTGACTTGGATAACGAATTTCTGCTCTCCCAAAAGACTATGCAGTATTCTAGTAGAAGTAACATTTGCAGGTGACATATACACAATTTAATTTTTTTTTTCCCTGAAAAGCCTGGGATTTAGTTAAAACAAGGTATCTAAAACTGATTTGATTTAGAGGCTTCTAAGAGTTGTTAGACCACTCTATACTTTTACCACATACACACATAATCTTGAATAATTGCTTCACTGTGGCAAACTAGGTACCATAGAATGGTAGAATGGTTTGGGTTGGAATGGACCTTAAAAATCATCTAACACCAACCCCCTGCCATGGGCAGAGACACCTTCCATTAGACTTGGCCTTAAATATTTCCAGGGATGGGACATTCACAGCTTCTCTGAGCAGCCAGTGCCTCACCACCCTCACAGTAAAAAGTTTTTTCCTAATACCTAATCTAAACCTACTCTCTTTCAGCTTAAAGGTTTTAGTTTGAAGGTATGGTATCATAGGCAGAATTAGCCAATACTGTGGTGTCATTCCCTTATCCATATCCTCTTACACATCCTTCAGCTACTCTTCAATATATATCCCAAGCAAAGGACCATTACTATTTAAGGCTTAACACTGCATTTATGTTTGGAAAATAAGTAATCTTCTTAACATTAACATTTCCAAATGCTTCAGTACTGCCTGTGTTCTTAGGAAAGGGCTGTATTTCTCCACAGCCTGATGTGTCACTGCTTCATTGCAGGAGGATGACTGTGGAGCCCAAGAAGGTGATTTGACAGGTGATTTCTCTGGCACCCTAGAAGATCAGGAGGGACATTCCCAATGTGCTCTGCACACCCACACTTGGCTGTTCCAGCTCAATCCAGATGGAGTTCCTGCTACACTTGGTGGAATTGTTCTGTTGGATGGTGTATCCACAAAGATGGGGTTTGTAACAAGGCCAGAACTCTGTGGTACATCCATCAGCTGAGGTTTCTCAGTGAGCTGTGCACACATGACCACACACTGCTTTTTTTCCCTCCCACGCACACAAACTCTGTGGTAAGTTGTTCAGTGAGTTGTGACACCTATTAATGTCGTTGGCCTCTGATGTTATTCGGTTCCTTTTTCTGGGGGCTGACCACAGCAATCCCATCTGAAAAGTTTTCCACCAAAGTCAGAGATCATTTTCATTAAAGCTCTCTCCAGTTTAGTCCCTCAAGCATGGGTGTCTTTCTACTCATGAATGCAAGCAGCAGAGGAAAGCAATAAATCCCTTTGAATAATGTGCCAGTGCTCCACTGTTACATAACTGTCATCCCTAACTAGAAGATGCCTATTTAGCAACTAAAGAATATTGGCAAGGATTTAAAGCATTTAAAAATAATTTTGCTGCACTCAGAATTTGGATCATTGACCCTTAACCTGAAAACTGGTTTTACAAATGTTCTCCAGAGAACATTGTGTACTTAACTTCCCCTATGAAAACTACAAAAAAATTGTATACCAAAATACAAGGATTAAGAGCCGGAGCCACGACATATTTAGACTTGGAGAGGGATATGAAAACACCTCAGTGAATGTACTTGACAGGATAATTTCATTTTACCATATACACTGTGTGACTACAAGTAAAAGCATAACATAAGGAATGGTTCAATGCTTTTTTAATACTAGAATATTTCCATGGGCTTGCAATGCTTAAAGAACTGAAGTTTTTTTACTGAGGAACATAGGGTAGCTACAAGGAGTTCATGCAATCAGCTTGTACCAGAAAGGAAAAAGCAGATTTTGTTGGGAAGGGCTTTGATCTTTCATGGAGCTGCAGGAATATGGGCAGCTGGGAGAAAACCTTATAACCCCTTTCTTAGCCTGTGGAAATCTCACTCCTGTGTAGGACTCCTACTGGTAGTGCTGCTTGGTTTGTCTGAACTTCTTGATATGGAATAATTCAAGTGAGTACTCAATATGCAGTTTTATCATCCTCTGCCTTTGGATGTCTGATTAAGCATGACTGGCTGTGATTGGGATTTTAAACACTAGCAGGCTTCCCAATTACCTCAATTATCTTTGCCCCAGGAATGATTGCTATTTCCAGGCACGCATCCTGTTGCCCACAGTTTCTCACACAGGTTTTTCTGGCACCTTTCTTACAGTAATAGCCCTCAGCACAGCAAACTACAGACTGAAAACTCTCCCACTGTACCTCCTGAGTACACTGTAGCACTGACACACTTTTTGCATGCATTTTCTAACTCTTCTGCTTCCACTCTATTTTAGGAATATTCAGAAATTTCATTTTTTTAAAGATTTATTTAAAACTATAGCAGTCGTGCATATTGCTTAGAACACATTCTATCCAAAAAGCATTTATTATAGTTTCTTCTCTGAGTAAATAAACCATCTGCAAAAGGGAGTGTATGAAAATTAAAAAAAAAAAAAAAAAAGAAAAAACCGATAAAAAATTGTTTACAGTAAAACAATTAGTGACATGTAAAATTATTTCTGTTCAGGTCCCTGTTCTAGTAGCTCTTTGGGACATAATTTATCTGCAAAACTATGGGTAAATATGAAAAATATTTTATTAATTTCAAATGTATGCCCTGTTATGTCATTTTGTAGAGCATATTGCCTAAACCATATGAGACATACCTTAGCTTCTGTGCCAAGATGTCTAGCAATATTTTGGCTTGTAATGCCTAAATTCCCATTTCCTGAAGCAAGACCTGTGTCCTAAGAAATTAACCCAAGAGAACATTTTACTTGCACTTGAAACCACCAGGAGTTGGTTTTGTGGTTTTTACTTTAGAACAGAACTTGCTTCTTAGATTTAGTCTTTAAATATGGAACTCATATGTAAAGCCAGCTGAAGTTATTGTTTAGATTTTGAGAGCCATATGCAGACTTCAGACATGCTGCAAACACATGCAAGCTGTTGCATGACAGTGAAACAACAAAAACAAAACCACAGCCTAATTTTTCTTTCAGTCATTACTAACACTGATATCCCTTTTCTTCCTGAGAGAAATCCATGGGGAAGTATTAATAGGAACATGCTGTTGGTTAAACATCTTCAGATGCAAGCAATAGCCTTTTAACCATGGATAAGCACTAAAAAAAAAAAGAGTATTAATAATAGAATTCAAAATGACCAAGAAAAGGCATTACAAGCCTAAGATAGGAAATGATAGTGAATTTTCAGAGGGTGTCATTTTTGAAGTAATAAAATCTTCTGTTTTCTTGCAGAGTAAAACAGAACCTGTCTCCCTCTGCTGGTCTTCAGAGAGAAAAAAAAAGTTTTTAGATACTAAATAACCTCTGGCTGCAATTTTGATACAAATTACCAGCTGTTCCAAATTAGCTCTTAAAACTTGTTGCCTTCAAATATATAGAGGTCTCCTTGAGGCTATCAGTGTCTTGATTAGCTGAGGATTGGTAGATTTTTTTTTAGTGTTTAGTCTGGTTAGGCTTAGTTTCTCAGCATATTTAATATGATTTATTTAAGAAAATATAACAAGATAAATATAATAAGATAAAAGCTGTTCTGTCTTTAATTCAAACATCACTGAATCTAGCAGCTGTGCTAAGAGCAGCCTCATACTGAAGTTGTAGATGTAGTTGCATGATTTTCTTTTCCTGCATAGTCTGAGTTGGTCTACTTTTAAATCCAAACTTTGTGTTGCAGTCCACACCCCAGTGAACAAAATCCCGGGAATTTCCACGCTGCACAAAGTGGGTGTGGGTTTTTTACCATGTTCTGGTACATGGCATGGATTCTGTGAAAAGGTCTTTGTCCTTAGCAGGATATGCTCTGTCTTCCTATTGTCACAGGAAGCACATTTGTCCTTTAAATAATCCCTGTGCTCCTACTAACAATTTGTCATTTACAGAAAGGACACTCTAACAATAGACATCAAGTCGATTCCTTCCAGTTAGTTTAAGGCAAGCAGCAATTCCAGGAGCTCAAGGCACTCACCTGTTAAGTTTGGGGGGGCACATAAATGCATTTTATGTTGAGAAGAAAATTAAAGACATTTTGTCTTTAAAGTGATTTGTTTTAGTTTGTTGTTTTGTTTTGTTTTTATGAGGGTATTTTGTTTTTGGGTTTTGTGTGTTTTGGTTTTGTTTTGTTTTTTACTTCCCATGTGTTATAGTCATCACAACACATTTGTTAAGCTTTGTTATGTGTAGGCGTCCTTTTGATCTCAGTATATTTCAGGCTTCCTTGTATCCAAGATTTTGTTTAAAAAAGCATCTACCAGTGACAGTTTGTCATATTTCCAGTTAATACCAGTGTCAATATTGTTAGTTACACAAGCTGATTTGGTCTTTGCATATGTTGTGTGTCAGTTCTTTTGGGATGTTTGACTATCAGCATAGAAAGCACGGCACTTACTCTCACCAAATATTTAACCAAATTCTCTCATTTATTCTGTCTGTGGTATGCAATTTAAATTGTCATTAAAATGTTATGTAATAAATTGTAGTGGTTTTTTACAAGACATAGTTTTACCAAGTGAGAATATCATAGTTTTTATCCTGGTTTTATCTCCTGAAAACCGTCAGGGCAACTGTGTCATTTGGTCTGTGTATCACAGAGAAGACACACAGGAACAAGACAGTGAGGCTGCCGAGACACTCACCTTGTGCAGAGCTTTTACATGGGCACATTAGGAACTTCCTGTATGAGGAATACTTTAAAGCTGGCGTCATTTCTGCATGTGGGAATGGCTAACTTGTAATCATCCATTCCTAAGCAGGTCTGCAGGCTATGCCATTGTTCCCTTCTTGACTCAGCTCTCTAGGGAATAGTGTCACTTTGCCTGGAAGCTGAGCTTCCAAGGCTAACCAGCTGTCTTTCTTGAAGGAGAACTCCTGTGGCTGCCCAGCTGTGGAGAGGCTATGTGGCATTTGGCCTACAAATGCTGTTTCTAAAACTGGCTGGTACCACTTCCAGAGTGCACCTGATAATTGGTATTGGGTAATGTGGATGTAGCTGAGAAACAATGAAAGCAGAGGCCAAAGTGCTCGTGTTGGAGTTGCTCTGCAGTGCAACGTGCTGGCCTGTATCACAAATAGTGTGGCCAGCAGGATTAGGACAGTGATTGTCCCCCTGGAGCCCGCACGGGTGAGATGGCACCTTGAATCCTGTGTCCAGTTCTGAGCCCCTCAATTCAGGAAAGACATTGAGGTGCTGCAGCTAGTCCAGAGAAGGGTGAGGAAGTTGGTGAGGGGTCTGGGGAACAGCTGAGGGAGTGGGGTTGTTTAATCTGGAGAAAAGGAGTCTCAGGGGAGACCTTATTGCTCCCTACAATGCTGAAAGGAGGTTGTAGCCAGGTGAGGGTGGGTCTCTTCTCTCAGCGACAGGACAAGAGGAAATGGCCTGGAGTTGTGCCAGGGGAAGTTCAGGCTGGACATCAGGAATAATTTCTTCACTGAAGAAAGTGTTGTCAGGCACTGGAAGTGAGTGCCCAGAGAGGTGGTGGAATCACCATCCCTGGAGGTGTTAAAGTGCCATGCCTGGCCATGGCACTGAGTGCCACAGTCTAGTTGACAGCATGGTGTTCGGTCAAAGGTTGGGCTCAGTGATCTGGGAAGTATTTTCCAACTGTAATCATTCTGTGACTCTGGGAAAGCAAAGGAAGGAATAGCACACTCTCTATTCAGTGTGGTAATATGAAATCAGTGCCTATTTAACATGAAGTACCTTCAGAATAACTTTCAAAGATGAGATAGTGCTAAAAAGGATAGGCTTAAATTATTTTTTTGAAGTGTGGAATAGCAAGAAAATTTTTGACAAGAAGGAAATTCCAGGTAAAGGCACAGACAGTTCGTACAGTTAGAGTGACACTGATAGACAGGTTTGATAATAGTTTAAAATTCTTCACTAATCCACAGAATGAACCAAGTAATCTTTCCTATCTCAACTAGTAAGATTCATATTTGACCTACTGTCACATATTATGTAATAACATGGTGGATGTTGGTCAATCAAATAGCCATGATCATGGAATCATAAAATGGCTTAGGCTGGAAGGGACCTTAGAGATATCTCATTCCAACACGATCTTGTTGAAACAGTTGGGTGTGGCAAGTGCCTTTTGTTCAGACTAAGCAGGTTAATGCTCCTTTACTTAGCAATTGATGAAACACAGACAAATTGTTATCCCAGGACTAAACCCTGTGGCCAGTGAGTCATAGGTGCAATTGGGAGCAGTTTAATGTGACCTGTGCGTGAAGGGGAAAGCAGCACAAACACCATGGAACTGGTTTGCAGCAGGATCCAGCAGAAAGACATTGTGCTCTGTAAAGCATCGTTTATGTGGGTCACTAAATGATTGTGCTCCAAGTACAGCGCTCTCCTGGTCAGGATCACCGCAGGAGCCCAGCAGAGGAGGTGGCCAGGACACACGACTGCCAGGACAAAAAGTCTAAAATGCCATCTGAAAAGAAGGTGGATTTGCATAGACCATCTGGAAAGGAACCTTGAGCTTTCTTTTTTTGAGTAGATTTCTTCTACTGATGCCCCACTTTGTGATCAAAATGGGAGCAGAATTTGCTTATTGATTGTCAAAACAGGAATGTCATTAGAAAGGATTGATTTGTACTCCTAATGACTGTCAGCATGAAAAATTCCTGATGGCTCAAATCACAAGGGTAGTAAGAACTATGGTAATTTTTTTTAATCTATGTGATTACAGTCATGTCTGTGATGATTCTCCAGGAATACATTTTATGTCAGTCTCCCAAGTCCCCATTTTGCTCCTGTTGAAGTCACCTGCAAGGGCTTTCATTGACCTTAATGGTGTCAAGTCAAGATCTATCCAATAGAAAATGCTTAGATCCTAAAATGATGGTTATATATATCCACAGTAAACATGTGACAGCCAGCAATGTATTCTTGACTAATTTTTGATAGTTCATTTATATTGTAGCTTCTAAACAGATCTGTCTTCTTTTCATGTGTCTTCTATGCTTCATTAAGTGTTTTGTATTTTTCGGAATTTCAGTGAGCTAAAAGTGCAGAATAAAGTACCAACAGGCATAAACTGAATACTTCTCTTATTTTAAGTAATCCCTGAGGGGTTGGAATATAAAGTTATTCCCTCTGGAATTCTTTTACATCTACATTAAAAATAATACTGCTACGTTTAAATGTCCATGACAGCTTTTTATTTGATCTTATGAAAGGCCCATTGTCTAAACTTTGTATGAAATCCCACATGCAATACTTTAGGGCATACCCAAAGCATTTCGTTCTTTTGAAGCTATTGTGAAGGTCAAACCAAAATATTTGGTCTTTCTGAAACGTCTCGGTATGTCAGGAAGGTTGGAGTTGACAACAGGAATCTGCCCTTGCCGGCCAAGTAGTTTCTGAAGTTAGTTAAGCAAAATTCTGTGTTGCTCCAAACCACCGGGGTCGTCCGCCGGCAGTCGCTGGAGATGTTCATCGCTGCAGCCCAGCCCCCCGTGCTGGGGGCTCCCCGGCTTCCCCAGCGTCCCCGCCGCGTCCCGGCCCTTCCCCCGCTGCCGGCGGCTGAGGAAGTCCATTGTGTCCGCGCCGCGGCTCAGCCCCCCCGACGGACGTTTCTGGTGCGTTGGGCAAGTTCCCAGTCATGCCGAGCATTCTTGGGAAGATCGGGCGATAAGGGGAGGAAATGACGGAGAGTCACCCCAGCGCCACCCGGCCCCGCGGCCCCCCCACGGCCGCCCCGGCGGGACGGGCTCCCTGCGCGGGCCGGCGGCGGCGGCGCGGGCTCAGGTGAGGCGGCCCCGGGGCCGGGCCCGGCGCAGCGCCCGCCCCGCCCCGCTCCGCCCCGCGCGGCCGGGCGGAAGTGAGCGCAGCGCGGCGGAGCGGGGGGAGCTGCCCGCAGCCTGGAGCGCTCCCGCCGGGAGCAGCAGGGACGAGGGGAAATGGCCGAGGTAGGCGCGGGGAGCCCCGGGGGTCGGGGCGAGCTGCGGGCCCCGCGCCGGGCCGGCCCCGCCCTGCCGGGGGCCGCTCGCTCCGCTCCCCGCCGTGCCCCGCTCCGCCCGCCCCTCCCGGGGGTCGCCGCGACCCTCGGCCTCCGGGCGCTGCCGCCGCCGGCGCGGCCCTGACGCGGCCCCGGTCTGCCCGCGCTGCCGGGCGGCACCTGCGAGCGGCGGGCCCGGGCCCGGGGCAGCGCTGTCCGCACGGCCCGTCCCGTCCCGCGGCTCTGCGGGCTCCCCGAGCCGGGCGGCGGCAGCGCTGCCTGCGGGAAGCGCTTCCAGCCGGGAACTGCGCGTCTGGAGCGCTGGAGCGGCGCCGCTCGGGGCGCGGAGCCGTCCGGAGCTGCTGCCCGTGCTCCGCAGGTGCCGGAGGTGCTTTTTGGACCCGGGGGTGAAGTCTCCGGGGTGGCGGGGAGCTGTCACCGGCACGGAGCGGGGAGCTTGGGAGGTGCCCGGCGTAGGGGGCGCCTTGGCGGTCGCTGCAGACACCCAGCAGGTTTACGTTTCCTTTTTGATCATCACCTTGTTGGCTTTGGACAGGGTTCGCGCGTCGCGGGTTGGTGCGTTGCTGTGGTTCCGGAAAAGTTGGATGTTTACAAAGCTCATCCCTGAACAGCTCTGCTGTTTCCTCCGGGAGCTTTGCCGATATTTCTAGCGATACATGGAAGTTTGTGAGTGCCTTGCTGTTCTTGGCTCGGTCTAGCTTATTATTCTGTATCAACACAATAAAAAAGGTGTTCTGCACCTTTGTTAGCACACGTAACCTCCCACTT
The DNA here is from genome assembly GCF_027477595.1 of Haemorhous mexicanus. Lineage (NCBI taxonomy): Eukaryota > Metazoa > Chordata > Aves > Passeriformes > Fringillidae > Haemorhous > Haemorhous mexicanus. The sequence goes on along the minus strand of NC_082346.1, from coordinate 16,166,826 downwards.
CAGCTGTGCTGTTGTTGCGGGAAGGATGTGGTAGCAAGATCCAGTCAGAAGCATTGGGAAGAAAAGGAGATTCTGGTGGTCTTTCTACTCATAGTATTACTTACTACAAGCCTGAAACTAGAGCATAGCACAGTTAAAATGATTTGGGGTGGAGGAAAGATGCAGAGGTTTTAACCGATAACATTGCATGTTTAATGCAGATCTCTTCCCAAAGGGAACTGAAAATGTAAGAAAAAATGTCTGATGTTTGTACAAGATGTTGTGCAATACTTGCTTTGAATATAAGCTATGTTCCGAGTAGTAGTGATGGATGATTTATGAAGAATCCAAAGGGGAAGCAGAAATGGGGCAGGGGAAATGAAATCAGACAAAAGTATTTTTTTATATGGCTGTGTTGGCTTTGAAGGCAGTTGTGTGCTTCATTCTCCCAACCCTGAGAGTGGGCCTGTAAAAAACTTTATATATCTGGGAGAAAGAGAAGTTGCTTAAATTGGCCTCACTTGGCACGTTTGTGGGAGGGGGAGAAAGGGATTATAATTCCCACCTAGTTCTGTTTGGGTTTTAGGGTTGTGCTTGTTCTTTTGTAAGAGCAAGTTGGAGCAAAACTGGTAAGAATAAGGGGACAGTGAAAGAAAGCTGAGTAGAAGATAAAGGCAGAGGGAGAGGACACAGGCAGAAATGACAAATACTGGAAGTTAAATGACCTTCTGGGGAGAGGATCACAAACCAGACAAGCAATAGGTTGTTTAGTGTCTCATCTTCTTAAATGGTGTGCTGTATTTGAATATTATTTTACGTCTCTTAGAGATGATTGTTTATGAAAAATACAAAGCAGATCTCAGGAAATATTTAATATTTTGATTGATTTAATAAATTAGATTTGTCTTAATTACAGTGCATTAGTAACCCTGATTTATGTACTTGAGGTTCCTCTTTCCTGTGGGTTATTGCTGTTGTCTCTGAGAAGTCAAACATAAAGGTTCATGAGGACATATAGTCATTGAATGGAAATTGATGATTTAGTGGTTTTTGTCTGACTTGAGTCACTCTCTGTGTACCAACAGAGAAAACTGAACGCCTTAAATGGAAAGTGATGCATTTCAAAATGTCAAGTAAAAAATTACTTTCTGATTCTGTGTTCCTTTGTTTCTTGCTTCTCAAACCAAATTGAAACTGGTGATATTTCTTACTCAGTGTTGCTGTTGTATTTGCTGCCTAGCTGGAGACACTTGGATGAAAATGTTGTTTAAGGAATAAAAATGCTGAGGTGATGTTTTGGAAGGCTTTTTCTTGTTGTTGTCTTAGGCTTTGATGTGGAACCAAAACCAGACGGTACGGGGTTATTTAGAAAAATGAATGCTAGATTTGAATTTTATTAGAGCAGGCTTGCATGTTGTTTGTCTTTTAAACTCTTGAACAATCTTAAGGCTGCTTTATGGGAGCTTCAAAAATTGCAGTGGAGTAGCACTGATGGGTAGGCCAGTTGAAGTCCAACACTGACATGACTAAAATTGATAAAATATAACATCAGCCTTAAAGACATGCAGGTAAAGATCTTCCAGGTTTTTGTTTTAGAAGTAATGCCTTCTAGTGTCTGCAGTCAGTACAGAAATTATTTGGTGTTTATTTGTTTTCAGGGTAATACAACAAGTTTAAAAATGAGAGAGTGCTACACAAATGTAAGTTGTTTGCTTTATGGATGTGTAACTGTGTAAACATATAGTTCTATTTTAAGTAGAACATGTGGATGTGTAATTAATTACCAGGACCAGAGTTCAGTCTTTATCATCAATAAAATTAGTCATCTATTACAGCATCATCCAGCACCTTGGTAGGCGAGGAGGTTGGTGTGATGTAACTTTGTGAGAAGAATAGTGAAGTTTTTCCTGACTGGACAGGGAAGGGAAGGAGGAAATGTTTCAAAGTGTGCCAGTAATGATAAACCTCACTTAAGCCATAAAAATTTTATAATGAAAAGCTTTCGTCAATGCTCACATAAAAGAAAGTTATGAGAAGCATTCCTTCAATCTGTAACTTTGTAGAAGTGCAGCCTGAAAGCATTTCCTTAGATTAAGCTGTCCAAGTGGTGATCACTTCAGAGGGAAGAAATGGAAGTAGGAGGAAGAAGGTATGTCTGCATCTTTCCTATAACTTGTCATTTGAAGTTACAAACCAAACATCACTTACAGAAACCCAGCCACAACTTGCAGTGTGTAGTGTGTGAGGACCTTGTGCTGTTTGTGCTAGGGGAATGTCACTGGTTCAGATCTGGAGGATTTTTAGTGCGTGGTGACCCAGAGGAAATAATTGAGGTTGTAGGCTTCAGTGTTGTAGTTGATGTTTGTAAGGGACTGATCAAGAACAGGTCATCAACAACTGATCTGATCTTCTGCTTAGGTTGTGGTCCCAGCAGAGGAGCAGAGCGTGGTGACAGTGCTGTTAGAAGGTGAGAGCTGGAAGTTTATCTGAGTTCAGCATCCACCTGAACAAATTCCTGATGAAAAAATTCGTCAAGAGTCTTGATCTTAGAGAAGTTACCTCAGGATTCAGGAAGTACTTGAGTGCCAAATTAGTGGAGACTAGAAGGGTATTTTGAGGAAGTGTTTGTGTTGGTTTAGCTTTTTCCTATTTGCATTTCCAAAGCCACCTTTAGAGACGAGATAAGGATGAGATGAACCTTTGGTCTGAGTGTAGCCACCCTGTTCAGTTCTCTACCTATGTACTGTAAAAAACCAAACCCAAACAAACCCTGTAATTGTTACATCAATACATGTGATAAGCATTTAGTATTTTCTAATGGATAAAGCCCAGAGGTACATGTGAATGGTGCATTTTTCTGTCAATTAGTAATCAGCAGCTCTGCTCCATCTCCTGTGAATATGAGGTGTGTGACTAAGAAGCATCTGCTGGTTATATCTGAAACTGTGCAAGTTTCCTGCCTGAAGGGAAACTCAGCTGCTGAAGCAAGTGCTGGAAATAATTTGGCTACTGCAGCAGAATTGCATTAGGTTAGACTGGTAGGGTGCTACTAATACAGTGATACAGAGTTAAGTCTGGGTCACAGCTGAGGTGTCAATGTTTCCTCCCCGTGCATGTTTTTGATGTTTTGTTGAAGGTGTATGTTGTGCACTGCTGCACAGCGAGTTAAATAGGATCTCTGTGGGGGAGGGTTGTTTTCATCTCCCTGTGCTAGCTGCCTCTTGCATCATGAGCCTCCTGCATTTTGCTGTGTTTTCAGTGTTTTGTGACATTAGGAGGATGTCTGCAGGGCTTAGTTCAGGCACATAATTTAGGAAGAATTGGGATTTTAACATGGTTCTCTCCCTATATTGCAGAATATTATAAAAGTATATGGAAGGTGTTTGGGCACCTGTGTCGTGGTAATTGAAGCAGACAGCACAGATGTTTCTTTCCTCTTTCTCCATTCTACCTACACTAGACACTTTCTGTAGCTTTGATAAAATTGGATATGTAGTTTTAAATGTTGTTTGTCTTCATTTAGTACCACTGGGATCAGGATTAATGCAAGTACTAGTTTATCTACATGCTCCAGGTAATTTGTTATGCTCTCCTGGGGTCAGGCCCCACACTGCATGAATAACTAAGGTCCCTTCCAGCTTTAATTGTTCCATGAAAGTGATATTCCAGAATAAAATTACTTTGCAAGTCAGGAATTACTGCACCAATTATTCAGCTGGGGAATCAAAATATTTGGGACAATGACCTCACTTAAAGAATAGGAAAAAGCCTTCCCTTAAGCCAGCAGCTAATGTTGATTCTGTGTGAAAGTTTGTATTGCCTGAGTGTTTTCAAGAGGCCTTTGAAAAGCAGGATTGGTGGAAGGATTGTGTACGTCAGGGTGACGTGGAGAAAAGCACCACTTGGGAGGTGTCTGTAGAGCAAGGGGACCAGTACAAAGGTTTTAAAAGCAAGCTTTTGAAGCAGGAGGAGTGGAACTGAAAGCATAATTCTGTAAGGAGAAACATTGCAACAGAACTAGAATTCCTAGCCTTTGTCAAACAATGAGGGTAATAAGCTTGGCTGTAAGGCATGGAAAAAACTATCTTGGCCAAGTGCATGGGAATGAGACAGCCTGGGATGCCATCAGTTTCATTCTTGCTCTTTTCTGGTACCTGCACCCAGAAAATGCTGGGCAGGAACAGAATAGGAGGATGCTATTAAAGAGCTGAGAACAGGATGGGGGGAAATACAGGGATGCAAAGTTTGGTGAGTAGTTCTACCACTGATGAAACCCATTCCAGGCTTCCTGGTGATTTGTGTCTTCTGCTGATTGGCTTTAGGGATTTCTTGCCGTGATTCAATCATTTGTAAAGTTTATCCTGGTGATAAATCTGCAGTGTCCAGTTGTATGAGCTCATGCTACAGTTTTCTTCTAGCTGTGACACCCAGTGTTCTTGGCAGGGTCAGGGTTTTTGTTTTTATGAAACTTACATGGAATTCAATTATCTTTATTACCCCAATCTCTTAACAGACCTAAGTGGAGTGGCAGTTAGGTTCAAAATTTGAGCAGAAATGTGCTGAGGAAGCTTGCAAACCTGCTGTACCAATCTGCATGTACCCACATCTACTGATGGAAGGGCTTGCAGTGGCCAGTGGTGCAGAGCATTGCAGGGAAGAGTGTGAACATGGGAAACACATGACCTGTGGGTATCTGTAGCTGCCCTCCCTGAGATCTGGCTGGAACATCATTACAGATGCATCCATGCTTTGTCTCTCTTGAAACATTGATCAAAACCTGAAGATTCAAATTTACCACCTACAAAATGTGCCACATCTACTAATGATCTTCTCTACAGTGTCTTGGGTAAAAATTGATTTCAATAGTTCATAAATTTTTATAAGCAGTGAAACAGCTGAGGTTGGATTTTTCGAGGGATTTGTTGCTGATGTTGAAAGACCTTAAAGGCTGAGACTTCCTGTTCTAGTGCTAAAAACATCCTATTCTTGCCTAGCCCTTGAGATCAAAGGTTTTGTGATGAAATTGTACTTTTTAGGCGTCAATGAAATTTCAAAATCAGAGTGAAGAGATGCGGTTCCTGCTTAGGTATTTATGATCTGAATTATTTGAGCAAAACAAGTGAGATGAGTGTTGGTTCAGGGTTTGTGCCTAATTAAAAATTGCAGCTTTATTTGAGCTAGTGAAATTGTCTTTGAAGGTTCTATAGATATGAGCTGAAACAAAATGGATTCAATTTTCTGGTTAACTGTGTTAATCTCATTTGTAAGGACCACTTGCTAATTTTAATAAAATGACTGGATTAGAGAAGCTATCAAGTTTTTAGTGGAAAGCTAGTGGTAGAACTGTATAGCTTTAACACTGACCTTTCAGAACTGTTTGTTATTGAGAAACCCCCAGTTTAAACCTAACATTATTTAAAAAGAATAGCAGCTTTACTTCAAGAAGTCATGTCATGAGTATGTGCTCAGTTTTTTTCTCAGTTTGTAGCAATCTGAATGCATCTGGCAGAGAGGGCTTCTGAACATCAAAGTTCCTGTGACTTTTTTCTTTCTTTTTTTGCTAAGAAGTTTTCCTGCTGTGGCAAATGTCTGGCTATGAATTCCTTTGCAGATGATTAATATTTTCCACAGTATATTACTGCTGTCATATTTTGCTAAGTTTTCCCTGGTTTCCCATAAAACTGCTACTGTCTCTGGTATGCAGGCAAGATTTGTTAATTCCTAAGTTAGCTATGATCCAATGTGAGGCAAATGCTTCAAGTATTTTTATTTTTGGTTTCTTTAATGGCAAAATAACCTCAAAGTTACTTTGAAAATTGCACTTGTTTTGAGGAAGCGCTGGCTACTGTATGCCAGAGCCTTACTTTATAAGGAATGCAGGAAATGGCCTGACTTGTTATCATTGCTTCTGTATTTAGTGCTTGGACTCCAGGGAATTCGTGTGCACTGATTTCTGATAGCTATAAAGTACTTCTTGTGAAGAAATTAGCAAATAATATGTTCTGTGCTTGTGTAGAACAAATTATAAAAAGGGTATTACAAGCCTTGGGTGCTTTAGAAGAGAAAGCTGTGCAACTCATCTGGAATAGAGAAGAATGGTGACATGTACGTGAGCAGATGGTGAGATTACCTCTGCTTAAGGTAAAACGATTTATGTCTGCTGAAGTCATCCCTTGCTCATTAAGATAGGAAACTAATTTTGCTTTTGGGAGTCTTTGTCCTGGTGGAGATGTAATGTCCTATATTGCTTCCCTGAAGCTTCTTACCAGAAAACTATAAATTCCTTATTGGAAAGAAATTTCTTCCTGCTTCCATTTTATCTATTTGCTAAACTAGTGCATTTTTGTTTTTTTAATTTAAGCCTAAGTGAAAATCTGGTTTGCAATTCAGTTCCATTCCATGTAGAGGCTTTGTTCTGAAGGAGATGGTCAGACATCTTGCAGTTTCTTGGTTCTTGAGTATTAATAAGTTTTCTTGCTGTTTTTGTTTTTTTTTTTTAATAGTATTTTACTCATCTGAAAGAATGAGTGATGTGCAATACTCAAAATTATATAACAGTGCACAGGTACTTGAGTGATCAGATTAACTTTAGGCTCTAAACACATTTATGTATAATTGTTACCAAGGAAGTGTTGCTCTTGCAGAAACTCTGCTAGACCAGAGCCAAAGGGGTCTGCAGACTCCTGTCAGATCCCAGCTGGTTGAGAAGGAAAAGACTGCTCCAAATTAGTGAAATCTGACTGCAAGAGACATTGCCCTTGGTCAGGGCTGTAGATAAAAGGTGTGGCTGAGGTTTTAGACCCACTTTTAAAGGAAGCAGGTGGGGTTCTGCTAGAACAGTGGAAATGTGGTGACTTCACCCAAATATGCATGCGTCTCTTTAATTTCAAAATTAGGGGACAAGTAAGTGGTGAAGGGGATTGTTTTATCACTTCTGAATTTCTGTTATAATCCCTTCAATTGCTTCTGGCTTTCCTTTAAAAATAAATGAAATGTTTCTCACGTTCTTAGAGTGCTTGGCAAGAGGAGCTCTCTTGAAGGTGAACAGATTGACAGCTGAAAACTGGTTATTACTGTTACTTAAAATAGTGTGCAGCAGCTCAGATGAGAGCAGTCCTAGCTCTGTAAAGATCACTTCTGGGTCTTCAGTGACCTCCAGTTGTTGCAAACTTCTGGTGAGTTCCTATAGCTTGGTCAGTAGTGGTTCAAGATTCCAAGATTTGAACTGAAACTTATTTTTCTGAGTGTTTGAGGAGTTCCCTGCTGATAGATGATCCTGATGGAATTTGCCCTTCTCTTTGTAAATGTTGGAGAAGTTTAAATTCTGCTCACTCTCTGCCTTTGAACTTAAATGGCTGCAAAGTAAGAGGTTCAAAGGGAAGTTAAACTTATGTGAAAAAGTCAACTAATGCTGCATGGTTAGCATTTAAAAGGAGGTCTGTCAGTGTTTTAATCATGTTTATGCCTAGGGAGCTTTTCTTCTGATGTATTATATGAATTTACAGCTTAGAATTGGCATGCAGGATGAAGTTTTGCCAAAACTATTGCAATTTCATGCGATTTTTTGTATCAGGTTTTTTTTTAATGTCAGACTGTTTGAAAAAAACCTGCAGTCTGCTTATGAAATTTGATAGAAATTTATACACTGACTTTAGGAGTTTCCCAAGGACAGGATTTAAATACAGCAATCATATTATGTGTATGTATGCTGTTGAGGCTGTCTTACAAAGAATAAGGCTGAAATTCAGTTTTTCAGATAACCTCTAACAATAACCTTCTATCTTGGGTGCTGGAAGTCGCTGGATTTGTCAGTGCAAGTGTGCTGTCATAAACTGACTGAAATACAGCGCTGTAATGTGAAATTGTGAGATAAACAAGCAGTTACTGCATGACTGGGATTCTCTGGATGTTGTGAGTGAAGGTGCTGTGGTAGCTGTGCCCCATGTTTCTGAGAGCCTGAGGAATGTGTGTTTATCTGCAGTTGTGACTTTGTGGAACAGTGACTCCTCTTGTGAACAGGAGACTCCTTGGTGATATGGAGGTCAAAGCCATTGATTTCAGCAGACAAATAAGGCTTTTTTTTTTTTCTTTTAAGAGCTGGCTGTTGTTTTTTTATATAAATACTTTGAAGATCGTATAATTTTTTTTTTTTTCATCTGCTTAAGAAAAAAATCACTTGTAATTATCAAGTAGCACCTGAATGGATTGATAATCTTGTAAGTTGTAGCCCAAGCAGTTCTGAATAGTCTTGGAAAGTATGATTCTATTTTATTTTTTTTTTAATAAAGTTCAGGGGAAAGTCCAGCTGCTCTTTAGAATCCTTAGGCAACAGCAACACTCTGAAAACTGCAAACTGCACTTACCTCAGGCTGCTGCTTTTGGAAAAGCCAAGTAGGAATTCTCAAGAGGACTTTGTAAGTCAGGGTGTTCTTGCATCTAGAAATCTGACGTAGCAGTTTAAACCAGCTGTAAGTTAATGAAGAGATTAAAGCCAGCTTAGCTTTCTAGACAGTCTGAGAAGGTGGTGTCAAGTATATGAGACTTCTCATTAGGATATTATCTGTGGCTGTAGGCTTAGAGCATCTACAAAATACTCAGTACATCTTCAGGAGAAGTTTTAGTAGGATTGTCCTGCTAACAGGAGCCTAGTAAATAATTTTAGGCCACATTTGTGCCATTAATGGCACCAGAGACCTACATTGTCTGTAAAGGAGCCCAGCAAAGTAGTTTTGGGTCTTTAAAATTTATTTCCTGATTATGTTTTATGCTGAGCTCTGGAGATAGGAAGCAGACAGGACAAGACTTCTTCCTTATGGCAATATTTATGGTTTTAATGGGTGTCAAACTCTGCAGCTTCATATACTGTACAGGAGAGGCTCTGTTGTCCATTTTTTTCTGTAGACTTCATCTGTGTTGAGTATTTACATCATTATCCTGTGGCTTGATTCATACCTGTAACTTCCAAAGCTCCTCCTTTATGACTTTATGCCCCAGGACTTGAGTTTTGTGGTTTTCAGGGTTTTATAATTCTGTTAGTCTGTCACTGCTTCAGTCTTTCTGAAGACATCCTCTTTTGTGTAAATCTTGTCTTGGTAATTGTAGCATCGTTTCTGATTTAATTTTGGTTTGTGAAGGGTTTCTCTTGGATTTGTCTTCAGACTGAGCTGAAATGTATAGAACCTCTTATAAAGATGTCTGTCCTTCACACTAGAAGCCATTGAAATGAAGTAGATAAAACAAAAGCTTGGCCAGACTTAAAGAATTTCAAGAATCTGTTATAAATCTGCTAAGAGTCTTGCTGTCTGTGTGGGGAGTCCAGAGAAATACAGTCACTTTGTTTGAAGCACATCTCACTGGTTTGATTTAAAGAGGGGAAAAAAAAACCCTGTCTAAAATCCAAACCCTTCTAATGGGTGTGAATTGAAAGAGAACATAAAGAATTTTGAGTTATCTGCCTTAGTTGCTGCAGAGAATTCTTAATTTGTAGATTATTGCATGATTTAAACCCTGAATGATTTCCATCTATAAGGCTCATCTAGTTCAGTGAAACTGTGTTTTAATGAGGATTGCTGATTATGTAAGCCTCCTAGCAGAAACTCATTATTCCTGATTTTTATCTTGCTGCTCAGTGTGCATACTGGCTGTTGCTGGAAGACATCTTATCTCCTGAGCTCAGACCCTGCTGTGTGCAAAAAGCTGCAGAATAAAATAAGAGTAATGCTGAAAAATAACAAAAGTTCTTGTGGTAATCTCTTGCAAGATTATTTTAGTAAAGAATCTGCATAGATATTGATTGTGGTGAATATGGGAAGTTGTATCATAGTCCTAAACACAAGACTGGAGTTGGAGAAATGTAAAATACCATTTTCTTGGTGGTGGCCTTAAGCAAAAGTGACCTTTTGGAGTTTTTTTCCTTACCTAGTAGTGAGTGACACTTCCTGTAAAGGGCTGCTAAAGAGATTAGTCAATGAGCAGCTGTACTTAAATAGCTTATTTTACTTGTCCAAGAAATATCATTTCATAGACATTATTTTTCTTGTTAAGAGGATAAAGTACAATATTTTCCAAAGGAAGAGAGGTCCTTCAGTGTCATTATGACTGTTCCAATCATGGTACAGCAGTTTGAAAGGTCTGGTTTTGTAATCTAGTGAAGTAAGGTGGAAGTCCTCTTGATAATGTGCTTTATCAATGCTATATTTGTGTAGTCTTTAGAATGACTTCTACTCCCAAGATTGCACCTGTGTAATTGCTCCAGTCTGAAAACCGCTACCTGCCTGAAGGTGCCTTTTGTGTGCCTTGGGTCCAGTGGTGCCAAAAGCAACCAAGTGCTTACTAGCACCAGTGGGCAGAGTAAGAAAAATCAGTGGGTCTTGCATAATTCAGTGACCATGAATTTATTTGTGTGGCTTCTTTTTAAGGTTGACACTCCCTCCCCTCAAATAAACAAAAATTGGCCTCTTCAAAATTTTACATCCTTGGTTTCTGAAGGACACGTGCCCCTCTGTCAGCTGGTGGTGTGTGGCAGTAGTTGTCCATGTATGATTTGTTCCATGTGTTTCTAATGTTTCGTTTCCTTTTCAGGTCTGCTAAATCCGCTCTGAAGCCAAGGGTGGACAAGCAGTGCAAGGGAAGTGTTGCTGCTGTACATGGACATCTGCTCCTGCGGCATGGCCCAGATATCCAGCAGCAATGGATTCAAACAGCGCTCCTCACCTTCTCTGTCAGCCCCAAGGGCAAAAGATGTGGACAAAGAGGAGGCACTGCAGATGGAAGCTGAGGCGTTAGCCAAGATGCAGAAAGAGAGAGGTATAGCTGGTCATAAACAAACCTTTCATTCTTTAAGCAGCCCCAGACAAAAAGCACAGACTCATAACAAGCAGGACCATGATCTCATGGTATTTCCAGAGGCTGATGCCAAGAGCATGGAAGATAAACTAAGTACCATTGACATAGAGAAGCTTACTCATGCTGAACTAGAGAAACTGCTGCTGGATGACAATTTTGAATCTAGTAAAGTACCTACGTTACCAGCAAGTCCTATTTTGAGCCCATCTGTGTCTTCACAATTTTATCTTGGGCCCACGGGTCAGAGGAGACAGTGGACACCTGGAATACCAGCACCTGTGACATGCACTTTACCTGCTATTTACACCTCAGCTTCTTACACAAAACAGACTGGTGTATTTCAGAATGGATTCCATCCAAGTATGTCGTCCTATCCCCCTAGAGAGCCTATTTATCTTGGTCTTCCTAGACAGTCACAATACATTTCCTACCCCCTGGCAGCTACCATGCCTTTCCATCCACATGGAGGCCTACCTTTATACCCTCCAGTGCTCACACCTGAAATGGCAAAAGTATTTGACAAAATTGCAAGCACTTCTGAGTTCCTGAGGAACGGGAGGTCGAGCACGGACCTAGAGATGACTTCCATAAAGTCTGCAGTGTCCAACCTGCCAGCCTCAGAGAGCTGTGGGGATGTCAGTAAATTCGACTGGCTGGATTTGGATCCTCTGAGTAAACCAAAAGTGGACACGGTGGAGACTCTAAACAAGGCAGAGGGTGATGGAGAGAGGCCTTCAAGTATGACTGCTGAAGATCCGTGGGATGCTGTTCTGTTGGAAGAAAAGCTGTTACTAAGTTGTCATCTGGAAAGGAAGGTTAATGGGAAATCTTCTGGAGCCACAGTCACAAGGAGTCAGTCCTTAAACATGAGAACAACTCAGCTTGCAAAGTTACAGGGCCAAACATCACAGGTATGTCAATCAGTATCTTGAAATTGCAGTATAACAGTGAAGATTAATGGCAGTATTTAAAGACACTTGAAGGTCTCTTATTGATTTTGTGTATTACTTGGCTTGAGCAGTGACCAAATAATTTGATGTTATGACATATGGATTAGTGCTATTCAGAAAATTGAACAATACTACTGAATTATCTCCCAAAATACCTTTGCCCTTGAGTAATCCTTCCATATTTACTGGAGAAATTGCTGGTTTTCACCTCAACACTCCAGTAAGAAATAGAAATAATACTCAGCACAACAGAATGTCTAAATCACATTGATAAATATTTCAATTTTATGAGCAATTTTTACATGATACTGTGAAATAAAAACGTGGCAGGCTAAGCACTGAAAGTTTTATCTTGCCTTTTACAAGACCACAGTAATTTTCTTTTGTGGGTAGAAAGCTTTCCTTCTGTGTAGAAATGCTAGACAGAACTTTTGTTTTTGTGCTGGGTGGTAGAGTGGCTGTTGGGTCAGAAACACTGTACTGCTCTAGAAGAAGGCAAACCATCTTTGTGTGATGTCACTTTTATCAGGCAGGGCAAAAAGATGTTTGAGAGATTCTTCTCTAGGATCACTTTAACAAAACATTCAAAACCAAACTCTAAGCAGGGGCTTTAGTTATGGCACTCCTGTCTTTAAACATGGAGCACATGCAGTTTGTGTCAAAAGCAAACTGTGCAGCAGGTGATCAATACTGTCACAGTCTCACCTGCTTCATTACACCCCATTAGGGCATCCTGCTTTTTCCCCAAGTCCAATAAAAGAACTGTAGGTTATTGAACTTTTCCTATACTTTTAATTCTTTCTGTGATAATTCCACCACACCAAAAAAAAAAAAAAAAAAAAAAAAACCCAACAAAAAAAACCTAAAAAAAACCCCCACATTGTGTTTTGAAATATTAGTCAGCTCACTAGAAAGTGGATATGAATACTTCTGGGTTTTGGGGTTTCTTTGGAGGAGTGCAAAGAATAAAAGAGAAGTGGAGAAGTTTTCAGTGGAAAAGCCAGCACCCTGGCAAGTGTGATAATGGCCAAAAAAATTGTATTTGTAGAAACTGGTTAGAAAATGGGAATTAAATTATTTGTTTGCTTTGGAGACTTTGGCTTACAGCTGTTTTAAATCTTAGGTGTTGTTTTTCTAGGTGTTTTTAATAGGCCAGAGACATGCCATAAAAAACCAACTGTTATCACTCAAGGATATTTTCCAAATAATTCCTTATGTCTTCCCTCCCCGCTCCCAAACTGGAGGAGGTTTTTTTGTCAGAAATAGGAATATTTACTAGACTGTGGCCTAAAGGGCTGTGTAAATTTCCATGGAAATGAAATTTTTGGCCCCTCATTTGAAGGATTTCCTGTTTTTTCTGGGTTAGGTGTCAGTATTCTGCCAAAACTTCAGTAGAAGTTGGAGAAGGAATAAAAACCACCCTGAAACCCAAAAATTCCATTTATCTCTGGTTTTGTGCCATGTGTACAGCTCTTGGGTCTGACTTAATTTTTTTTTCCCCCACTTGCTGTTGAGCTGTGATGCTTTAACTCTGTTATTTAGTAGTATTTGGAGAGGCATGTAAATTTGGGCTCTACAGCAGTTTGCTTCTCAGTTTGCTTTGTCACCTGGTGCTGTGTTTGTCACATTTTTCAGTCACCAGTTTTTCAGTGCTGGTTGGTTGGCTGTAATTAACTCCTGGCTAATAACTGGGCTACAGTGGATCAGTGCTTCTCACATGTTGTCTGTAGGAAGTAATGTTTGACTGTTGCTGAATCAAATCTTTATACATTCCAGGTTTTTTCAAGAATGTAGGATTTCAAAGGGTCTTTCCTGTTGATAAGGTCCAGTCTCCTGCTATTTGCATGTCATGTACTGACTACTGGTTCATAAATGAAGTTCAAGCTCTGCCTTCACATGTGGTCTTTTCTTCCTGCCACTTTTGATTTAAAGGCTGTTCCAGCTCCTCCTCATCAGTCATCTGATTTTTTAGCAGAACACATTTGTAACCAGCTCTTAGCAAATGTTCTTTCAGGATGGAACAGCAGGTACTTAAGATGAAAGAATCATTTTGATATTTACCTCAACATGTTACAAGAGATGGTGACTTTCTGTCAGCTTTCACTGCAAGCTCTGTGTGAGAGCTTCTCTTTGCCTTTTTTATTTTTTTGAAGATGACTTATGAGAATTTTAGTTCTCTGTGTGAGAGCACAGGGTACCACGTGCCTTGTACATCAGCAATAAACCCTCATTACAGGCAGGGCCATCCTGCTTGGTACTCTTTTATTTATGATAGCACCACAACAGCAATTCTGTAGGCAATTAATTTTTAAGTCACCATCTTTTTCAAACAAGTTCTTAATTTGTAGCAGACTTCTGCAGTGAAGGCCCAATTGAAGGTCTGAGATTTACTTTGCACTTTTGCTCCTCCACTAATGTTTTGGCTTCACACTCCAGTTCTAGCCTGTGTTATGAAGGTAGGTGATGATACAAGACTCTGAGTTACCAGGGTTGTTTCTGCTGAGTTATTAAAGAAGAAATAAATACATTTAAAGAGTAGTCTCTCAATTGGGTATCCTTGAAATATAACCTGGATAGTCTGTCTTTTGCCTATCCTGTGTTTCTACTTTATTTTCTAGTTGAAATAATTTTCTACTTGGTATAATAAGAAGCTGAGTTATGTAGCCTCTATTTTTTGGCAGTTTTCTTGTATTTTACCCAATTTACCCCAGGTTTTTAAGTCTTACATCTTAACAAGTCGGGATCATTCCCCTGAAACCGTTTCTGCAAAACTCAGTCTTGCTGCCCCTTAAGAAAAAAAAATAGTATTTTGATTCTATCAAAACTTATGACTATCTGTTTAATGCCTGAATCAATAGGTTGCTTTGTTTTGGTGAAGTATTTACTTGTATCTGTCCTTATGTTTGCCAATTTTATGTATATATTAATATTTGAAGTAACTATACATTTAGTATTCCCCCTTAAATACTTGAGTGTTTGTCACTCATTTCTGAAAGCAGAGGCATAATGCATCATTTTATCTTTTTTCATGTGTTGTTTTCTCTTGCTTTCCACAGAGCTGCTGAGTCTTGTGACTTTGTATACTCACAGAATTTTATTTAACTTTACTTTTGTTAGTTTATTGGGGTTTGGGTTTGTTTGTCATTGTTCAGATTAATTGTTTTTACAGATCACTTCTATTTTTGCAGCCTGTGCTGACATGAACTATTTATCTCATTTGGCCTGAACTCCTTTCTTTTAAGTTATTTCCTGTTTGACTGATAGCTTTTGCACCTCCTAGATTGGCCCAAGTGGAAGTTAAAGAAATTCAAATTTTACTTGTTGCTCAAAACCCATGTGAGTCCAGTGGGTTTAAATAGAATTTTTAGTTTTTCAGAGCTTGTTGTCCTGAAATTATTTTCCCAAAAGTGATGAAAAGTTAATGTTGAAGTTCAGCTGAAAATAAGGAGGTGTTTGCTGTTCTTAATTTTCCACCAGGAGGTCTATTCCATCATTACATATTTTTAATAACATGAGGTTTCTCTTCTTAGCCAAGTGTGACCCTGAGGTGAACCATGGATAACCAAATCTGTTTTTTTTCTTTGTTCATTAGATTAGAATTTATTATTAACCCTGGCTAAGCTTTCATGTGTTGACATGCCTTGCTAGTTCCCCAAACTTTGAATTTAACAGTAGAATAACCTGCAAATTTTCCTGTAAGGAATTCAAAGTGTCACATAGTGGCATAAAGTGGTGTTTCATCACTGGTGTGATTTATTTAAGTAGACCCCTTGTTTAATGCTTTCATCCTATTTGTAGTATTCCTTAAAGAGTTTTTAAATAGAATTTAACATCTGTAGATGCAGCTTCTTGATTTGCAGTGGCTGAGTTTGGTGTTGAGTGCCAGCCAGCAGGTGATTAACCTCCCTCAGGGGTATTGGCCTTTCCCTGGGTATGTTCCCTGCCTCTTTCCTTGAGATTTTTGGTGGTGGTGCCAGTGCTTAGAGTGTGTTTACAGATACAGCTGCACAGCTTAGCAGGTCTTGTGAGGTTGCCCAGAATTTTATGTGATAGAACTTGTCTGAGATGTTACAATAGAGGAACCTGTTTAAATTTAAGGAATTATGCATGCTCCTGCAGCTCATTTCAAGTTTTGTGGCTTTACAGCTTCCTGTTCTGATTGTCTCCTGTGGTATGGCTAATCCCCAATTACACAGAATTTGCCCTTTCGACTGATCAGTGCTCATGCAACCAATATTTTAGCTGAAATAACTAGGTTTAAGTGCAATTCAGGTGGCAATTATAGGTTGTATCTCTTCCAAGTTTATGCTGTACTGCTTAAAGAAGTTAATTTGAAGGGAAAGAAGTGCTTAAAGGAAAAGACCTGACAGTATGTGGCTCTCTCAGATTTGACCCCTTTTCTGAGAGTCTAATTTAACTATATTGTCTGATACACTCTAATGAAATTAGCTAACTACTTGGGCTAATAATTAATAACCCACATACTAGTTAATTTATTCAAATATGAATAAATTGTGGTGATTTTCAGTAAAATTGTAGTGCAGTCTGCTTTTTCCTGGCCTTGTGGTTGGATTACAGGTTTCTTTAAGCATTGTAAGATCTTGGGGTGAAAGATGTAACTGGTCATGTAACTTACTCCAGGGAGGATCTGGCAGGAGCTTCACAAATCCTTCAGCCTAGGGGTGGCTGCTATACTATGGACAGCTGAGTTCCATGATTATTCCAACTTTTTTCTGCTTTTTGCTCACTCCAGCTTTTGTATGGATCTGTTGTGAATTGGATCAGAAAAGAGATACAGATTTAAAATCTGCTGCAGTTATGTGTTTGTTGTTTTGGTTTTTTAAGTTTATTAGAGTTTGCTGTTTGAAAGTGCAACTCTCTTTTAGCAGTTGCTTTTTGAATTGGACACCTTAAAGATTGTGGTTTACAGTTTTGGGAGGTGACGGGAGCATTTGGCATAAGGAATTAAAACAGTGGTAAGTTGATTCCATGGGGTTAGTTGTAAGTTTCATGTTCTGCATACTATTTCCTTCCAGTGTTCAACTTGTATTTTGCTGCTTTGTAGGAAGAGAGAATCATGGGCACCAGTGATATGTAGTGGTTCTTTCTGGAACTACGCTGAATTTGAATTGCAGAAGTGGAGGAAAAATGTGCTTTTTCTCCATCTGTGGTTCAAATCCAAATGCAAGAGGTCACTGCTGAGAGCTCAGGAGCTGCTTGCAACTTAATATTAAGTGATAATGATGCTGGCAAATAAATGACCTGCTGTCAAGGAGTCACTGCTATACTATATAGAGTATACACAATCTATACTTTTCAAGTTAGTAGTGATACATGGTTTTCTCCATGTAGAAGTAGACATAAAACTAATAGTACACCTCAGGATCATAAAAATCTGTCATCTGCATGTGGCTTTGCTGGCTTTAGGAATATGTTTGCAGCTATTTAAATCCTGTATTATCTTTGAGTTGCAGAAAGACAGTGGGACCACTGGCACGCTGACAGAAAACGTGCTTCTCCAAGCAATTGAAGGGCAGAATCAAGAGCTGTCAGCTTTTTCTGAAGCAGTTACAAAGTAAGAAATGGCTGAATATGAATTAACTTTCAGAAGAGGAAAAAAAAAAAGCTAAATGATTCATTTACAGTTAGCTTGACAGGAATAGTCCTATTTTTTTTTTTTTTCTTGATGGGATAGATTTCAGTATGTATCCTTTTTCTTATCTCAGTTTTTCCTGGTTTTGTCCTGGTTTGTTTATTTTTTTTCAAGAATGCAACAGAATTGTTAAGATCTTCAGTGCTAAGATTATTATATTATCATATGTCCTCTTTCTTATTTTGGTCCTGTGACTCTCACTTTTTGTTGTTTTTATCCTTTTTATCCTCAAAGTATTTTTCTTTGTCTCATTGTTTTTTTCATTGCAATTTCTGTTGAAAGAATTTGAAGTGTTTTTTTTTTTTCCTTGTTAGCTGAGACACCTCACAATGTCCTATCACTCTGTGGATTTCCAACCTTTAAATACTTTTATTTTTGTTGCTTCCACAACTGGAATTCTGTAACATAAAGCCTTTAAACTTGTCTCTGCCTTTATCCCTAAAAGTCAAGTGAAGTTTCTTAAAGGTTGTGTGGGTTTTTTTCTTACTGTCACAATTTATTGAGATTAGTTTTTTTGTGTTTTTCTTACTACAAACTACTCTTGCCTTTTTTACTTCTGATATCAAAATTCAAGAAATAATTGGAGGATATAGAGATCTATAGCATTTTTTTTTTTTTTTAAGCAGGAATGTTTGTGAAGTGAAAAGAAAGCTCCACAAAAAAAATGAAAATTCATATATATGGGAAACTTACTGATGATGATTAGGACAAAGCTCACATAGGATAGGCTTGTTGCAACACTTTCTGGTTAAATCTAATTGTTACCCTTTCTTTCAAGACCCAGTGTTTAAAATACTGATGCACTTTCAACTGGACAGCTCTTGCTGGAGGATCTTGCTATTGTCCAGAATCAAGATGATGAAATAAATTATCCTTATAGAGTAGTTCTGTTCTTAATCTCCTATAATATTACTGAGAAATTGGCAGAAGTTTAAGGTTAAATTATTTTATCCATGTTAAATAGCAGAAGTTTAAAAGCAGCTTTCAAAGTATGGCTTATTCTCTTGTAGGTAAACAAGGTTCTATGCTGATTGTGTCCTAAATAAAAGCCTTTCCCTCAATTAAGGCCTCTTCCTCAACTTCCATAGCTTGGAATAGGTACCTTGGAATAGCTACCTTCTGCATGGTATCTAAAT
This sequence comes from Haemorhous mexicanus, assembly GCF_027477595.1. NCBI lineage: Eukaryota > Metazoa > Chordata > Aves > Passeriformes > Fringillidae > Haemorhous > Haemorhous mexicanus. The sequence goes on along the minus strand of NC_082346.1, from coordinate 16,148,263 downwards.
TCAGACAAGACTTCTGAAAGTTGAAATGTGAAGAGGCTTGTTGTTCTTTTTTTAATTTTTTTTTCAAACTAACTTTTCTAAAATACTGTGGATTACCTTTTGAAGAACTATTTTAGAGCTTCTGCAGAAGTTGGATATGTCCTGTAAGAATTGACCTATTAAACATTTTAAGCTATGTGGAAAACCTGCCTAATTATACACTTAAGATGTTTTTCCTATCTAACTACTAGTTGTATAATTATTGTGGGCAATGTCCTGTTGAGAGTAGAAAAATTAAATGGTGCTTTGCACATGCAATTTAGGTAGAGAGCCAAAGGTAGTCTTTACTGTTCTGCCTTGTGGTTATTACCATGTTCTTTTGCTTTAGTCTTGGCCTTCTCCATTGCAATGTTTCTTTTCTTCTTCCAGATTGAAGACCAAGTTTCCTTGTACTGATCAGCAAACAAACCCAGGTTTTGTGCTGAGTCCAATCATGCTGCAAAGAAATATAAGTGGGGAGAGTGCCAGTATCAAGGTTTCAATAGAAATCGAAGAATTCCAGCAGCCAGTAACTTTCACATGTGATGGTATGTTCCTGCTTCTTGAGTTGAGTTTGCTTGTGAAAGGCTGAAAACTCAGCCCAGGACAATGCCTTTCAGTTTTTGTAATCCCTGGGTCTCAGGGGCAGGAGTTCAGGAGTTGTTTGTGGGAAATGTGGAAAAGGGAACTGAGGAAAGGACTATTTCTGGGTCAGTGTCTCCATCAGAAAATATTTAGAAGTTAACAAACTGAAATATTGATTGTAAAAAGGGAAAGTCCAGCAAACTTCCTCTGTCCATAGCTGGATGGAATAAAACAGTTTTTCAAGACTTTTTATTTTATAGTTATTGAGGGGATAATGACACCAGGACTGAGATTTTTAATGTTTAATTTTCATTTCAACACTCCAACATATTTTAAACCAAATTTTTGTAGGCTATCTGAAAATTCATGCAAACTGCTGCTGGAGAATAGGAATAAACACTAAAACTATATATTACTTGCCTTCAATACATGCTTATGAACACAAACACCTAAATAATACTGTTGCATGTGCCACAACTGGCTGTCCCAGTTTTGTGGGTAACCAGGAATATTGGTTTGGGGTGGACCTTTGAGGTTTGCCTGGTTGTACTACATAAATTCATATTCTCTGTGCAGTCTTGACTGCACAGTGGTTTTATTTGTAACTGCATGCTGTCAGCTTCTGGCAGTTCTGGCTGATAAAATAACTGGTAATGAACTTTTTTGCCTTTATGCTTCTGTCACTTGTGAGGGTTAACATTTGGATCTCATCTGCTCACAGTGTAGATGCTTCAGAGCTGGTTGTTCTCGAAATATCTGGAGTTTTTCTGTTACTCACATGACCTTGCTGCTCTGTTGGGAAAACAAGCTCTCAGTGCATCAGGGTTTTCATTCTATATCCATTTGCTGGACCTTACATTTATTCTGTGACTTAATCTTTTGTTAAGAAATGAGGTGGACTGTAAATATAGCCTGGGAAGGGTTTCTACACTTAATCCTTAAGACTATACTTTGCTAATATTACAGGCTTAATCCTTTCCTACAGAAGGCTTTGGTAGGGTAACTAAAATGTTAGGACTTCAGCCCTTTATTTCTAGTGTTTTTTGTGACTAGCTTGGCATGTGTTTTATGTTCTAACCCAACATACTTTCTTCTTTACACTTGTTACTCCCATTTTGCTGAAACTAATCACAGTTAAACTACTTGTCTTCCATAGCTGGTGAAGGGTGGGTGTGTGACCAGCAATGAGGGTATTTAAAGTTATTCTCTACCTTCAGTTCCTTCTCTTCTTGGTCAAATTGTTACATACCTTGGCATCCTGATGCTAGAGCTGCTTTACTTCAGTGTGGCTTTCAGTCTTGCTCAGAAGGAGCTGCAGCCTCTCAGTGCTCTGACAGCTGTTTGTAGAAAGGACTCAGGAGGGAAATGGATGAACTTTAGAGCTTATTTGGATTCATTTTGCATTCATTTGTTAGACTTTGCATGGAAGTTTGCTCTGTCTGAGCAAACATTGTGTGTCAGCAAGAAATTAATGTCTTTGAATGAGATGTAGGGCAGGGAAAAGGTGGTAACATCTTTGTAGTTTTCACAGAGCTGGCAGGCCTTTGGCAGTGCAGCCTGTGAGTACAGCACAGAAACTATCCCTGCATGAACTATCACTGCATCTTTTTTCTTTATCAACTCCCAGATATATTCTCTGCTGAAGGTAGTACAGCCATTTCACCCCATAAGTTAAACAGTCTTAATGACTTCAGGTGTTTCTGAATTTATACTTCCCATCATTGCTTGTTCTTGAATTTCACAGTTATTCTTCATATGTACTCATATACATCTGTGCTTGTAATAATTAATCATTTGTTAATGAGATGAAGCACATATGTTATCTTGTGGAAAATATTGTGGCATTACCTCTCTGTATCTACCATAGTAGTAATATTTCTTTCTTTAAAAAAAAAAATTGAGAAAATCAGGAAGGTCCCTAGAGTGGGAAAAACCCCCTCTGTGAAGGTACTGACAAAATATAAAATTGCTTTTATACAACAGGTTTTTTACAGAATTATGAGGCACTCTGATATTATTTGCAAATTATATGAATGAGATAATCAGAAACTAGGTAGGGAGGGCTAGAGAGCATTTTGAATTTAAGCATTTGTTTCATTCAAACTTATCTGTATTTTTAGTTGGTGACAGCTGGTGGCTGTGGGGGAATGGATTTTGGGTTTGACTGGGATTATTTTTTTGCTCTGTAGATGCTGGAGGGAAAAGAGACTATTTTCCAAAAAGCATTTGAAGCCTGATGCAAAAGTACTGGTAGCTAAGAGCTGCAGTTTGCACAGGCTTGGTGATGCTTACTGGGATCTGTTCTGTACTAACTAGAAACTTCCCTGGACAAGTGGAAAGGAAAAAGGGGAAAAGGACTTTGAGTAGGATTTGCCTCAGCTGCAGCTGATATTCAGTTCCTCAAAAGCCAAGCAAAGAGAGGAGTTCAATCTCCAAGACTTCAGATAGTGTTTTTAAAACTGAGAGTGCCTCTGGGATCACTTACCTATTTGAAGTCCTTGTTAAATAGGGCAAATTTATAATAACATTTTAAAAAAGAAAGAAAATATCTATCCTCAGTCCTGCAGACTGTGTTTGTACTTCTGGTTAAGTGACTACACTGTATCCTAACTTTTAAAGATTTTTGGGGGCTTTTTATAATGGCAGTAAAATTTCATGAGCTACCTTTCTTTGTGGGAGAAAAGTGAAGATGTCAGACAATTAAATTTAGGTGATAATAGAAGTGTAAAAGTCTTCTCTACAAGTATAAAAATCAATTTCATTAAACAGCTAGAATTTGTGAGTGAAGAGTAGTTAATATCACTCGCTATTGATTTGTATTTAACTTTTAGATATAATTTCTTTAAACAGTGAGTTCCCCTGTTGAGCTTATAATAATGCAGGCACTTTGCTGGGTGCATGATGACTTGAATGAAGTGGACATTGGCAGCTATATCCTGAAAGTCTGCGGCCAAGAAGAAGTTTTACAGAAGTAAGCAAACTCTTTTTCATTAATACTTAATTTCATGCTTTTTTGTGACACAGTTACTGGAAAGTGTATCTCTGGTGATTAAATGTGTGAAAGAAACCTTAAAAATGAAAGGGAGTCACTCTTTGCACAAAGATCAGAAGTTTTTGGAGTTGCTTTGGGATACAGCAAAGTAGGTTGTCATCAGCTCTGTTCTAATGCAGATGCATGATTCTAGAGCATTCCTGTATTGTAGCTTTTGACTCCTCTTCAAATCTCAGAAACTGAAAAAAAAAGAAAATATAAACTGTTTTCTAATAAAAATTGTGGTTTGCAGGGTTTTATTTGTTTCTTGGTTTGATTTTTGGTTTGGTTCTTTTTGTTGTATTTTTTCTCCAAAACCAATGGTTTAAAAAGCCCCATTCTGGGTTAGAACGTTTGGTTTCAGTGTGGTTAGGAGCTTTAGGACAAGTGCAGGTATCTGCAATAGTGTATCAAAACTTGTGCAGAAGTAAAAATCAGACCAAGGATGGCGTGGAGGTCGATTCACCATTGCCTTACTTCCTGACAACAGGTTGCCTGGAATATTTGGTGTGATTTTTGGGCAAGCACTGCTTTGGTTGTGACTGTGCCTGCTTTTGTTTCTCAGCAAGCACTGCATAGGAAGTCACGAGTACATCCAGAGCTGCCGGAAGTGGGACACGGACATCAGCCTGCAGCTCCTGACCCACAGCGGGATGTGCAGCGACCTGGCACGGACAGTGAGTGCTCCTGGTCTGCAGGGGACTGCTGGGCCCTGGCTCTGACCTCCTGGTCTGATTGACAAAGTAGCATGCCTGCCTGCTGTGGGAAATGCTATCCTCTTATCCTGCCAGGAAGTGAAATACTTTACTGAATTTTCACAAGGCAAATTACATAACTATGGGTAATGCCTCTTCCTACAACCAAGTATTTTATACCTAGGAAAGGTATGCTAGCAGTGGGACTCAACTTGAGGCTTGAATGAGAAGGAACAAATTTCAGAGTTAAATAAAAGTTGGGAGCAGTTTTTGAGGAGAGTTTAGTTAAGGGTGTATCAGGCCATCAAAGAGGAAGGAAGGAGTATCTGGTATCTGCATCGTTGGGCACTTGATGGCTGTTCCTTCCCTCTGTCCCCATGTGAACACATTTCACAGGCTATTAAGTAGTTATTTCTTTTTCCCATTGAAGAGATCACCTTGTATGTTTCCCCTTCAACACCCCAGGTGTCAGTAATTAATTCTCTAAAACAGTCTGCATGTTATAGAGAGGTGAGAACTTGACTTAGTACCTCATATTTTATTGCAGGAAGATGATGACAGGACACCTGTACATCTAACCAAACACCTCTACAAAGTAGAAAAGCCTTTCAGAGAACCTATCATAAGGTAATGTTTTGTGGTTATTTTAATAATCAAGTGCTGATCACTGCTGAATCCCTGACCAAGGTGGTGTGGTGTTCTGTTCTTGTACTTGTGTTTCAAAAGTTTTATTTCTTGCAGGTCTTCCATTGAAGAACTTCTTGAGGTGTATCACAAGCAAGTAAACATAGCCCTTAAGAATGAGGTAAGGTTTATTGCTGAACCAAAAGTAGCCTGACCAAAGTCACTGGTGAGGTAGCTGGTAGAAAGACTTGCAGGTTTTCTTGGGGAATCTGAGAATGTGAGCAAGCTGTCAGATGTGAAATTATAATCATGGGTATTTATATTTCTGTTCTTCTTTTCTTCCTGGCTTTTCTTGCAAGCCATTTATTACCTGATAATCTCAACTAGAAATGTATCTTCCAGGTAGGTCCTGGGGTGCAAAATAACCTCTGCCCCAAACATGCTGGAAGAGGTTAATTCAGGAGAATAGGGAAGAGGTCTGAATTCTGACCATGGCTGTTATTGACAGCCATGAAGGATGTATTTACTAACAGATAAAAATCTGCATGATAGAGAGCAGGAATAGCTGTGTACACTGGGAGTTAGAACTGAAGCATGTTTGGAACATACAAGGAAGTTCTGCAAAGCTTAATAATGTCTTATTCTGCATTATTCAATTAATTTAAAATACTCTGACAAAAATGTGTCTGTTTCAGTGTATGACAGGTAGCTTAAAGCAGCTTGGATATTAAATAGTTTAGAGTAATATGCCATCTGCAAAAGCTTATGGATACAACCTGCTCATTTCTCAAAGGAGAAGCTGCTTTTAACTGCTGATAGTAATGTGATTTGGAGTCTTAAATGCTTAAACACTAGATAACTGTGTTTCTTAACCAGTCTTGAAGTGAATGACTTAATTGAAATACTTTTCATTTCCACTATCTTTGTTTGCCTCTCCAGGAATGCAGGCCTGAACAAGCTGCTGTCTGCTATTTCCATACTCCCTTAATATTATTTCATTCCCTTGCTGGTGATTCACCACGTTCTCAAGGGTAGTTTTGAACACAGTCTTTTTGTAGAGGAGTGAGCTGTTACTGCTCCCTGCCATGGTGGTGCTTTCGTTGCTTTGCTCTTGCAGCTGCTTCAGCTTCTTTGTTTAGCTGTGATTTCACAGGCTGAGATGAGGAATGCAAAACATCTGAATTCAGATTTGTGTTCTACCCTTTGTTGAGCTTGTAGGAAATTGAGCTTTTTTGAGGTTGGGAGATGTAGGTTGTAGGTGGTGATGATTAGGTCCAAATAGCAGCAGTTCTGCATTTGAATTTTTTACTCCATGAAGTGAATTCCTTTACATATTCAGTAGCTGAAGATTGCTAATCCAAGTGAAGAAGGGTGGTCCATAAATTGCACGTGGGCTTTGATTCCCCATTGTTGAATATTCTGGAGATTATCAGTTGTCTTTTTATTGAGATTTGAGTGCCTGTGAGGAAAATAGCAGTAGAAATTTCTCTTTCCATGTCACAAAGAAGCTGTTACCTTCAATTTGTTAGCTTTGGAAGAATGGCTTAAATATTTACAGTGTCTTCTGACTTCTGTGGTTATTTTCTTACCAGAACAGTTAATTGTTGCCAGGTAGCTCTCAATTTAAAACTTTCTGATTCAAATGGCTTCTTTGCTATCCATTTGTAGGAAGGCCACAAGTTTATGTCTGGGAGAGTGGTGGTTGGGAATCAATTTTCATCTTAGTGAGAGGATATTGCAGTAGTTATTCCTCTTACTTAGTTGTAAGTGCTCAGAAGTTATTGTGAAAGAAACCTACTTTAAAAAGTAAACTATTATTTTGAAGCAAATATTTTAATTTTCTACATGTGTTCTTTAAAATTGGGTGAAGACTTTCCTTACATTAAAAAACAAACCCCAGGAAACTTAGGATAATTCAGATTTCACTCAAGTGGCTTTTCTTCTGTTGGAAGAGTAGAAGCAAGAGAATATTAAGAGCAGCTCAACTTTGTCTTATGTAGCCTACAAAAATAAATTAAAGTGAAGTAAAAAGGATTAGTTCCATCATGGAAGCAGTACTGTAGTGTTAGTAGTAGAAGTGTCAGTGTAACTTAAACCTGTGGGCTGAAATTGAAACACTGCTTCTTTAGCATTGTTTCCTCACACTAATTGAATATTCTTTTCTGAACTGCACTTTCTTTTTAGTTCATGAGGGAAATTGAGCTTAGTATCTCATTAGAAAATAATTGTTTGCCAACAGTTTAATAAAAAAATGGTTGGGAACTTCCTAATGTTTCCTGGCACCCCATCTAGAATCTGTACTACTCTGTTTTTGGCATTGATAAGGAAGTTCTCAATACTGAGGTTTTTCTTTATTCCAATCATTCCACCAGAGTTTAATATAATGGAGATGTGCATCTCATAGTGATGTTTTCTTGGCAATTCATTAAGAAACATTAAAGCAATACTGGTTTTCACAATTGTGATCAGATCAATGTGTTCTCTCATACATTCCTTATTAGAACCAGCATAAAGCAGTAGATCATGTAATTAAGACTGTCAGAAAAATCTGTTCTACATTGGATTGTGTAGAGACTCCTGCAATAACGGAATCAGTGAAGAGGCTCAGGAGGGCTGTTAATCTCCCAAGGATTAAACATGCTGAGGTAAACTTTCACTCTATAAATTCCATGTTTTAACTGATAAATTTTATTTTGCAGTCTTCAGTAGCTGGAAATGCTAGCAACAGTTCTGTCAGGGTTCTGTTGAGATTTTTTGTTGGGTGTTATTTATTTATTTATTTTACTTGACATCTTTCATTTACTTTGACATCTCTCTGCTGCATTAATAGCTTGCTTTGGGAGTATTTTCCTTTTCTAAATAGTGACTGTTTAAAAACTGGTTTTAAAGTACTGCTTTCTGGTTCTGTAACTAGAAACTTGTGTCACAGCAGATGCCACTAAATCTGAGGGGAACTGACAGGAGCTCATGCTGTCTAAAATTAATGCAGTTATGCTTTAAAGGAGGAATTGACATCATGTATTTTCCCAGTAGTGTTTGTGACTAGCAATAGCATCTTAAAACTCTTAACTGTTCATTCTCCTGCATTCCTGAGCATAAGGACAAACCCAAAATCTCTCAAACAGCCCAGAATTTCATGATGCAACTGCCTTATAATGAATGGTTCAGTTGAGCAGGACAGTCTCAAGTCATGTTGTCAAAAACAGTCATTAAGTGGAGAAGTGTGCAAATAAAAAAGCTAAATAATCTTACAATGCTATTTCTGTTGTCCTGCTGCCTTACCAGAGTGGCAACTCACATGATGCTCTGTTTGCTTTTGGCTTCATCAGCTCAGTGATGTGTTTATAATACTGAGCAGAAGACAGATAAATAGAGTTGTCACAAGAACTAAAATTCTTACAGGGAAGTGCAGAAGACATTAAGACAACGTAGTAAAATATTGCATATAAATATTTTTTCAATGTTTGCTTTTTGGTAGGAGAAAGCTGTAGAAATAATTAGATTACAGTGTACAAATAGCTCCCAAAAATAACATTGCTCCAGTAGAATTTGAAAAAGGTGGGATTTTATGAATAAAACCCTGCCATTATTTTATGATGGACATTGGCTTACACAGTAATGTGTATGAAGGCATGTAGGACTGCTTTCAGAAACAAAAATGCCATAAGTATTGGAGACTGTTGCATTGTAATCTTTTGTAAGCTATTGTTGATTTTATTTTTTTCAAAGTAATTCTTTGTGATTGGAAGAAGTGACCCTGTTTTTGTAAGAATGTGAAATTTTTTGATATTCTAACTTTAGTTTGAAGATGCTCAATTAGTACATTGGAAGTGTAAGGAGAGTTTTCATCTTCTGCAGCACTTGTGGCAAACTTTGTAGCAAGTTAGGAATTCACTGGGGTTTGATTTTAAACCACAAGCTTAGTTTTCATTAAAAATTTTAGTTTTATCAGGACTTGAATTGGGCATGAAACACTTGCTGATTAGAAGGGAGTGAATTCCCATGATTTGTTTGTCACCTCTTGCTTTCAACATTGTCTTTGTTGAGACTAGACATTGCTGTGATGTTGCATCAGGTTGAGACTTCCATTTTAGCAGACCAAGAAGCAAACAGAGATAGTAAAAGTAATAGTCCTTACTGGTCATTTTCTCAGTTGTTTAATGGTTTTTTTATTCAGTAAATTTATAACTCTGCCAGCAAAAGGTACCTTACCAAATGCCACAAACAAAACAACAACAAAAAAGCTGTTTAAAGCTGTTCAGATTTAAATTGCTGGTCAATAAGCTAATGACTTCTGCTTTCATCCATAACAGCCCTGAGCATGTTTTATCTCTGCCTAGAGAAGTTAAATTAGCCTGGGCAATATTCCAGTGTACTTTCTGGAACTCATATAAAGAATGTCAAAGCAGTTGACTTGACAAAAAAATGAGCTTTTGAACTTGGTGAATAGTTGCTGCATCATATGGAAATTGTGATGCTGTTAGTTAACTCTTGAGGAACTTTGAGTGAAAAGATGTGTTACATAAACCAAAACATGAGCCTAATTCAGATAGTTCATAATTTCTGTATAAGATACTTAATAGCCATGGAAAACTAATATGGATTTTCAGTATTGAAATTTCCTCTGACTTTATTGTATAGGTATCCTTAAAATGTGGTGATGACAATAGCAAGAGCCCCTCTGGTGAGTATAGTTCTTCAATTTTTATTTAAAAACTGTTTTGAGGTGGCTAATTTAGGAAGAAGTGCATTCAAAATAAATTATCATTTAGGTTCACTGCGGCCTGAGCACCCTCTGAAAGTGAGTATAGACCAGTTAACAAGAGCAGTTGAGGCCCTTCTGCAACTGCACACAAATTCCTGTAGCAGTTCAGCAGCAATTTCTCCAGAAGAGAGTAAGAGTACCAAGGAAGCTTGGACTGCTACAGAACATCTCCAGTTCACAATATTTGCTGCTCATGGAATTTCTTCTGGTTGGGTGTCAAAGTAAGTGACTTACTAATTCCTCCTTTTATATATATAGACATTTTTAAAATATTTTATGGGGTTTTTATGTTTTTATGTTTAAATTTTTCCTTGTCCAGTTATGAAAAATACTACTTGATTTGTTCTCTGACTCATAATGGGAAAGATCTCTTCAAACCTGTTCAGTCCAAGAAGGTTGGCACATACAAGAACTTCTTCTACTTGATTAAATGGGATGAACTGTAAGTGACTTTAGTCTGTTAAAACTCAATAAAATGTTTTCTTTTAGCTTGCTGCTGAATGCTGTCATTCAAGCAACTCTTGGTTCTACTTCCATTTCAAGCATCCAAAGAACAATTTACTCATCAAAATCAGAAATATTTTTCCAAATGGTATTTCAGTACTCATTGTGAAAGGGGGAATGGCAATGCTGGACAGGTGCCCTGTGCTAATGTGTTTGTAGCATAAAATTACAGGGAGATGGGAAGATCATAACATTCCTTGATATGGGAATGGTTTGTGCTGCTGTAAGAGGGATTAAAGAATGAAGCTTGCTTGTATGTACTGCTCAGTTTATGTAAATGGAGAGGGAAAACAATGTCTCACTTTTACTGACATGAATGCTGAATCAGTTTTTACTCCAAATACAGAGGGTAGAGAGGAAGAAGGAAGGGCATACAGAGAAAAGATAGGGAGATCATGGCAGGTGGTATCTGCTAATTGAAAGAGGAATATTTTTCATTATCTGCACAGCTTAATCTCTGCCACTTGAGTTGTCAGGCAGCCTGTCATAGCTGAGGCATCATGTGAGCTCCATGGTGCCCCATATCTACTCTCCTGACTGTTTTTAAAGGTCAGAGATAGACCCTAAGGAATACCCTGAAAGTTTGTGGTGAACAAATTATTTCAGATCAGCACTGGGAGTTTCTAGAACACCTGCCTTCAGAGAGTACTCCTGTTACCTTTTTTTTAATTGGTGATGCATGGGATTAATTGTCACATCTTTTGCTGGCAGGTACTAGTGTATTACAATGAAAGGTCTGCTAGCTTGCTCAAAAGCTGCTGACAGCAGTGTAGTGCTTTATAGTGCAATTGTCATTTTTACAGAGAAATCAAACTAAAAGAACATTTTTAGGCAGTAAAAACAGTGTAAGCAAAAGTGGAAGCTTGAATAGCTCAGTGAAGTGTATACTCCTCAGCTGCTTGCTTTATGGGTTTTGTACTATTTAGAATTTACCTTTTAGTAGTTCTTGATTCTTTCATTGGATGGGAAACTTAGCAGCTGACCCTTTCAGTCTGAAAAATTAGGAGGTGGCTAGCGTGGAATTCTGTGTGCCCTTCCTAGTGAGTGGAGTGGGAAAACTGGTTATGCTGGCTAGTCAGTTCTGTGCAAGGAGTGTGATTTAACAGACAGATTAAAAGGGTTGTTCCAAATCTGACTATAGTGCAGGAGTGTAATTGAGCAGGTTTTACAAACCATTGGTGTGGGAGATGAAGTAGAGTGAAATATGATTGCATGGATATTTAACACTTGTTCTTCAATGTGAATTGACTTTTTGAAAGCAAGAGGCATAAATGGATTATTATGGATAAGCCTGTAACTTACTAACTGCTGCCTTTTTTCTAATTGAGTGATTTTTAATACTTTTATTTTATAGAATAATTTTCCCCATCCAGATTTCACAGTTGCCTTTGGAATCAGTCTTACGTCTGACTTTGTTTGGAATCTTAAATCAAAGTAGTGGGAATTCCCCTGACTCAAATAAGCAGAGGAAGGGCCCAGAGAATTTGGGTCAGGTTTCTCTACCTCTCTTTGATTTTAGGCGGTAAGTATCCAAACCATGGATAAGATTGTCAATATGATTTGCTCTGTGTAGAGCTTCCTCCACACCCATAGCTATAGAAATTGACTCTCTGATATTGAATCTAGTAGGCCATGATAAAGATAGGAACTGTAAACTATACTGATACAGAAAAAATACATTTCATTAAATAGAGGACAAAACGTGGTCTTGTATTGTAGGATTTCCATCTAACTGGCTGAAAAAAACTTCACTGCTGGAGGAAGTTGCATATTGTTTGGATGATTATACCCCAGAATATTCTAAAATTATTCCTTTTGATTTAGAGGGTGATTTATTTGAGCAATTAAAATAAAGGGATAATTAGCAAGTGTGTTAAACTTGTGGCATGTTTCTGGTTTGAACTGGCTTTCCTTCAAATAGAGCTGCTGGGTTCTGTTACATGTTTTTCACTAAGAATGAAAAGCCTGCTGTAACTTCCCTAAGCTGAGTGTTTCTGGATTGGTTCAAGTTGCTTTGTTCTTCCAAGTTGGATTACAAAGCTCATTCCAAACCACTTATCACTGGGGCAGCTACTCAGTGAGACATTAACCAGTAGGCTGGAACCACAGTGCCCAAATTAGACATCATGGTGCAGAAGTGATCACACCACTGCAAAACAGCTTCTGCATTCATGCTTAAAGGTTCCTATTTATGTGTGCTGCTGACTTCTAGGTCCTACTGGGACTTTAAATTGTCCATCAAGGCTGCAGAAAGGCAGCCAGACCTTTCCTGGACAGTTACTGCTGTCTGTTGCTTGTGGCTGTTTCGTGTGCTTTGCGTCCTCTGATTCTGGGTTTGACTTTACTTGCTCTGCTTTCTCTTTTGTCTGGTGATGATTCCAACAGCTTGAGAGTGTCACAGAGTTTAGGATTTCCTGCATTGCAAAGATGGCCTGCAGCTGCTTTCAGTCTCCACCAAAGCTTGGATTTCTTTTCACAAACGATGCTTATTTCAACCTTCTGTTTAAATGCTACATTTCAGTCTCCTATCTAAATACCACATTACACAGTATTTGAAAGGACAGCTTTTGATTTGAATTGCAAATTTATCTTGTCTTCATGGTGTTCTCATAGGAGTTAGTTTGGGGAGAAAACTGTATTTTCTGTTTATGCAGAGCACTACAATGGTGTGTGTTGTGCCAGAGCTTGCTGAGTGGCCTGTATGTAAGAGCTGTAGAGATGCTTAGTGGTCTAACCCATTTGCAGTCCACATAAATTAAATCCATACCTGGGTAATTAAAACTGGTAGCCAAATACTCCAGTTACAGTTGAAAATAGCATCAATGTCAGGCAGGAGCTACAACTTGAAACTAACTGAAATATGGGGAGAACAAAAGTGGTCATGTATGTGTTTTGGAAGAATCCATAGCCAAGTTTAAGTTCTTTCTGCTGAAGTGCATGTGGAGTGGCTTAAGTCATCATCATTACTTGTGGATGAGACAGAAGGCTGTGGCAACTGTATTAAGTTGGAGAATTATTGAAAAGAATAAGCTGGTCAGTTGTGCTTTAGTGGCATGATTTGGTCATCTTTATTGGCATGACAAGCTCCTAGTTAATCAATATTTACATAGAACAGCCTGTTCTTTATTTGAAATACTTATAAACCCTAAAATGTCTTGCAAAATATACTTAGGGCTTGGCCTTCAAGGAGTCTTTTGAGCAATATTTGGTTTCAAAAGAGTGATAGTTTTCTGTACCTAACATTCAACACTTGATTTATGAAGTGTCTGCAGTTGTGCCCTACTACAGCTGGAAATGGTATTAATGTTGGGAATACACTGGCAAATGCAAATGTCGTTTAATATGCCCCTGCAGAATCTGGTAATTTGAGAAGTCCAAGCAAATGGTGATGCCTGTAAGATTCATATGTCTGGGCCTTGTTTCTAGAAGCTAAGAAGAGTGTGTGTGTGTGTGTGTGTGTGTTTTCAGTTTTTCTCTGAGGCAAAAGTATTCCTTTTCTGACTTAAAGAACAGGGAGCACCTAATTTACCTGTGTCAACTAAATCAACACTGAACTTTTTCCTTTGCCTTTTCCACCTAAAAGTTGTGTGCATCCCTTTAAAGCTCTTAAAGTACAGATGACAGCCAGTGAAAATCAGTAAATTAATTTCAACTAAACAACTAATATTTTGGTGAAGTAAACAGACTGTGATGCTAATAACCTGTACATGTTCTTTTCTCAGATTGTTAACTAGTGGGACAAAGCTGTTGCAGCTGTGGACCACATCACATCCACATCATCTGTCAGGGATGACCAGTAAGAAAGGAAATATGGACAGAATAGTATTGCAGGTTGTACTTACTTCTGATTTACTCTGTGCTTTGTTTGAATATTGTGATTTGTAAGTCATATTAGGTGAATGTTTTGGGGAGAGGGAAAGTACTGCTCAGTAATATTTGAAAGTCAGTATAGAATAGTGATTACTAAACTGTAAGGGGAAAGAATGGGAAGCTCCTGGAAGTCTCTGCAAATCTGTTATTGAATAACTGTCTGGAAGTAAGAGAAATCAGAAGTGCTTTGGCATGACATGCTGTCAGTACTGGGAGAGAATGTTTTTGAAAGCAATCCATAGAAATGTGTGCTGAGATGGGAGTGGTCTGGACACCAGCAGTAGCAATTCCAGCTCCTTTACAGAACATAAGCACTCCTCTTTCTCAATTCAGTTTTCTCTCCAAAGGGAAGGTGCCTTAGGAGGCATGGCTCAGCAGTCCCAAAACATGGCCTGAGTGGGTGGCTGGGTGGAAACCACTGGTGTGGGTTTGAACAGCTCTGATTATCTCTGCTCTAAGCATTCTCACTTCTCTTCTGAGGAGTGCTCCAGCCACTGCATTGTGCAATAACACAGCTGTACATTTAGGAGCTGTAGTCATGTAGAAGAATTGAGATGGAAAAAAATACTCAGCAAACAGTATCTGGGAACTGTTTCACTTGTAGAACTAAAGTGTTCAGATACCCAAACATCTGAGATTGCTGGAAGGATGAGCTTTGTCTACTGCAGGACTTGCATCATCTATATATTTTTTTTTTCAGATTGATTTCCCATCCCATACTTTTGATATTGAATATAAAATTCCTCAAGCTGCAAAGACTACTGTGCATCATTCTGTAGAAACATTAGAAAAACCATTGAGAGAACGTCTCCTTGCCATTCTCTCCAAGGATAGCACCATTGGGTACGTCCATCTCTTCTTCAAAGGGAGCTGGGCTCTTTTTGCATGTGACAATTTGTAACTAGGGCATGGAATGCTTATATATGCTTGAGTTTCTGTTAAATTTCTTTAATATATTTTGAAGACCTGTAGAGACTTAAATAAGAGATGGAATTAAACGTTTGAAGTCATGGTACTGTCTTAATGAATTTCCTTCTGTTTTCCTTGGCTGGTGCTATCAGTTTTTTGCTACAAGACTGCTGTCCCTTTGCCTGCCTGTTGTAGTCACCTGTTCCTTCTTGGCAGTTTCTCAGTTCCAGGGTGTTCCAGCAGTGGCTGTTCATGTGCCATGGGAGCTTTTCTGGCAGCCTTTCCTACTCATCTGCACCAAACATTAATGTTTTTGGTTTATTTCAGATTATACTAAAACTTCATTTTGTCCTGCCCAAATGATAAATTTGAACAAATGTTTCCTTAATGTTTGAGGCTTTATTTGGCTTCTTGTTTTGACTTTTGTGGAGGAAAGAGTAATTTCAATGTAATTCCATTCTGTGTGTTCAATTGTCTGTCTGAATACAACAATCAGTGGCATTGGGGTTATTCAGGTGGTGGTTTCATTTCTTCTGAAATGTTCTTGTCTGCAGGCTGTCGAAAGAAGATAAAGAATTTTTGTGGGAGAAGAGACATTATTGTTATAGCCATCCTAATAGCCTACCCAAAATACTGGTTAGTGCCCCTCACTGGGACTGGGCAAGTCTTCCAGAAATATATTCATTACTTCAGAGGTGGCCTCCTTTATCACCCTTAGCTGCACTGGAACTACTTGATTCAAAGTAAGAAAACTGTAATAAACTCTCTTGTGTTTTGTTCAGCATTAAATTACTATTCTTTGGTAGAAGATCCTGGAATGGTGTTCTGTGGGAAAATACTGCTGAATTTCTTGCAGAAAAGGTTGAATGTTTTTAAAATTTTTAAGAACCCCATGCTCACTTTATTGATGTATACTTACCCAAGTCATGTAGTGAAAACACAGCAACTGTGGTTAGGGTTCTGAAGTTTAACATGCAGCAGGACAGGAGTTGATACAGCCAGCGTTTTGAGAGTGTGCTTGCCCTAAACATGCACATGTGGTTGCATCTTAGGTGAAGAAGGGCCTTGTAGGTCCCTTACTGAGCTTTTAAAGACTTTATATGATTGCTTTTCTATCTAGCTGATCTCAAAAAAAGAAAAAATCCTACATGAACAGAGAAAGCTTGATGTGGGTTTGTGGTGACTTTCTAGGTTTGCTGATCAGGAAGTACGAAATACAGCTGTGAACTGGATGGAGACATTGAGTGATGATGAATTAACAGATTTCCTCCCTCAGTTTGTGCAGGTAAGACTTTCTGCCTGCACAGAGGTTTGAATTTTTCTGGCTCTTGAAAACCCAAAGGAATTGCTTCTGACCAGTAGCAGAAGTGCAGCTGTGTGCCTCTAACTGGAATGCACAGTAGGGGAAACAATTTGAGTAAATCATCTCTTTGTGACTGTCCAAAGTATTTGTAGTAACTCTGTCAGTGCGTTAGTCACAAAATATGTCTTCATCAGGAATGAAATGCAGACCTGATTTATGTAATTTCCATTGTATTTAGGCATTGAAGTATGAAACCTACCTTGACAGTGCTCTTGTGAAATTTCTTTTGGCTCGGGCACTGGGGAGCATTCGGATTGCACACTACCTGTACTGGTAAGGGCTTCTTTGTTCATTGCTCGTGTCATGTGGGTGCCACAAGATTAATATTTCAGATAAAAAGTCCTTCTTAACATCATCATTCAATAGCATAACAGTGGTTGTTATGAATGGTGATTATACAGAATGTAGAGCCTGCTTGTTGGTTTGGTTTTTTTTAATGAAAGTGCCTCTGCAAAGCACAAACTTCTTGTTTTTTCTATCCTATCAGTAACTTCAGACACACATAGTACTGATTCACTAAACTATTTTAGTATCTTAATATTGCATTGTTTGCTGTATTTTCCATAGGAAAATTTAACTTACATCCTTTATTTCAGGCTTCTTAAGGATACACTGTATGATACAAAGTTTGGTGTAAGGTATGAGCAAATTCTGGGAGCTTTTCTTTCAGTCTGTGGAAAAAGGCTGAGGGAAGAGCTGGAGAAGCAGACCAGGCTAGTGCAGCTTTTTGGAATGGTAGCAGAAAGAGTGAAGCAAATGAGTGGATCTGCTCGGCAGGTGTGTATATGTTTTTAATTCAAAACTAATCCACTTAATTATCTTTTTAGTCTAAATTCAAAATGTTATGTAAATGTATAGGAAGTTTTATGAACCTGTTGCTCTGCAAGGTTTGATGAAGTTGATGCTTTTGTCAAGTTTGTCACCTGAAACATACGGTGGTGAGGTGACAGGGGAAGAAAGTATAGGATTGTTTCTGTGTATGATCAACTGAAAATGAATTTAAACCTACTACTGCTGAAGAATGATCTCATCATGCAAAGGAATGGGATATCTGTTTTTGTGCTGATGATAGAACTCAGAGTTTGATAGAGTGGGATGCTGTCATCTGGTTCAGTCAAAAAAAACCCCACAAACTTGTGTGATGAGTGTTACATTGCTAGGCTTATGTATTTATCATAGCTAAACCAGGAGCTGTAGTTTTTAGCGTTCCTTTGACATTGAGGAGTAAAAATAGTGCCTTGAGGGTAACTTTGTCCAGAAGTTTTCTGTAGATGATTCAATGAGGAAAATGTCAGCTGAATTTTCTTTCTGTCTGCAGGCTGCCTTGCAAAATGGCATGGAGCGTGTGCAGTTGTTTTTCTTGAAGAACAAATGCCGTTTGCCTCTCAATCCCAGTCTTGTGGCAAAAGAGTTAAATATTAAGGTACTGCACATTCAGGGTTTTAAAACCCTTCTGTAAAAATTTCAACTAGGTAAAGCTTTTACAAATGAAAAAGACCACTTCAGGTGCTTGGAAGCTCTTTATGCTGTGGAGATGGGGTCTAATCAAAAACACTGAATAAGGCAGCAAAATGCGGTGAGCAAAGATAAAATGTGCACAAATACAGTGTAAAACAAACAAAGGCACTTGGGTTAAAAAACATAGACATATATCTATAATAACTTATTACATCTTCAGACCCTGTCTCCTGAGACCAGCTATCCTGAAAGTGCATGAAAATGTCCTGTGTGCATTAGTAATCAAAAGAGGAAATTGACCAAGAATATAAAGTTCAAGCAGTGAATAAATACTGTGAAACTACCTGATACTGATTGTGTCCAGATATGCTGGAGAGTGAGGCAGTGGCTTTATTTTATTGTGAAGGTCCAGCAAGTAATAATGTAGGAGAAGCAGGTAAATTATTTTTCCAGAACTCTGCAAGGTTTGACAATATCTGCTCAACCACAGTCTTGATTATATCATCATGCATGACTGAAAACCTAAAGGTTTGTTAACGCTTGAACTAATCCTGTGTTTGAGAGACAGCTCATCTCACTTTCCTTCTCTACTGTAACTATTAAATCATGAGCAGGGACTTGAAAGCAGATAAATGAGAAGATACTGTGAAACACACAAATACACATTTTTAATACATCTTCTAGGTTTCAAGAAACAGCTGCTGATAAAATATTTATTCATGTTTTATTCACTCTTCCCTTCAGAATGTTTGAAACATCACTGTGCAGCACTGTTGGCTTTTGTACAAGAATTCAACAAATAACAGCCAAAGGGCTCGTTATTCAAAGGAAGCACGTATTCACCACAGTGGAAATGTTCAAAGTCTGAATAGACACATTGTGTGTCAAACCTGCTTGTTGTCAGAATGTCTTGTTTTCTGGGCTAGCAGGAATAGTCCTTTCTGACCATTGACATTAAATCTACTTGCAGGCCTGTTCTTTCTTCAGCTCCAATGCAGTACCACTCAAAGTTGCACTGATAAATGCAGACCCGCTGGGAGAAGAAATTAATGTGATGTTTAAGGTAGGCCTTACATGTGTATTGGAGAAAATAAACAAGTTTAATGGTGATCACTATTTCATTGGTATCAATTAATTTTAGCATAGACCAATAAGCTTAGTTATTCCATGAGTTTGCTCCCGTGTGTCTACAAAGCAACAAGTGAACAGTCCATAAAACAAAAATCTACCACATGTGAAAGTTCAGTTGTAGCCTTTTTCTTTTTCAAGTTTACCATGTCACTGGTTAACTTTTTATTTTTCCATTTAAGGTTGGAGAAGATCTGAGACAAGATATGTTGGCTTTACAAATGATTAAGATCATGGATAAGATCTGGCTGCAGGAGGGGCTGGATCTAAGGATGGTTATCTTCAAGTGTCTCTCAACTGGAAAAGATCGAGGTGCTAAACCAGATGCTGCTTTTAATCTTTGCTTCCCCCATTCAATTTCTTGTCACACTGATAATGAAAAACCTCTGGGCAGAAGGTGCCAAGGAGCAGTTCTACTGCAAGGAACTTCAGTACTTGAGAGTATAATAATTGTTTTTGATTGTTCTGAATTTCCTGATGGCTGAGGGGCATCCAGATTTGTTTTCTTGAGTGTTCTGTTGTCAGTGAACAGTGGGACAAACAAATACAGTGATAAAAATCAAGGTTGCTCTTCATGCTCTTACTCCAACACAAGAAAATAATGTTGGTACAGCAATCCTTACTCTGAAAGTTTAATTATGGTGAAAGTATTCCAATGCAAACCAAAATGCTGAAGTATTTGGAATCTGCTGCAGTTGAGTCAGTCAGTATTATTCTGGTACTGAAACGTGCAAAAAGAAGAAAAATTTGAACCAGCCCTTGACATGCACACATTGTCCCCCAGCATTTGTGTCATATTCTGGTGAAAGTTCCTTGGCAATATGAAGTTGTCTCTGGGGTTTGAAAGTAGGTCACAGAACTCTGAGTGCAAATACTGCGCCTTGCACCTTGAACATGCTTTTTGCTAGTTTTAGCTAATTCTCCACAGCTAGCCAATGGAAACCAAAGATATTTAAGAGGCTAAACAATAAATTAAATATTTCTTTTGTCAGATGAACAGCATGACCAAAACTCTTAAATACATGGAAAGTATGGAAATTTAGGTTGGCAAAACTAAGCAAAAAGCTTCTATTTATGTAAGACTTGCTTTTTAGAGAAACAGATGGCTTTTCCTCCTACTTTGTATGATGACTTGATTTATGTAGCTTTTTTTTCTTGTTGCTAATATTAGTGTCCTTAAAGTACTCAAAAGATTGAAGGGGAAGAGTCAAATGGATGTAAATTACAGATGTACCTTTAGTAGCTCTTGCCAAAATAGAAGTAAAATTTTGTTAATCAACTAAATGTTTTCCTTTTATGATTTAGCTGTACAAATATTTTTAGCAAATTATTTCTCCAAAGTTAGGCCACATGTGAAGCCCACTGTCTGGTCTGTTTCAACACTTGACAGCAGATAAAGTTACTAGATTAATTCACTATCAATGTGTGGGAATTGCCAGCATCAAAGTGTTTTGCCCAATTTAGAGTAAAAGTTTGTGTGGTAGAAACTAATTATTCAAAGTATAACTTAAGTATGTATTGTAGCAACTGTAACTAATTGTAGTGAAAGAATCTAAGTTGGATTGCTGCATGTTTCATGGTTTACTTTGTAGCATAGTCTGTGGAAATGCTTGGGGCACTAATAGAATTTTTTTTACATATGACCAGGTTTTCAAGGAGGTTGGTCTAAAACTGCAAGATTTATCATTGTTAGGAATGACTAATAAAAATGCAGCATCACTTAAGGAGATGGCTAAATACACTTTATTTTATTCTATCTCAAGGCATGGTAGAGCTTGTTCCTGCTTCAGATACACTTAGGAAAATTCAAGTGGAATATGGAGTGACAGGTTCTTTTAAGGACAAGCCTCTGGCTGAATGGTTGCGGAAGTATAATCCTACAGAGGAGGAGTATGAAAAGGTAACTTTGCAGCACTGTTTTTTGTTTCTGAAAATCATTTCAAAGGGCTAAGTACAATCTGATGAAAGAATGAAATTCATATTCCAGGTCTTCCATTGAAATGTTTAGTTTGTATATTTAAGAAACTCAATTTTTTTCTATACTTGAAAAAGAGCAAATTAAAATCCCCCCACCTATAAAAAGGAGCCAGATGGATTCTCAGGATTCTCATCAAGAGTTTTTATTGGATATAGAAAAAATGTACTTTAAATTTAAGAGGGGAGAATAGTGGCTGCTCTTAATTGTAGTTTAGGAGCAGTGGCCTCTTCTTGTACACATGAGATTCAAAAATTAAAATCTTTTTTTGGGCTATAATGCCATTACAATGCATTGGAAATACAAGTCTTGTACCCTTTTCTTTGCTAAGTCCTGTTTTCTCTTTCATTTATGTTAAAAATAAAACTATTTTTGCTGGAAAGTGGGATATCAAGAGATTTTGGCAAAGCTAACTATTTGAAGAACAGTATTTGGGAAAAAAAGGGAAATTTTTTTTGCCTGGGTTGGACTTTGCACTCATCAAGGTTGACTGTTGAATACATGCATTATGTTTTTTAACTGATAGTTGATCTCAGTTCATTTCTTTTCTCTCCCTCCCAGGCTTCAGAGAACTTCATCTACTCTTGTGCAGGATGCTGTGTAGCCACTTATGTCCTGGGAATCTGTGACCGCCACAACGATAACATAATGCTCCGGAACACCGGGCATATGTTCCACATCGACTTTGGGAAGTTTCTGGGACATGCACAAATGTTTGGTAGCTTTAAAAGGTATTCTCTGTACCTTAGCAATGTAGAGAATGAAGTGATTTTCTTTCCAAGTGCTGCTCTGGGAGATCTGCTGTAGGTCCAGAACCATGTCAATGTGCTGTGTCACCTGGGACAGCACTTGGGAGAGGAACCCAACCCGAACCTGTGAAACGGTGTTAATGGAATATTTAATATCATTACCTCAGGCTGGGGATGGAGGGCAGCAGGAAGCACATGACAATGAAGAGACCTTATGAAGAACTCACAAATTCTGTGCTTTTTGAACAGGGATCGAGCTCCTTTTGTGCTGACATCAGATATGGCTTATGTCATTAATGGGGGAGAAAAACCCACAATTCGTTTTCAGCTGTTTGTGGATCTCTGTTGCCAAGCTTACAACTTGATAAGGAAACATGCCAGCCTCTTCCTTAACCTGCTTTCATTGGTAATCATTTCTCACATTCAATCGAATTGATAGATCTGTCATGCTGGGTTGTATTAAAAACTGTGCTTTTTATGCTGCAGAAATTCATAATGCATGCCTTTTTTAAAAGCCAGAAACATCTGATCTACTTTTTGGGAAAGCTTCATTAGGAATCTTGTAAGCTTTTTTACTGCCTACCTCTTTCTTGAAAATTTAAAACTAATATACTATCACAAATTGCACTGTAAAGAGTTTTTAACTGCTTTTAATTCAGCAGAAATAGTGAATAACAGCTGATTATAAGTAATTGGTGTCTATTGCTGTTAGTATTAAGCAAATTAATGCAGTTAGAAATGAATTTGAGGGTCTGAGTCTTAATCGTTTCTGTATAAAATCATATTTGGTTTATTGCATTAAAACTAAATTTCAATTTTTTGTAGATGCTTTCTTCTGGGCTACCAGAACTAAGTGGGGTTCAGGACTTGAAGTATGTCCAAGATGCTCTCCAGCCCCAAACAACAGATGCAGAAGCCACCATTTTCTTTACAAGGTACTGGATAAGGGAAAACTAAAAAAATCTCCCAGTATCATCCTCTTAATGGGAGATTTCTGTTAGGAAAAACCTACTAGGGATGGTCACAAATGTGTCTGTACAAGTTGAACAGTTACACTGAACAATCATGAAAGATCAGTTAACTACATAAGTGATCAATTCTGTGTAAGAGTAATGCTTGTGCTAAAGTACCTTGCCTAGATTTTAGGGGTGACCTGGTGTGAAATGTTGGTTTAAAGTGCTGAGAGTAAATAACTCTGTCTGGCTGTTTAACAGTTACATTTTGAATACATCCTAAATTATTTAATAGCAGAGTATATGATGGAAAGCATGGTAAAGAAGTTCTCTCTTGGAGAAGTGATTTTGCACACTGGGGAGGGAGGGATGATGACCAAGTGTAAGTGGAGGAGTGCATACAGTGTAACTGAGATGTTGCAATGTGTTATAAAAGTGTTACTGTACTTCAGATACACAGAGGAAACTGCAGTGGTGTGCATGCAACTTAGAATCATAGAAAAGTTTAGGCAGGAAGGGACCTTTAAAGGCCATCTAAGACCAATCCTCCTGCACTGAGCAGGGACATCCACAACTAGGTAAATTTCCTCAGAGACATGTCCTGGCATCCACAATCTCTCTGGGCAACCTGTTCTGGTGTTGCACCAATCTTTCTGTAAAAAAATTATCTTTCTTATATCTAATCTGAATCTATCCTCATACACTTTATTCCTTGTACTCTTGCAGCAGGTGCTGCTAAAAAGTTTGTCCCTATTTTATAAGTTCCCTTTAAGTAGGAATGGCTTCCCCGTGACAGGTCACAATTAGATCTCCCCAGAGCCTTCTCCAGTCTGAGCAATCCCTGTTCTCTCAGACTGTTCTCACAGGAGAGGTGTTCATCCTTCTGATAATTTCTGTGGCCCTCCTCTGGATCTGCTGCAACAGTCCATGTCTTGCCAGGGCTCCAAAGTTGGATGCGTGTCTGGAAAGCCTTCACATCTTCACTAAAAACCTATTCCAAATTTGGATACTGAGTCTTCTATTAAATGTTGATATGATACTATTTATATAGCCCAATGATCACTCAAAAACCTTTTCCTTGTCCATAAGAAATAGGGTTTATTTTTCTTCAGCTTGAGTCTGATGCATTGACAGAACCACTTTTGTGTGTTTTGACGTTTCCTTTTTCTAGGCTGATCGAATCCAGTCTGGGGAGTGTTGCCACAAAGTTCAATTTCTTCATTCACAACTTGGCTCAGCTGCGTTTCTCAGGTCTGCCTTCTAATGATGAGCCCATCCTGTCGTTTTCTGCTAAAACCTATTCTCTCAAACAAGACGGCCGAATCAAACAAGTGTCTGTGTTCACGTATCAGAAGAGATACAACCCAGATAAACACTACGTAAGTACCTGGGAGCTGTTTCCACTCAGGGAGGATGATGGAGTATTTTCTTCCAACAAGACACAGGGAAGGGACAGGGACAGCTGACCAAAACCAGCCACAGGGCTATTCCACAGTGTATAATGTCACTGTCAGCAATAAAAGGCAGGTGTAGGGGAAGAAAGCAGGAGATGGGAGAGGGTTGTCTTCCAGGGTAGCTGTTTGGGAACTGGCTGAGCATGGATCTTCCTGTGGGCTGTGGCGATTGTCTTGCGTCACCTTCCCTCCCCAGAAGTGTCTTTATCTCAGCCCACGATCTTCTCACTCTTGCTCTTGTTCTCCCCACTGTCCCACTGGTGAGGGGGTGGGAGTGAGCAAGCAGATGTGTGGGTGCTGAGCTGCTGGCCAGGGTAAACCAGCAAAAGCACTGCTAGAGTACAGACTGGCATTTCTAGCATCCCATAATATCTTGCAAAATGAAAACACCTCTTGTAAAGCATCTAGAAGGAAGTAGAAAGGGCAGAAGTAGTGTTGGTGGAGATTATTTTAAAATACAGAAATTTGAGTCATGTTGATGGGCTTTTATGTAGCTGCCTTCTGTAAAATGGCTCCTTCCTGAGTAGGAGTTGTAAAATGAGACACTCTGGTTTTGGTCTGACCTTCCATTAAAGTTTGATTTGTTCCTCCTAAGTATAAGCATTGTTTTCTCTACTAATGCACTTACACTCTTAGTCTTACTAGAGGCACCAACCACTGCAATTTGCCCTCAGGATTTTAATAGACCTGGGTTACACTTTGAGACTTAATGTTTGTGTCCCTATGCAGATGTGCAACCTTCTTCAAATTTTTTTAGTTGTTTAATTTCTCTACTACTATTTGCTGGGCTGGAGAAATCAGCTCAAGGTACATTGTCCTGAACTTTTCTATAACATGAGCTATATTGACAGATGGAAATGCACATCTCTTTCCAAGCTGTGTTTGCTATAAATGTCTTATTCTGGTAAGACACCAACAAGGGAAAGCAGAACAAATCTGACTAATGCTGGAAGTGAAGAGCTTTGTACTGAATCACTGTATAATAAATGTATTTGAGTATCCTGGTCTAAGCCAAAACAGCCTCGCCTCTTCCAGGAAACTGTTAGAATGGTCTAGATTCTGTCTAGATTTTAAAAGTTAAATTATACATTAAAAGTGTAACTCCTCTGCCCATAAAATGAGGATGCTGAACTGAATTTTCTGTGCAGCCCTCTAACTTCATTTCCCTTGAATAATGTGAATGTATCCTGTGACTCACCATACTTAAAAAAATTATTTTTGTATAATGCAGTGCACTTGCCATCCTCCCACCAAATTATCACTTTAAAGGTGGAATCCTTTAGAATCAAGAGGGAATTGAATTGAAAAAAATACACCTGAAAGGTTCTGTGGTAGTTCTGGCCCCACAGATACATGTCTCAGTGTAATCCTGCACCAGTGTTAACATTTTGTATACCTGGTATGGACTTCCAGTGAGGCTTCAAAGGGAGATTGTGCACAGTTCAGCCTTACCTGCCTTCATCATCACTCTTCATGTGAGTCAGCTGTGGATCTACCTTGTGGGGAAGACCATGTGATGTTACTTTGCATGAAGGGCTACTTAGAATTCTAACTCTACTATGAAATGCCAATGTTGGAATAAGGGCTATAGTAATGGGATATGTATTCAGGAGAAGGGCTGCTACAGGAGAAGGAGTTGATTGTGAAGAAAATTATATTGTTAAGTCATTTTATAATGTTTTTATATCAACTATTATTTTTGTGTTTTGGGCAGATCTATGTAGTGAGAGTTTTGAGAGAAGGGCAAATTGAGCCAACATTTGTCTTCCGAACATTTGATGAGTTCCAGGAGCTCCACAACAAACTTGGCATTCTCTTTCCTCTTTGGAAATTACCAGGGTATGTTCCTAACTCACTCATCACTATTACCAAAGCAACAAAACTGCTCCCAGCTGGGTGGGGGAAGAAATAGCTTGAAATGGAGACAAAACTGCTGAGGGGCAAACTAGACCTCAGAGCTGGCAATTAAGGGAGAAAGCAGTTGTCTCTCAGTTTTAAGGAGGAGATCCAGAGGGGCATCTCAGTGTTGTGGTCTGTGTGTCACATCACATATAGTAATTACCTATAAATATTTCCTTGCCTTTCTGGAGTGTCATAACCTATCGACATGCTGTGTTTCTACTCTGGATTGGCAAAAAAACCCCAGATGTCAGCACATCAGGATGGAAATGACAGTGAAATCCCACTGTACTTACTTCTGATAAAGTAACTGAAAACTCTGTGTTCTTCTCATGTAGCTTTCCTAATAAGATGGTCCTGGGAAGAACACATATCAAAGATGTAGCAGCCAAAAGAAAAGTGGAGCTCAACAGCTACATACAGAGCCTGATGAACAGTTCTCCAGAGGTGGCAGAAGTGAGTGCACATAATTTAAATCAAATGCAAGTTTTCAAGTTTTGGTGCTTTTTAACACTTAAACTAACATGTAACATTTCTTCCAAATTTAGTGTGATCTTGTTTATACTTTTTTCCATCCATTACTTCGTGATGACAAAGTGGAAGGAATAGATGGAATATCCAGACCTGCAGGTAAGAGATGTTTATAAATTGAATTATATAGTTTGACACATTTACAGCGTGAATCTTTGAAATGTTTTTTACTTAACTGTAGTTTTCTCTCATTGAAAGCTGCATCACTGTCTTTTCAAATGTGCCTACATACAATTTCAAGGACATACATACCAAAAATTTCAATAATGTGTGTGATCACCTGGGCTTGTTTATGGCTTGCCTGAATTATTCAGGTTTTCACTCCAAACCTCCAGGCTGGTTCTTGCAAGAGAATGCAAAAACCTTTAAAGCCTGTAGCCTTTCCCCTGTTGGAGAGCTAGAAATAAAATCAGGAACTGAACTTGGTCTAAGGCTTGTACGTTCCCGTATGTGATAAGTCAGTGTAGTAGTGATGAAAATATACCAGTATTACAGAAGAAATAATTGTCTGTTGTTTCAGATACAAGTCCATCAAGTCCTACCTCAGGCAAAGTGGGAGGAGAAGTGAAGCTGTCCATATCCTATAGAAATAGCACTCTATTTGTCATGGTGATGCACATCAAAGACCTGGTAAGTGGAGATGCTGCCCTCACTGCCAAAAACTTTCCATTTTCTCAGTTACCATCTTGACTTAGATTGATGCAGAAATGGTAAACTCTTTCTTTTCTTCTAAATTTTCCTGCTTAATTAACTGCTGCTTTTGATTAGCTCAATTGCAAAGTCTGCACACTTGACAATGAATATGCAGTTATGCACTAATTAGTTTTCTAACTTATGTTGTTTGTTTGTCTGTAGGTCACAGAAGATGGTGCAGATCCAAATCCCTATGTGAAAACCTATTTACTTCCAGACACGCACAAAACATCCAAACGCAAAACCAAAATCTCCCGGAAGACAAGAAACCCAACTTTCAATGAAATGGCAAGTTAAAATTTATGTGATGACTTCCTATAGCTTACTGTAATCTCTTATTCTAAGCAGTAATTAAAATATTACTGCTTTACACTTAAAGTAGTCTAAAAAAATACATGAATATGTAAAAATGGAAAATGAACTGTTTCCAAAAACTTTGTGCCCTGATTAAATATAAAGCATCTTATAGCATAAGATCTTATAAAGCATCTTAGTGGGTCAGTGTGCTATTACAAGGAAGCAGAAATTTCTCAGACTGACTCTGGGGAGTGATGTGGAGAAGGTAAGGAATCTTAAACTCCCCCAGCCCTGGATTTACTGACTCATGATGTGGACAAACATTAATTCAGAACTCTTGGTGTGTAAATAGTACTTCAGTCATTTTAAATACTTAACATTTGGAGCACAAAATAAAACAGGGATGTCCTTCAGCCCATTGTCTGAGAAAGGGATGTGCTGAATGGTCACAGTGTGTAGTTCAGACATCTGTCAGTGGCTGGGCAGGCAGAAGAAAGCGCAGTCTGGGTAATTTCTTTTGGCTAACCAGAAAATTCTTCACTTCTCACCTCCCAGCTCGTGTACAGCGGATACAGCATGGAGACTCTGAAACAGAGGGAGCTGCAGTTAAGTGTGCTCAGTGCAGAATCGTTACGTGAGAACTTCTTCCTAGGTGGAATTACACTCCCACTGAAGGACTTCAACTTGAGCAAGGAGACTGTTAGCTGGTATCGACTGACTGCTGTACCCTACCTGTGAACTCAGTCGGACCAGAACAGTCGTATTCACTTGTGCTTTGTGCATCTTCCTACTTGAAGATAACCTGTACATCTGAAAACAAGAGACTCGCCATTTCAACAGATATGTTGGACCAATGTTCAGGTAGCCTAATTTGGAGGATTGCAAGAAAAACCTGGTTTATACCCATGTGATGTTATCAAAGCATCGTTTGTAAGCATTTAAGAGTTGTGGGTAAAGGAAGGGATTTTTAAACTATCAGTGAAGGTGAGTTGAGCAGTTTGACCATGCTGGTTGGTTGAACCATAACTCAGTCATTAGGCCTGTGGATGCAGTGCATTTTTGCTTTTAATTTGTTGTCACTGTTGTGTCATCCATGACACGATGCTGGAGAACATCAAAGAAATTGCATATTTTAGGAGTACATTCCCACTACTAATGAGACATCACAGAAACAGCGACAGGTAAACTTTTGGTGTCTGCACACACACCTGTAGAAATGAAGGTTGAAGGGCTGGAAAAATTCCTTAAGAACATTTAATTCCAGATTCATGCTTCTCTGAGACTTATTGGAGTGAGTGCCAATAGTGGAAGTTGTAAATAATGGTGCCTTATAATTCAAATGCTTCTCTTTTACCTCATTTCTGGTATTTAAATATGTATACATATTAACTTTGAGCTCCTTATACAGGGGGAACATTCTCATATTTGATACCTTGCAGGTCCTACTGGAAGCCTTTTCCCAGGATGTGTTATTTACAAATAGCATCACTTATACTAATCTTCACAATTTGTTCAACTTAAATAAGTTTTTTTTCTACTCCATCTTCTACCCATGGTCTCCAAAAATTGAATGAAGACTGGCTGAATGTGGTACTGTAAGAAATGTACCCGGCTTCTCAGTGGGGGTTTTTGTTGTAATTTCTAGAACTTTTCAATACTGCAGTGATTAAGTGTGGAACAGATTCAAACACTAATCCAAAGTGGCATTTGCATCTGTGCTTCCAGGGAAAGGGTGGCCTCTAATTGAAAAGCACCACTGCTGGCTGAATTGCAGGCCAGAAATTAGTTCATATTAACAGCTTTGAGAGAGGAACTTGGCTGTTGTTTTTTTTTTTTTCCTTTAGCAGTTCACAGCAATACTGTTTCTCACTCCCAGTAAACTACTTCATTTCAAGGAACATTAGATTTGAATATATCGTGACAGAGGAGTGCAAATGTCACTGCCTCCCATTTGTACCACTGGTTACTTAATTAGGCCTTTCTGCACTACAGGTGTCACCTTTTTGTTCACCTTATTTGGGATTTAGGATGTTCATGTTCTGTGTAAAGAAAGCTCTAAAGTTGCACATTTCTTTAGTACAAAATCGTGAAACAAACTTTCGTGAAGCAAACTTTTCAAGTGAAATATGCAACTATGAATGAGGACACAATACAGGGAAAGCCTTCTGTCTACCCAACACTAAAAACCTATTTTATAATCCAATCTTCCTTCCCCTGCTACTGACCAATCTCTCTTCAATAAAGAAGAGAGAAGTAAACTTGAATCTCCTGGTGCCTAAATGATTCACGGTCCAATTTCATAAGAATTATTGCAATTAAAAAGCTAGTGATACCTTGAATGTTAGAAACTGGGCCAATACTAATGGGCGCTAACAAATCCCAGTTGTAGTAGGCATCCTCTGCATATTTTTCATTTAGTATATAGCCTGTAAATAATAAACTATATAACTAACTGATATATTTCCTGCTCACTTGATGCTTTTGAGACTTACTCCATTCCATCATTAGAATCACAAGTCACTTAAACACAGGAAAGTAGACTACTGTTTTTGTGAAACGTTCCATTGTGAAATAAAATGAAAGCAATATGGACTGCCTTTTTTGCAGTTTGCTATTAAAGCACAGTGTCTTACAGCACAAAATACAATTAAACTAAAATCCTTTAAAAATTATTTGCAGTTTTAACAGTTGTCTGGACTGAAAAAAAAGTATAGTACTGTATTACTGTTAGCACATGTCCTGACTTCTGATTTATTCTTCTTCATAGCTTAACTCATTTTGTGCCTTTCCCTTCTTTTTCAAAATCGTCACTGGCTGGAGCTTTTTATGGTCATGGATTTTATGTTGTCTGTGGGATCTGGCCTTGGCCTCTCCAGGACCAGCACCAAGTTTGCACCTCTTTGCACTATTCTCAATTACGAAAAAACTGATTGTTGCAATAAGAATTTTACCATGCTACATAGAAAAACTGAGATGGATGTGAAAGAGGGAAATATTTGATTGGGATGGAATATACCAGTATGCTAAGTAGCTTGAAAATGTAGTTTTAACAGCTTTTTATATCTTGTTTATTGAAAAGGAAAAAAAAAATCTTTTATGCACCGTTTGACCTGCAGCCAGTGTAATTGTCCCTCCAGACCTTGTTGTATCCGAGAGCAGCAGCTTGCGCTAGGACCTCTTCCTCTACTAACCTCCAACTTTGCACTGAACTTTTTATTACTGCCTTTGTACGACAGCTGCCTGTCTCTGGACGCATGTGCGATCTTTGGTAAACGCTCTTTTCTCTATTTTTACAACTGTAGGGTTGTGTAGGACCCCCCGTGACCCGCCTTAAGGCCGGGGCTCCCCCGGGCCCGCCGTGTCCCCCTGGCCGAGCGCTCCCTGAGGGGGCACCGCGCCGGGGGGGGCGGGGGGCAGCGAGAGCAGGGCGCCTCCCTCCGTCTGTGTATCTCTGAGAACCAAATACTTTCATTAAACGATAATAAAGATGTACAATATGGCCCCGCGTGGGGCGCGTTCGCTGTGACTCCGTAACTCTCCTGTACGTACATTAAACACTATTCTGGAATAAAACCCAGCGCGTGGCCGCCTCTCTGTTGGGACGGGGCGAGGGGGGCTCTGCGCGGGACGGCTGAGGGGGTGCGCGCGGCGCGGTCCGGGCGCCGCTGATTGGCTGCCGCGGGCAGGGGGCGGGGCCGGGGCAGGCCCACTGCTTCCTGCGGAAGCGCGCTGGCGGAGCCGCTCCTTCTGCCCGCTCCGCTCTGCCGCCATCATGGGTCGCATGCACGCTCCGGGGTGAGCCGCGGGGCCGGGCCGGGGCCGCGCCCGGGGGGCGCCCCGGGTCTGCTTCGGGGGGCCGGGGGGTGCCGCGAACCGGGCCGGGGGCGGGAAGGGTGCTGCGGGAGCGCTCCGGCGCGTGTGGGGATGGCGAGGGAGGCGGGCGGCCGTGTGGACATGGCGGCGGGGTGGTGGGGCAGGCTCGGGCCGCGGCGGAAGGGCCGAGTCCCTCAGCTCGGGCGCTGAGTGTGTGATGTGCTTCTTCCCGCAGAAAGGGCCTGTCCCAGTCCGCCTTGCCCTACAGGCGCAGCGTGCCCACGGTGAGTACCTTCCCCAGAACCTTCCCCAGAACCTTCCCCGCCCCATGCGCGCTCCGGGACCCGCAGCGCAGCTCGCAGTGCCTGCGGAGGGAAAGAAAACGAGATCTGTCGTGTTTGGCGTCATCACTTTCAAATTGTGGCCTGTGTCAATGCTTCCTTGGCATGTGGTGGAGCAGGCTTCCTACAGAGGTCTCTCTGTGGCGTCTCCCTCTGTGCAAGCATTCAGAACCTACCTGGATGCGCTGCTCTAATCTGCTCTAGATGACCCTGCGCTGGGGAGGGGTTGTTTTATATGATCTCCAGAAGTCCTTCAGCCCTGAAAATTCCGTAGTTTTGAGATGATCCGTAATATACTGAGAAAGCAAGTGTTTTTTCTAGCCAGATGGTTTGTTTGGCAAAGAAGTCTTTTTTTGTCTTCTATTTAAGTATTTCTTCAGATACTTCGAGTCTGTAGGTTGGTAATTCCTGGAGATTAAATCAGTTTTCAGACTCGAATTTGCAGTTGTGGAATAAATCGATTGCCTTCAAAAATACTTCAAACCGAATTGTTGGTCAGGGACTAAAAGAGGTAGTTCTGGTGTGCTCTTAGTTCTTTCAAGGATATTTCCAATTAAAAAGGCTTTCTCTGTCTTTCTTTGCAAGATCATTTCTTGGAGGATCTCGTTGTTGGCAGAACGAACAATTTGTGGTCCATGTGGAAAAGCATGGAGTAAAAAACAGTGAAATAAGAACATAAACATAAAATCTGAAATTAAATAGATACGATTAAAAGTAAGGTAATATGAAGCTACTTGAAGTCCTACTGATGGTTGAACAGTTCAATAACAATTAGGATGAACAAATTCTATATTGGTTTTTAAAAAACCCTGTGGGGATTCTTTTGCTTAGATTCTGTCTTAAATTATGATCTTTGAGCACTTCCATGTTTATTTTTGCTGTGTTTTTCTATTTCATACTGTGACAGTACTAAAAAGTTTAAAAAAATCAGAAGCTTCTGTAGCTCATGGCAAGTCAGGATAATGTAACTTGCTGGTGTTGCTTTCTCATTAATAATCATGGAAGCAGTGGCTTTATCTGTACTGTTTAACTTAAAATTAATAGAAAAGGCACAGTCCTATCTTGGTAGGTTCGTTTAATTTTTTAATTAATTAGTATACTTGAGGTCTGATTTTTCACTTCTTTCTGTTGGTACTTTACTGAGAGGTGGCTACATGGGTCTCAATTTTGTATTTGTCAAAGGACCTAGGTGAAAAATTCCTTCCCAAGGACAGTGATTGTTTCTTTTTGTCTGTAGCATTGGATTTGTGCTTCTGCTGTGGCAGTTAAAGTGAAATGATGATAAAGCAGCTGTTTGGAGACTTTATGGAGTTTTTTTAAATGGAGACTCATCTTTACCTCTGCCTTCCATCGTGACATTTCACTAGTACTATAGGTTTATTTTATGTTTAAAAATTTCTTTATCATTAAAAGTGCAATTTCAGTTCTTGATTGTTTTTTCAAGCATTACAAAGCATCTCTTTCTACCATTTATTAAAAGTTTTCCTGTAGCTTGCCTCTGTATTAAGCAGTTGTTAAACAGTTTGGCTTTTTTTTTTTTTTTAAATTTTCTTTAGTGGCTGAAACTTACTTCTGATGATGTTAAGGAACAGATCTACAAGTTGGCTAAAAAAGGCCTGACTCCCTCCCAAATTGGTAAGGATTATAAACCACTCCTGAATGGGGGCAAACCCACATTTTTCTGACTGTAATATTATAATTGTTCCTTCAACCTATAGTGAATAAGGTGCTGAGAGAACACAGCATTTCTGGTGTAGCTGTGTTCACTGTGGATACCACTGAGTGTGGTATCCCAGGGTTCATATCCTGCCACTGTGACATTATGTGTGTAGTTCTTGCAGGGAGCTTATTGGTGAGCTGGTGGGTTGTTTCTGGTTTTTTCTCAAGTGGAAGACTTGAGGCATTTGTTTCATCTTACAGCCCGTCCTTAGGAATGGCCACTACTAAGTGTTATAGGGAAGTTTGGTGTGCCCAGTTTCCTGGAGGAAGTTTTCCAATACCAGGAGCCCTGTGGGGTTTACTGAGCCAGGCACTGCAGCTGCACCATGGGCTGGTTCTGGGGTTTGAACCCTTCCAGAGCTGAAGTGTTTGCATGACAGAGGCCATGAGCTATGTATGCAGTGTAAGTGGTGCTGTGTAAATGAGTGTTTATTATTAGTGTAATCCTGAAAGCAATATTAATTCCTTGTAGAGGGATCCACAGAATGATTGAATATCTTGCTTTAACGAGTCCTATTGAAAATTTTCCAATAGTATTGGCAAAGATGAGCACCTCATGTGTTACCTGCCTAAGCAGAGAGTCAGTTGGCTTCTAAGTGTTCCCAGATAAAGTGTTTCAGCTTCTACAAGTTGTATTTTGCTCACTCATTGTCTGCCATTTCTTCAGTTGCCATTAGAAAAGTTTTTAACTTGGAGAAGATCTTTTTTTGGGTAGCTTGTAACTGTAAGGTCAGTTTCACAAGATTGTTGGTGCATGTTTCTTCTTTTCAGTGTAAGATGTACGTGTTTGTTTCAGGTGTGATCCTGAGGGATTCCCATGGTGTTGCCCAGGTTCGCTTTGTTACTGGCAACAAGATTCTGAGAATCCTGAAATCAAAGGGACTGGCCCCAGACCTCCCAGAGGATCTTTATCACCTGATCAAGAAAGCAGTTGCTGTTCGCAAGCATCTTGAGAGAAACAGAAAGGTGAGTACTCCTTTAATTAGATAACTCAGTGCCTGTGATTTTAAATTACACACTAGTTCAGGTACAGCTTGACAAAGCAGAGACTCCTTGTGTGGTGTTTGCCTCCTTTTGAGTAAACTGAGGTTGGGGAGGCATTTTGAGCAAGGAGAATGGTCTTTGAAAAGGATTGTAAAAGCAGTGTTTAAAAAGTAGTTGTCATGTTGGGGTTGTAATGTAACTTTGTTTCCCAGGACAAAGATGCCAAGTTCCGCCTGATTCTGATTGAGAGCAGGATCCATAGGCTGGCTCGCTACTACAAAACCAAGAGAGTGCTGCCACCCAACTGGAAGTAGTAAGTGTTCTCCTGCATTCCTCTTGGCACTGAGGACTGCAAGGTCTTGTAAACTGTGCAAGTATTTTCATTAAGAATCAGCTGAAAAATCCATGAAACTTACACTTGGGTAAAATGTTGTAACTCTTGGATGAAAATCATGGTTCCAACAAATGAAGTCACTACCAGGTGATTTTAATAACACTTTCAACTGCTGTTTTTGTTCTCAGGTACTTTTATAGTTCATGTCACTTTCAAAGCTTAGTGAGCTTAGTAGCTGTGATAAAAAGGAAAGTAGCTTGTAGCTTTTCTCTAGGAGAGGTAACCGTCATGGAATTCCCACAAATGTTAGGATTAGCCTCGTTTCCCCAAGGAGACTCAAGTGCAGCTAGCCTGGTTTTTATATATAGGGGTTTGTGCTGTCACCCTAGGATTTTTATTGTAAAAGGAAGAGTGAAATCTTAGGCCATAAAAATTTTTAAATAGTGATTTAGCTGCTGGTAGTAGTTAACTGATAGCTAAAACTTTTAACTGAAGCATTGTTTTTGATAACTAGTTTGAAAAACTGCCTCTGCAATTAATATTTCTCTCTTTTCCTCTCTTTTTAGTGAATCATCAACAGCTTCTGCCCTGGTCGCATAAGAGCTGGCTGTGACTAACTGAAAGAATAAATTTTCGTTACCCGAGTTTGTGTTGTCTCTAAGTGGTTGGTGTGTTGGAGGCTTCTGTTTGTTTTAGGAAGCTGCATGTGAGCAGGACGTTTTCCAGGTGGAGCAGGCACGTGGCTGTGGTTTCCATACTGCTGTCCTGCAGTATCAAATCTGGGTCCTGCTTGTTGCAGTGCTGCACCAGCTGGATGTTGGTGTTTGTGCTTAAACTGGTTTGGTTTTTTATTACCTGAGAGCATCAACTTAGTGACGTGTCCTGTCTATTCACTGCAATTGCATTTTATTCATGTGAGGCTGTGCCTCTGGTGTCCTGCAGAACTGGGGGAGAAAGCATTGACAGCAGAAATATGTAGAAATAGAGAAATTACAGAAGGGGTTATACAGGAGGTGAGGGATTAAAACAGAATTGGAGAGGTTAATTAATTCGTCACAGGTCATGTGGAGCTGTTGCTTGTGCAGAGAGCCTAAGCAGACCTCAGCCAGCTCCTGGCAGTAACTTGCTGTCATTTTTAAGCAATTTTAAGAGTAATCTTTGAGATTTGGGTAAATGCAGACGGCAGTTTTAGCTGCTCTTGGATGTTGTGTCTTTACTGAAATAGTTTTCCCTAAACCCTAAGAGCAGGAGCTGTTGGATAGTCATTGCTGCCAATGTTGTGTCTCCAGATTTCTCATAGCTTTACCTGAAGTAATTTTTCTGCTGAAGAAACAGAAAACATATGAAAACACACAGAAAAAATTTTTCTCCTTTTCTGGGAGAAAATTATAAATTGGAGTTACTCAGAGTCGTTGGGACTTGCTTTTAAGTGTGGGTGGATTACTTGACTTTCATCACCTTGAGAAGTTGAGTAAATTGATCCAAGCCCTGTCATTTTTGTACACTGTAGTAGCTACTTCCTAGATCATAACTATCAGGACCTGGATTTCGCAGATAAACGGGATTCCCCTGGCAAATGGCGCAGCTAAACACAGACCTGTGGTTGGGTGCAGCATTCCAGCCGCAGCCCGAGGTGCTGCTCTCTGGGTGAGGCCGCGCTCCCCTCGCTCCGCTGCCGATCGCTGTGTGCGAGTGCGGGGCGCGGCCGCCAGGGGGCGCCCGCAGCCGGGAGCGCTGCAGCTCCGCGGGCCGAGCAGCGCCGCCTGCGGGGCCGCTCCCGGCCCGGGAACGCCAAGGGTTTCCGAGCTGCCGGCTGCTCCTGCGGCTTTGGGAGCTTGCTGGAGCTCAGGGTGTTTTCCTGAGGATGGCAGAAGAGGCGCGCACCGTATCTCTTGCTGAGGAATGGCAATGGTGTTGCAATTGTACTTTTATGTTCAGAGTTCTGCTTATATTGCTAAAGATTCTGTACTTCCTATAAATCGTACAGCTGTTTTAGGTCAATTGTCCTCAGTAGGATTAATCATAAAATCAGCATGGCCTGTATTGAAAGGGACATTAAAGATTACCCAGTTCTAACCCCCTGCCTTGGGCAGGGACAACTCAGAGCCCCATCCAGTCTGGTCTTGAACACTTCCAGGTGTGGGGCAGCCAAAACCTCCCTGCGGAGGCTGTTCCAATGCCTCACCACTCTCACAGCAAAGAATTTGCTCCTAATACCTAACCTAAGGTTCCCCTCTGTGTTTGGACCTATTACTCCTTGTCCTATCACCACAGCTCCTGACGAAGTATCCCTTTCCAGCTTCCTTGGAGTCCCCTTCAGTACCAGAAGGCTGCTGTGAGGTTTGCACACAGCCTCTTCTCCAGACTGAAAAACCCCAACTCTCCCATCCTGTCTTTGTAGGGGAGCTGCTCCAGTCCTCTTCACCAACTTCATGGCCCTCCTCTGGATCTGCTCCAATCGTTTCACATTCATTTTACCTTGGGGAACCCCAGGGCTGGATGCAGTGCTCCAGGTGGGGTCTCACTGGAGCAGAGCAGAGGGCCAGAATCCCCTTCCTTGACCTGCTGGTGCTGTTGCAGCCCAGGGATTGTCCATCCTTTACCCTTTGGATTGCCATAGCCACAGCAGGAGTTGGGCTCACTTGCCCCAGGGCTACCGGCTCAGCAGCTGCTGTGGGAGCAGTGGGGCCAAGCTCTGGCAGGGGTAAATCCCCCCTGGAACCTGTGAAACTGAGCATTGTGTCAGAGGGATGTGCTCCAGGAAGAAAAGCATCACTTGGAAACATCAGGTGAGTTCATCATTTGTGCTGCAGGGCTGTGAAACTCTCTCAGGTAGTCAGCTAACTTTTCTGCCATGTTCTGAGCACCAGAACTGCCCCAGGCAGCTCAGCACTGGTGATCCAGCTGCCCAGGAGAGCAGCTGGAGCCTTCCACTCTGTGTAAAGGTACAGCAACTTCTCTTGTCTGGAGAGCTGTGGTAATGGGGATAAACCCAGACATGCATATAGTTGCTCAAAATTGATTTTTTTAAGGGCTAGCACAAACTGGCTTCCCTCTCCCTTAGAAAACATCCATGGATGTTTTCAGGCTTTGGGTCCCACAGCCCTCTTGCTTTCTCCTGTCACTGTCACGTGTAATTATGGCTTCCCTGGCTTTGATTTACCCTTCAGAATATACTGGTTTGCCTTATTCTCAGCAACAATGTAAAATTTCCAGCATTGCCTTTTTCTCCTACAGCACTTTTTGCTCTCCCAAATCTGAACCATGATTTTTTTTTTTTTTTCCTATCCCAGTGTGAGCTTTTTCCTGCTTTTTGCTGGGCACACATCAGAAAGGAGCTCTCAGCCTCTGTCCTTCTCCAGAGAGGAGCAGCCCCCTTTTTTGCAAATCAGTCAAGGCAATTTTCTTCCTTTCCTTTAGGTAACCTGAGTTTAGCCCACCCTGATTTGGGTCAGCTAGGGCAGTGCTCAAATGTATGAACACACCTTCATGTTTTCTTCACTCCAGCCTGGAATGGTAAGTCCAGAAAGGTCTTTGGTTGAATCAATACATGCCATGTGCAGTTTCTACCTCTGTTTCTAGGAAAGCCTTTCAAAGGTGACTGTTAAGTATGAAAAGGATTAACCTTGACAGGGATTTAAGGGAAAGCTTTGATTCAGTCATGGCCAGAGGACTCTCTTAGTTCTAGGTATCTCTTTATTCTGAAGGCTCTGGTGGTGTGTGACTGGTTCTGTTGTGGAGGCAAATAAACCATCTTTTACCCCTGAATTTTTCTGATTGACAGTTCCTGTTTACCTGTGGGAAGAAAACCTTAGTAATTTATTCCAAGTAAGGAGACTTGAACACCAGTTACTCTGCTGTTAAGCCATTGCCACTGCTGGAAACCATTTCTTTAGCTGAAAAGGGGCAAAAAAGTCAACCAAGCTACAGCAGTGACAATCAGAAAAGGCAAGAAATTATGTGGATTTATAAAGGTAGAGCTGCAAGTATGTGCTGCCTTGTTTTTTCTGAAAAACAATTTGTTTCCTGTTGCATTTTCTGCCACTGTGCATTTTAATTTTCAGCTCGAAAATCATTGCTTGCAAGTTAATACCAAATAGCAAAGAGTGAATGAAAAGTGCACCGTGTTTTTTGGAGCGATGCTGTGTGTGTCACTTTCTCCCACTGTTTTCAGTGTCACTTACAGACCATGAAACACAGTGTAGTTAAAAAGCACCTCACGTGTTTCTCGGGGCTCACGGGCCGGTTTCTTTCCCCATCCCCATTTAAATAAAGAGCAGTAGAGCCTCTGGAATTCACCAAAGGCAGGTCCAGTGCACGCCGGGCTCTGGGATAGCTGGTGATTCTGGCTTAAGCTAATGCTGCTTCACGTTCATGCAGTTGTTTTGTTCTCCTTTCAATGCTGGGATCAAACTCGTGAAAAAATGCGGCTGTTGCTGGGAAGTCCCTTCAATAACTCGGCACATTTGCATGACAATGGGTGGCTGTGCCCTGGTAACCTCCCTCCTTGGCCAGCACATATCTTGGCAGCAGGAAATGCTTCCACAGTGCTTGCTGCTAATGGTGTGTCCGTGAATGTCCTTTTCTTGCTTCCAAGGATTTCTAGACATAGTTGCAGTTGGATAAATGAAGGCTTCCTTCTTTTTCTCCCCCTCTCTCCTGCCTGCTTTCAGGATAAATTTTGCCTCTGAACAGAGGTGCTGATCAGTGAGAGTGCTTTCCTCTGGCCATGAGATTTATTAGCCATGTTACCCAGCACAGGTGCAGCCCTAACTGGAGCTGAATCGATAAGGAAGGATAGTGATAATGGCACGGCAATATGTATGGCATGCGAGTCTTAACTATACATTGTACAGTGTGTGCTACAGGGCCTGGTGGCTACAGAAGGACTGGCAGCCCCTTTCTGGAGCCTCTCTCTGTGTTTGGGGCAAAGGAAGTGAAGCTCAGCCCCTTTCCTCAGCCCCTGAGCTGAAATACTGGGTGACAGGTAATTATGTCGGCTGTGCCTGAGGCTAGAGGTGTACCTACATTAAAAGATCACCTGAGTTTTCTAGTGACTGCTGGTTTTACAGGCTGATATTTTATTCCCTTTGAGGCTGCTCACTCAAGACCCCTTTTCAGGTCAGAATTCTCCTTCTTCAGAGCCAGGAAGGGGCTTTCAAGTTTAGTGCAGCTGTCAGGGATCAATCTCTTTTACTGCTCCTTCAAGTTCTTTCTGATGCAGATGAATAATTTCCGCAGATCCCGAGTCCTGTGTTATTCCGGAGTGGGAAGAGGGTGACTGGTGTTTTGAACTGTAGAAGCTGTTGACTGACTGGGTGAAGAAACCAGTGACAGCCATTAAAAATTAATCAGGTTAAATGAATTTGGGAAGGATCTGAATCTAAGGGGAGCAGTTCTGATGGTGAAGGCATTTGAGATTTGCAAGAAAGGGGATGGAAATCTCCTTCAGTACAGTATATTTTAGTGGACATGGGGGCACACTGAAAGCTGTTGTCAAATACAGGCTATAAAAGAAATTGTTTCCTCATAAGGTCTTTTTTCCTGCTGCTTTGATGTTACAGAAAACCATAGCATCTGCCTTTTTTTTTTTTTTTTTTTTTTTTTTTTTTGGTGGGTCCATCCCATCTTGCTCAGCTCTGCTGGCCTTGGCAAAACTAGGACTATAAATTGATAAATTCTCAGAAACTGCTGATTGTTGTATTGTCCACAAGGGTCCCAGGATGAGGGAAGAGATGAGAAAGTTGACTCCATGTATCAGAAAGCTAGGTTTATTATTTTATGATAGATAATATATTAAAACTATACTAAAAGAACAGAAGAAGGGATTTCATCAGAAGGCTAAGAATAGAAAAGAAATTAATAACAAAGACTTGTATCTGACTCGAGACAGTCTGCACAGGTCATCTGTGATTGGCCATTAATTAGAAACAACCAGATGAGACCAATCACAGATCCACCTGGTGCATTCCACAGCAGCAGATAAGAATTGTTTAGAGTTTGTTCCTGAGGCCTCTCAGCTTCTCAGGAGGGAAAAATCCTAAGGAAAGGATTTTTCATGGAACATGTTGGTGACAGCTGATGGAGCCATATCTATTATATTGGGTATTCCATTTACACCTCCAACTTATGCTACAGATTTCTCCTTGCACTTCACTTAGGTAGTTGTTCCTGGTAACTTTCTTCAGCAGTAGATTCAGGTCTGGATTCTCTTTTGGTTTAGTATTGTGTTATTTTCAGTACTGTATCTGACCAGCAATACAAGAATAATATTTTTAAATGGTATTTATGTAGCCTCAATCAAGCTAGGATCTCAAAACCATACATGATTAATAAATAAAGCCCTTACTAACAAATAACATTCCTGTAATGTGCAAGGAGGTGGTTTCAGTGGTCCCAAATTCTTTGTGTGTTGGGTAATGACCTGGGAATAGTCAGTTTCTAGAGAGTGTTTAGTTTTCTGGAATTCACCAAATGTGAGTGTTGCAAATGTGATGCTGCAGAGACACCATTTCACTGATGTCCAGCTCTTGTGTAGTAGTTTTAACCCATAAATTCAGTGCTTTGTGTGAAAATAGAGTAGACATCCGCCAGCTTTGCAGGGTGACAGAGGCATAAAGCAGCAAAAGGGTTTGCTTGGGGCAGCAGGAGAGCTTGGCACCAGCTCCGAGGTCCTGGGTGCCAGTCTGGTGTCCTGCCTGTGATAGTTGCACTTTAACCAGAGCTGGGTGCTTATATGTAAATGGCCTGTGTGGGCAGTGGTGCAGAGCAGAGCATGGAGGCAGCTCACAGAGGCTTTTGGGACACAGACCATGGCACTGACTCCTGGCACAGGATCCCAGAGTGTGGCTCTGGTGGACAGCAGTTACAATAATCCCTCTGCACTGATGGAGGTACAAGGCTTAGAGTGGAGGCAACCCTTCCCCAACCTCTTCCTGCCTAGGGTGGGGAGTGGGCTGGACCTTCCTTCCCTAAAGGAGCACCAGGGAAATGGAGCCAGCTTTGTCTCTGAGATTTGTCCACCTGATTGTGCTCTTGGGCACATAATTCTTCTGTCAGCTCAAAGCAGATTGTGATCTGTTCTCCTGCTGTTAGTTTGCCTTTCTGTGTCTGGCAAATTTGGATGTAGGGAAGGAGGACATAAAAAGCAGGAAAATTAAGGAGCTTGGCCCTGTTGTACAGTTGAGACTCTGTCACTTCTCAGATTTGAAACTTCTTCACTTACAAGTTCTGTGGTAAATTCACCTCAATTAGGCTGCCAAATATACAGGATTTTTCTTACAGTACAGGTAAATTCTATGTTTCAGTGATCTCTGGAAACTCTGTCTCCTCTTCTTAACAAAGATCAGTCCCTTCTGCAGCTGTTTAATAAAACTCTGAGAGCTGTAAATCAGTCAAGTAAAAAATTCTGTTTCATGGAATGATTCCTGTCAGCCTTGTTTCTGAGTCAGAGATCCAACTAATAGGGTTAAATCGGAGCAGTTTAATGGAACAATGTTATTTAAGCAAAGCAATCATGTCCTGCTGCAGCATTGTTTGGTATTAAACAGCAATTAGATTTGTCTGCCCAACAAAATTGCAAAGCTCCTCTGAAAGCAGCTGTAATCGGAAATGTCACACTGCAGATCCCAGCGATAGATATGGTCTAACAAAACACAGGCTTTGGCTGCAGTTCCTCACATTGATGGGTAATCCCATGGCATGCAGCAGTTTAGGGCTGTTTATGTAGCTTGCAGTTTGGGTTGGGATTATTCCTTCCACTGTGCTCTCCAAGCTTGTGTTTTTCTCTCCAGCATGCCACCGACAGCCAGGTTAAACTGGAGGGTTCTGTCCCTCACTTGCCCTATAGTGAAGGTCAAGTGAAATGGCATTTGGGATGGTGAGCCTGAGGTTTACCCAGCAGTGCTGGATATAACAGCACATGCATTGCACTCCACTCTGATGTCTTTGCTCACCCTGGAAGCACAAGGAACTGAGCAGCAGTTTTGGAAAGCTGCAGAGGTGGCACCAACAGTAAAGCAGATGTGCTGAAGTGCTGATTTAGAGGGGTGTTTCACAGATACTTTACTGGATTTGGTTCAGCAGGCTGCATGGGACAATTCGTGGATTGCACAAATCTCTATGGAACTTCCACAAGGGACAATTTGTGAATTGCACAATTCTCTATCTCCCAGACTCATGCAAATCTGTGAGAATTTTTGCTTAAAAACACCCCTAGAACATGTTGAATGTGTGTCAGCCAGTGTTTAAAAGCAGAACTTTTATTATGCACAATACCCTAAGTAATAAACCTTTCTCTAAGCATCATCCTAACTTTTAATCCTTAAACATTTGTGTTAGAAATGTGTTAGAAGTGAAAGAAAGCTGTGTTAGCATCAGACTACAGAGTAGGTACAAGCACATGATGTGGGTAAAAGAGCTGGTCCTGGGTGTATTTTTAGTCTTAATATTTCCCCTCCTGGGAGTTGGGAGACAGTAGGAAATTGCCTCTTGCTCTGTATTTTTTGTGGAAAGATACAGGAGCTGTGAAGAAGTGTTACAGTGTGGTTGTCCTGGAGGTCTGGCCACAAAAACCAGCAATAGACCATGGATTAGATTGTGCTGGGTATTTATTTCAAGCAGTGGGTTTTTTTCTGCTCCCTAGTCCCTACGTACTCCTGCACTTAACACAGCACTAAAACTCATCAGGGAGTGTGTTCAAATGCCTGGAGTCCTGATGTGTGTTATTTGTAACTTCCTCTGATCACTGCCAGTTAGATGTAGCTGGGGTAGTCTGAGTGCTGTCTCTTCCACCACTTCCCCTCCAAGGTGGTGTATCCTGGTGATCTGCTAAAGATTCCCCACTTCCATGGCTGGAAGAAGCGCCAAGCCTCATTTGTGTTCATTTAGGCTTCGACTTGCTTTAGGGATGAGGATCTCAGGAGGAACAATGACTCAGTATCTGCACCCTGTTCATCAGGTGTGTGGCTGTTTCCTGTTATCTGACCCTCCTTCCCTCTCCTGCCACAGACACTTTTGGCTCCACTGTTTGCCACCACCCAGCAAAGAGGACCCAGAAGTTCTCTCAGTGGCAGTGTAGGGTGCAGTTTACCCTTTGAGCAACACTGGTGTAGCAGCCTGCTGCA
This sequence comes from Haemorhous mexicanus, assembly GCF_027477595.1. Taxonomy (NCBI): domain Eukaryota; kingdom Metazoa; phylum Chordata; class Aves; order Passeriformes; family Fringillidae; genus Haemorhous; species Haemorhous mexicanus. The sequence goes on along the minus strand of NC_082346.1, from coordinate 16,104,446 downwards.
GCTGCTGGAATTGCAATCCAGTCTGGAGCTGCAGGTGCAGCTCGGCGTGCAGGCAGCAGATGTGACCCAAGGATGGAGGTGGAGCAGGAAGGGGAGGCAGAGGAGGATCCCAGCAGTGTGTCTGTAAAATGCTCTTTGCTGCCATGCTGCCTGCAGGGTCAGCTCTGCCTGGCAGCTGGCTCAGGGCAGCACAGAAGTGAGTGGGTGTGTGGGTCACACAGCTCACACTGTGCTGGGGGAGGCTTGGCACTTTAGCAGCTTTCCCTCCATGCCTGCCTGGTGCCACCAACCCAGCAAATCGTGGAAACTGTGTGTGAGATGGGTTGGTGTGGCCCTGGTAGCAGGAGGCTGCTGCTACCAATGCCTTTTCTGGGAGACTCTCTTCCCCTCCCTGCTCTGTGACCCACATAGGTCTGGATAAAAAGGGGGACAGCCAAGAGAAAGAAGCGTTGGCACAGAGACATTGCTCAGCATGGATACAAACCACAGCCCAAGCAGCCCAGTGAGGGGCAAGTCAAACAGAAAATTAGGATAATTAGTTTTTTATGTGGCAGTGTTGTAGTTCCTCTCAGAGGGACCCCAAACTTCTTAGAAGAGTATTTTTTTTTACCTTTTAATTATTGTTCCAATGTTTCTTCCCTCGTCTTGAATTAATCTGAGCGCTTTTCATAGGTTAATCTGCCTCTTTACCCTTGAGGGTAATTGAGCAGTCACTGGGTTTGCATTTTTTTTTCTCTTTATCTTTCAAATGTCTGTAAGCCATTGTCTTTTTTTTTTTAATTAATTAAACCCCCCCATAGTTCTTTTACAGTTCAAATTTGCTACAAAAGCAAGATTCAAATTGCACCATTCTCTATGGAGAACGATGAGTGTGTTATGTAGGGGTGCAGTTCCTGTTCTTGATGTAATAACTCTGGTAACAAAGACACCTTTCTTCAGGGTACCTTCCTTCAATTACCCTTTTATTTTTCTTTCTTTGCTAATATTAATAATTCAGTATGTGGAAGCCAAGTCTTAAAGGGAGATCAATGCTTTGTGTCCCGACATTTTGAATTTCAGTTCCATTGGTAAATGCAGTCCCTGGTGTGTGTTTGGGCTCTAACCCTGGAGCATTAAGCCAGGAGAGGACAGTACTGTGAGTCAAGGCCTCAGAGGAGTTTGTCTTCACCTTTTGGAATTGTTTATCCAATCCCCTGGGAAAGCCTTTTAGTACTGCACTGTATTTTATAGTGCCTGCTTTTCCTGGTAAGTAAGGAGTACTTCGGGAAGGCATGGGGAGCATTGGGTTTTGCTCAACAGTAATTACTTCAGACTTCAATACCAGGGACCTTTTGACCTAATGCCACTCAGGCTGATTCTGTCATGTTTAATCCCTCATGCCCCATCCGTCCCTGTGAGCCTGGAGAGGTGTCCTGTTCTTTGCCCTGAGCCAAAGAGCTTCTGATACTTACATATAAACAACGCCTTAAAGCTAAAATTCATGTGCTGTTTCACTTCAAATTATGCACTGGAACCTTCAGGAATTGCTCTCAAGCTTTGAGGAGAAGCTATGCTTTTGTTGGGAGGCTGTGATGGCTGGTGGTTAAAGCCTGAGAAAGGCTGAGATTATGGATTGTTTCTCTTCTGTTCCTGCCCTGCAGATTTGCCCGGAGCTGGTTGCTAATTGCTGAGCCTTTGGAATCAGTTTAACATTTTTGGTTACGTGTTTTTGTTTCCTCAGGGCTGGCTCTGCCCAAATAGCACAATTTAGTCATTGTTTAGTTTTCAGACTGAATGCTCCATGCAGGTGTGGGTAGCCAGTGGCTTCTTTTCTGGTTGTTCAAATCAGGCAGTTTTGTTAGCCACTGTTTTTTGTTTCTTCATAAATTCTGGGTGTAGAAGTACAGGCACAAACAAGCAGAGTGTTAATTAAGAGTCTTTTTGGCCTTATTACTTAGTTTGTCCTTGGATTGGCCCACTCTTAATTACTACCCGGTTACTATTGCTATTATTCTTGTTTAATGAGATAATCCAAATAATCTCATTTCAGTTTCACAGATCATTAGATCCAACACACTTATTAATAAGGCATTTGTGAGCTCTTTATGTCCACTCAGCTGTTTTCAGTCCTTCTCTTATCCTCTATGATGGAGGGAAGGGATGTGCTGCAAAGCTGGATATGTTTCCTCAAAGTATTAGCGCTTGCCTCTATACGTTGTTTGAACAGCTGCTTCTTTCTGTTAACTGCAGTAATAAAAACGTTGTACATCTCAGACAGAGCTGTTGTCTGTGCCAGTGAGGAGAGGCTCTGGCAAAGAGGGAGCTGCTGCCTTCTCTCTCCTGCCAGGAAGGGTCACCTTTCCCAGCCAGGCAGGAAGGGGCAGCAGGGTGAGAGCGAGCAGGGCCGTTCTGTGCCAGCTTCCCAGTGCCAGCCAAAGGCCAGGAGCCACTCAGGGGATGGACCATCAAGTTCATTGCTGCCCCATCCTTCCAGCAGCACGCTCGCCCGTGCAGCCAATTAATTACCTGTTCTTCGGGTGTCCCCAGCGCAGAGTGCCAGCCACAGAGGCGTGTCCCCAGCCTGTTTGTGAGCTGGCTGTTTGTGAGCCCCCTGTGGTGAGACGTGCCCCGGAGCAGGTGTGCCTGCTGGGATGGCAGGGGGAGGTGTGCCTGCCAGGATGGTAGGGGGAGGTGTGCCTGCCGGGATGGCAGGGGGAGGTGTGCCTGCTGGGATGGCAGGGGGTAGGTGTGCCCGCCGGGATGGCAGGGGGAGGTGTGCCCGCCGGGATGGCAGGGGGAGCTGTGCCCGCCGGGATGGCAGGGGGAGGTGTGCCTGCCGGGATGGCAAGGGATAGGTGTGCCTGCCGGGATGGCAGGGGGAGGTGTGCCCGCCGGGATGGCAGGGGGAGGTGTGCCCGCCGGGATGGCAGGGGGAGGTGTGCCTGCTGGGATGGCAGGGGGAGGTGTGCCTGCTGGGATGGCAGGGGGTAGGTGTGCCTGCCGGGATGGCAGGGGTAGGTGTGCCCGCCGGGATGGCAGGGGGAGGTGTGCCTGCTGGGATGGCAGGGGTAGGTGTGCCCTCGGCTGAAGCACTGGCAGTGTCTGGTTACCCCGTGAATCTCCCGCTGGCACCAATACCTACGCCTGCCCTCTAAGGCTGTGACTCAAGTGGAGCCTGTGGTTAGGGCTCAGAGAGGGGTGCTTGGATATCTGTCTGCTTGCTGAGACCATGGTATCCCCAGTTTTTGCACACACACGTGTGAATAAAATGCAAAGAGTAACACATACTTCACTGCTTTGGGTAGAGTGAACCTCTGGCTCTGGAGGATGTGAGCTCTCCTGGTCATGTCGGTGACTTTGTCTCAGGGGTTCAGACCCAGGCACACATTGCTGACTCAGAACAGTGATCCAGCAGAGAAGAAGCAAAAGGAAAAGGGTTAAAATAATCAGCCTTGTTTTGCTGTTGGACAAGCTGGCACAGGCTGTCTGAGCAGCTGAAGTGGCACCTATTCTGTGAGACTCTTCTCCCTGCTGTGTCACCCACGTGTGCCTGTGACAGAGATGGAAGGGAGCTGCTAGAAAGGACTGGGGCTGCAGGCCCTATCTCTGTGTGGCACAGGCCACGGCCCATGGTTTTGTTAAGCCTGGAACTCGCTGTAAAGGCAAGATCTAAAGGCTGCTGCTCTGAGCAGTTGATGATTTCTCAGTGGCCAGTGAAGCTGTCCTTTGCAGGAGGCAGGATTCCATCTGCTCCACTCATGGTCACCGTGGGCCTGTCCTCACCCCTGCACGGCTGGGAGGTCCAGCCAGGCCACTGACTTAGCCGGCACTCACATGCAGAAGTCTTTAGCCTGATTAAGTGTTAACTCTTTGTAAGGAAATGTGCCTTGAGGCTACAGTGGGGATAACCCGGGCTGTGGATTTCTCTTGTGATCCCAGCCCTGCTTAAGCAGGATTTAGCAGTCTCCTCCTCAAGGCCCTCTTCCTACCCCTCTGCCCTTCTCTGGCTGTCAGCAGGGTGCTGAGCTGGACTGAGAGACAATAGAGTTTGAGAAGGAAAAAAACCAAATCATAAAGCAACTAGAGGGGTTATTTAGTTGATTTTTAAAAAGAAATTCAGAGTCTTTTCTCTGATCTGTTTTCCCACATTGCTGCACAAACAGCTCTGTCGGGAAGCGGAGCAGAGGCAGGAGCAGCTCTCTGCCTCAGAAGCGACAGGGATTGCAGAAGGTTTGTTTTTGTGTCTGGTGGCAGGGCCAGCGACAACGCTGAGCTAATGCCATCTGTGCGGTGCTGTGGGACTGTCACCAGGGCCGTGCCAGGGCGGCTGGCTGTGGGACTGTCACCAAGGCCCTGTGGGGCTGTCACCACGGCTGTGCCAGAGCGGCTGGCTGCAGGGCTGTCACCAGGGCCCTGTGGGGCTGTCACCAGGGCCGTGCCAGGGCCATGCCAGGGCGGCTGGCTGTGGGACTGTCACCAGGGCCCTGTGGAGCTGTCACCGGGGCCGTGCCAGGGCGGCTGGCTGCGGAGCTGTCACCAGGGCTGTGCCAGAGCCATGCCAGGGTGGCTGGCTGCGGGGCTGTCACCAGGGCTGTCACCAGGGCCGTGCCAGGGTGGCTGGCTGCGGGGCTGTGCCCAGTGTCACCCAGAGCTGCTGCCCGGCACAACAGTGCCATGTGCCAGCGCTGCTGAGCGTTCCGGGCCAGCTGCCTGGGCTCACTGCAGTCTGAGCAGAGCTGCTGGCTCTCCTTACGTACCCTTGGAGAGCAGGGAATGAGTTTAAGGATGGATAATCCAGGCTAACTCTACAGTGAAAACAAGTGCCTTACCTCACATATCACCCAAGTCTCTCCTGCCTTCCCAAACCTCTGGCTCCCCTGTCCTTCAGCAGCAGCCAATATTCTCTTGGCACCGACTAGAGAAGGGAAAATTAATTGTGCTGTAATGACAACTCCCCTCTCAGAACCTGGCCTTCTGCTCGGTGTAAATGAAGGACAATCTGTGGCCTATCAACAGACTGTTTCCTTTGGGGAAACAGCCTCACACTTCTCAGATTTCCCTTTACACTACTGACTGTTGGCATCTTTTCCTACCTCAAGATCTGCTACATTGCTGCAAAGGGTTTTTTTCTCTTTAATTAATTTCTTTCAGCTCTGTCAGGATAGAGGGTAATTAAATGCTTCAGTATCTTGTCATAAAAATGCCACTTTTCAGAGGAATTGTCTTAATGAGCCTGTTTTTCAGTATAGCAGAGGCTCATCTATTAGTCCAGTGTATATTTTTAGAGCATGGCATTAGCCAGAAAAGCCCATTAGATCGTTATACAAGTGGCTGAATCAGCAAACTGTATCTGCTGCTATTCTGTCAAAGCAATAACGTTAACATTATCAAAGTGATTAAAAGCCATTCATTCATTTTGCATCTGGGTTGACAAGTTCATTCCTGCAGAGGCGCACAGTGCGAAGCTGGGAGAAAGGGAAACTAAAAGCTCATCATCTCCCTCAACCTGAAGATCTAGAAGTCTGTGACAGATGCAATCAAAACATGACAATTGAGTGGAACACCGGACGCCTGTGCTCTGTCACACGGTGGGTTGTCACTGACAAAGCAAAATCAGCCTTAGCCTGGCACCCTTTTTAAGGATTTGCCTCTTTCTGTGGCCAAAAAAAAGCTCTGTGTGCTGGAACAGGGCAGGGTTTCCACCACAGGAACTCTTGTCCTTCAGCTCTGGGCCATCCTCCTAGAGTTCCAGAGCAATAGTGGGTCTGCTGGCCTTTTCTCTGGCCTTGTTGCAGGTGTGTTGGGCCAGTGGCTTCCCTGGATCTGCCCCTCAGGAGCCATGAGGGCTGGCTACTCCAGCTGCAGTTCTTGGCCTTGGCAGGGCTGTTTGTCCAGTGTTTATAAAGAGCAGAAGCAATGGGAGGATGAACAAGTGTTGGCATCACTGTCATGACCTTTCTGGAAAAGCTGAGTAGACAGAAAGCTTTGACTCCTGGGGACTGCCCGGGGAAGCTGCTCAATTAACTTGCTCACAAAAGGTGCAGCATATCCAAATCCTTCCCATGGAGAGGGCACAATCCAATGGCAAAGGGGCATGGGAGCTGCAGGAGCAGACCCTGAGGCTGACTGGGCTGAGCTGTTGGCCAGAGTGAGAGATTTGCATGTAAATGCCTCTGGTTTCTGCTAACAATAATAAAGCAGCTTTGAGTTCTGCAGGTCAAATGGTGCATCAAGGAAGGAAAAGGCAGAGGAGAAGAAGGGCAAGCAGGTGGTGGATTTTTTGGTAAAAATCCACCACCTGCTTCCATCAGTGATCCCCCCTACTCAGCTCTGGTCAGTACCTGAATGTGCTGCATTGCATTAAAAAGCAAACCAATGAGTTATCACACTGGGGTACATGCCTGTAGCTGAGGGGTTTTTCCCATGTTGTGGATTGTCTAAATTCTGCTGATGGCACTGTGACCCTTTATTAGGGATTCATTGTAATGCCATGAGCCTCTTGAGGCAAAGTGTCACTAACACTGTGTTCTGTTTGAAATGAGTGTCCTGTGATTGCACCTGTATCACTGTGAGTGTCAGACTTGTGTCTGTTGCATGCCTGTCCAGGGGATATTTGCCTTTTTGATGGTTGATGTCCATGCTACACTCAAATTAGTTTTTCCTACCATTGTGAAGAAAACCAACTTTTTTTTTTTTCATTTTTTAATCTGCAAATAATAAGAAAGTAGCAAATCTGATGGTTGATGATTATCCAGGGGACAATTCCTCCAGTATCAGTGATATTCCTCCAGTATCAGTGATTCCTCCAGGGCATCAGTGATATTCTCAGAGCCATGAAAATGAAAAAAATCCATTAGAACTCTGGATGATTTAGGCACTTATCAAATTGAACTGCAGTTTTGGTTTCCCTTTCCTTTTTCTAGGCAACTTTGTAGCCACTTGATCTCCCGCTCATTGAATTTGTGCCTTCATCACACTCTTCAATTCAAGAAAATGAATGCAAATAGCAGTTTGTCTGCATAGCCTGCTAATATGAACATGCCTGGGAAACGAATTTTTTTTTACAAATGGTGAATTCAAATTGTCAGGAAGTTGTGAGGGTTGATAGAAACAATGGTGTTTCATTTTGAGGAGTGGATTTGAATTTCTGAAAGGCATTTAAAATGGCACAGAAAGGATGTTAGGTTCAGTCTGATAAAGGTACCTCGGTAGAAAAGTTCAGAAAAGAGAATTGCAAAAGCAGAGCTCTCTGTGCAAAGTCCTGGCAATGACAGAGCCATGAGGATGAACACCTGAATATTTCATATCCAGTAAGACAAACTTAATGATCTGCTGTTGCTTTTTGTCTGTTTTATCTATCAAAGTGTGGGCATCCATTTTTATTGGTGGGTGCTTTGTGAATACCCTTATCCCACTGGATTGTATTGGCCAAGTTGTGTGTAGAGCATTCCCTTGAAGTGTCTGCCACAAGAGAGCAGTGTTGGTGTGATAAGCTGGCAGAGTGTGCCTCGGGTAGTGGAACTCTTCCATCAAAATACTGCACACTGAAATGCTGCAAGAGAAATTCAAATGCAGCACAACAAATCTTCTGGGAGCTCAGCAGGATTAAGGGATAAAAATAATGAATGGGGCCTAATTTCTGGTATTGAGATTTGAGTTTCTTAAAGGCATCATTGATATGACTGTGGGCTCTGGAAAATTTCAAGGAGTTGAAAATTTCATCATGCTGCTGATAATCTAAATATGTTTTTTCCTTTTTTCCCCCTCCAGTGTGACTTCATTGAAAACAGTGCAGTTTAGTTGCTCTCTCTGAGAGAGTAATCTGGCCATGTGTGTATATTTGGGTAGGGTGGCCTACAGGAAAGCTGGAGAGGATTATTTACAAGGGCATCTAGTGACAGGACAGTAGGGAATGGCTTCAAACTGAAAGAGCAGGTTGAAATTATATGTTAGGAAAAATTTCTTTACTGTGAGGGTGGTGAGGCAGTGGCACAGGTTGCCCAGAGAAGCTGTGGGTGCCCCATCCCTGGCAGTGTCCAAGACCAGGTTGGATGGGGCTCTGATCATCCTGGGACAGTGGGAGCTGTCCCTGCTCATGGCAGGGGCTTGGAACAGGATAATCTTTAAGGTCCCTTCCAGCCCAGGCCATTCTGTGATTTCCAGAGTTGACTCCAGGCTCTGTGGAGCCACAGACTGGGAATTCTCTGGGGATATTGAATGCTGGGTAAGGCTCCATAGCACCCAGATTCATTTATAAGCACATAACCCAGTCTGCTGAGCTCTGTGCTTTTGGAGAAGCACAAATCTACTGCTCTGCTGCAGATGCCAAATCCCAGTTATATGAAACAATTATTAGATTCACTGCACCTATACTTTCCTGGTTGGATACCAGAGCTGCAGCAGTACTTGAAACATATGACTGCCAATTTCTCCTCAAAAAAAGAAAAAAAATTGAAATTTTTTGTTGAGAAGCTGGTATGGATTAGTCTGGAAATAATTAACCTTCATTTGTGCACAGCTTGTTAATGAAAATCTGTCTCCATATTACAAATTAGAACTGCTTTTATTCTTGATCAAATTACTGATTTTCACTGAAATCTATTAAAAACATTTTTTCTGTCAACAAAAGCCAATACTAAATTTTTTAAAGCATGTGCCTGATAGCTCTTGACTTGAAAGCCTGGACTCTGAACTGCCACTTCACTGTGTGGCTGTCAATGATCTGCTTCTATGTGATGGAGAGCTTGCTATCTAAAAATGACATGGCAAGTATGTGTCAAATCGAGATCCTACAGAAGCCAGGCTCAGGCTTAAGAAAGCAGGATGGATTACTCTGAAGACAAGATGTGTTTAAAGGGAAAAGGATGTAAATGGGGAGAAGCTGCTAGGGGGTTTTAAAAAAAAAAGAGGTGAAAAATGATCCAGTCATGGAGCAACATTTTAAGCTTGAAGTAAGTGGAAGAGTGATAGTAGATTGCACTCTCTTTTGGTGCAATAAAATGCTGAACTTAGCAGAAATGGATCAGCAGATAATTTGTTCCATTTGGAGGAGACCAACAAAAGCAGTTGGGTGAGAGGAGAGCATGGCTGTACTACATCAGAGTGTAGTTGTCTAGACAGGTTGCTGGCCTTTCTCCAAGTATCTGCCCCTGGATGCTTAGGAAGGGGTAGCAGAAATGCATGTGACAAGGTTATTATTACTTTTCTCCTGCTTTACCCATAATTTTTTAAAAGACAAATAGGGAGAAGGGGTCACAGTGTGCAGTACCTTGTAGGTGACAATGGGAGCTGGGATAAAGTCTATCTGAACTGATTAGCCAAATTAGTGCACTTGCTAAAGTAGCCAAAACTGAGCTTCATTTTGACTAAAAATAGTTCTCTTATCTAAATATGTCATGTACCCACTATGCCTTCCACTTCCGAAATGCTATCGCAGCTGCAGTGTCCTGCATCCTAAATTTAGAACCATTCAAGCCACTGAATTTTCCAGTACAGTAGATGGATGCAGCAGCTTTTTTAGAAACTAAAAAATAGAAAAGGTTTAGAATAACATAATGCAGAGCCGCCATAGTGAAATATCTGTGCTTCATCTTTGGTAGCCATTAGTGTCTTCAGGTCTCTAAGTAAGGATGATACAAAATGTGTGGGGATTTTAGTGCCTGAATTATCAGAGATAGTTCTGTTTTTTTCTAGAATGCTGATGAGTGTCCTTGACACCCCTTTTGTGAAACAGTGTATTTGACTACAATCTCTGAGTCACACAGGGCATGAACTGTACTGGCTGCTTATTGCTGTAAGTCAAATTTGAATGTGAAATATATCCCTAATATGCAGCAAGATGAGACAAAGGACTGCAGAGCTTTGTAGATCTATAGTTTTTCATGAGCCCTGACAAACAGAGGTTGTTTGGGATTTGTTTGGTTTTTGTTGTTGGGTTTTTTTTCACAGGTACATGCAGAAACAAGGTCACAAAATCTTTTTTTTCTCCTGCTCATATACAGTTGTCAGCACAACAGCCCACATTATATCTGATAGCCACTTTAGGACTTTCCAGAATACTTTTCACTAAATCCAGGTCTGAATGAAAAGTGTATGCTATTTAATAGTTTCTGTTATTAAATGGTTGGGAACCCTTTCTTTATGTTCTGTCTAATCAAAATTTCTTTGGGAGATACAAAACCCCACTCTGTTGACAGAGTGGGTGGGCGAGCTTTTATGTTTAGATTAAGCCTTTATGTTTAGATTAGTTATAAGGTTGCTCATCAGGTGACAAACTGAGCAGAGTTCTTGAAACAGCCTGAATTGCTGTTAGATCTAGTAAAATGCATATGAAATTGTGATTGTTTGTTTGTTGGTGTTTTGCCAGTTCTTGCCAGATCACCACCTTAAAAATATGGCAGTGTTACGCTTGAATGTAAATAATGACTTCACAAAAGAAAGTTGCTTTTTTGTGTCTGGCCAAAGATGCAGAAATCTTGAGAGACTAGTAGATTAACAGTAAATCTGATTTCCTGTAACCTTTACAGCTTTTTCCCTTTTGGAAACTCTATAAATTCTAGATACTGAGAATTAAGTTCTTAAGTTGGATTCCTAAAGTGACTTAGATCATAAAAATCCAATGAATTGGGGGGGGGGGGGGGGGGGGGGGGCGGGTTGGAGAAAAAAGGTGTTTTCTGACAGTGTGAACATCAAAATGCAGCTCCTCATGGTGGCCAGGCCAAAGCAGTCTTTGGACTCAACCCTGTGAGCAGTGCTCAAAGTGGATTTCATGCTCACACGTCCTCCTTTGTGTTGGTGAAAAGAGAGGCTCCTGCCCAATGCGGGGCGGCGGGGCTGGGATGCCATTCCCAAAGTGGGCTGGCTGCGAGTCTGCTGCTCTCCCTGCACTGCCTGCTCTCGGAGAGAGACAATTTTGTTGTCATCTGCAATTTCAGTGCTTTTCAGAGAGCTGTAATTCCTTCATAGGGAAGTTGTTGCCATAAAAGTAATCCTTACAGGGAGTAGGAGTAAGAGCTTGCAGGTGGGTTGGTGTTTCAGTCACCTGGGATTGTGTGGGGCTCCTGCAACAGCTGGTTTTTTTAAAAAATCAGACTTTTGTCTGGTTTTTTTTTTTTTTTTTAACTATTTCTTCTAATTCTTCATTTAAGAAGGGAGAGCTAGGGTGAGCATCTTCCTTAGGAAGTAATGAATTTTGCATCTTAGGCCAAGTTGTTCTTTTCAGAACTGCACTTCATGACAATTTGCTTTCGGAGGGACCAGATGGGTTTGATGCCTGTCTGAACTCTCTCTTTATCTTCTAAATCTCCAGGTGTAACCTCTGACCCTTCTCTGAGGCATCTCTTTGCTGACAAACCTGAAATCCCAGTTGTTAGCTACCCCACCCGGCTTGTTTTCTATTCTAATTCCTCAGCTTTCGGGTGAGCCAGTAAAACCTAGGTCCCTTTGGCTGTTTTCAGTTGAGGAGGGCACACTGCCATTTTCCAGCAAGTTGGCATTCCCAGCAAGTTCTGTTTTGTAATCACCCAGGCTAGCACTCTGGAAAACAGATTTGACCATTTCTTTCTTAACAAACAACTCAATTTCTCGCCACAATTACCTCAAACAGCTCTGTGGCAGTTTCACAGCTATGGCAATCATTAGGAATGTTCATTATTGCCTTCTTTATCGTGCTTGCCTTTAGTCACACATTAAATACACGTTGCTCTCTGAAACTCTGCAGCTCTCTTTGTGCATTGTGTGACCCCATACCTGGACCTTTAATCAGGCTGTGGGAGTGCTCCTGTATCACACTTCCTGAGGTGAAGAATAGGGCTCTGTAAGAGAAAGTGACTGAGGATCAAAGATTAATAATCACCCTTTCATTGTTGCTTTTGCCATTTTTCCATTTCAGAATAAAAGGCATTAAATTTGAGGGGAGGGAAAGTAGAATTTTAGGCAGTGTGATATATGTCACGCTGTATTTTTAGATTCTTTAAGTATTTTAGTGAAAAAGCTAAAGGTTGCTAGCTAGAGTATGAACTGTGGGATATCTGCTCACAACTGGCTCAGAGGCTGTTTACAGCAGAATGTTCCTGCTCCTAAAGGCAGATCCAGAGCTGAACTTTTGCAAAGGCTTGAGGTGGGATTTGGTTCAGATTATGATTTGCTGTTACAGCAGCTACAGGCCCCTGCTGAAATCAGAGCTTCCTTTTGCTAAGTGGCCCATATCAATTAAGAGGCAGATTCACAATATGAAGAAAATAACAGAACAAGAGTGCAGGAAAGGAAACATTATTTTCCTTTGTATATTTGTAAGATGACAACTGAGTCTGAAACTTTATTAAATATTTGGGAACTGAACTCAGATGTTCCAGGCCAGTGTTCAGTCATAAGATATCCTTCCTCTGGTTTGTTGCATGGCTGGGATGAGAGAAGAGTGAAATAAACCCTGGAGCTATTCTGCTTGTGTTTGGCAGCTCTTCCATGAGCTTCTGTCTGTATGTGCATCCCTTTGCCCTTGCTTCCCATTCCCATACACTGAAATTTCACTGCTGCAAAATTTTGGCCCTTCAGTAACAAAGATGTTCCAAAAAAAGGTCAAGTGACGGGTGAAGTGAAGGTCTCTGCCTGGCCTTTCACCCTGCCAGAAAGTTTTCAAGTAAAATGCAAACCTAAGGAGTTTTATTAAACTTTGTGTTACACTGCTGTGTTAGAATAGTTCTTAGAAACAGGGTAATTTTGGCTGGTACCTTCATAGAATTCAATTCTGAATTGGATATTGGTAGCTTTCATGCTTTATCATGTATTTAATACTCTTCTCCATATCCCCCCTCACCCTCTTTTTCTTTTAGCAGCCTTGAGTCATGGCATTAGGCCAGGCTGCCAGATTTTGCCTGAAAATGAAATTCTTACAGTTCTCCTGAGGGTGATTAGGGTCTCAGGAGTGTGAACCTAAGGCTGGAAAACACCAAGGATCAGAAAACAAAGACTTTTTAAAAATCAAAATATTTCTAAGCTGCTACTGTTAGTTGTAGGGACTGACCCAGGTCTGAAGATGCAGGTTGCTAATACTGTGTTGTATGTCCCATCTCAAAACAATGCCCAAAATGCAGGGATGTGTGCTGGGCTGTGACTCCTTTATTTCATAACACCAGAGGCTTCACAGGCATTGGGCTTTGCTGGCAAATGCCTTCAACACGGAGTTCTCTGTGCTGAGCCTGCCCTGGCTGCTTGTCCTTTGTGCAGTAGCTCCAGCAGGGAGGGAGAAGGAGCAGGAGAGGTGCAAGGAGCAGCCTGGGTGTGGTGTCTTTACTTTCCTATGTACAGCTGATAAAGCCAAATTGCAAATTGTGTCAGCCACAGGGGGGGGGAAACTTTGGCTAGACCAGCCCCTGGTGTTTGTATAAAAATGAGTGTGTTCAGGGAGCAAATGCAGGCTGTGCCTCATGCCAAAGCAGTGGAAATATCTTTTTCCTAGATATCCTTTTCCTGGATATCTTTTCAGTTGAGTAATAAAGGCAGCCTCAGGTGAATAGTTTCTGTGTCCATTCATCTAACATACATATTTCAAGATTTACTCTTGTGGGAAGTTTTACCTGCTTTAATAATGTCCCTTTTATTGTTATCTTCTTTCATTTTTCACTGAGAGCAGTATGCCAGGATAATGGGAATTGGGGCTTGGATTGTATTGTACATATCAGCGGGAATTATGAGCATGCATCAGAGGGAAACCTTCAAAATGTTGGAAACAAAGGTATTCTTGATCTCCAGTGCATAAAAATTGCATTGTGTTTAATTTAGACAGTCATCTCACACTGTCCTCACATCCTCACAGTATCAGTGAGGGACAAATTTTCTTTCAAATTTCCCAGCCTAAATCCATAGTAGGTGTGCTGGAAGTGTGTGAAACTTGACCTAAAATCTCTGCTAGTGTTGCATCTCCATTAGCACAGTATGAGCTGTATATGACTGGAGCTATAAGGTAACAACCTTGCTACAAGGGAGCTTTGCTTAGAAAGGTTTTAGAAGGTATTAGTCTTATCTCCTGCTGCTGATTTTCCCAGAGACTAATATCATGGATTGTTGAGGAATACCCTGAATGCATTTCATAGAGGTCAGCAGGTAAACTAACTTAATTTCAATAAATTAGCTTAGATAAGCAAGAACAGCAGGCAGTATTCTTTGCTGACCTTGGAGCTGATTAGTATGGAAACTATGTAGTCATTGTAACCCAGAATGAATTATCACCATCACCATTAAAGAAAAAGTAAGATCTTGGAAAGACATTTTGGGGTAGTCAGAGGTAGGCATAGTGATAGACATGGTTACCCATGTCAAGTGTCCCTTTAGATTTATATATACACCCCAAAACCTGGCTTTGTGTTACATGTCCCCTTGAGCTGGTGACAGTCTCTTCAGTTTGAGAACATGACAAGTACATCTTCTCCCCAGGACCCCTCAGCAAGCCCTGTTCCTTGTGCCAGGGGTTCCAAGGAGATGCAAGGAGTGCACGTGCTGGTAGGACACTCAGCACTGCATGGGTTTCCGCTTCAGCAGAGGGGCAGCTGGGGGCTTTGAGCATTAGGACAGCTGCACCAGGGCAGTCTCCTCCCAAACCCAGGTGCCAGGACTCTTGACTTCTAAGGGAAGCAGACAAATCAGAGGTATGCAATGAGATTTGATGGTGTGTTCATGTTCTGCTGAGAAGAGGGGTGAACTCCAGGCTCCTGAAGTCGTGGTAGAGACCCGCATGTGAAACAGGTACCACGGCTGTTATCCTATCAGCCTGTCTCACCAAGAGGGAGGGTGTTTTTCTGATGGCTACGTGAGCCCTGTTTTGCCAATCAATCTGCATATCCACTAGAAGTGTTTTGCTGTGGCAGTTTCCTGGAAGGGAGAAGTGCTTCTGTTGCACAGAAATCCTTGAACCTCCTTGTCTCACAGCATGCAGCACTTGATTTTTCCAGGAACTTCTTTACAAGTGTGTCTGCACTGCAGCTATCAATCAGCTGCTTGGCTCTGATCTCACCTCTCCCTCCCTCACTCATAGGGGGTGTGTGGAGTCTAAAATTTGCTTGACAAAGGCAAAATCACTGCTGGCCATGGCAAGGGGTTTGCAGACTGAAAACATTGTTGAGATTTTCCCTGGGCCCAGCTCCTGCATAGCTGCTCAGAGCCCATGGTAAAGAGCTGCTGGCCAGTGTTGGTCCATGTTAGTGAGACTGGACCATGAGCTGTAGCTCCATGGAATACTGCCACTTTATTCTCTCTCTGTAAGGCCCAGTGGTGTGATCAAACCACATTCCTTAGTCATCAGATTTGCATGCCAAATTTTTTCACGTTAAAGCTGTTTTCTGTTGGCTCATTAGAAGCTGCACTTCAGAACCTACTTTTTTTAGGTAAAGAGGATATAAAAATTAAAACTAGTAGCAAATCAGGCTTTCTGGGCTCTTCTCTGTAAGGGTCAGTGTGTTCCTTTGAAAACAGACATTGTGAACTTTGGGCATAGGAAACTGGGAAAGATGCCAGTACAGGATAGAATGAAGATTAATGCAGGCAGCTCCAAGGCAAGTTTCCATATTTCCTTTCCAGGATGTCAATATGCTAAGATTATTTATGAATTTATATTGGATATTGTTATAAAGGCTGCCAACAAAGACTCTCCCTCTTAACCTAAACTGTAGCAGTTCTAATGTTTCAGTGTGAGGCTTCTCCTGCACAGAGCTGCTACTGTGCTGAGCAGCGTTCCTGTGAAGAGAATACATTTCTGAAGGGATTACGCTGAAATCGCCCAACTTGTTTCCCTTTAGGCTTAAGTGAGATTTAAATTTTGGCTTGTGGATGTGAAAAACAAACACATTGATTTGCTGAATTGCTTCCTGTTCCCAGGAAGTACTTTCAAATAAAGATAAAATTCTTTTAACGCTCTTTTGCTCACACACCTCAGTGCGTAGGGGTGAGCTCCTATGAACTGAGACAAAGCTGCCAAATTAGGAAAAATATTAGCACCTCACACTTACCATGGCCCAGATTTCTACAGATGCTCCAGTTTTTTCCATTGTAGCCAATTATGTTTGAAACTAGCAGTTTGTCCCAGTTTCACTAAAATAACACCTGACGTTTATGAAGTGCCTATTATCATGAGTTTCCCCAGCATTTTACAAATGACAAAAATATCCCTTAACACCTGAGCAAGCCGGTGGGAGATGGAGGTGGCAATTGGAAATGAAATTACAGAGACAATAATAGTGATAAGAAAAGACAAAGTGCGGCACTTTGCATTGCTAGAATTAATGAATAAGTTTGAATCTGCTTGCATTTTACTCTGCCTGAGATCAAATATTGAGTCAAAACCTAGAAAAGCAGAAAATGTAAAGATTTGTTCTTTTTTCTGTCAGAAATACCTTTGATTTCAGGAGAAAAAAACCCGGTGAGCATTGCCAGGATTCCCTGTGGATTTCTATTACATCTCCTAGTAAAAACACATTGTTCTAATGCCTTTTGACTATGGGATTTCTTCACTTTTGGTCGATTTTATCAGCTTAATAAGAAAGCTACTGTTCTGTCTTTATTTGGCAGACTGTGTCTGCCAAATGAAAGTTCCTCACAAATTAATTAAAGATTATTTCCTGCTTTGCCTGGCATTCCTCAGTAATAATGCCATTTTTTTCAGAATTCATGCATGACCTTCTCAGTGAAGCTCTGTCGTGCACAAAAAACACCGAAAACTTGTCATAAGTGTATCTTAGACTCAGTGCTATTCAACCCTACACAGTTCCATTTCTTATTTTCTTTATTCATTGGTGAGACAGGATAATGCTTAATCCTATCAACAGCCTCATATTTGTGATGTGCTGGCATCTTTTCTAGGTATTGTGCTCTGTCAATTATTACAGAGACTATTAGGGAGATGTGTATCAGACATTTCAAACTGTTGAGCTGGCAAATGTTTACTCCAAGTGGCTTTTGATTCCTAAGAAAATCCCAAGGGGATTTGAATTGGTCTTTTTCTCTTTGCCTTGCATGTTAATTTTCTGTTGTGTTTTTTTTTTTGGCAGGGGTATACTAAACACTTATGCCAATAATATTCTTAAAAAATGCCACCAAATGTAAATCAGACTGCTTTGCAAAGCAATGTTAGTGAAGCACAAACAAACAAACAGCACAAATAATCCATAGTGTACTCCTTCTTTTACAGCTAAATTTCTCTCCTACACACAGAGGAATAGTGTTACCCCACTTCAGAGATACTAGCAGTTGTTGGTGGTTGTAATTCAGCTATAAAAGCTGCATGTAATTATTTTCAGCCTGAGATTTGAAATCTCATGGAGTGGAAATGATAAGGCAGGTTGCAGAAGGCCATCAAGCAGGTGGGTTCCCTTTCCAGGGGAAACAGCAGAGATATTCCTTGCTTCAAAGCAAGACGCTCCTCCCCACTTCACAGAATTTCCCAAATATACAAGCAGGTTTTTAGGATGTTACTTCTTAGAATGAATCCATTTTTCTCTTCCCTTTTCCACCTGCAGGCCTGTGAAATGCTTTGCTGTACAACTCTTGGCTGGGATCTGTGAGCCCCCACCCTTCCTAGAAAGGCTGGTTGATGTCACACCCTGTGCAGAATGAGCCATGTATTGCTCCTTGGCTCAGAGGCTCTGTGTTGTTCTGCATCTACCCCTGGGTGCTGAGACCCACCAAGACCTGCTGAACTGGGCTCCCACTGGACAGTTTTCGTTTGAAGAGCTGGAGGTGGCAGGCAGTGAAGCCAGACAGAAAGGTTCCCCAGGCAGGAAGGGCAGGGCATTGGCCTTAGGCACACTCAGGAGGCTGCTTGTGCTTTGAATGTTGACTTACCCTTTGGACACTTTCCATCTCTCTTCTTGCTTTTTGTCTCTCCTGTCTTTTTATACTCTTTCACATAGGACTGATCTCCCAGCAGATGTTTTCAGGGCACACTGTCAGTAGCACCTTGGGTGCAGTTAAGGTCTCTGTGGTCACTGTAGCCTGCTCAGTTTGCCTGCTGCTAGGAATTGTGGATGCATTGCCACCCCTGAAAATATTTTTTCCCTTCTCCCTCTTTTTCAAAGATTGCTGGGTGTCTGGGAAACAGACTGGGGATAGAGAAAAGCTGCTTTTTAAAATATTTTTTCCTTTCTTGCTTTGTAATATATTTTTACTCTGTGTGGCAAAGGAGCTCTGACGTGTCAGTGGATGCCACAGCCCTGCTGGCTCATGCTCTCCTCAGCCAGGGAAGCCACACAGGAGCACGTGTGCTGGCTAATGTGTAACTACTTTTGTTCTGCTGTTGTTCTTTCTGAGGCTTGGCTCTTTTTTCCCCCAGGACTTCAGTTGGTTGGTTTTTTTTGTTTTGAAATGTAGGGCCTGTTGGTTCATTTCATCCAGCCTTCTACTGTCATAGATGTGACGGCATTCAGTCTCTTCCCCAAACCTGACAAGTTCTGTCCTAAAACTGCTTACAATGACTCCCACTGGAATGCTGTTCTGAAACCTGCACATCTCACACTTGGAAGTATTATTAGTTTGCCTGTGCTGGTGCAGCCAGGATAGCAGAGGGCCATATGGAAGATGCAGCATGTCACACAGGGAAGTTTTTCTAGTGGGCTTATTTCCCTTCTTCCCTGAAAGCCACCAAGTAAGCCAATAAAATATTCTGTCATTTTACCCATGTAGCCACCTAAGATATGGATTTCTTTTCACATTCTTATCTGGCAAACTTTGTTATCCAAGCTTTGTAGAATAGACTGCAGATAGCAATTGTACATTTTGCAACTGCATGGTTTTTGGAAGATGCTTCAAAGTATGGGTCAAGTCTGAAGGCAGGATTTACTTCAGGTCAGGTTATGGGAGGAAGGAAGGGGATAGCAGGTGGGAAGAGAGAAATGTTTGAGTGCTTCATATCACCTGCAAGGACTGAGAAAAGCCAAACTAAAGGCTTGGGAAGAGAACAGCAACGTTGTTCTTTTGCTTGCAGATAAAGAGGAGATGCTATTTAGCTCCTCAAATCCTTTCACTGTTGCTGTGCTGCTGGCAAGGGCACTTTGGCCATGTGGGACTGGTAACAAGCTGGAGCTGTGCCCTCAGCTTGCCTCAGCTGCAGATTGCACACATCCTCCTCAGTCGTGTGCCCTTGCTCCTGGTAAAAACAACACATCTGGGTTTTCAGACTCTCTGAATAAACTGACATGCTCTCACAGCAGGAGTATAGCCCTTCACCAAGTAAGTTACTAAATGAATTTAGTTACATTGTGATTTCTTTATGTGAACAAAACCTTAGTAGATGCTCAAGCTTAAAATTTTGTAGAAAACATTGCCTGTGACTGTTGGTATGCAATGAGTTTTCCTCATTTCTTGAAGAAGCCTTTCAGAACTCATTTCTTAAGGGAACAGGAATGCAGGAAGTTGATCAACAAGTTTTCTGACACTGATCTGCTGCCTCTTTAGATGGCAGCTACTTTCACTGCGAGACTTTCCTGCAGGAGTCAAAAGCAGGTACTAGAAATTATGTTCTTGCTTAGGCAAATGTCAAAACAAGAGAATTTTTAAATTGTAGAACAAAATTCAGGACATGTAAAACTGGCAAAATCCAAAGAATGCTGGAGATCTGTCCTGATCCATATCCTCCTTATTGTGTTAGGGAGGAGATGCATTTCTCCTGGTCTCCCTTACCTGTCTGAAAGCTCTTTCCTCAGTTTTCACAGTGTACCTGCTCTTTGCTTTCAGGCAAAAAGACATCAGGCACCCCAGATGAGACATGATTACAGGTATTTGCACTTCTTGTGCCAATATTGCATTAATCACCAGGGACAGCTGAGCTGGTGTTTGAACATGAGGAGGCTGCATCTTTAAAATCACCCACAAGAATGAACCCTTAACACAGAACCACAGCATGTGTCAGCTCCACAAGATGCTTTCAATCACCATAATTAATCATAGGTGCTCACATTGCCCAAAATTCAGAGGAATTGAACTGAGTAGTCTTCAGGGTGTGCAAAATAGGTGTGAAGTTCCCAAATTCCTGCCCCGTTTTCCACAGCACCGACCACTCGTGTTTAATTGGTTAACTGCCTCCAGTTCGATCTCTCTGTGAACTCAGGTCAGTAATGTGATTAATTAACATTACTTAGAAGGGTTTGAAACTTATGTTAATATTACTTAGAAGGGTGGAATGTGCTGTGTGTCATGTGCTAGTGCTACTAGTGATGTCAGACACTGGTGTATTCTGAGCAGATTCAGGACAAGCCAAACTGCCTTTTATTGAAACAGACAAATATGTCACATTTCTTTGTGCCCCTGCCTGTCCATCTAACCACTCTGATGTTCTCTCTAGAGTTTCTGTATGCTTACAAAATGCTTTAAAAGGTGTGGTTTTAACACACCCTTTCGACAGTGGTCAACATGTTCCCACTCCCCAAGGCATTAAAGTGAAGGAGGTGGTTATTGTTTAATTCATATCTCGTTCATCGGGAGAACTTTGCATATGTGATTTTCTGTAAAATGTCATGAATACTTTAATTTACAGTGTAATTCAGCATTAATTATTCACAAGGAATTGTATATTTGTGCCAGCTGTAAAGCACAATTGCAATTGTGCACTGAATGCAGAGATAATGCAATTGAGAACAGTATTGGTCTGTTACAGTAATTTATCCTGGGTATTTGGAACGCTGGAGCATCCTGGTTATCTGAACACGTGGCTTTTATTCTGCACTGATGCAAAATTAATTACAATTCCTGATGTTGTATGTGCAGCTGTTTTCCCTCAAGAGGAAGAAAATCCCACTGGGGCAAAAACTTAAAAAGAGCACCAAAAGATCAGGGAATTGGCACTTGTGTTTGCAAGAATCTGAGTAATTTCACAAGTAGAACAAGAATCAAAATCTTTAATGGTCTGATTGCTAAAACCAGTAACTCCAAGAGGAAATCATTAGACATGACCTTCTTGCAAACAGGAATTAATAAAATGTAATCTTAGGCTACAACACATTTTAATTAACGTAATGCCTATTTCTGAGAGATGCTGGTTTCTATAAATACTATCCGCATATAAAGTACTGCCAAGGAAATTGGTAAAAACTGGGATTTCAGTCATGTTTCTTCTGGACAATTTTTTTTGCTTTTAATTTTTTTCCTTCAGTCCCCCCCCCCCCCCCCCCCCCCCCCACTGACCCCTTATTAGATTATATTTCAGCCAAACTAGTTACTATGCCTGGCTAATGAGGAAAACTGACATTAAACTTCCAAGCTGGCTAATTTAATAAAAAGAATATAACAATAATGTGGGTTCTTCTCTGTCCAGGAGGCTGCCATGAACCACTGACAGCTGGATTGTTTTGTTTGTACATTGGCACTGATGTACATAAACATAAACTATACCCTCCCCTGTGTCCCAAGATGCAGTAGAGGCCACGTATAAGGAAAGTAAGAAGGTAGAAATTACCACCATTGACAGGTGTAGGAGAGATGAAAAGGTGTGGGCAGAAAGGTGTGAGATATTAAAAGCCAAGGTTTTGCCTTTCCTGACTTTTCATTTATTGTGCACAGCATGATGTAGAATTAAAGTGTCTGGGCAACAGTTAGTTAATGTGGAAAGAAGGATTACTTAATCCCAGAATCTTTATTTTGCCTGATCTTTCTCTTTTCTTACTAAAATCTGGTTTTATGAAGTCTTGGATTTCCTTTAGAATTACTGGGACTACACTTTATCATCATTAGAGTTCCATGAGATTTTATTAACAGCAATAAAGCAACTATCACAGTATAAAAGAAGAAAAAAATACAGTTTAAGAAAATTAACATTTGAAATTTTTTTTTGATAGATATTTGTCTCGTTTAAAGAGGTTACAGCATCTGTAACAGGTGCAATGGCACTGCAACAATGGGAGGGGAATCACAACAAACAGACAGCACATGGAAGCATGAGGTCATCCTGTTTGCCATGTGTGCTCATAGAATCTGCTGTACCAGAGACTGTCAGAAAGCTCTGGGAAATTTCTGAATTTCTGATTCAGAATGCTGATCTTCCAGGAAGAAACAGGGCCAAGCAAGGAACTAGAGGAGACTTCAGTTCTTCCCAGAGAGGGTGGTGAGGCACTGGAACAGGGAAGTTGTGGATGTCCCATCCCTGGAAGTGTTGAAGTGTTGGATGGGACTTTGAACCATCTGGTCTAGTGGGAAGTGTCCCTGCCCATGGTGGGAGGGTTGGAGTGAGATGGTCTTTAAGGTCCCTTCCAACCCAGACCATTCTATTGCTACTTAATTTTGTTTATTCTCCAAGTAGTTCTTTGAGGTGTGATGTGAGATTGCCTCATATGGGGAAAATATGGGTGACATGGGGTGAAACAAGAGAAGAGAGAAAGTTCCTCAACTTTTCCTTTGTCCCTGGCCATCAGAGTGGATTCAGTGGGAAGGAAGCACACTTAGCCTTTCAACTGCACAGGACTGTGAACAGGGGCCTGGAGAAGTAAAACACCCTTTAAATGCACATGTTGATGAGCTGCAGTGGCTTTTCTGAACCAGTAATCTACACTACTTCATTCATTGTAAATGGTCTAATGTTTTGCATTTTGAGAGTGCATTTCAGTCAGAGCTTTACAAATACTCATTAAGCCCTGAAACACTGCTCTGGAATAGATGAATAAATTATATGGGGAAAGTAATCATTAGAAACCTTGTTGTTTTGTTGAATGGTGTACAGTTTTCATGTAACCCAGGACTTAAGTGCAGCAAGTCCTTGACACCTATTTTCACTTTCCTATATGAATATTCATTTGGCTTAAGTTAGCATTTCATCCCCACATCTTATCAGAATTAAAATCCACCCTCTTCTAATGAAAACTGTGCTGTTTCCCTGCCGCAGACAATGGTTGGCATCAAATAAAATTGTTCTTTGTTCCCAAACTATGGTTAGAATTCAGTGGTTAATCAGATGCTGATAGCAAACACTCCGGGTTTCCTTTACATCCATGTGACAATACAAAAGACAATTGATATGTGGCTAGTGTAAGATTCACTCTGGACATTCCAGGCACACAGGGCTTTGTTAATACTCCAATTTACAGCTTGACAATATGTGTTGCCTTAGTCATGTTTCTTCCCCCTAGTGCAAAAACTGTTCTATTCTTTGAATTGTATCACAGATTTATCTTAAATACATGTATCTATGGATTTTATATTTTGTTAGTGCTACATTTTGTTCTTAAAATCTCTTTAGAGTGTTAAAATGAAAAGAAAGGATGCTCCCAGGGACATATGGTGGGTTATTAAATGGTTCCTTCTAAAAATCCAGCCTGAATCTGGTCCACTTTGTTAATCTCCAGATGTTTCCCATTGCATTAGTATCAACTTAAATGAAACAAGTTTAGTCAGGGTGCTCATAATGGGAAAAACAGTAACCATAATGGTATCACTTCTGCTACTTTTCTCAGTGAAGCTGATATTTCAAAGGCTGGAGTTGTAGGTGCACTTGATCCTGCCATCAGGTCTTATTACATCAGAACTTAAATGTTCACAGAACCAAGGGTAAGACCTGCAATATCCTAATTCAAGTTGTAACTGCTTTATTGATACAATACCTATACTTCTCGGTTCACAAGCTGTAAAATTATCTTAGAAAAGTAAATATTCTCAAAACAGTTAAAACGGAAAATTGCAAAGCTGATTTTCCATGTACCAAAATAATTATGTACCAGAGTTTATGTGACAAAATCATCAATACCACCAGCTGTTTTTTCAGCACTCCAGAAGGATATAATTCTGATAAAATGTGGAATTTTAGTGTAATTTTATCAGGTATGCCTTAACCCCAAAGGCAGGGTTAAGTGGAATAATGCCCTTCGGTTGAGGTTTTCCTTGTGAAATTCACCGAGGGTGGAGAGAATGGCCAGAAGTGCAAATGCTGGCTTCTTGTCAGTCTGGAAATGCCTCGGGCCACTTCTGCCACTACTACAGCAAAGCTGCCACTCGGGAATTTGCACATTCCCTACAGATTTGCATATAATAGGAGTAGTTATGATAGTTTCTCAAAAAAGTCTTTGTTTTCAGCGTGCCTTCCCCAAACCTGAGCCAGAAATGTGTCATCAAAGCAGTCATTTATGTATTTAAAAAACGAGCGGTGTTTTCACGCTGTTGCCATGGGACAGCTACGGCAGGAAATGAGCAAAACACCCACATAATTATTGTTGACAGAATACAGTTTCAATTTGATCAACTGTAGCCCCTATGTGATATGTTGTTAAGGCAGCCTTCAACATCTCAGTGAGTGAAATGCTGATTTGAGGAGTCTGCAGTGCCCAAAAGAAATGTACAATTGTTATGCTTGAAAACCAGAACATGTTAAAGACGTCTGCCTCTTATATGATATGATATGGGAGTAATTATTGCAAAGTCTCCGAGGAGCAATTAGAGTTGTTTTTTATTAAATTTTCATGTCTTGATTGACATTGAAACGGATTGAATCAATATGTAAATCCAGATTACAGCGATCTAATAAGATATTGAGAAAGATGATACTTTATAAAACATTCTGTGGCAAAACTCTACAAGACTGAGAGAAAAACCCCATAAATTTATCATTTTGCAAACTGCCTTGCTGTTGTTCTTGCTTTTGAATTTAATCTGCTTAGCTATTATTTAAATTAGATTTCAGAGGATGCTGTAATTAAGAATGGGGATATAATTCATCATTTGCAGAGATCACATCCATTATGTATCTAAATAATATAAGTTATTTATAACAGTGTTGTATAACAACCTTAGAGAGCTTTAACCATTAATCAATAACAATGGAGAGATGTCAATGTGTAAACTTGAATCAGGTATAATAATATTCCAGTTTGACAAGTATCAGGCTATTCCTTACTGTAAAACATAATTCTCTCACTTGATTTGCTTAGCTGCTTACTTCACTGATTAAAAGGAAATCTATTTCAGGTGGGTTTTATTGAAAAGAGCAACACATTTGTATACATTTAAAAGATATATGGAATAGTCCTACTCCTTCAAGGAAAGAAGGATCAAATAAGAAAGAATAACTTTTTGGAAGGTAATGCTGCAGTAAAAGAAGCTGCTTTAGTTTCTTTTAATCTATATAAAATAATGAAGTTTTTTCAGTATGAATTAACTCTGTATTGTTTATCTCTTTTGACATGTACATTCTAAAACACAGGAATGAAAAGGTGTGACGCAGGTATCAGTGTGCTGAATTACTGAACAATGTTTTGCTGACCTTGCTGACCTTTTGAGTGGTCATGTGAGCTGAGGCCCTGACTCACTTTTGGTCTTTTCTGTGGAAGTCCACCTACACAAGTTCTAGGGAATGAAAAATATATGACATTTAGAAAAAAAAGCATTTTCTTTATTACCTTGACTCAGCCCAGTTAGATTCAAGAGTTCTGCTCAAGAACCTGCAGAAGGTTCTTTTTCTTGCACCTGTGTTTTTAAATAACCTGTGCTGTTCTGCACTGTCAGAGATGGCTCTGCAGCTCTGTGTGACAGTGAGATGGGTCACACGTATCAACACGGGGCCTTACTGCTGGGATAGTGACACTTCTGCCTGCCTTGGGTTTGCAACTTAAACTCCAAACTCCAAAACTCCATATTTTTTTCTTTTTCTTTTAGGGAAAGAGACAACCTTTTCCTAGTTTTGTTGTGTGTGATTATTTATTTATTTTTCCTCCTTAAGCCAAGAAAAATAAAGTTTTATTTTTATCTCCCTGTGTTTTGGGCTAGGTGGAGATACAATCAGGCAAAGGAACACAGGAGGACATTCATGGAACTGTGCAATATTTGGGGATGGAGGAACAGTTGAGTGATATCCCTCAGATGTTTTTCTTTTTTTTCAGTTTTGTTTAAAGCCTTCCTGTTACTATAGCTACTGTTTTTGCCATGCTCACATATAGATGGTTTATCACATTGCCTTTGGAAACTGATTGCTGCTGCAAATCATTGAAGCAAGAAGTGTGGAAGGGGTACAGGTGTGCAGCAGGAGACTATGGAATGAAAACCACTGAAGGACCTGAGCCCAAGCATAGGAAGAAACAAAAATAGATGTGGAGGATTGTCAAGAAGGCACATGTGCAAGGCTTGTAACAAAAAGCAGGAAGAAACTGGAGAGAAGTGGGATATTGGAAAGCTGTGATGAGGTATGTACACTCCATGTTGCCAGAAAAATGAGGGAGAATGATTAACCCTCAGCTACCTCCTTCTGGAGCCAAGCAGATAATCAATATCTTAGATTCTTTTGTAAAGGGGTCTTTGAAAAAGGATTTGGGAGACCACAATGGGAAGAGATTGTTCTGCCTGGCAAAAGCTTATTCAGGAAGAGGATTGAGACCTTGGCAAGTTCCAAGCCTGCTGAGAAAGTACCATCTCTGGAAAGGTAGGGCAGAAGATGCTAAAATGAAATCTTGTCTGGAGTCTTTTGTGTGGATTGCTGTTAGTTTGCATAGAGGTGTGGTAACTGATCTACCAAGCAGCAGCAAGCTATTCATGGGTGTATTAAGAAAAATGAGGTGAAAATCTGTTTTATCTTGGCCATACTCAAATTTGAAAACATCTTGTTGAACAGGTTAGTTTCTGTTACTACTGTGGGCACTCCAGGGTGAAGTGTTGGTTCTTCCAAAGCAAATGGAGAGCCAGCTTAGGGAGAAGCCTCGAAAGTGAATTCAGAGGTCTTAAATTTCATTAGAAAAATATCCTAGTGAAAAGTCCTAGTGGGAATATGTGACACTCTGCTTGCCCTAACTATGATATGTAATTGCAAAAAATGGCAGTTGCCAAAAGGGCTGGAAAAAGGGTAATTCCAGTCATGGAATGGTGGACTCAAAACTGGAGAAAAAAGCTTTGATGGGAATAAAGTGAGACATCTCATATTGGGGAAAGAAATCAAATGCATAACTCCTGAGGACACATCAGAAAATTGTAAAGTTTGATTTAAAATCTTGAAGATTTTAGTCTTAATGATCAGTGATGTTTGTGTTTGCATTTGTCCCTTTTCTTAAAAAAGGATCTCTTCATACTCAGATGTCATGGGGTGACAGGGAGTCTGTGTTCATAAATATGGAATTGACTTCAAGCATCTGCTTTAAAACAACCAAATGTTGATAGTCACAGGTACATCAGTATTGAAGAACTGAGGGTTTCTCAGTGCTGCCAGGCTTACAGTGTCCTTTGCCAAGAAAAAAAACAAAACCCTTAAGTGTTCATTATAAAATGTAAGTTAAATTTCTGGAAATGATCCTGTGACTTTGGCACACAATTGTTCTTTTGTATTTCTCCTTTCTACAGACAACTTGAGCACTGTTCAGACATTTAACTATTGCCACCTCAGTATAGAATGATAAGACTTGTCATGACATAATTATGAGTATTTGTTATTAAGTTTAATTTTTGATTACCAAATCAAAATCCTAGTGTGTGGATTCTAGGTGCTGGGTATGTAAATTATTGAGACTTTGTGAAATGCAAAAAAGAGAAAATGAAGAGGAGATGGGACTATGTTAAATATAGTAATCATAAAGCTTGTGTGACAGGAAATTGTAAATTGACAGTAATTAGGGAATGCATTCATTCATTTTTGCTTTTGTGTGCATTTTTGTGCATTTCAGGGGACATGCATAACTTGATTCTATGAATATAATTCTTTAGGGCAAATGGATATTCAGGTGAGAGAGAGGTAATTAGATATACTCAGATGTTTGCATCTAGAAGGTAAATCAGTAGGATGTCTTTACACACGAAGGACATTTGTAAGGAAAACAGAACTATTTTGAAGCTATCTTCTGGATTTCACAAAGGGTACTTTCAGTGAGAACATACTTTTGAAAACCGACAGTGGTTTGGAAAAGAAAACCTTTTAACTAAAGATAATGACCTTTTTTTTACTCATAGCAGAGTTCAGCATGTTTTGGAAGGAGAAGTTTGGATTTGTTATGCAGCACCAGTGTTGCCTTTTCAATGTCATTTTCCCATCTGTCTTGCTCAGCAGTGTCACGGTCTGGGCTGGTGCCTGTGTGCAGTCTCCAGTCAGATCCTGCTGCACAGGGAGACAGTGAGCCTCCAAACTATTCTTGTACAATGTCATGCTCCACATCTTCCTCAAAGGAACTGTGGATACAATTTGAACTTGTTTATATTCTTTCCAGTGGCCAGGAAAATGAATAATTCCTTTTTCCGTATTTGGAATTCCTTCAACAATAGATTTACCATTATTTAATCTTTCTAATTTATCAGCTATATTTATCTTTTGGTGCTCTTAGAATTCTGAGACACAAGTCTCTTGGAAATTTAGGGAAACTTCTCAGTCTATTGCAAGGAAAATAGGCTCCAAAAATCTTACTTTGTCTAAAATTTGCCATCACTTTCCCCACAACACAAACTGCCCAGTATATGAAGTAAAAAAGATGTTTCATTTAATGTCAGCACTTACAAAAAGGTAAAACACAATCTATAGGCAACAATACATTTTCTGTTCTGCTCAAGATTTATTTGGCATTGTACTAAGATATATATATATTAATTCTGTCCTGGAAAGTGCTTAGGCTGGAAATGGGTGATGCCTTGCAGATGGTGTGCCAAATTTTTTACATATCTTGTGCCTCTTGCAGTCCTTCCTTCTGTCTAGCTCTCCTGACTTCTGTAGGTTGTGTGGTTCAACAGAAAACATTCCAGATCAGGAACAAGTATGTGCTCTATATTTAGTCATGTCATCAGTAGTACCATTGTGCAAGTTGCTTAACTGCTTATCTTCCTTAACTGTATCAGGGATTGTCCTTCCTCTCCTTGCAAATAACAGAAATCTTTTAATTCAAGAGGTTGCAGTGAATTCTTCCTGTGAACTAGATAGCCACTCAGTAAAGGTGCTCTTCGGTACCTATCAGCTGATGACAACTTTTGATGTCCATCTATTTCTAAAAATCTTCACATTTTGAACCAGCATTTCTTTCCATAGAAATATAGGCTAAAATGGATCTTGTGAGATCATCTTTTCATAGCTCCTGACTTGAGACAAAAAAGGCATACTTCTAATTTCCCTGACCAAAATTTTGTCTGAGCCAGCCTTTAGAAATTGGTGATAAGGGAAATTCCATGATATTCCTACTTAGGCTGCTTTACTGCCCATTAAATTTGGGGAAATTGCTATGTATCATCTATCTTTAAATTTATCTTGGCATAAAACAAGCTGTTTTCTACTTACTCTGACATGGATGAACAAGAAATAAAATTGATTGGTATGT
This sequence comes from Haemorhous mexicanus, assembly GCF_027477595.1. Classification (NCBI taxonomy): domain Eukaryota; kingdom Metazoa; phylum Chordata; class Aves; order Passeriformes; family Fringillidae; genus Haemorhous; species Haemorhous mexicanus. The sequence continues at coordinate 16,075,239 of NC_082346.1, read as the reverse complement.
ATTAAATCTCATAGACTATATTTCAGTTTCAAAATAATACAACAGTGATCTTTTTGTTATCTTGTTTGCTTTCCCTACACACTAAGGTAATGTTTGGTCTTGGACTTGAATCTTTTTAATTTGTTCCCTTCATGTTTTAAACTTAAGACATCAGACTGGGAAAAAATCTTTCTGCATGTTCAGTCTATTTCATTAAGTGCTTCTTCATCCTACAGCCTGACACTGGCTCTAGCTGTGTGTGGCCACTTTCTTTTCAAATTGATGAGTTCTGTTGGTACTGTTCCCCTGAGATGGCATTTTCCTATGCTGTCTGAGAATCCAATAGCTGGAGTTGTTTCCTAATTTGAACAAATATACCACAGTGATTCCTTAGTGTAGTTCTTCCATTACCTGAAAAAGTGTTGTGGTTTTACAGTAATGGCATTGGAAATTTTCCAGGAATGTGGATTTGCCTAAAGTCTCCAAGATCTCTTCCCTATTTCCTCTATTGTGTGATTAATACATTCTTCTACCTCTAAGAATCAATGTATTAATTTCTGGTGTCTTAAGCACTTACCACTGCTAAAAGGGAATCACACTGCACAATCCTGAAGAACAATGTGGTTGCACAACCTATATTTCAGTATAATCAGACAATGAACTGCTCTGAAATTGTCTTGCAAATTAATCCGTCTCACCATGAAACCTTTCATGATTTTAATTCTCAGCTGTTCCAAGCAGAGCTGGAAAATCATGCTAAAAGGCATAATACATGTTTTGCAGCTAAAGGGAGTAATACAGGGTTTGCATTATGGTTTATAAGCTTTCTTAACCAGGATTTAATAATTCAGATTCATTACTCTTCAAGGGTTCTGCCTCTGTCTGGCCTCGCACCTTTTATACGTCATGCTTATGCTTTATAAAATATACAGGTCATGATGAAAAAGTCATAACTAGCAGGCTTTTCTATGCATTGTACCTCATTTAAGCTTCCTGAAATAGCAGCAGCTTTTGCCCTCTAAGATCATCAAATTCAATTGTATTGAATTCTCTGAAAAATAGGAAATAGATCATTAGAGTACACACCATGCTGAAATCCAGCTGTGAGTCTCTAACCTTCTAGACACTGAATCTAATTGTGACTGAAAGAAATGATTTTTTTTTTTTTTTTTGGGATTCTCATATAGGGTCTCCAGCATTATTTGCAGATTCCTACTGCATGTTTTGTTGAAAAGTTATAGCATATATGAAGGGTTGAAAAAGTGCAGGGAAACATGCAGACCTGAATGGTGTAAGGGGTGGGGGTGTGTGTAATGGAAGTGGAAAAAAGAGGAAATGAGAGTATTGGGATGTTGCCACTGCCAGGGTAGAACTGGGTTGTCAGGGCAAGGGCTGAAAAGAAAGGGATGAGGTAGAAAGGATGTCCATAATCATGGAGTTTATTCTGGAAATAGCAAGGGCATGGAGTGGTAGGAAAAGGGTAATAGTTTTATACTGAAAGAGAACAGGTCTGGAATATATATTAGCATTAAATTCTTTACTGTGAGGGTGGTGAGTCACTGGCACAGGTTGCCCAGAGAATGTGGATGCCCCACTCCTGGCAGTGTTAAAAGCCAGGTTGGATGGGGCTCTGAGCAACCTGGGATAGTGAAAGATGTCCCTGTCCCCCAGGGGGATTGGAAGGAGGTGATCTTTAAGAACCTTTCCAACCCAAACCATTCTGTGATTCTCTGTTTCAATCAAAGTGCAGACACAGATTTTGGCATACTTTAAAATGTATCACTGCTCTCCCAATTTAATGAAGTCATCAAAAAAAGTGTTCCCAGAGGATGCAGACAGAGGAAGTAACATTAGTGACACATTCCTATAAAGCTGTAAAAAGTGGGTTCAAACTTGCAGTATTCAGGACCTCATGATGTCTCCCTGAATTACCCAGTTATCAACAAAGGGAGCCTCAAATATCCTAGCTTTTATTAGACCCTTGTTGAAGACCATATTTCATTTCCTTTAGCTGAGTTCGTGATATTGTGGCCCTAAAGTCCTAATTTTACCCCAAACAGCTTCTTCCAGACAGTGCCTTGAGAGTGCAATGAATGATAGGTAATAGAAAAATGTTTGGTATCAGCCAGGGAGGACTGGAACTAGAGCCTGACACCAAAAAAAAAAAAAAAAACAACAACAGAAAAACCAGAAGAATCTGGTAATCTTATTAATGAATGATGCCTGGAGGCATTCTTCTTCCAGGGCTCTAAATCACAAACCTACGCCCTGATGAGGCCAACACAAGTCAGCTTGTGAACTTTCATGAATCTAGCCTAAGTTTTCATCTTGATCTTAATTTTGGAATAGAGATCTACAAGTTACAGTTAGAAAATATGCTTTTTCAATAATGGATTCTCTGTAATTTGCAGGAGTATGTGATAATGGGCTAATGCCTCAGGCACCATGATGCATCAACTCAAGATTTGGTCATATGATAACGGTGACAAATTGAAACAGGGAGTTTCTAACTTGATATAATGGAGGTATTTTCACCACAGGCATATGGGAACTAAATGTTAAGAGAGGCTGCTGCATTTCTGTCCTTGGAGTATTTTCACATCCTTACCTGGACAAAAGCCTGGGCCACTGGTCTAAAATCAGTGCTGACACTGCAGGAGGCTGCACTGGAGACCCCAGTCTCTTTCATTGCAAGAACTGAAGAAAATCCATGAAATGGGATCTGGGCTCACAACAAACAAAATAAAGTGATTCTTCATACACAGCTCAGGTGAGATGAGCATTAGGAACATTTTGCTGCTGCAGGGTGATAGAAGTTATGCGGGCTCTAGTCGGACAGGTTCACAGAAAAGATCCATTAGGAGTTAGAGATGGAAACAGCACCTTGAGCAAGAGCTTTCTGAGCCCACAGGTTCTGCAGGCAAGCACTGGATGCAGGTACTGGAGCTAAGGAAAGAAGCTGGGGAGCTGCCCATGACTGTCTGGCTCCTGTGATCTTTCCTGGCACCTGCTCCTGCTGGGACATGGGACAGACAGAATATTAGGCTAAACAGACATTTCGTTTGAGCCAGCACAGATGCTTTTAGGACCCAAAACCCAAACCCCACTAATGTTTATTCAATGAAGTTACAATTCATTTGAGGTGGATAAGCCTATTTTGTCCTGGTGGAGTTAGAAGCTAAATGTAACAATGAGTTCTTGCAGCTGATGGAGCACAGAAGACTTGCTCCAGAGCATCATGGCAATGAGTGACTCCAGGGCAAGAGCTGGGCTTAATCTCTTCTGCACAGACCTAAACATGCAATGACACAAAGTGACTTCTATTTGATTGACTGTGAAATTGCACTGGAACTGACTTTATTTCAAGTTCTGTGATAACTCACACCTAACCAGAATTACTCAGAATTTTTAGGGCTTCAGTGGTGGGTTTGACACTGACATCAGGTGCCCACCAAAGGTGCTCTGTGATTCCCCCTCCTCAAATGGTCAGGGGAGAGAAAATATATAATGAAAGGCTTGTGGGAGAGATCCCTCACCAGTTACTGCCACGGGTAAAAGAGACTCAACTTGGGGACATTAATTTATTAACAATCTAATCAGAATAGTACATTGAGAAATAAAATCAAATCTTAAAAACACCTTCCCCTACCCCCTCATTCTTCAATTTTATTCCTGATTCTCTACCTCCTCCCTGTCAGTAGAACAGAGGGATGGGGAATGGGGGCTGAGGTCAATTCATCACATGTTGCTTCTGCCACTCCTCCTCCTCAGCGGGAGAACTCCTCACACTGCTCCAGCATCGGGTCCCGCCCCTGGAAGACAGTTCTCCATCCACTTATCCAACTAAGTCCTTTCCCGTGTGCTGCTCCAGGGTCCCTTCCACAGGGTGTGGTCCTTCCTTCGGGAACAGGCTGCTCCAGTGTGGGTCCCCCACCGGGTCACAACTCCTGCCAGCAATCCTGCTCCACCACGGGCTCCTCTCTCCCTGAGTGTGCAGGTCCCTGCTCCAGCACAGGCTTCCCATGGGGTCACAGCCTCCTCAGGCATCCACTTGCTCTGGAGTGGAGTTCTCCACGGGCTGCAGGTGGATCTCTGCATCCCCGTGGTCCTCCAAGGGCTGCAGGGGCACAGCTGCCTCACCATGCAGGGCTGTTCATCTCACATCATCTCACTCATTCTCTGGTCCCAATTCCTGCTTCATGCTAACTTTACTCCCTTTCAAAATCCCTCATCCAACACATTGGCCAGCATTGTGTCCATCCTGGATGGCATTGCCTCTGTTGCATGTAAGGCAAGCTTCTGGCAGCTTCTGACAGAAGCCACTCCTGCAAGCCCCCCCCCCCCTCCCCCCCCAAAACTTTGCCATGGAAACCCAGTAAGGTTAAAAACAAAAGGCAGCACAGAAGATTTACTATTAGAAGTTTTAATCACAATTCTGACTTAGGATAAAGGGCTACAAAATACTCTCTCCTGCTTTGTAACTGTGGATAAACTAAAATTCTGTGGATTGTTAATAACCATTCCTGGCTGTTGGATGACACTAGTATAGCGTGTACATATACAGTGTAGTATCTTCTCCAATAGTGGTTAAAAAGGGAAGTCTGCACAAAGCTATCCTGATGCACCAGACCTGCAATGTTGTCTGAAACTAGGAGAAATAAAGCAAAGCCCTCTCTCTCCTGTCTGATGCTGTTTTTCTGGCCTCCTACTTACTTCTGATGATTTATTTCGGTTATTTAGAAGGAAAAGCAAACGTTATCATTTTCCCTGTACTGCAGCACTCTGCCCTCTTACACTCTCCTACTGCATGCTGGCATTCTCCCTCTTCCCCCACAGCCGCGTCCTCAGTTGGTCTCCTCTGTTTATCTTCACTAACCCGACCCCAGTCAGACCCACCTACCCTTTCCCACCCCTCTTTGCAGCCTGTCTTTCCCGTTTAACACTCTCCTTTCACGCCAAGCCTGCGAACGTCCCATTTCCTGCCTTTTGGATCCCTCTGTCTTCCCCAGTATGAGAACAGCACGAATCCCCAGAGCCATGCTTGGCTCCGCCGCTGCTGCCCTCATTGAAAGAGGCATTTCTGCACGCTGGACCCCTTGGCTCTGTCAGTCCTGCTGCAACTCGCACTTTGGCCAAGCCGAGGCGCTGGCCAGGACTCCCCACCGGGCACCCATCCCTGCTCTGCTGGCTGGCGCTAGGATGAGACTAAGAAACCTACGGGCTCTGCTGTAGGGCACACCACTCCTTGCTCGTCCCATCCACTTTGTCCCACAACCACATTCTGAGTGACTGGAGCACATAACTCTAGCTGGAGCATCCCCACACACCACACCAGCACCAGGAAGGGTTTTGGTCTGACGGGGAGCCGGCCCAGCCCCACTGAAATGCACCGAGCGGGCTCTCTCCTGACTTTTCTAGGTCATGGATGAGCACAGGGGCTGGCACAGGTTCCTCCCGGTGCCGGTGACAGCTCTGCTTTGTCGGCCGGCTGCTGCTGCTGCCTGTGTGCGAGGTTTTAACCTCGGTGCCCCCGTACCCTGTGCCCGAGGTTCAAAGTCCCCGCGGCCTGTCTGTCCCTCCTCACCTGGCGCCGCGGGAGCGCGTCCCCGGGGCACGGCGGCAGCCAGGTGCGCTCACACCTGTACATCCCCCGCTCCGGGCGCGGCTCCCAGGGCTCCGGGAACGGGCCACGGGACAATCCCGGTCCCTCCGCCGGGCGGAGAGCGCCCGCGGGGATGGATGTGCGGCTCCCGTCGCGCCGCGCTGCCCGCGGAGGTGCCCGCCGGGGGCCGCTGCGCCGCGCCGGGGCCGGGGGGCGGGCGCGGGGCAGCGGCGGACAAAGCCGGGCGGCAGCGCGGCGGGCTCTCGCTCCCGCCGCCGTGCCCGCGGCCTCCCGAGGGGCGGGAGGTGTCGCCCCCCGCCCGCGCCGCGGTGGCGCTGCCGAGCAGAGCCGGGCGCTGGGCGCCGAGCGCCGGCCGCCCGCCCGCCCGCACCCCCGCCCCGGCCGGCGGCGCGCACGGCGAACATGGCGGCGGCGGTGGGGCGGGACACTCTACCTGAGCACTGGTCCTACGGCGTCTGCAGGGACGGGCGCGTCTTCTTCATCGAGTAAGGGGGAGCCGCGGGAGGGGCGCGGGGGCAGCGCGGCCCCGCCGCCGCCGCCCTCGCTAACAGGTGCATGTTTTCCGCTTCTCCTCCCTCGCAGCGACCTGACCCGCAGCACCACTTGGCTGCATCCGCGCACCGGCGAGCCCGTCAACTCCGGCCACATGATCCGCTCAGGTGGGTGCCCGCGGCCGGCGCCCCCTCCTCGCCCCCGCCCCGCGGCCGGGAGGCTCCGCGGGCGAAGTTCTCACCCCTCCTTCCCGCTCTCTCTCTCTCTCTCTTTTTCCCCGTCCCCCGTGCCTTGCAGACCTGCCCCGCGGATGGGAGGAGGGCTTCTCGGAGGAGGGCGCCAGCTACTTCATCGAGTGAGTACCGGCTCCCGGCCCCGCGCCGACCGCCCAGGGCCGGGGGGCGCTGCCGGCGCGGCCCCGGCCCCGGCCCGGCTCAGCCCGGCCGCCCCCGCACCGACCCCGCACGTCCGCCGCGCTCATTAACGATCCGCGCCGGCCACAGCGGCACCGGGCTGCGCCGTGCCAGCGGGAAAGTTGGCTCCGGGCGCGGCGGGATGCGGGATCCCCCCAGCCGCGCTCCGGCGGTGGTCAGCAACAGGTTTCCTTGGAGGCGGCACTTCGGTTTTCCCTGTTTGTTTGGGGTTTTTTTGTGTGTGTTTGTTTGCGAGCTGGCTGCTCCCCCCCTCCCCGCTATTTACGGTGAGGTTTGCGGCAGGTGGAGCGTTGCCGTGCCGAGCGCCGGCCGAGGTGGAAGGTGAATGGTGGTTTTGTTATTTTAAATGGCTCGTGGCTGTGGATGCAACCCCGGGAAGTTTTGCAAGTGAAAGGCTTCCAGTGTCTCTTCCCGGAGACGGGGCTGAGCGATGAAGTTGACTTGCCAGGGCTGGTGGTGGCTGTCGGGATCTTTCATGTGGCGTTTCTTGTTCAGAGAGCAATTACAAGCAGGGATGTGCTGCTTATTGAGGTGCTTTTATTCTATGAGATGCAAGCGTGTTGCAGTAAAGTAGGATAACTAAGAGAGCTTCTCTCAAACATCGCAGATATAAGGCTTTTACAAAGACAAACACCGATGTAAAAGTAGAGATTTAATCAAATGAGTAAAACTCTGGTACATCTTGGATCTAGAGTCACGTGTCACGTGTGATGTCTTTGGGTTTTCCTTTGCAAATCTCAGTGCCTGACAAATTTAATGGAACCAACAGAAAAAGGACTGGAAGATGCTCAGACTCATTGCTCCAGTGCAGAACTCCCAGGTAGTTAAGGACTGCCCCAATAACTGCTGACAGCGGTGTCACAGTTGTCCAGTACTGAAATGCCTGCAGAGTGTACCCCAAAATCTTTGGGTAACTTGAGTTTTTAGTAAATATCAAACTTCCAAACCATACTGGGCTGGGTGAAGGAGCAATTGGCTGAAGGTATAATAAATGCCTCACATGTAGGATGTTTGTTAATAAAATTCCAGATGATCCTAAAATGTCCTTTTTTTCACCTAAAGTGGAGGAAAAAAGTAATTCAATCTTCATTTGTCTGAGCCAGAGAATTCCTTACAGGACTGGGCTGGGCAGGTGGTTTAGCCCTTGACTCTTGAGGAGGTAGTAGCAAAGCATTGGAGAGCAGCTCAGTAATACTTAGAGCTGCCACCCTTTATCTATGGCCAGTGTGTTGAAAGGAAGGAATAAAAGTTCTGCTGGTTGCGCAGGCCAGAGATGGAGCTCTAAAATGTCCAGTCTGTAAATGTACTGTAAACAGATCCTTTACACGGGTACATAAACTTCTAGGTGTAGGAATACATCTGTTTGTTTTGCTGTCTTTTCCAGAAACTGACTCGTGCCATTTTACAACAGCTTAAATTCCTCTTCCCAACTGCTCTCTTTGGAAGACCATCTCGTCTTGTTTGTCAGGCAGTTGCAAAACTTTTGATTTCTGATCCATTGAATTAAAGTTCTGTGCAGTGCATTTTCATAACTTGTGCTAATAGTGCTCTTTACCTTGAGCTGGAACTGCTGCAGGAAATGAAATAAGGAATGGAGTGTGTATTTTACTGAGCAGTTTAATAAACTCAGTCATCTTTAGACAAGCAAAGTTTTGTGAGGAGACAAAGCAGTGTTTTAACATAAATCTGTTCAGTTGAACCGTTTGAGACCAAAGATCCTCCTGATATGGAATACAATATTTAACTCTTCAGCAGTGATACTTCCCCCAGCACTGCTCTAACCACTCTGATTTCAGCTCAAGGTCTCCCTGAGCCCAGTGGAATTTCTCATTCTTTCCTCCGTGAGCATACTGAGCTCTTGTTGGGCTCATGTAAATATCAGTATCCTTAGATGATGATTTCCATACCTCACTGCTCTGTTCATTCCTCCTGTGTTGCTTCTACGTGATGATTTCTCAGCTTACAGAAAAGGTTACTGGCCCCTAAACGCATGGTTTCACATGTTCTACTATTAAATTCCATTTTCTGGCATTCCAGCTCTCAAAAGCCATGAACATTCCTGGATAACTACCCAGTCCTCTTTGTACTGGTGACAGTTCCAGTCTGGTGTTGTCAAGAGAAATTTCACAAACACATTGTTACTCCTTGGATACTAATTTATTGAAGGGTGTCAGGAGGAGCGTTCCAAGTAACCCCTCCCCCTTGTGGTAATTTCCACAATTAATACAGCTTATTGTAGTTTAACCGCATTGGCCATTTAATGGATCTTGTAAGTCTTATTTCTCTAATGAAATTAAAGTATTACTGAGTATTATTATTATTTAAATAACTTCAATCAAACATTTTATTTCAATATATACAGGCTAACTCCACTTATGCAACTAATTTCTGGTACAGAGGTCATGAAAATATTAGTTAAAATATTGGATGTGAGTTGTCTTTGATGTAAAAAAACTTATGAAATCTTATGTCCATTTACTTCCACGTCTTTATTGCTTCTTTCAATACTGTGGACAAACTTGAAGCATCATACAGTAAAACAAAGGCTTGAAACCCTTAAGTCATCATAAAGTCATCACCTTTCACTCATAAAGTGAAACAAAGGTTTATAAGGTGGTCAAGCTTCATATCAAAACCACCTAACAGGTGGTTCCCCTTTCCACCTAACAGGAGTTTGAAAGTTTCCTAAACTCCACTTCAATTGGATAGAAGCATTCCAAATGAACGTGCTGTGGTTCAGAATGTTTTTGCTGGTCTGTGGTTGGGCAGCTGTCCTGTAGTGGAAGGGGTGCTGTTTTCCCTTTGGTCATTTACATGAGATGCTTGTCTGAAATCACATTCCCTCTTAGCCTTGTTTTGCTCAACTGAGCAAGCCAAGTTCTTTGTGCAGCCCTTTAAGAGGGGCTCTCCATCTGTTTGATTCTCCTGTGGTTCTTCTCTGCACCTCTTGCAATATGAAGTCATCTTTGTTGCATGTGAGTGAACAGAGTCCTCTGCTTTTGTGAGGCTCTCAAACAACAAAAGTGCTTTCTTGGCTTCAAAAACTTCTCAGTTTTCTACATTTTAGGTTGTTTGCCTATTTAGGGAAGACACCCACACTGACAGCACATGTGAATGCTGCCAATTGACTGAAACATGCAGGTTTTTCTTTTCCTTTACGGCTTTAAATTTTAAGAACTGTAATTTATGTTAGGAGGCTACATTCCAGTTCTTCCCATTTGTGCTCATCCACAGCTTTGTAAATGATTTTCTCTGTTCCAAATGTTCCTCAGGTTTTCTTGATAGTGGCCAGCCCTGTTAGGGCAGTGCTGTCTCTTATCTAAAATCAGGAAATAAAACATTAAATAAATGATGTATAAACTGATTCTTCCAGATCTCCATGTAGCAGTCTTTGAAAATATCATTCTTGCCGCATTTTCTGCCTGCTGAATACAGCTTGCACCACATTTTTCCATCTTTTTTTTTGTTTGTTTACTGATGTTTTTAAAATACCTTGTGTTTGTGGGGCAAGTGCTTTATGGGGGAGTCCCTGCAGGAAGGTTGTTGGGCACACGAGGAGCTGAATGAGCACTGGACAGCACTGGCTCTGGTTTGTTTCTGGTGGTTGGGTTGCTGATGTGAAATGTTAATTGTGGTTGGCAAACTCTTTGTGGGGAAGGAGATGGGACATGCAGGGAGGGTGGTGATGATGGTAAAGCAGTGGATGTATGCATTACAGTGCAGGTTTTTCTTTCCATTTGCTTCTCTTTTCCTGATTGTCCAAAAGACTTGGGGAAGTTGGAAAGCTTGGAAAGTGTGGAATGCTTTTTTACTAAATTCTTACAGATTTCAAAAATTGAGGTGGCTGTTGGTGTGAAAGGATCTGTTCTTGCAGTGTTAGATACCTAACTGGCTAGTACTTAAATATGTTAAAAATGTGTACTGGTGCTACAGAAGTTCTTTTTGAAAGCTGCAATGGTATTGCACATCTGAAAGGTAATCATGTATTTAAATTGTAGCCTAAAATTAGGAACAAAAAAGTAAAATCAGCACTGAAATATCTCAAGTTAACATTTTATTTGTTTCTGAAGTCAGTTTCCAGTTCAACTCGGCCTCTTCTTTGGGTTACAAAGTGGATGTACAAGAAACAAACCCATGAAATTGGCGTAGCAATAGTCAGTAACCGTTTGCAACTGTTATGCTTTAATTCTTGTATTTAGCCTGTACTGTGTGTAGGAAATATGCATGGTATGTGTTTCAAGTGTTTGGAAATGGCAAAAGAGCAAAGCACACTAAACAGAAGTCTGCCTTTTTAACTTTGGTTCTGCTGTGCCAGGCATGTACATTCACTGAAAACCACCCAGGAGCTCAGATTCACCACAGTGGGCTACAGATGATATCCATTAATGACCTGGATTATTAAGTTCAGTCCTTTTGATTATCTGAGAAGATTGTTTTATAATCTCATTAATAAATTTAATCAACAGGTTTCTTCTGCCCTGCAGAAATTCCTGTCTTCTCTGCTCGTAGTAAGATGTTGAAAACGGAATAATTTTTTTGTGGCTGTTTAGGTGGGCTAAAACACTGTTTGCTGTAGGTGTTCCTTGACCTGCTGTAAACAAATCATTATTTCTTGCTCCGTTCTCCATAATGGTTATTGCTGTAGAAGTAAAAGATACTGGAGCACTTAGCTGCTGTAAGGAATAGTGATGACCCTCATAATGAGGTCCTCATCTGCATAGGTGATGTCCTTTGTGGTTCTTGACCCTGTGCTTAAATAAAGGTAATGTAGGAGTGAAGTACCTGAACTGACATGAAACCTACCTGTGGGGTGGGGTTCACGTCGCTGTGTCACTGCTGTGCATGGCCAGTTCGAGCTGGGGAGAGCTCCTGGAGTGGAGTAAAAACCGGGCAGCTGGAACCACGTGAGAACTTCACCAAAAGTGGTATGTTCACATCATCTCCAGAAAATGTGAGGATAGTCTCTGGGGAAATGAATGGGTTTTGTGTGCTGTGGAGTGTCGTGGGGAAACTTTTAGGGAAGGAAACCTGGAGTGGTTCCTCAGCAAGGGGCAGAAGACGGAGTTTGGGTGAGCCTGGGAGCACCGTGTGCAGCAATGTGCATTCTGGCCCCCAGTGACAGCCCAGGGGCAGGAGTTGCCCTTGAGGGGGACTAGACTTCACGGAGACAATTGGTACGGGTGGAGAAGCAGGTGTGGAGTGGAGAAGTGGAAGAAAAAAGCCCGAAGTGGCTGTTGTGGTGAGAGGCGAGGGTCGGGAAGCTGCTGTCCCATGCCGCAGGTCTGCGGGAGCGATCCATGGTCTTGGGCGGCCTCTACCGGCTCCTGGCAGCAGGAGGAAAGCTGCCAGGCTGGGTGGAAAACCCTGCTGGATCTTCCTCTTCTCATCTTCAGTTTTCTTGGAAGAAAGAGTTCCGTTTGGGCTGTGGGAAAGCAGAACTATACGCAGCAAAAGTAAATCTCACTAATTGTACGGGTTTCTCTCTTTCTTGTCCTTTGTTCTGCCGCGTTGGGTTTGCTCAGCCAGCCTGTTTATTCCATTTTCTTGTTCTGGATTGTGAGCAGAATTGAGCTGGGAATATTGGATCTGCTGGTTGGATACAGTAGCTGTGTTTCATTCCAGCTAGTGGAAACAATTCAGGGTCCTTTTTGATGGCAGTAAAAATGGGAGATCACTCATTAACGAGTGGAATAAATGCTGATGGATTTGTGCCGGGGCAGGGATGGCTGACAATTGCAGAGAGCAAAGGAAGGGCTTTGTAGTTCAGCTCCCAGAAAGTGGGAGAAGGGTGTTTTGTGCGTGGTGCCTGAATTTCAGAGTGCCCTCTGGAAGGGCAAGCTTGGAACTGTGCCTAAGGAAAATGCCCCGTGTGGTTTGGTTCAGCAAGGTATGTGAATGAAGAGGGATGTGGTGTGCATTCCTTAGGGGAGGGAGGAGCACGTAAGGGAAGGTGCTGGAGTTTGTTTTTAAAGCAAGGCTACACCACAAAGTACTTAGCTTGGTTCATTAATCTGTGTTTGCCTTTATTCTGAGATACACACATGTTGGAAAACTGAATTCTGACTGCCTGAAGAGGCCAGCAAGGAAAACACACACTTAGAGTGAGATGCTTTTGTAGGTGTTGAACCCTTCTTGAAATCCAAGTTTTCTGGGAAATGGAGCAACATTCTTTTGTTCTGGTTGGGATTATGTGGCATCCTTGTGTTGTAGCTCAGAAACAAAGGCATGAACTGGTTATTCAAAGCTGCCAGCCTCCACATTTTGTTTACTACGCGTTCTAGCTTTTTGAACATTAGTGTGTAAGAAAAAACTTCATTCAGCCTCCTTCCTAAAGCGCTGTCCACTTCTACATTCCTTGGGTCTGTGCAGGAGAATGTCTGTGCCTTTTTAAAGAAGCTGTGTATGGCAGTGGGGGTTTCAATATTTCTGAAGGTCTGTCTAAAGATTGAGCATAAATACAGTCATACAGCTGTGCTGGGCAGGTATTGCTGTAGCCTTAAAAGTGGTTTTCATAACCTTGAGTTACATTTCAGACTGCTTTTACAACTGTGCAATATGCCTGTCACATCAGATGAGGAAACAATTTATTCAACACTTTTAATTTTATTTTATTAATTATTCATCATCTGCCAGAAAAGAGAGACTCTCAAATATTTGGGACAGCAGAATCTTGATATTGATGCTACATGTTTTGTTTCAAGAAGGTTGCTTGTTCATTCTATCAGTAGTAAAACTCTAGCTACTGGACCTAGTTAAAAGGATTGCCTGTCTGCAGGCAAATACATTGTGCAAGATGTTCTTGTGTTTCATAATGGAGGAAACAAAAAGAAACCTTTTCCCAGGCAGGTCTGGCAATCCTGAGCAATCTTAGCAAGTGCTTCAGAGAAAAGAGAAGTCTATGTAGCTGTGAAATACATGGGTTCTGTACCCTGCATTTTCCCATCATTCCACTTGCTGCAGATGGATTATACTAAAATGAGTTTTAACCTCACTACTGATCCAAGTTTGCTATCATCTCAAATATTTATATTTCTTTGCTACAGATTAAATGTACTGCTTCAGTGTTGCAGTGCTGGATCTCTGCAAAGACTAGCTTGAATAAATGTGGTATCACATTTATTTAATATCACATCCAGTTCTAGTCAGTATGACTGTAGACTCTAGTTTGCTGCTAAATCTAATTTGTTTCGTCTTTGCCTCCTAGATGTGCTTTTTAAACTTTTTTTTTTTTTTTTTGTCGTGTCCTTGGTTTGGATAACGGTGATAGATGAGGCATTTTATTTATAGCTTAATTGTCTTTTCCTAAGGCATTATTAGACTCTTTTACAAGGTCTGCTCTATGTCCTTAGAAGCAGAACTTTTAATTTAAAAGCAGATTTGTAATTAAAGATGTTAAAATCCAAGAAGAATCTGATTAAGCACCCAACCCTTCTCTTTTTGATTGTCTGCCACAGAGTACTTGGCAGAAATGTCACTGACTTGTCTGGACAGGTACAGGATCTTGCTGCCAATACATAGTAGGTATGTGCTTTTCTGCCTGAAGTTTTGTATTTAAACCCTTGTTTTCCTTATTGCTTATCTGTACCTTTAAAGATTTTATCTTTAGTTTAATAAAAAGTACAACCGAAACCACCAAAACTTTTAAAATGAGATTGGGATGCACTGCTGAAACAAAGTGTTTGAGTAATACTGGATTTTATTTACAGTTCTTTGTCAAGTGAGGGCTTTTATTATATTTTTATTTGCTTACCAGAGACCAAATATCCTGAATGAAGAGCTGACTGAAGCATTTGAAAAGAGACATTCTTTCTGCACATGCAAGTGACTTTTTTGAGGAGCTCTGTATAGACTGTAAAATATGAGTAAGCAGGAAAGCTGCTGTTAATTTTCTGTTTTATTTAATAAAAAAAAAGGGTAGTTACTGCCTTTTGCAAGTTGCATATTTCTTTCAAAATGTTATAGTTTCACATTCATCTTCAAAGTGGCAAAAGGCTTGAGCAGCAGCTTTCACTTAACTTTCACATTTATTGTTGTTTACTTTTTTGTTCATTTTCTAGGGAGAAGGAAGATTTGCTTTGATTAACTTAGGAAATTGGTACCAATGTAAAGGAGAGCAATGAGAAGATAAAGGCAGTGTTTGTCTATCAAGCAGCATAAGTCAGAGGCCAAAAGCTAAAGTAATTATTTTTTTAATATGTCTTTTTAAGCCAATTTTTGGATGTTTTAAATGTGTGCTCTGCATGTTAACCTCTGAGTGCTTGAGTTCAGTGCCTGCTTTGAATAAAAGAAAATAACTGGGCCTTATCCTAATACCTGGAATTATAGATCTGTTTGATGTTTTTCAGCAAAATCTTTAAACACATCTGGAGACAGAACTGTGCTAATGGGCATGATTCATTTTATGTAATTTTCACTGGCTGGTAAAGCAGTCATATTTCTGTACTTTTTGCTGAAGATCAGGAGTTATAACATTAGCTGTTTGCAGGGTGAGATAACACTGACAAAATCTGGGTGTAAACAGTTCTTCCACAGAGGACATAGTGATTCAATGCCATGTTGAATCTCCTGGACAAAATTAAAATTAAATTAACAAAAGTTAGCTGCAAGATGATGAAATCCATTTTTCTTAGATGACAGTTATCAAACACTTGATATTTATTGTTGCCATCTCAGAATATTAGCCCTATTTTAAAATTCTTTTACTTAAAGAGTCAAATTCATGAACATGCAATTTTTTAAATGTAAAGTCTTTGCTTGCTTTCCAATTAAGACAATTATATTGTCAAGTGGCTTTTGAGCAGATGTTTTTATTTCCTTCTTTGGAAATCACAGATTAATGCTGTTCTTTAAGTGCTGCTTTTGTGCTTTACTTTTTCAGCACAGAAATGCTTGACTGCCTAAAACAGTTCCACTTAGTGGTGAGATTTATTCCTTCAACACTGCATTTTATTATTCCCAGTATTCAATTTAAAATAGCCTAACCACTTTCCTTTTGGTCTTCCAATTGGTTTTGTAGTGAGGTGCAGTTTGAACTCATTAAAAAAAAATAAAAGTCAATGACTTATTTCTCATGTGAAATCATTACATGAAATTCTTCAGATGAAGAGATTACAGGTAAAAGTTGGGCTTTGATATGCTCATTTCATAGGATATTTAGTCCTTTCAGTTGAAATGTGGAATGATAAATCTTTACTTCAGTGGAGAGTATCAGTGTAACAGATATTTCCCAGTTTCTGGTTTGTCTGCCCTTATTGCTAACTTGCCTGAGAAGGTGGCAGCTAAATCTGTGGATCAAGAATCTTTCTTGAGAGTTGCATTTCCCTGCCTTCCCTGGAGAATATTGAATTGTCAATTCAATTGTCAATTTCAGTATTCCCTGGAGAATATTGAATTGTCTACAGAAATACTGAGACACCAGAATGGTGGAAGGGAAATTGAAATTACTGAGGTCTGTCTGTGACAGCGTCCTCTGGGAAAGAAGTAAAACAGCATTCACTTTTGTGACTTTAGGTATGTTTCCTTGGTGTGGCATGTGATTGTTGGGCATGAAGTTCAGGTTTTGCTTCTGCATTCTCCTTGGAGCTGAAGGATTAAAAACTATTTCAGGTAGAAGCAGAAGTCGTGGTTAACGTTACAAACCCAGAGCAGCCGGTGTCAAGGTTAAACACAAGTTATTAAAATACCTGATTAAGGCATTTAAACATAATACCCAGTATTTGCTGAGCAGGAGCTGCTGTACTGATGCAGAGTAGTCCTTGCTGAGAGATTTACAAATCATATGAATTTTTAAAGTCTGGTGGTTTCTCTCTCCCTGGGCAATTTGAAGTGTTGCAACAATATTGCTGGTTTTCCAGGTGATCCTCTGGATTTTAGGAGAAATGTCTTCAAATTTTGCATGAGTTGAAATTTAAATAACCCTTGTGCTGGTGGATTTCTACACAAGAAAAACATCTGAAAACTCTGTTATCAGCAAAGGATCTTTTTTCCAAGTGTCCCATTGAAATATGGGAGACTGTGCAATTGCATGTTTCCTCCCAGCTCTGCAAGAAAAAAGGGCAGTGACACTGCACAGCCGTGTGCTTGTCTTTGCTGGAGAGCTTCAACAACATTTCTGCACTACAAGGAAGCCCCTACTCCTTTTAGTGACTACAGCAATCATTTAGATAGGAAACAAAACTTCAGATCATCAAGTCCATCCATTAACCTGGCCCTGCCAAGTCCATCATTAAACCATGTCCCAAGTGCCAGTGAATTTAAATATGTGCAGGAATGGTGACTCAACTGCTTCCCTGGGCAGCCTGTTCCAATGCTGGATGACCCTTTTGGTGAAGTAATTTTTTCTAATATCCAGTCTAAATCTCCATTTCCTCTTGTCCTGTTGCCTGTTTCTGGGAGATGAGGCTGACCCTCATGTGGCTACAGCCTCCTTTCAGGTGGTTAAAGACAGCAGTAAGGTGTTATCTAAGCCTCCCTTTTTCCAGGATAAACAGCCCCAGCTCCCTCAGCTGCTCCTGGTAAAACTTGTGCTCCAGACCCTTCCTGAGCTGTGTTGCACTGCTTTCAATGGGGAAGGTGGGATCTCAGCTGTGACTTTGCAGAGTCAGAGGGCAGCAGAGCAGCTGAGGCAGTGCCTGAACTGATGGTTCAGTTCTAAGAGATAATGGTAGTTAAATGTCCCAAATATTGGAAGTTTGTGAAAATGCTGTTTAAACTGATTGTGTGTAAAGAAGAGAACCAAAGTTAGCAAAAGAGGAGGAAGTATGTGAAATACTTCTGGAAATGTAGGTAAGCAGTGATCTGAAAGCCTTTCAGTGTGGACTTCTGGATGTGTTCTATGTTTGGAAATTAAAAGAGATGAAACATTTTGGACAGCAAGCAGTGTGGGGATTGAAAAGGCCAGAAACAGCATTTATGTTGGATAATATGGATGGTTTCAAATGCAGTTTCTGCCCCCCCTCTCCCCACCTGTGTTGTCCTTCTGCCCAATTGCTGCATCAGCATTGCCTGTAAGGAGGGTCCCAGGGTTTTATTTTTTCCATTGATCAGATGCAGCAGTCAGCAAATAAACTGTTAAATGGTATTGATAAATAGCATGGGCTAAAGACAGAAACCGGGAGGAAAATCGAAGTTCCTGTGTGTGGATGATGTGACTTTTCCCTCACCAGAAAAGCAGCAGTCAGAGAGAGGGGAGCTTCAGGAGTCCAGTTTTAATCCAGCTCATCTTCCTCAGTAGGTGCAATAGAGGAATTAACAATCAGCAATTTGGGGAGTGCCTCTGATTGCCAGCCTGCTGTTCTGGTGTCACTGGGCAGACAGCGGGAGCTCGAGGAAAATGTGGTTTGTGAAAATCAGATGAAGTGTTGCCTGAAATCTTAAAAGGAAGTAGTTGTAAACTGTGTTTTTAAGTAATGTGAGTAGTATTTGAATTATTGATGAGCAGAAGAGCCTTGTTTGTGTATGGAAATGAAAACAATTGTAAATTTGTGTTTAGACTGTTACACAGCTGTTTCCTGAGTAGTTTCTGTCACTTAGGATGAGGTACATGGTAAACAGCCCAGTTGCTTTTGCTTTGTGGGCAGGGGGAGTATAGAAAAAACCTTAAATTTTATAGTGGGCTGCTAGTGAATAATATATCTATTTTCTTTAGAAAGAAAATTCCAAATTGTTTTTTCCAAATTTTTTGTGATTAGCAGCAGAATAAGAAAATCTGTTAATGCACTGGATAAACTGGGATAATTCCAAATGAGCTAATGCAAATGGAATTGGTTTGAAAGTACCATTCAGGGTGAACAATTTTGTTTTTCCCAGAATGTTAATGATATATTAACTTTTTGTTCCTTTCAGCTAATTTTTCAGGAACTCCAGGAATGATAATGAACATGGTTTACTTGGTATTGGGTCTGTATAACAGTTTTGGGTGAAGCTGAGTGAGAGGAATGTACTGGAAGTGCTGTTCCTGGTGAATTTTGGTGTCTGTAAATGTTGTAGGTGAAAATACAAATTAAGCATGATTCCATGTTTGATTGATTTAATAGAGTTCTTAAGCATTCTGTCACAGGGTTTCTTGGTTCTGCAGTGATACAGAAATTGAGAGATTGTTGACCTCTCCAAATATATTCAAAATTCTAATGCATTATTTATTTTTGTGCTTAATTTGACTCAGCAGCTCCTCCATGCCAATTAACTTGACATTCCATTTATTTTGGCTACTGATGTTTGCAGTGGAAATGTTAAATTGCCAGTGTAAGAATTCTCTGCTGGGGGGGTGAGTAGAAATATGGAGAAGGTATGAATTGAGGGTGCTATGGTTTGGGAGGATTGCCCATGTGAAGAATTAGAGTGTCTTGCTGATTTAAAGGGAGTGTGCTTCTCTCTCAGCTGACTGTGGTTTTCTTTAGGTTGAGCTTTAGTTAAGAAGTTTAGGGTTCAGCTGAACTTGCCACTTAGGAATGAATTATTTTAAGAAAACCCAACCTTCTGGAAGCTTTTAACTGTTTGTGAGGTAGACAAAATAATTTCTCTGTAACAATCACAGAAATTACAGTTGTCAGCACCTGAACAGCTGTCTTCATGAACAAAAATTACTTCTGATTATCAAGTGTACCCTGCTTAACCATTTAAATACTTTTGCTTGCTTGTAGGTTTTTTGTAATGCTTTGGACTGTTCTGAATTTGATGTATGAAATCTTTCAGTGGGTATTTCATGCTGCACTATGTGTTTCCAGAAAGGAATGCTTGGTGATCTGGAGTAGAAGTCACAAAACAATTTAAATGGTCATAGTTAATACATGGGTCCCACTGGAATTTCACTTCTGATGTGAGCTAAAATAAAATGTCTTAATAGTCTGTGATACAAATGGATTTTTTTAAATCTTACAGTTCTTTTTTCTTGAGTGCTTCAGATAATTTTGAGTAGTAAATCGTGATTTCCTTTCCTGTTTTTTAAGCTGGTTTTAATCTAAAGCCATGTAAATTTGTTCTCCCATTCCTAGTGGGTCATAAATTGTAAAAAGAAAAAGTGGTTTAAATGTGTTCCTGGTAGTTTTTCTTCACTTCTGACTTACTTGTTAAGTGAATTCACTGAATGAGAGAAGGAAATATTTTCTCTGTACTTGCCCAGAAGCTAAAGCATTAAACAAAATTTTGAAAGTAGTTAAGAAGTACATTAATTACTTTACCACCTTATGTTATGGGCAAATTAAATTAATAAGGATGATGTTAAAGTGCAGAGTTTCCAAAAATAGGATGAGGAAGGGTTTTGTAGTATTGTGTTGAAATAATTATGTGTGCGTGCATGTTGGAAAGCTCCTGAGATGATTTGGCATCAAGGTCTTAAAAACAAACCTTAGACTTCATCTGCTGGGAAAAACCAAACACACTCCTCTGAACTTTTGAATGCTGTATGTAAAACAAAAGAAAAAAGGAATTTTTTTCTGTATGTCATTCCATCTAAGGTAACAATTGCTTTTGCAGTGGCTTCCATTCTTTAAGGGAGTTGCAGAACTCTGATCTTGGAAGATTTTGACAGTGAAGTTATTCCCTCTTCCTAATCAGTTTGTGTCAAAGCGTGTTTCTGTTAAAATACATTTGTAGTTACATAGCTGGCAGCTTCTCCCCTCCCCCTGCAATGAGTGTTCCTGAAGCTCAAGCAGGTCCAAGACTGTCTAGTGGGAGCTTTTTTTGGTATCTGATGCTGGATAAATAAATCTTCTGAGAGGTGAGCACTTGCCATCTTCATAAAAACATGATAAATACTATGCTTAATGATAAAAATTGCTTTGAGGAAGTATTTCTGTATTGGGTATATGTTTATGCTAGGGAAAAATAGTTACATCTCTTTCAAAAGCTTTATAAAATGGTAGGAGCTATTCTGTCCTAAGTCTTTCCTGGAGTTCATGCTTTCAGTTGGGTCAGTCAAAAATTTGCAGTCAACTTTCAGTTTACAGATGTTTTTATGTTAATTTTCCTTCAATTTCAATGTGTGGATCTTTACCATCTTTTGTTTGGCATAAAGACTCCTTTCACTAACTCAGTTTTCAAGTAGACCATGGTAACTCTAACTGCGAAGTTTTTAATGGTTTTTTGTAATTATTTTTAAAAGTGATTAATCATGAGGAGAGCTACTTGCTTGTCAACAGGTCTGACAAGTTGAGGAAGGAGTTTGGATTTAATCTGAAATGCAGCAGGGGAGGAATGCCCTTCAAAGCTTTCCAGCTCTTAGGTTGATATCCCCCTCCCCCATCAGTGTTGAAAACAGTTTCTGCAGGGCATGAAAAACAGGTTTTTATTTATGTAATGTTTCTCTGGAAATAAACTTTAAAAACACTAAAAGAATGACAGATTTTAGAGATTATGAGTTTTGAAAAGCAGTAATGTGAATGCTTGGAAGAAAGGCACACCAGCCCACTCAAATGGGCTGCTGCTTAGTATGTTCTTAGTAATAATGTGGGGGGTTTTTTATATAGGCTTCTTAGATTGCCTGCTAAAGAAGCTTATCTTGAATGGCACAGCTGCCTTTTCAAAGTTGCCTGGTATGAGGATATCCTGTACCATTTGTTACCTTAACTACTCAGAGTAGCTGTAAACGGAGGGACCTACAATTGAAACATGCATCCCTAAGTGATGTAGTAAATGACAGACCTTCCTAGTTCAGCTGCTCCTATTGGATTAGGAGGAGTTGTTTCCTGCAGGGATTGGGAAAGGTGCTCTCTGCCTAAATGGGTAGGCTGGTGCTCTGGAGAGGAGACCTGCTGAGTCAGGATGGGTGGGTACAGAGGTTGAGAATTTCCTTCCAGAATCAGGAGAGAGAGGGACCAAGAGAGCTGCAGACATCCTGGGCCAGCACTCAGGTTAGTGATCTGGGATGAGTTATGGAGTTATGGACTTTTTTGTTATGATATGCCTGGGGAAGGCTGGTTGAGGAGAAAGCCTACTACTGATTGGAGACTTAATCTCTTCCAGTCTTAGGTGTGGCTTAACAACCATTCTGAGGTAATAAGGACAATGGGGATTTCTTTTTCTCTCCTTCCCCAACCCATCCTTTTATGTGCACACACATACATCTATTACTTATATTCTGTAAGCACTGCAGGAGAACTACATACAGCTGGCAGCTTTTAATAGGTTGGGATCTTGACCAGATAAGTGGTTTGTAGATCTTCCTAAGGCTTGGTTTTATTCAGTGGCTGATAGCAAACCTTGGCAAGACCAGGGTGTAGAAAGTAGACACAAGTGAGGATAACTCTGGAAGAAAATATTGATTTATTGGTTTCAAAAGTGATGAAAAGCTCAGTTGTATTTAAGGAGAAAAGGGCTGTTGAACTGCTCCACCTGGAAGAATGCAGCCTAATGACTTTTGATTTGAGAATCTTTACTGCAAGTGCTGGGTGAGCAAAATGTTGAAAAATATCTCAATGCTACTGGTTCCCCCTGTTGCACGTTGGTCACTAAACTCTGTCACCATAATCCTGTGTGGTTTCTGAGCTGCCTGAGTAACTCTGCAGTATGGCTGGCAGGGCTTTGTCCAGAGGAATCTGCTCTGGTGTTCAGTGCCAGCATGGGTGTGCTCCCATGACCATTTTGTAGGTGTTCTGTTGGCTGGGGGGCCCAGACCATTACAAATGCAGTGTATACATCCTGCTCTTTGTGGGGAGACTTGCATCTCAGCTACATACAAGCCAAGTATTGAGGAAAAGCTCACTAACTTTTGTCAAAAAAGATTTAACTCTTTTGAGTTTACATCTGTGCTCTTAGAGATGAAATAACCTAGTGATTTCACTGAGTATTAAACAGTAACTTCATTTTAAAATTATTTGGTTTTATAAAAAGTATTTAAAAAAAGTTCTTGGAACTTCAGCTTAGAACTTCCAAAATGCCTTTGTAAAAGCCAAACATGGATGGCTTTTGTCTGAAAAGAAAAAGTGTCAGATACTCAAATAATAAAAATACCTTGTTTTCTAAAGTTGTCTTAATATTTTAACTAAAATTTTGTGCTTGAGTGAGGGTTTGCAATAGATTGGGTAATAGATTGTAAATATGGTTTTGTAATAGGTTGTAAAACGGTTTTGTAGTGGGTTTTTCCTTTTTTTTTTTAATTATTGTACTGAGGCAAAAGACCACAATGCATTTTTTTTCTGTCTCAGACACAACACTTTCAAACCTGCCCGTTCTCTGTGCTGTGCAGTGCTGCCAGCTCCATCTGAGCACTTGGAAGGAGCTCACCTGGGTGAGTGTGACCTTGCTGAGGGCTGCTGCAGGTGAGCTGGCAGCTGCAATAAGATATTCCAAACAACTGCTTCCTCCTTGAGCTGTGCTTTGGGAAAACCAGAGTGACACCTCTTGCTGCAGACTGTTCAGAGAGGAGCAGCATGAGGCACCCAAGCTGCTGGGGACTGTCCTCAGGAATAAAAGGAATAATTTGGGAGGCTGCCAGAACTGCCATTGGATGAGCAGATGCAGCCAAGAGAGGGATGTGTTAAAGAATGTGCTCTGTGCTGTGTTGTAGGCTCAGGATGGGAGAGGCCCCTCCTCATCTCTGGGCATCAGGATTTTAGTGCTTGTGGAGGGTTGACTTCAGTTTAAAGGGTTTCTTAATGTTTTTTTTTCCTTTTTTTTTTTTTTTTTTTTTTTTTTTGTTTACTTGCAAATGATCCACTACTTTTAATGTCATTTTGGTAGGCTGAGAGCTAGAGAAGCAGCAAAAATTATATCTGTGTGAAAGATGCTGCTTCCAAGGAAGGGAATTGGAGCTGTTGCAGCCACATTTCTATTAACAGAGAAATGTGTGCTGTGCTAGCTCTGCTCCATGAGAGAAGAATCTGTTCATTGCAGTGGTCTGTCAGGTGTTCTCCTCACAGTCAGTGGTGCATCTGAGAATTAATGGTCGAGGTGGGGGAGAGTGAGGCAGTCTTGGAAATTGTTGCCTGTTGTTGAAGGTGTTGAAATTGCTTTTACACATATTCCTTGATAAAGGGTTTCAAGCAGCACAAAACCTCTCCTTTTGGGAATCTGCTAAAGTGACAGTGCAGAGAGCAGCTTTCCTCAGGAATTGTGCTCAGATTTATAGGAGGGCCAGATGTACTCACTACTTAGATTAACACTCAGGAAAAAAAAAAAAAAATTAAAGAGCCACATAGAGAAACTGGGTTCAAGCATTCATTCACACTCTGAATTTCACACTCTGAATGATAGCTGCAGTTTTAGTTTATTTTATTACCTGCTTTCCTTATCTCATCTGAGTTTCAAAACAAGCCCTGAGTCATACATTGTTGTTCTAAAAGCGAAGCTGGAAGACCCGAGGGCAGGCTCTGCAGGGTTCTGCTGTGCCACAAGAGGGCATTTTTTGTGCCAACTTTTTGCAGCTGTTAAAGGATAAATCTACTTTTTAAATGTCTCACTTGGGATTAATTAGTCCTGGAAAGCAGTTGAAATGATGCATCTTTTCTCTGAGCTCCTTACTTCCATAACTAAGAGCAGCTTTAGATCTTTGTTTTCCTAGATAACTTGGGATTTTTGTGTGATTCCTGTAATTATATAAAGAATGAGGATTCAGAGTGGAATTGTGATACATTTGGAGTTTGGTGTCAGGTGAAGTTTATTTGAATGATATGTCTAGTATTGATTACAGGGAATTAAGTTGGACATTGAAGAAAATAACAATGCCAGAACTGTTTTTCCCTTTAGGACCAGTAACTTAAAATAATGTGGTTTGGTGTGGGAGATTGTGATTATAAGAACACTGTATCTTTTTCTTCTTATATGGAATATGAGACAGTAAAAACAGGGACAGTGCATTATACAACAACATACAGCACTTTGCATAATGATACCTTGCAATATTCAAACATTTCACAGAGTTTGCATTTAATCACCAAAGATCAGCACTACTGTAAGTGGCAGAAAAAACCTTCAGTTGCCATTTAACCCTTTGCAGTGGGATGAGCCAGTGCTTTTTTCTGGAAGAGCTGGGGCTGTTGCTGCTTCTTGTGCAGGGGGTGTCTGCTGAGATTGCCCCATGGTGTGCCTGGGATGTGTGTGCATGTTGAAATACGAGTTTTTGTGTTTCAAAAAGTCCAAGTTGAAATAAGTCTGGTTTTGAGCATTCCTCAGGAAGTATGGCTGCAAGGAAGAGCATCTAAGGCAGATGAATTGTTCTGGCAGGTTTGGGTTGTTCTGCCAGCCCGACTAATCTTCAGGGGCTTTCCAATCTCACTGAAATCAAAACATGATTGTGGTAGGATTTTGGTGCTTTGTTTTTTAAAATATGGGGATTTAAGCTTTGCAAAACATTGCTTGTGCTCTGTGCTCTCGGGTTGGTGGGCCAAACTTGGGATGTGGAGACATTAGGAAATACTAGAAGAGCAGCACTGAGGGCTTGGAAATTTGACACAATTTCTATCTGCAGCAAAAATTGCCTGCATAGTTTTATTGGGATTTTTTTGTTCCACCAAATCCACATTTAGAATAAAAACCCCTTATATTTTAAAATAACCAACCTGTGGATTATTAAATGTAAATATAATATCTGATCTCTGTCCATAAAAGCTTAAGTTAGGGAAAAACCTTCAGCTTTATTTACTTCAGTCACTTGGTATTTTTTTCTCCAGCTCATAAATCAAATTTGTACTGAAATTGTGCCTTTACAAGTTAGTGAGTGCTGTGCTGTGCCTCAGGAAAACAGACAGCTGTGCTTTTCTCATTTGGTTCTGCAGCATCTCTGCATGATTATTTGGGGGATGTCTGAAGCCTTCTGAGTGCTTCATGTGGAGGGCACCAGTTGGCACCAGTGATTTCTAAACATCAGTTAAATAACTTACTTGTAAAGGTGCTCTCCACTTAGGTTTGACATGGTTGATGGTGAATTAGGAATTATTCTGCTGATGTAGTTTTCTATGGGGGATTTTTTAAATTGTGCTGGATATTTTTCCTGAAATTCATGTGCTTTTGTATATGAAGTGCCTGTTTTTGTGGCTTGCTTGCTAATAATTGGATTACTCCATTGCTCAGTGTGGTTTTATCTGTTTTGGAGTTTTTTTCCTCTTTTAAAAGAAAATCTACTTGATTTGCTTTAAAGCAGTTTGTGAAAGCCTTCTTGTAATGCATATGCTTTGAAAGAGGAGATGGCAAACTAAATATGTGCTGACAGAAAGGATATTCTTAATATTGCATTTAAAAAACCCCAGCCAGCTGGGTTCTGTACTGCTCCTGTGTCTTCTAGCAACTTCATTTTGAGGCTGTTACAGAATTTGAGCATTTTTGCAGTGAGAAGGTGCATGTGCTGGTAACTCCTATTGTTTACTCTTAAGGAACAGTGTTTCAGTCATTAAAAAGAGTTTATTAAGACTAGAATGGCAATTAAAAACCTCTAAGCAATGTCTCTTTTTAAGCCTTTTTTAGTGTGCTTCTGTATAGAAATGCAAAAATAACTAGTTCCAAACTAAAGGCCTATTCTTGTCACAGTGCTGAGGGTTACAATAAAAAATGTAGACAGCTGCTGGAGATTTGGGTTTATAGATGCTTTTAGAGAGATTCTGTTGAGTGAATAAAGGCTAATAAAGTGTTTGCAGTCTTTGGCTAGCCCTGCTTGGATTCTTAAAGCCTGCTCATATAAGAAGTGCTGGCACAATTGACACCAAGTAATTATTGTTTTGAAAGTCTTAATTGGGGCTTGGCATGGATTGCTCATGGAATCTTTGTTGTTTTCCTCTATAAATTCTGCTATAAATTGGTGTTGAACTACAGGGGAAACTGGTGGAAGTCCAAAGGTAGACCCCTGTGCAACAAATGTGCTTGCCTGCAGACACATACATGACTTGAAACCCCTACATACTGCCAATAAAACACCTTTCAAAAACCTTTTTCTTTATCTAGAGTCTGGGAAGTGTGACAAGTTCTGCTAGCTGTATTTAAAAGCAATCATACCCTCCCTCATCCCACACATGCACGTGTGGAAATGACAGGACTGAACATTTGCATCAGCACAGAGCTGCAGAACTTGTGCTCATACAGGAGTGAGGTGAAAACCATACTGGATTTGTGGAGAATAAGAATTAAATGGCTTGTCAGAGGACATGCTTTGGATGGGAAGGTTTTACAGGGATGCTGCTAGTATAGTAAATATTTTAGTGGAGAGCTATCCAGAAAATCAAGGAGTAGATTCCAGGCAGGTTTCAGTAAAATTTCATTGTTACTTTAAATTGTTGAAGTTCTTGGATCCTAAGGTAAAGGGCCTGTTGTAGTGTAAAGTATTTGTAGTCAGCCTTACTCAAACACAACAATTGCTTTTCTTCATACATGTGATGTAAATGGCAGTTTTCAACTTTTTAGTGACTTATGGTGCCTTCAGAAGTTTGGGTAAATAGTATCTTCAGTTAAGATGATTGGTTATTGAATAGGCTGGATATTTTTCATAACAGTTTTCTATTTATGCACTAGAATAAAAAATACTTGTTTGAAATATTTTAAACCATAAATGCTTTGTTTGTTTTTGAGCAAACAAAACAAACATTAGAACAGGGAAGGTCATGTTTATGGGCTGCCCAAGAAATTTTTTGCTTTTTGCAGTTCATTACAGGAGAGGTGAAGAGTCCTTGGAGGGATGTGCACAGAATGTGAGCAGCTCTGTTTGTTTGTATATAAATAAATAAACAATGTTTGGACATAAGCTTTTCCAAGGATGGTTAGGAGATGACTCAGTTGTATGCTGGTCAGTAAATGAAATTCAGTCCCTCCTTCTGTGATTGCTGAACTACTTGGTGTGGAAAAACTACAGTAGCTCTCAAAACAAAGAGTGTATCATTACAGGATATAACTAGAGCATGTCTGCTTGGTGGTTTAAAGCCAGGGCCAAATCCTGGGAATGTTAATTTGGCCAAGATGCACATGTGCATACTTGCAGTGCTTTTCAATGTGTCACGTGCTGCCATTCTGTGGCAGACAAAATTGTTTGGTGTAGAGAATACAGTACTTCAGCATAGGCATCTGTACTTCTGTAAAATCTTCTCTGTGTGACATTCCAGGACTTTGAAAAGGACAAAGGAAGGGGGAGAACACTTTTAGTGAAGTTGGAGAGAATATGTGTTTAGTGGAACTGAGTATCTGTGGGTGTATTCCTTACATGTATGAATGGTTTGCAATTTCTGTGCATAAAGTACTAGAACAAAACCAGAACAACAGCACCACACATATCCAAGCTTTGCTTGCTTATCAAGTCTCTCCTACAACTATTTAATAGCTAGGAGAATAATGAAGATATTAAAACAAATAGGAGTTGTTTTTCCTAACCTTCAGCACATGCAATTGGTTGTTTTCTACTTCATCTCTGCATCCCTTATTATAATTGGTGTGAAATCAGGTGTCTGTACTGTCTCTGTCACTGTTATAGGTGTGGGCAGATGCATTTAATGCTGGTTTCACTCATGGTTTTCATGAGAGAGGGAATCTTGAAATATAACAGATGATGTCTGACTTGGTTAATGAATGGAAGGGTTATTTAGTGATGATGCAGCTGGTGACCTTGAAGATATGAAATTTCTTCAGCAGTTAGTGTTCAAACTTGTCATCCATTTTGAGGCTTTTGTTGAGGGCTTTTGTTTTTAAGCTACATGATGAAATTAGATGATAGATTATGTGTTTACAGTTTTGAATCTTACTAGAGCTGGTCTTCTGTCAGTACTTAAAAAGATCAAAATTATGTAGCCAAAGTACCCAAAGTAGGAAAATACTTGTTGCTGTTTATTTCTGAACAATCCAATAACCCTCTGTGTTTCTTAGGTGGTTAAATTCTAGCCTAAAACTTTGTAGGTATTTAATTTTGTAAGGAAGATGTAGGTAAACCATCCTGCTGTGGTTTGGGTTAGTACACCTGGGCATGTTGGTCCTGACTTAGCTCTCCTGAAGTCAGGGCAGTGTACTTGCTGCCTTGAGCATGAGGGTTTGCTAGGTCTGTGTAATTGTCAGAGGGGCTGGGGTTTTGTGTGACCATAAATTCAGCTGCATCATGTGAACACAATTAACTCTCATTATGTGTGCCTCATAAGTTCCATTCAGTTATCTGAGTTGTCATCAGCTGAAGAAGTGGTGGAGGTCCTGTGCTCACCAGCCAGGCAGAAGAAATGCAGGAATGTGCAAACAGGGCTGTGGTTTGTGCTGGGTAGGGCTGGACCTCGGGGCCAGCATGCAGCAGCACTTCAGGACAAGGGAGTGAGAGCCCAGCAAGGACACAACAAGGATCAGTGAGTCAGAACAGCCTGGGCTGTGACTGCACACAGGATGAAAGACACAGGAAGTGTGGTTTGAAGGAGGAGAATGGTGTAGGGCATTTTTTCCTCAGCTGTGGATGTGCCCATTGCTCTCCTAAAAGGACTGATGTGCTCCTGTTTAACTAGAAGTTCCAGCTGGCACTTGGAGAGGCTCACATCTTGCTTGTGGGCGAGCTCCTGAATTTGGAACTCCACCTCTGAGATGCCGTGACCCTCACCTCCAGCGAGTCCTCCTTGCCTGGGTGTTTAGCCAGAATGTGCATCATCCTCACTGATGGCTTTTCTACCAAAGCACCCATAAATAGTGAGTATTAGCAAGTATATGAAAAGACAGGAGGCAAAAATTGTGTGTGAAATAGAGGATAAAGCTGATGGAAAAGTTGTACTTGCACACTATTAAGTTAGCTTACTTAGATTTGCTGGCTGATAAATAATAAAAGGCTTGATTCTGTCAGCTTTAAATCTCAGGCCTTGACTTTTTCCAGAAACTTTCTGTTCTCTGAGGCAAATTCACAGTATCTGTCTTTATTGTTTCCTTTTATATGGGCTTTTAACAATAGCCTTTTAAGTAAGCTGAGTGTGCTGACAGGTGTGAGAACTACTCATGAGTGAAATTTTAATGGATGGAAAATGAGCAATGTTAAATAATGGGTCACTCAAGTAATTTTAAGGAAAATCTAAATGTCTTGAAAATTAATGTAGTTACAATCTCATAAACCCCAGGCTTGTCACAGATCATTTTTGCAGGCTGTTACATTCCTGACATGCATTTCTCCTGTCCTGCAGTTTAACTTTTTCTTAAGTATGCTAGGGAATGTATTAAAAGTGGGAAAGCTGTCAGAGTTCTGCATTTTCAAACAGGGTACTTTGATTAAAGAAACATGATTTCTGTCTGTATAGAGAATATTGTACTTTGACATAGCCAGGCATTTTGATAAAGAGTTAAGTTTTCAGGCTGTGTAGAAATTATAGCAAAGGCTGTGGTTACTGGTGTAATTCTGGAAGTGGAGAAAGGGACAGAAAGGTCAAAAAGAAGTATCTTAAAAGCAGTATTTTGCTGTTTGAAACTGACCTTTGGTCAGTTTTCATTCTTTCATTCCTATGTTTATATGCATCTCTTTGTTTGAAAAATAAAGTGGAAGTGGCAGGTATACAGGGTAAGATTTGTTTATCATTTGGAACATTTGTTACTCTAATTTGTTTCTTGTTTGGTTTCTTTTTCTCCCTGTTGTTCTGTTTCTAGTTGGTTTATTCCCCATCTCACTACCTTCAGATTCCTTGTCTGCTTCTCACCCAAATTTTTGGATTAACAGTGTTTTAAACAATGCCATTCCAAACTGGTTACGTTTTGTCATCTTTCCCTTCAGTGTGATGACTAAATGTTCTGAGTTGGGGGTTTTTTGTTGTTGTTTTTTTCCCCCAAACTTTAAAGTTTGAATTAACTCCTCTAAGTACTCTGGGCGACTTTGTTACAGTCAGAATCAAATCTCCAAATTATAATTCAGTGTACTCCCCCCATGTGTATTTGGAAGTTACACAGTGTGCAGTGCCTTCCTTTTAAAAATCAAATCCAAATTGGAGTCCTGCTGCACATGATTCCTGTGCTCCCTGCTGATCCAGGACAAGCTGCAGTCCTGCCTTAGAAAGTGCATAAAGGCTCCTTGGCTAGACTTTCTTGTGATACCAATTGAGCCATTAAAATGTGCTTTCAGCTTTGGCATAGTTTGCTTCGAACTCTGTTCACCTCCTTTATGTTCTTGGCTATTCCTAATGTAATCTGGTCCTGAAGGCTCCAATCTAAAAGTTACTCTTTTCAGTATCTCTGTATTCCTATTTCTACAAACTCCTTTCCTGGCACAATTGTGTTTGCAAAGAATGCTGAGATAGCACTTGCTGAACAGCATTTAAAATGTATATTTAATTTTAATTTTTTGTATTATATCTGCAGGTTCTATGAGAGACAAACTTCAAGGTATTCAGTAAAAGTTGCACAATTCTATGTGTATCTCAATAAATACTGTGTGACTTGAGGGTATTCAGCATTATGCTGCTCTTGGCTGAAGAACAATAGCTATTCATTTAATAAATTACTTTGGTAGTTAATATTTTAGCTTATAAATCTTTTCAGTACAGTCTTAGAATGAACAGAAGTATTGGCAGAATACTTTATATAAAAATATGTAATATGTATATAAATACCAGTATATGTGTGTACTTGTATATAAAGCCATATGGTACAGGTTATATTTAAAAATGCAATCTATACAATTAATTCCAAAATTATTTTCTGTCCTGTCCATTACAAAGTTTTAAGTGTAGAAACATTTTTACAGTTGTGTTCATAAATGCAGCTGCAAATGATTTAAATGTTTTTAAATGGCCCTGTAGTTTATTTAATGTCAAGAAGTGAGGTATTCATAAAGAACTAAGTGGGATTAGTTTTAAGTGTGCTTTACATTGTTAACTGTTCCTTCAGTGGAAGTGTTGTTTTGGTTCTGCCTTTTAGCAGCTGTGCTATTTTTTCACTATTATTATGTTTAAAGACATTTCTCCGTGGGTTGTTTTCTAGAATGGTCTTTCCTAAGAGTGCTGAAATCCTGTTTTTAGTCGAAAGATGGGTTTTCTTACCCCAGAAGAGGGATGGCCCTGATGGTGTCTGGGAGCCTTGTGTCCTGATGTGACTGTGTCATGTCAGCTGGCAAGGGATAAGTGTGCAAAGCAAAGTGTTCCAAAATCTGTGCCATTGTCAGACCTTATCTTGTGGGGACTCAGTTATTTTGTGGTGGCCCAGCTGTCAAGGGTGATGCTCACCCATGGCTCTTCTTTGAAGCCAGCAGCCAGAAATCATGCACAGATTTACTTCTTGGCTAGCTGTAGGGTAACATGGAGATGACACCTGAGAAAGTCACTTTTGGGTTCAAATGTCATTTCCAGGGCTGTTTCACAGATCTTGACACCTAAAATAGATCAGGTGACTTGTTCCCCCAAATTTCCTTCCTTTCCACTGTGAAATGCAGGGGACTGCAATGCAGTGACTGGCTCAGCAATTGATGCTTAAAGATACAAGAATGTGTCTTCTGTGGAAGCTTAATGTGCAGCTGCTTTCTTCCAGTCCACTGTGCAGCTGGTACCTGGTTGATGCTGGCTCTTTTGGAACAGGGCTAGAAAAGTCACTTACTTGGGTAAGGAACTTTCCTTCAATGCTTTCAATAAAGATCCTGAAATTAATACCTACGTGTTAATTGCTGTCCTTGTTGATTTGGGTCCAGAGAGGAGAGCTCTGTCCTTGCTATGCAGTATTTTCAGCTTTCTGTTAGCTCTGAGACTGATGAAATAACAAGTATTTATAAAAGAAAACAGTAATGCTGTCTTTCTTGAAACTCATATTATTATTTGAGAATGGATAGTTGCTTCTGTGGTGTAACACTTAATGGGTTTTTCTTTTTTAGCCTAGATACTCTAGGATTAAACAAAGTTTTGATTTTAAATAGAGTCTGAACACAGACTCAGATATGTTGCTATTTTTCCCTGTTCAGTTGGCCCTCAAATGTTTTCTGCCTGCCTATAATTAAGTTGTTCAACAAAGACTTAGTTTTGCCTTCTCATTTGTTACAATAGCTGTTGTGGGCTTTCAGATTTCTAACAGCTAACAAAATACTGTCAGCAGGAGTATCTAAGTGAAAGACAAAGAACTGGAGTCAACTAAGTCAGAAAATCCATGAATAAATCATTAAGGATACTGCAGTACCTATTTTGAAGGTTATATTATTTTAAAAAGTATTCATTTTCCCCCTTCATTTCATTAGATGTTCACCTTTTTTAGGTTATAAAATGTGTGGGGAGAAGAGCCAAGAAATTTTTTTTTTTTCAAAGAAAACAAGTGACTCTGGGTAGTTTTGTACTTTTGTTTTCTGTATGGTGCTGTTTCTCAAGTCCCCTCACTCCATCATAGCCACACACCTTGTGTATTCTGAGAGGCTTCAAATGATGCCCTGGAAGGTTTGTTGTTGCTTCCTAGGAGCTGGAATTTCTTTCTTGGATTACTGTTTTGGTTAGGGAAGTGTTATGTGCTTGGTTGAAGTGGCTTTTGCCACCAGACAGAGGCTGCTTACAGCTGTTGTGTGGGAGAGGCAAAGGAATTATCATGTGCCTGTTTCTGAGCATTTCTGGGAAACAAAGGACAAGGAAAGTAAATGGTGTCCTTTCACCACTCTAGGTCATTAAAGGTCTAATCTGAAGCTTGCTGATTTCAGTGAGCTTTGGATTACTGCATGGCTGTGTTAGAGGCAAATTAATTCAACAGCTTCCATTTCCTTAGAAGGGAAAGGTGGAAAGTCCTTTCCTGACCTCTGTGGATGAGCACAGCACAAATTGGCTGGCTAATAAATTTCACTGGGGCTTAAATTAATCCAAGAGTGAGCTGTCAGTGAAGGGGATGCTGACATCTTTCCTTTGCAGCCCTCTCCTGACCAGTCCTGGAACACTTGTTTGGCAGCCTGATGCTCCAGCTCACTTCTTTGCTCCAGCTAGAAGCACATCCTATGGGAAACTGCTCTCAGCTGAATCCCTTGCCCTTTGCTCTGCTGCTGGGCTGCACAGGCACCAGCACCACTGCAGAGGAAGCCCTGGGAAGGCAGGAGGTGGGACTGTTCCTTTCAGCAGTCGTGGGGTCTTT
Source organism: Haemorhous mexicanus (assembly GCF_027477595.1). Taxonomy (NCBI): domain Eukaryota; kingdom Metazoa; phylum Chordata; class Aves; order Passeriformes; family Fringillidae; genus Haemorhous; species Haemorhous mexicanus. The sequence continues at coordinate 16,041,777 of NC_082346.1, read as the reverse complement.
GTTGGACTTTTTAGCTTTTTGGGAGATGGTATGTTCGGTGGAGCTGCGTGGCAGATGAGAATTAGGCAGAGCACATCTCAGAGATTTTCGCCTCCCAGGAGAGCAGACGTTTCTTCAGATTTGGCAGCTGTCCTTGAAGTTTGGTTTATATGCTTCCTATCTGCAGTAATTTTGTTTTACTTCTTATTACATTAATCTTTTTAGATCCCTCTTTGCTTTTTATGCCTGTCAGTTCCCTGAGCAGAACTAAAATTGCTCCAGTTAAATAAAAACAATGGATAACTAAAATTAAGTAGTTTTACCTATGAAAGCTTACCTTGGATTTCATGTGAGCTTTAAAATGAAGTTACTTTGCCAAAAAACCTTTGACAGAGATAGGAAAAAGTAGCAATTTGCTAAACAATGCCTTTGTTCAAGTTTTATTGGAAGAGCATTAAACTTTTGTTTTAAAAAATGGGCAATTTACCAATGCTTACAGACAATGAATGTCTTGTAAAGTTTAGAATACAGATAAAAATTCTTTTAACATAGTTTAGGCTTTAATGTACTATTTATGGAAACTGAATATAAGGATATGCAGGTTAGATCACTGATATATTCTGATGTGTACTTTAGGTTTGTAGAATTTCCTGGGGATGGGGCACTTTGTTTTGCTTTATTGAGATGGACAGACTTTTCCTTTTCAAGAGCTTTGGAAAATACCAAGCTATTGTTTTGGTACATGGAGAGTTACTGCTGTGAAAAACTTGATATTTTTGTCCTTTTTTCTTTTTTTTTTTTTTAAACAAGGAATACAAAGAATCATTCAAATCTACAGCAGGGGTGGGAGGATGTGCCTTCTGTGGGGACACCGTGGTACATTCCATCTCATGGAATGCACTTGGTGTGGCATTTAGCAAAATGTCCTTCCTAATGGCTTCAAGGCAGGGCAGCTAAATGGTAGAGATGAATGCAATGGGAGCCTTTCCTGCAAGGTGGCATGCCTTCCTCACACTCCTGCAGGAGGCATTTGTTGGCCATGTAGGGAACGGGACTCTGCTGCTGGACAGCGTTCTTGAAGCGTTTGTGGATTCAGCCAAATTACAGGAGGCACACTCCTGTGTGTCCCAGAAAGCAGAAGGATTACCTGTCCATGTATAGTTCCTGGTGAGCAAATTGAAGTGATTCATTTGAGGAAATAGGAGAAATTGTTTATTGTTCTTCAGATGTTCATTTCTGTAGTCGTGTTGGAAGCTGCAGCTAATCTGCAATCTTCTGCCGTCTGCTTTTTATGCTAATATGGAGTTATTTTGCAAGGGTTTGGGAAGGAAATCCATTATAGGGTTTATTGATCTTTGTGGTATTGACTGCCTGCAAAATAGTTTCCACAGATGGCAAAACAAACTCATATTTTTAACTTGAGGTGGTGAAATTGAATGTTGTCCTACATCTGTTACATAATGAAATCCAACAAAGAGCGTAGGAATTGTGAGTTGGGTTTTGGTGTTTTCTTTCGTTGTTTTGTTTTGTAACAAAGCTTACTAGAATATTTCTTAAGCCCTAAGAGTTTTATTAGAGCAAGTGTGGCTATTTCTGTGCTTTTGGGTGGGGGAAGAGTTGGGAACAGTAAGTTTTTATCTTCAAAAAAGAAATTATATGTGATTATGGCATGTAATCAGTGAGAAATAACTCCAAAATTAAGCTCCAGTGTATCAGTTGTGAGGATTTCTAAATAACAGAATGCTGTTAAATGTAAAAAGAAAAAAGAATTGTAGGAATGAGACATCTTCTTTAAAATGGGTTTGTCACACATTTTTGATTCCCTACATTTCTTCTTCACTGGAAATACCAGATTGCAGTTAATGCAAGATGGCAATTATTTTAGGTGTCTCTATTTTGATGAGGGGCTACAGTTTTCAGAATTATAAAAATAGTTCAGAAAGAATTCAGTGAGATTGCAGGAGGAAACTGGTCAGATTTAGACAAAATCTTCCAGGAAACTGGTCAGATTTAGACAAATTCTTCTGAATTGGCAGGTAAGAAGAGTATAAAATTTTATGTTTAAATGTATGTTTTAAAGAAGAGAGGTTTAAGCCAAGAAAATTGATTTAAAGAAGACAGGTTTAAGCCAAGAATACAATGGTGTATGGTTATATCTGTGATGTGTGGTTATATCTGCATATCTGAGTATTCCTGAGACAGTGGGAAAACAGAAATACTGGAATAAAATGTAATTTGAAAACATTATTATCAAAGCCTGTTTTATGGGAATGTCATATATTTTTGAAATAGAGATAAGTTGTACTTCTTATTTAAAAAAAATCTCAGTGTTTGTATCTCTCTGAGATAGACAATGGGCATCCATGGTGTAATTTTCCATTTCTAGCTTTGTTAAAGCTTCATCTTTATTCAGAGTGGGAACATATCAGCTTCATGAAAATAATGGAAGTGTTCTAGTTTTCAGGAGAGTGCACCCAGAGGACCCAAGGAGCTCTGTGTGTGAGGAGGGTCTTTTTGAATTTTGTTGAAACTGATTTTTGTCAGATCTGTTTCCAGGTGATGTGGACAAGGAACTTGCAGTTGGCAAAGTATGTCGAGGCTTCCCTGATTCTTTTTGTCAGCCTGTACTTTTCTGCAGGAGCCCGTCAGTCCTCATTAGAGAGCCAGCTTGTTGTGGTGTGCTGCTTCTTGGGTTTGAGACAGGATCTGTTCCTGACCCTGCCTCCCTGCTACTGCTTGTTCTGGGAAACCTGCAGGTGTGTAATGCTCTCTTGGTATGGACTCTTGTGTTGTTTATTTTCTGATTTGCCTGCTCTAACACAGTGAAGAGGTCAAGATGTGGAAGGAAAATAGTGTCATAAATAAATAAATTGTGTGCAACTTCTTCAGAAAGACCCCTAGGAGCCCTTTGTAAAAAGCTGTTTTGTAGCCAGTTGGTCTCCAGCCTTGGCTGCATGGGCTTACTCCATCCCACGAGCCTGCATTTGTGTTTCTTGGATGTCATGAGGTTTCTGTCAGCCTTGCTTCACCCTCCAAATGGCAGCTCTGCATAGCCTCTAGTCTAGTGTTGTTTCAAACTGTCTTAGTAAGTTTAAAAGGTTTGTTAAGCTTGGCTTTTGGTTGAGTTTTGCATTGGTTTCCTTTTTAGCTCTGTGCTGTGAGGAGTGGCTGTACATAGCAAAGCACCCTTAAAGACAAGCCTGAATTTTAAAGAGCTTATCTATTCTGGCTCAGTTTGCTTAAATAACATAAAACAGCTATGAAACTTCATAAATTTGGCAAACCCAGAAGAGGAGTGCTTGTTGTATTGGATTTTTTTTTCCCAAAGAATGATAGAGAGCTCTGTAGGAGAGAAGTTTGTTCAAATCTTCGTTGTTTATTGGGATTTTCAGTGTATGAGCTAAAATATTTGTGAGTAAATATTTGTTTTTAAAAACCTTTTTTTGTTTTCAGTCAAACCACTGCTACTGAAGAGCTCCATTACTGTCAGTGATGCTATAGCAAAACTTCAAGGCAGTTACAGTCAACTTAAAAATGTCAGTGCAGGCATCTGTGATTGTCTTGCTCTAATTCTTCTGTAAGACTTGGCTGTGCTTGGCTCAAATGGTTACTTTTCCATCTGTGTTACTTTGATCATTTGTTGTGAGGGACTACAGCAGCTTTATGGGAAAATCACCAAATTGCCTTTGCTTCTTTGTGGAATTTACTTGAATGGAATTTTTTTTGGTGCTGCTTATGACAATACTTTATGTGGCTTGTTTAGTTTTAAAAGGATATGTAGAAATAAGGGATAGATGGGGCAGCTGAAAAATAGTAAAGCCAAAGATTATACTTGGTTTTGCTTTATTTAAATTCATTTTGAGCTGCTGTCTCTATGGGGTCAAATTCTTCTTGTTGTAGGGGAATTTTTTTTGTTGTAGAGGAAAGGGAAAAGAATATAAAAGGGAAATTGTTAGGGGTTAGGACTAACTTCTGCATAAAATGAAAAAAACCCAGCATAATTGTGAACCTGATTATAATTTATCTGTGGAGTGCAATAGAATGTCTGGAATCTGTAATTCTTTAGAATTGCTTAACATTTTCTAGATTTACTGGCCTCTTACTCCTTATTTATACCCACATATTTATCTCCTTTTTTTTTTTTTTTTTCTTAGCCTATTCAGGGTCTATTTTCTTTTTCCTCTTAAAATGTGAATATTAGGACCATCCTTATAAGATGAAAGCATGCATTCTCAAGTCATTACATGATTCCAGGAGCTGGGGTCTGAGTAAAGATGCCAAATACCAAAATACCACCTCTGTTTGCAAATGGCAGCTCTGAGCTACCTGCCAGAAGCTTTTTGTTGGCTTAAAGGCCAGGCTGGCTCAGAGTATTGGAAATGTGTGTTTCCCTGACTAATGCCACTCTGCATGACTCTTCTTGCTGGAGCACTAATGAGCAAGTGCCTCTCAGCCAAATTTATTCCAGTGTGGTTGCTCTTGTCAGCTGTTCCATGGCCAAGTCTAGTACTTATGGTGTATTGATTAAAAATACATGAATGTTTCATTTAACACAATATTTATTTCTAGCATAAGTAAGAGCTTAGCAAATCCATCCTCTTTTCCTCCTCCCAGCCACACTTTTGAAAAAAGCACACCTAAGAAAAGCTGTGTGACAAGGATTGTGCTTGCAATCTTTGGGGCTTGAAGGGGCTGTAAAAGCCCTGCACTCTTCCATCCAAGTACAGCATTCCAAGCCTTCACTGTTGTCCCTGATCAGTCAGGAAAGGTGATTCTTCCTTTTGGGAACATTAAATATTGGAGTAGGTTGATGAGAGGAGGAGTGGAATTGCCCTTGCTGGAAGTAGTTAAGATTCGGTTTGGATGACTCCGGATCATCTGAAGTCTCATTTTCAGCAAAAGATTGGACAGGATGATTGCCTAAAACCTCTTCTTGTCTAGACTTTTCCCTGTGATTCTTCACTGGGAAAGGGTGAGGCTTCCCCAGATTAATTTGGGGCAAGATTTTGGGTATTGGATTTCTCCTTTTATGAAAGAAGCAGGAATATCTTTTCTCTAGATTTAGTTAGATCATTTGATGCTTTTAACAGCTGTGCCTCAGTAGGTTGGACATCCTGGCTGCACAGGTTGCACAGCAGCAAAGTGGGTTTATCATTCTGGGACAATCTAATGAATCCAGAGCAGGCTGGGATTCCTGACATGATGGACTTAGGATCATAGCAGAAGAAGGTGAATTCCTAATGAAATTCTGTCTGATAATGAGCTCCTACTTTGCCAGCAAGAAGAAAATGCCCCTGTGATTCATTTGGTTGATGGGGGAGTAAGGAGGAGATTCCAGTCCTGCTGCTGGAACCAAGGCAGTTTAAGGACCCCAGAAGAGAAGAGTGAAATCTACTTTGCACAGTAGCTTAGCAGGGTAAACTCATAACAGATTTATCTTCTGATATGTTACAAGTGAGAGACTTCTGTTGAGAATTCTTGGTTCAGAAGTTTTGAAGTTTGAAACAAGTAGGTGTTCACACAACTGGAGAAGTTTTGTGGTTTTAGAGACGTAGCAGAATCCAAAATATTTATTGATATTTACAAACAGCAACAAGTTCTTTACAGGAGCAGTGTTATGAAATACTGGTGAATTGCCTTTTGTTTCTAATGTCTGCAAGCAGGTATTGACTCAGTTGTGTCTTCTGATTTTCACCACATTGTTATCTCATGGGCTGATTAATTGCATCTGAGGTTTTGGTTTTTGGTTTGTTTGAGGGCTTTTTTCTTTCTGTTTCCTGTATGTACCAGATTGTGTTAGAAATAAATTTAGGGAAATCAAAGTTCTGACTTGCATTAACTAGTGGCAGTCTGGTATCTATTGGTCTCGTGCCATTCCTGTTTTTTAATGAAGGTATTTGTATTCTCTGGTGTTTGTATTCCTGGTTGGTTGGTTGTTTTTAAGCAGAGAAGCAGAGCAGTCCTACACCCCACAGAACAGAGGGCTATCAGATGTCACAGTGTCCCATCTTCTGTTGCTCTGCCTCAGACACCAGCTTGGCTTTGCTTCAGCTCATGTGTTCCCTGCCCATGCTGTGTTTTACCAGACCCATGAGCCCTGGCTTCTTCAAATGACAGTGCTTGATGTGTCCTGGTCTCTTCCCCAGGTACACAAAGCCCTTTTCACACTCACCTATTTGATGGTTTCTAAGTGTGGATCATCTAGAATGTGGCATGATATTCTCAATAAAGGCTTGCTGAAACACAGTTGAAGGCTGCTTAAAATATCTCCTTGTCTCTTCTGGAAATACCTGTCATGGTGTATGCTGGCATTGAATTTTGCCTTTTTCACTGCCCTGTTACAGAGGTGGCTTATGCTGGGTACCTCCTGCTTACTGATCAGTTTACTGCTGGGCATTCATTATGCATTATCTCTGCCTTTCTCTGCTTTCAGTTGTTAGGTCGTGCTTTGGATCTCATTTTCAGTGTTCTGTTTCTCTTGCTTTTTAAACTTTCAGGCTTTTTCTTCCTTAAATTTGTGTTCAACTAATTATCTCCTACATATGAAAACTTTCGTCCCATAATTGAAATTTTAACAAAATTGTTCATGCAGTATTTATCACGTTACATCTGTGTAAAAATTAGTGTTTTCTGATAGTTTCTAACAATGAGAGACAAGACTAGAGTAAAACAAAACTGGGAGGGAAAGCTTGTCTTGCCAAATACACCTTTTCATAATTTTTTTTCTTTTTTAATTGACAGGCTGTTGTGCAATTCCTCTTGCTTCTTTTAAGCTGGTTGTAGGCTCTCATGTCACAATATGGCCATGAATATTTCATTACACTTTTGAAGTGCCTTGCTGAAACTGGTAGAAGTGGTGGTTTCTAACTGCATCTAGGTAGTTCTTTCACATAACTCAATTGCCATAATGTTTCTCAAACTGAACTAATGTTACATAAAGGAACAAAAAGCTGTAAATTCATACAGGACTGCTATTATGATATTGCTTTTATATAGTAATGCACACAGATGTACATACCAGCAACAGAGTCTTGATTTTAGACTGTGAGTTTTAAACCTAGGAACTGTCCCCTCTGATGGAGAACTTGGCTTTTTGCTCTGCTTCATCTATTCTGCTTCTTGCTGCTGATAATGAGGCAATCTTCCTCTGAAGCTCCAGCTGCTCCCAGGCTTTGCTGCTCATTTGAAAAATCCTGTTAAGCAGAGGAAATGTGGTAAAGCCCTGCTCTGTCTTGGCCAAAATAGCTGTACTGTAAAGCTGTATGGAGAAGAAAATGCGAGGTTTCTGGATGAATGATAATTCTCTTAGAAACCATAAATATCTGGAAAATGGGGTGTAATGACAGCTAGTTTTTTTTCTCTGATGTGGTACTTGTTTGCTGCTCTGCATGAGTGTAGTGCTTAAAAACAAGATGCTGCTGGTTTGCTTTAATCTTCTTATTGTAAACCCTCAAATTAAGATATGGCCAGTCTTTTCAATCAGTGTAATCTGAGTCAGATTTGAGAAAATTAGTGTTAACCACCCTTCTTACCATAGTGCAGATAAAACTGCCAAGGCAGGAAAAGAGAGAGGGAAAGCTTAACTACAACCAAAGAGCCTTTGCTGCTGCTTCTGGGTGTTACAGCAAGGTTTGCTCTGTCCAGGAATGCCAAGCCAGAACAAGGATATCTATCCTGTATTTCATGAGTTAGAAACATGTTTTATTTGTGATTTTCCTAGCCTCTGTTCTGTCTATACCAGACTGGCAATTTTTGCATTTTTCCTTTCCTTACGGATTCTTTCAGTGTTTGTTAACGTTTGGAAGTAGGGTGAGTGGCAGTTTATCTTCATTGTGATGGAGTCTCCAGATTGCTTCCTTTAAGCAGTTGGAAAGCAATCAGAGAGAGTGCAAACCTGCAAATTGGTAAGGTTTTTAGGTGTATTAAAGCAGAGGTAGTCAGTAACGTGAATATGAAATAAATCAAGGTACATTTCTGGTCTTTAATCTCTGTGTAGGTATTCTAAGAAATGAGGGCTTAGTGCACTTTTAAAGGCTGTAGACAGATATGAAACTTGTAACCAAACAGGAGATTGGGGACATCACGTGTTCTTACTGGTCAGTCTGTTCTCCTCCAGGAGCTTACTGTCCCCTTGGATCAGCTAAACACAACTTTATAACATAACAGCTGTTCTCTGAGAAATCTGGGTTCCTTTATACTCTACTGGATGGTTTGAAAAAGTCAGATTATTTTGATAGAACTTGGTTGAGGGACAACTTGTGGTGACTGATCTGAGGGGAGCATTGGCTGACCTTTTCAAGTGGGAAGCAGTGAGATGTTGGAAGTAGGAGCCTCAGCAGAGCCACGCTTGCAGCACAGTCTGAAAAGAGTGATTTGCACTAGTAATAGCTTTTAAACAAAGTCTTTCCAAGCATGGTGATGATCTTTTAAATCTCAAACCTATTCTTAATCAACACAGACTTAATTGTTGTAATTTGTTAATAAGCTGAAATCTATGCAGATTTTGAACTCAATGAATTTCATGCCTTATAAAAGTATACAACTGCCTGTAAATCGTAGTGATTTGTACACTGGGGAGGGTCAGTAAGACAAAGTGCCAGATTTTCAGAATCCTTCTGGCAGTGGGATCTTGCAAGTCATGGTCTTGTCCTTTTTGTAGTGCAGCAACTCTAAAAGCAAACAGAACTGGATGGAAGGTCATTCTTCAGAAGAACTTCATAGATCTTGACTGCAGCATGAACTCTTAGTGATCCACTCAGATTTGTAGACTGTGCAGTTGTCATAGACTTTCCAAAGTAGAATATACAAATGAGACAAAATCCAGTGGAATGTATGGGAAAGCTGCATAAAACTATCCCTTTTCAGAATACTCCAGAGGGTAGTACCTTATCTTTCTTCATAAATTGCAGGTGTGAAGTAGAATGATGCTCCTGAAGAGTTCTGGGGGCTGAATCTAAAGACTGTGAAGTAGTGTAAAAATGGCATTGTAAAGAGGGGGAATAAGGTAGTGAGCACAATTTCTAGAGCAGCTGAGGTCACACTTCTGCATGAGTAGGAATGTGCATTGTCGTTTAGCACTTCATCAGAATGGTTTATGCTGCCATCATGAGGAAATCTTATTACAAGTAGCTGTTCCTGCAGTGTGGTACTTGTTCATCATTTGAACACTTCCCAGTTAAGATTATTGAAGCACCTTTGAAATGTTTTTCAGCATCCTTACAGAATTAATAGCATACTTTAGGTAATTAAATTGGTTTAAAAAATATTTAGAAATCTTTCGAGCTCGAGCGTTTGGAAGTAAGATGAGGTGTAAAAGTCAGTCTGGGGAGATCTGGTGTTTCTGTGCTTTTGATAATTAATTTTTAAAAAAGAAATCTAATGAAGCCTGAACTGTACTTCTGACATTTTGAATTAAAACCCAGAGAACATTTTCTGTAGTCTTCTAGATCATTATTATGCTGTTTTTAGCCTGCAATGCAGAAGGAAAAGTCTTCTATAGTAACACATCACTTCTGGTGTGAGGTTTATGGTGTGTCTTTAGGCTGAACAAGCACTTGGAAGCTTCTGTAGTAGAACTACAGTGCTTTTCTCTGTCTTAAATGGCAAAACTAATCTGTTGGAACACAAGTAACCTGGGAAAGGCTTTGGCATTTTAGTTTGTTAGATGGGAATAAATCAGAATTTGAAGTATCTAAACTCTAGTCTTAGAGGGCAGTAGTTTCACAGTCTTTGGTATCCCAGCTCTAATTTCTTCATAGTACTAAATGTGTCATGCTTGAGGGGATATGTTTTCTTGGTTTAGAGAAATCCATTGAAGAGATATTTTTTTGTGGAGCCATAATGATTTTAATTGGAGCATCTTACAGAATTATGTTTTCTATGCCAGAAGCTTAGACCTAATGAAAACTGCTCAGACAGCTTCACAAGGCTTCAGAGTGTTTCTCTGTGCAGAAAAGCTGTTCAGCATATTGATACATCCTCTGTCTAGTCTGTTTTAGATGTTGTCCCAGAGCTGGAAGACAGGTCCACAAATCATCAGGCATCTTATGTACAATCCTGTTCTCTTCAAAGGCCACCAGTAACACAGATCCCTTAGTTTTATGTTCCCATCTGTTAACTTAGTGTAATGATCCTTTGGAAGTTGGAAAATTGTGACTTAATACTTCCTTTTCCATTATTAAAAACTAATCTGTCTCCCCTTCCACCCCTGTTTTTTAAGTGAGACAACTTAAAGGTGTGCCAAAGTAACCATGAAGTAAGGTGATCTTTAGCTTTTTTAATCTAAATGCTGTGGGAAAAGAGGTGGTCTTGTTTACTTTGGTTTCTTTCTTTTTTTTTTTTTTTTTTTTTTGTATATTTATCATCTATTCCCTTTTAGAATTTAAAATTAGCATGTAGAAAGTTGTCTGTGTCTTGGTAATGAGACGGTTCTGCTTTTTGAGGAGTGGTGAAAATATGAAACAGTTTTTCCCCCAAAGCCAAAATAAAACCAAAACCAGGCTAAGAAGTAATAGTTCCACTAGGAATGACCAGAATATCCTAGTCTTCTATTAAAAAAAAAAAAAAAAAAAGAAAAATCTGGTTTGCAGATGCCTGGGTATGACCACAAGTTTCATACTACAGTTAGTTCCTAAATTCACAAGATGTTAGGGACAAGGGATGCAACAGGAGTCTTGGAAAATGGGGGAGAAAAAGAGTGAGTCACCAACGTGGTGAAGTGGTGTTAGGGAAGACTGGGGGAATCTGAGCAGTGGTTGGTTAATGATCTAAAATAATTGGATAGAACAGTCTAATCAACTCAACTGCTAAGTAATGCTTTTTAAACATCCCTACAAGCAAAAACCCCTTTTCAGCCAGGGATTGTAAGCATTGATTTTACTGGTGGTTTAATGTGGAAAAGGCATTTTTGGCTGGTCCTGAGAAGCTGTTGGAAGGATGGGAGGGACACAGGGGTTTCAGCAATTCTGTGTAGCCCTGCAGGAAGACATTCATCCCCTTCTGCCCCGAGTAGTCTGTGGGAATGAGCAATGTGGGAACTGGTGTCAGGCTAAGTGAGTAATTACTGCTGCATTTGTATAAAGCTGAAGAGTGAAAGTTTGTCAGCTCAGCTGAGAGGCAACAGCTTCTTCCTGATGTTGCTTTTTTCTGGTCTAATGCAGCCCTAGGAAAAGCTGTCTGGGACCTGTTTGCTGGTGCACCATTATGTAAATGTTATTTCAAAGCAAAAGTAACTTACTGTCTAAGTGGCTGTCTGCTATTATGATTCCAGATTAAAATGCTCTGCAGGGAGAAGAGATCAATGTTATCTTTTTCAAACTTTGTGAGCACCTGCAATTAAATGTAAATTAATCAAAAACAAATGCTGAGTTAGGGTAGATTGTCACTTACTTGCTAGGTCTCACCTCTTGGTATATTCTAATGGAGGTACTTGTACAACATTTACTCCTAGAACCACTTCTTTGCATGTATTTTCATATCTCATTTATAAGGTAAGTAAGGAGGAGTTGGATTATTTCCAAACTTTTGAAGTTTTTGATCCTGTGGTGGTGAGGAAAATATAAGCTGAGGTAAAGGTTTAATTTCTCACATGTATATTTGGTGCAGAGGGAAGGAAACAAGGCTTGCAGTTCCACAGATTTTTGTTTTATTTTATCTTATTTTTAGAATTCTCTCCCTTAGTAAAATGAGCATGGTAGTTTTGCCTTTTTTTGTTTGTGTTGCATTCAGCAATGGGAGTAAAGTCACAGCAACTCAGTGATAAATGGCACCCCCCTCAGTCCCCTTCTGCTCCCAAATGCAGGAAGAATTTCAGCCATGCATTTGGAACTGATGGTGTTTTGACAAAGGCTTCTCTGTGCATTTGCAGCAAAACAAAACTCATAAAACACATATGCTTTGATGTAAGTGGCATTGAGTTGCCTAATATTTAATTTCAAATTAACAACTTTTTAGAGAAATTAAGTCAAGCACGTCTCTTGCAGCTAGATTTATTAGGGAGAGCTTTAAGGCAAATCTAATTGAAACCATGTGACCTACTTATATTAGCAGAACATGCTAGGTAATTGTTTTAACACAGTGAATTGTTGAGACAAAATTTAGTTACCAAGAGCACTAACAGTGAGTTTTCTGGTTTGTCTGGAAGTTGGTAACAGGAAAGTTTTAAACGTACTGAAGCACTTAGACCAGAAGTAATTTTGTGTTTTGAAAGCAATTTCAAAATAAAACCTAATAATTCCTGATAATTTACTTGCTTTGAAGTAGGAGTCATGGAACATGTCAATGCTCCTCTAAGAAATTTCATCTCTCACCAAAGTGCAGAGATTTTTAATTCATGCATCTGAGGAGAAATTTACAGGTTTAATCCCCCCATCCATAAAGTGCTCCAATTTTACAAGAATTTCCATTAAAATCATGTGTGCCATAACTGTTTGTGCTTTGCTTCAAGTAATTAATCAGAGTGGGGATATTTTCCTGAAAGAATATATTTAATTTGGCTTTACAGAACAAGCTGATTAACTTGTTCTAGATGTGAGGAAACCCACAAGGTGGTTGTCTGTAAACTTAGCTCTGCAAAGCTGCTGTGATCTCCACTACAGAAGTTGTGTGGCCAGGAACAAATGCTGACAGCTAATTAAAATGATGCATCATTTAAACACCTGTGCTCTGGTGTTAGGAATTACCTGGGATATAATAGCATAATTATGGTTTCTTGATATGTCTTGGTTTAAATATATTGCCTTTATCTCAAAACACACGAGAGAATGATGGCACTGAGTGGATGTGGCCGTGGTAGGGTCACATGTAAGTCACATCAGTTAGATAAATCAAGTTAATTCTGGTTTGTTTCTCTTAAACCAGTCTGAAGGACTGAAGCCAATGTGGGGACCAGTTTTGGTCCTTTGCCTCTGTGTGGCTGATCTGTTGGGAGGAAATGATGGCAGTGTGGGCGGCGTTCTGCTCTAATCTGCCCTCCCCTTTCTTTCTTTCCCTGGGCAGAAAGAGAGGAGTGAATTGATGAATTTTTTCCCAGCTCATCGGGAGAGCACAGGCATGGTCCTTTTCCATGACTGTGCTTCATTGCTGAGTGCTTATGAATGCTTCAGGCTCCATGATGAGAACTCTTGAAGGCTGACTGGAGCTGACGGGTCTGCAAACAGTGTTATGAACAGGTAAAAAGGTGCTTTCTTAGGCATGGAGCACTGCTCAGTCCTTGCCAAAATAAAAACCAAAAAAAGCTTGCAATGTTGCATTTGAAAATGTATTTTTTCCTGTGTGCTGTGTGCCTGAGGTAATGTGAGGATTTTGTGCTGATGGCTTGCTAACCCTTTTGAGTTTTCCATCCTGGAACTCTAAGTGTGCACTGCTTATTTAATGACGTGTTTTGCACAGTTTGCTTTGTGATTAGAATACCTGTCTGAAAGTTGAGTGCTGTTATCTTCAATCATTAGGGCAGTGAAAGTCAGATATTGCTGCCTTTCTCTCAGTAGTTACAGTCCAGATTTTTGAAAAGTTCTGGTTGCTTCTTGGTCTCCCTAGACTTAGCCTTCAAACTGATGATTAATTCTTATCAAAAAGAATAAGTATTTTAATGGTTTCCAAAGCATTTAAACAGATTTTATTATGAGGGAGATGGAATGGAAGTATTTCTAATATCTTCTGAAGTAATCAAGTTGCTGTAGCAACCCAGAGCTTAGTTGCAAATCAAATCGTGCCTTACCTTGGCTTTTTCTTACAGTGCTGAGTCATAGGTTTCATTGTCCAAGTTTGAGTCTGTACCCTTCACTTTGTTATCCTTGTTGTTCTTGGGGGGAGGAAAAAGAAAATCCCTTCTTTTTGGACAAAGCACCTGAGGTTAGGTGGTCAGATGCTGTAAACATGAATAATTTCATAGGCTTCAGAAGATTAATTGGAATGTAATTAGTGATTTTTGTGTGGGTGTGAGTCAGTGGACAGTGTAAGGGATGCCTTGTTTGTCTGTTTTGCACAGAGATGCACCTTCTGCCCTTGGAAGCACATGGCCCCTGCTACCTGCTGTGTTGCCATGCCTGGTGCTTTTAGATATTTCTTTTTTAAGTTTTTGCATTTTGCAAAATTCATTGTTCTTTTGGAATTCTCTGCAGTCTGTTCAGTTCTTAACAGTGTGACTCTAGGCCAGATGTGCATTGTGTAATGTCATGGTTAAGTCTAATTTCTTCCACTTCAAGATTGGGTATAATATGGCAATAATAAGCATGTAACAGATTCCTGTGTAAGGGATAAAAAGGATTCTTTAGCATTTTTTTCTGAGATCAATGTAGATTAATATAGAAGAAAGTGTCAAAAGTAATTCAAGTTTGTATACCAACACAGAATGAAGAGTTTCAGCGGTTCACTGCTTAAAAATACTTGTATGAAATATTTACATTTCAGAGAATAGATTTAATAAGACTTTAGGTTGTAGTTCTGAATTGTCATTTGGTGGCACGTGAATTGACCTGGGGAGGGGGGGGAAATTCCTATGCAAATTAAATTTATTACATGCAAATACAAGAATAATAAAAAATGCCATCTGTCTAATTAAGCAAATTAAATATTTCTTCCGGGAGGCAGAGAAGACATAAAATTGGTTAAAACTATGTATGCAATGTTTCTGTCTCTTAACAAAAGAAAACTCACCCTTTTTAGTAGTCCAGGAGTGCCTGTGGGGACGAATAAGTAAAATCCCATAGATGTAATCCAAAAATGGATGGACATGTTGTTTCAATTTTTTTTTTTTTTTGGTACAGATTCTAATACATTAAGTTGCTAACTATGAAAAAATTTTGAACTGATTCAAGTAGGGAGTTTTCACAACACTACTGTGTAGTTTTAGGAACGAATTTGATATTTTCCTGAGTGTGAACTTTTATTTGTTTCATCCTGATGACCTTCAGCTGGTTTTAATACACTGGTGCTGATGCTAAAAATATTTTATCAAGAATATTTCAGATTACTTGTAACAGTGGTAATAACTGAATGCAAGCCAGCTCTGGTTTAGAAGTCTTAATTAGGAAAGCTTCTTTGGGAAGTGGTTTCACTTATCACCCTGACCTCAGGAGTTTGTACACCCAACAGTTTCTTTTTACTTTTGTTCTTTGGAGGCACATTGAGTTACACCAAATGCCAGCTTGGAACTGAGGTGACAGTGCTCCACTTGCCCCTACTTGTGGCACTTTTCTGTCACCTGACAGGTGATTTGCACCATTTGCAAGGCGTTGTGGTTGCAGCTTATTTGCTCGTTTGAATTTTGAACAGGTTATTATTATTACAGATAAGAATTTATCAGGGCTGGTAACCTAAAATATGTCTTGATTCAAAAGCACACTCTGTGGTGGCCCTCTTGTGCAGAAGACTTTGAGTTATCCTGAGCCTCAGCTATAGACTCCTGTCTGGATTTGCAGTCCTACAAGAAGTATTTCATTTACTCTGGAGCTTCATCAAGGGCCAGCAAGCTGAGTGCCATTAAACAGCCTTCTCTTTAGTTTGTGTTAATCAGCTGTGTCTGTGGAGAGAAAAATTTGCTACCTTCTGGTAGCTCACACAAGTTAATATTTGTCTCATGCTAGAAAGTAACCTTGCTTTCTAAATTCAAAGTAATTTTAAAAACTGCTTATAGATAGCAGCGTTCTGACTTCTACATTTGTTTGAGGTGTCTGTTCCAATTAAGTCACTTCAGTCCAATTTACTGGCATGCATGCTCAGTAATTAGGCAATACTGGATTTCCTGTTTGTTTTTAGCAAAATTTAGTTCCTTTAAAGTTTATTTGGCTGTCTCAGGGTTTTGGTGTGTGGAATTTGCACTTTTTTTTTTTTTTTTTTTTTAAATGCAATCATTTTAGTTAGTTTTCTGTTCAATATTTTCATATCACTTGACAGGAAGTATTTGTCTCCATCCTGTATAATTCATTTTTAAGTAGGATAAAGTAGCTTAATCCCATTTCTGGCTCTGCATAGTTTTTTTTTTTTCCTCTCTGTATATAGTAATGTAATGTCTACATGAATGCTATTTTTCTGGGTTTTATAAAAATAATTTCAGATTTAAGAATATGTATTTATTTCAGTGAGAGACTGCAATTTGATTCTCACATTATCATTGAGCTGAAATGTGTAGTACCTGCCGATTCTACAGTGCACAAGATTTATACTCTTGTATTTACACATGCAGTGAGCAGAAAATAGAACAGTCACTCTGAAATGGCCTCTGTGGAAGGTACAGCCCTTAAAAAAACCTTTGCTCTGTAGGGTGAACCTCCTGTTTTCCTGGAAGAGCAGTTTCCCCCTTGCTGGTAATGCCTGTGTGGCCAGGTGCTGTTTGCTCTGTTTCCTGGGTAAAGGTCAGTCACAAGGATGGCAAAGAGTGAATGTGGTGGTTGAGGAAACATTTCCTTCTTGTGTTTCAGGCGAGATCATGCCCCAAGTTTCACCTAGGTTAGAATTCAAAAGGATGTGCAGTGCAGGCTGTTTCATGTGCACAGGTGCAGAGTAACTGATGTCTGTGTGCCTCAGACTGTCCCCAGCGATCAGGAGGATCCTGGAAGTTAGTTTCCAGTTGCAGGTTACTGGAGGCTAATTGTTTCAGCTGGAATTGGAGTTGGAGAGGAGGGCAAGGCTCTTGGCAGGGTCCCTCACCCTTCTTGTCTCGGTCATGGCCAATGCCTTTATGCCTGTGTTGTTTCATGCCTTGCAGGAGGTTAATTTACAGCTCAGGTGTTCTTCCCTGCCCCAGAAGACATCCTGATGTTTTTCTGCTGACAAGAACGTTTCTTGTTCCTCCTGCAGACTGTTCCAGGCTGGCTCAGACAGCTGCAGGGCGGAATGGCCTGGTTGAGAGCACAGCCCCTGGTTACACAGCAACCTCCTTGTGCCTTGGGTGTGCAGCAGGAGGGTTCACTGCTCTGGTTCAACAGCACAGGGTTATCTCTGCCAGGCAGGCTGCCAGCCCTGCTCAGTTACTCATGAATCCATTGAGAACCTTTGGCCACAATGAAGAGCTGTTTAGCTTCTGCCTGAACACTTGCTGAACAGTAAAGAAACATGCACTGGCTATCTGACATCTAGATGCAGATTGCAGTGTATTAATCTCAGTTCTAGGGCATGATTTTTACCCATGTTTGATGTCACACAATATGTGTGAGAGCCACTGAGAATGTTGAGAATTCATGGCTGGCTGGTGGTAGAAGTTACCTGAGCTGTGGAGTAACTGGAGTCAGTGATGATGGCTGTATTCATGTGCAAAGCCTGAAGAAGGGTGCTGTCTCTGGAGCAGCTAGAGAAAATTAAAAGGAATGGAGCCTTCAGCTCCCTATAAATGAAGAGTGCCAACTTGCAGGAAGAGTGAAAAAGGAAAGAGAGGGAGGTGTGCCACCTCTGGTTTGGGCACAGAGGTTGGGATGGTGTGCTCTGAGTATTCATGGCCATGTGTGAACAGTGCTTGATCGCTGACTTTTGACTGTTTGATGTGTTACTGGAATGTGCCAGGTCAGTGGAGGCTCTGCAGGCTGTCCTGTAACTCCTGGTTCCTTTTGGGTAATGCTGGTTAGGGGGCCTTGCAAGTCAGGGTGATGGTGTTGGACTCTGAACATCTTTGCAGCCTTTCTAGTAAAGAAGCTAAGAGCAGTTTTATGTTTGGCTAAAAATAAATCTTGTTTAGATAAGACTTTAATAATTCCTTCCCTCTTGTTCGAGATTGGGAAAAAAAAACACCATTAAAAATATGATTTCTGAATCTAGTAAGAATGTCTGGAAGGATTAAGGTAGCAAGTAGACATGGAAGTCTAGTAACTCCACTTTGAGTTCCCAGATATTTAGATTAAACTCTAGACTCTTTTTTCAGATATAGGAACTACTGGTCTCTACAGCTTCCTGGTCTCTTCTCCCAGGAAGCCAGTGACAGAAGGAGAGGAAATGGCCTCAAGCTGCACTGGAGGAGGTTCAGGTGGGACTTCAGGGGGAGTTTTTTCACTGAAAGGGTTGTCAGGCATTGCAACAGAGTGCCCAGGGAAGTGGTAGAGCCACTGTCCCTGGGGATGTTTAAGAACAGCTGGACGTGGCACTGAGTGTCCTGGTTTATTTGACAAGGTGTTGTTTGGTCACAGGTGGGGCTTGCTGGTCTTGGAGGCCTTCTCCAGCCTTAATGGTTCTGTGACTCTCCAGCCTTAGTGGTTCTGTGACTCTCCAGCCTCAATGGTTCTGTGACTCTCCAGCCTCAATGGTTCTGTGACTCTCCAGCCTCAATGGTTCTGTGACTCTCCAGCCTTAATGGTTCTGTGACTCTCCAGCCTTAGTGGTTCTGTGACTCTCCAGCCTTAATGGTTCTGTGACTCTCCAGCCTTAGTGGTTCTGTGACTCTCCAGCCTTAGTGGTTCTGTGACTCTCCAACCCTAGTGGTTCTGTGACTCTCCAGCCTTAGTGGTTCTGTGACTCTCCAGCCTTAGTGGTTCTGTGACCTTAAGATAAAGCTTCTGGAAGCAGAAATGTGTCTGTGCCTAAAATATAACCTACTGCTATGTCTTCCCATTACTTTTACTTCCCTATTCCTTGAAGGACAAATTCTTAATGGAAATAAATTCCTTAAATTTCAGGTACTTTATACTTCAAGGCTCTTACTGTTTCTACTTTATGGAGTTCCATCAGTCTTGCCAGCTTCTGTGATTGCAGGGAGGAGTGAGTTGGCATTTCACTTTGCCAAGGATGTCTTCATCTCTTCCTTTCCTGTCTTCACTGTGAGGGCAGTGAGGCTGGCACAGGTTGCCCAAAGAAGCTGTGAATGCCCCACCCCTGGAAGTGTTCAAGACCAGCTGGATGGGGCTGTGGGAAACCTGATCTAGTGGAAGGTGTCCCTGTCCATGGCAGGAGGTTGATCTTTAAGGTCCCTTCCAATCTGAGACATTCTATGTGAAATCTCCTTTTGGAGGAGTTTGAAATTTGCAGTTGGGCCCCGTGTTAGCCAGTGAAAGGCTGCGTGGGTCAGATGAAAAAGTACTGGGGAAATTAAAAAAAAAAAAAAAAAAAAAAGGAAAAAAAAGAAAAAAAGATATCAACTTATTCCTTGGTATCCACATGTGAGATTTGAACTGTACTGGTTACTAACACTTACTAGCAAAAGAAACAATATTTAGTGAACCCACTAGTCTGTCTCAGGGAAGAGTAAGAGAGACATCCATTGGCAGTGAGGTTAGATGAGATGGCTTTCTCACATGTTTTATTTTTCTCCAAAGTACTGATGTTGTTTTTAAGTCCTCTTTCCTTCCAGCCACCACTTCTGGGTTGTTTAGGTTTTGGGAATTTTGTTTGTTTGTTTTTCCCTATATAAATATCCAGTTAGTCTTTAACTCCGGGTGTGTTTTGAATTTCCAGTGGTGGTGTCCTTCTTCATTTGCAAATTTGCCATTATTCTTTAGTATTGTTGAATATTTCTTTATTTTTGTGTTTTGTACAGAAAGGAGGGAAAAACTTTCCATTATGTCCTCTAAGTACTGCTCATTATATTGAATATCTCTGTAATATTTTATTTGTGAATACTACTATTTTCCAACTGCATCTAATTTTATTTTGCATGTCTTGTTTTTGTTCTAATTCACTGTCTAATTTATTAGACACTAATACAGCAGGCAGCAAAAATATCAAATATAACACTTTAGATGGGAATAAATTACTGATTTATGGTATTGATGTTACAATAACTTTTGTGTGACACTTCATTCCGTTTTTATGAATACTGAACATTTTATGTGATTGTATATCAAAATGCACATAATTGTCTACAGAATGCTCTCAGCTCCAGACCTGATGGAATTGATTGTCAGTTATGAGGTTAGTTTCTATTTCTTCTTCAGCCTGACTTGGCTTTAAAGAAATTTTCCATTAGTTTACCAAGGATGCTACTTGTTTAAAATAGCTGAAAATGGTCATGAATTTGTTCTTTTCCAGTCTTTCAGCCTGTTCTTGCTTTTTGAATCTCAGTTAAGTATTTCATACCTGTTCCAGTAGCAGCATAAAATGCTCTAACAGGTCACTTCCTTCAGTCCTGAGGTCACTGTAAAATCTGGAGCACACATTATTTCTGTTTCAAACTTATTTTCTTGGTTTAATTCTGTTCCAGCAGAGTAATAAGTGTTACATGGCATGCTGTGCCAAACAATACTCAGGTGGTTATTTTTAAGTGAGCTCCTTGGCTTGGAAACACAGAAGTAAATTTCCAAAAGATGTGGCTGCAATTGGAATGAAACCCACTTGTCTCTGTCAGTGGAGGGGGTGTTTGGCAGGTTAGGTCTGGGTCCCAAAAGTAGTTGTGTTCTGCAATCCAGCTTGTGGAACTAATTAAAAGGGGCACTTGTAAAATGCTGGGTTTCGTTGTGGGGAGGCTTTCTCTTTGGTCCTAACCAGATTTTCTCTTTCCCTTCTCTCTGTCTTAAGCCACACTTTCCCTTTTTGTTTCCAAATGACTGAAGTGGTATGATGCCTACCAATGAAGGGTTCTGCTTCTGTAAAAATCATCCTAAACACAGTTTTTGTCTGCCTATTGTCATCTCACTTATCCCCATCTTTAAATGCAGTGGAATGCTGTCCACCCATTTAAGAACTGCACTTTCCACCATATTTTAAAATTTAAATGGCTTTTATATTTAAATTGAAATTTCAGAGCAATAATGCTTCTGTTGTGTTAGAGCTAGGAGCAGGAGACAAAAAAAAAAAAAGCTCTATTCTGAATATTCCCACACATCTTTTCCCTCAAATGCTACAGCTGTTTTATCCCTTCATAAATCTTTAATCAGAGGATTTCAATACTTAATTACAAAAAAAAATTAACCTCACATCATTCCTTTGCTGTCAGGCAGTATTTTCCTTATTATGTGGATAAGCTAGGCATTAAGGGACTATGTGATTTTTACAAAATGTCATGGCAAGCCACTGGCAACCTCTAAGGCTCCTAATATATAAGCCTGTAATCTGCTGACTTGACACCAACATTCTTTTTCAGCTGGCAAATCCAATGGAAACATCCTAAATCCTGGTTGGGACTAAGGGGAGTTATTCTGAGATGGGAATTACTGCATAAATGTGCTAATGCTGCCGTTATCAGTGTTGAGAAGACACCAAATAGAAGATGAGTAAATACCAGAATAAAAGTGCAAGTGTTCCAGGGCTGTGCACACAAGGGGACTCCTCAGGGCCAGCCCCAGCAGGGCAGAGGAATCACTGGCACCTCCCTCAGCAGCTGTGGCCGTGGGGATGGAAGTTCCCAGTATTTATCCCAACGTCCCTGATTAGGCAAAGGGGACTTGGACAGGTTTAGTAGAGTTTTCTCTTCCTCTCACATGGACAAAACTTTTTTTTTGGCGTTCCCCAAGTAGTTTTTGAGAGTCAGCAGTTTTTGGACTGAGTGCTCCATACGACAAGTGAGAGAGATGATGCTTTTTTTTCCACGTCTGTTTGTAAAATTTCAGCTGATAGCACAACACCATTTGTGCTTGAGTTGCCTTTTCAAGCTTGCTCTTTACAGCCAGGAGAGAAAGAAAAATTTATGCAAGATGATGTACCCAGAAGCTTCTTTGTTTTTCCAGACATATCAGTTGGGCAAATAAAAAACAAAACAACCCAAAACTTTTTTGGGCAGACTGTGCTCTCTTAGTGTTCCTGGCACTTTTATATGATTTAAGGAATTGGAGCCCTATGCAGTGACTTACATTTTTTAAATTAGACTTTAAAAGGTACCTAGGATAGTGACAAAGTTTTGTACCATTTTTCTTATGATGGTAGTGCTGATTATAAACTTGGGATAAACCAGGTGAAACTGATTATTTTTTTTCCAAAACTGAGGCAAAATAATATGAAAGTAAATAGCGTGTCATCGGGTAGAGGTATTAAACCCAACATTTTAATGTTTTCTAGTGCAGCTAGCATAGGTAATGAAATAATGAAAAAATTCTCTTTTATTTAAGATTTTGCTTAAATTAAGGAAATCCATGTGTGAGGGCACTGTACACCTTAAGAGTAGTGTAGGTAGATAATCATTTAATTCTATTTGATATTAGTCATGCCACTGGGCAATACTGTGACTACTCACACGTCTTCCTTTTTCTCTCTTGAGGAAGGCATGCCCAAATAACTTTAATGTTACTTACCATTGTACTGTATATCAAAAGAAACATTGCTTTTGATATTTCTTTGATTTAAGCAGTAGTAAAATACTGCAGGGAGGCATGCACATAATTTTATCTCTGTATTCAGTAGCTTGAATAACGTGGTTTAAGATTCCATCTTCCTGCCTTTCCCATAGTTGGGGGTGTAGCACTAGAAGATCCTTCTTCAGCAGGGGAAGCTCAGTATGATTTTTTTGTGCTGCCGTGGCGTGCAGTGCAGTCTGCTCTTGCCTGTAAAACCACGGTGTGCGGTGTCATGTTTAGATGACGTTTTTGTCCCCAAGTCCAAGGTCACGGATGTCGCGCGTTGGGAAGGCGATCCCTGCCGGGGGCTGCCAGGATGCTCCACCTGCAGCGCGGCTCCCGGCTCGCCCACGGCGGGGATTTGCGGCATTGGCAATAAGTTGTGCTGGCTGCTGGCTGCCTGCCAGAGCCGGGCTGCTGCTCCAGCAGCGGGTCCCTGCCTGAAAGGCAGCGTGCTGGCAGCAGGAATGCGGTGCGGGGCTCTCCGCCGAGCCCAGAGCCACGGGCTGCCCTTGCCTCGCTCAGACAACTGCGTGTTTATGATTTGGTAGTATGTGATGTCATGAGGGTGTTGGCTTTTAGGAATTTCACTACTGAGGAAGCAGTTTGAAATGCAGGCAGAATCCTGGAGACCTTGGAATGTGCGCTTGGTTTCTCTTTAGGTAGCTCTGACCAGAGGTGCAGATGGATACGTGCGAGCGTGTTTTTTTAGCGAGGAATTAACATACGGAATATAGAAGAGTTTGAAGTGGATACAATACCTGAAGGCAATGTCGAGCCAGTCTGAATTTTCAAACTCCCTTCCTCTGCCAGGATATCCATTCTACCAGGTGTCATGCAGGTATATCGTGTTTTAAGTTGTACCTTTTAATGCAGTTCCATATAGAACTGTAGCATGATGAGTGTGTTAACTGATTTTTCCCCCCCCCCATTTATTTGTTCTCAGAAAAAAATTATGAAACTAGGGAGTTAAGCTGAAAACCATAAATACTATTTTAGACTGCTATGTGGCTGACCTTATAGTTTAGTTCACTTTTATCTAAAGCAAATATTTTTATTTCCAAGCATGCTAAATATTTTCAGAGTTTTTCTAACTGGAAAAATGAAGTTGTAACCTTGGAGATTTTTTTGAAGTGAGTTACGTATTCAGATATTTCTATCATTTATTGGGAGCCAGATATCTATGGTGTTGAGAAAAGGAAATGATATAGATTTCTAAAACATGAATGATTTTAAGTCTTTTCATGTGTAATTACATAAGGTAAATAAACAGAAGTACTTCCTGAAATTTGCTTCTAAGACAATTCACACAAAATGTGCCCATGTGAAAAGGTTATAAATACCAGTGTTGTGGTAAAGCTAAATTGTAAAAGCTTCTTATTTTATCTTTTTGACTCAACAGTCCTGTTATATTAATAATCCTTCCTTCTGAAAGTGCTGTATAGCAGTTTTATAGTGAATGGGCTGGATCCTAACCATGAAATTACTCTTCCTGCTGTAGAAGACTGTAATATTGCATAATAATTGGAGGGAATGTGTTACAGTACTTCTGTGGCTGAAAGAGCTCAGGTTTCTGGCACACCTTAATAAAGGAATGTAATCTCTCTTTATTGTGTCTAAATCTGAAGTCCCTGCAACAATAACAGAGGGAGGGGAAAATGTGAGTTAGGACAGGAGTTTTGTGCTATTACTCATCTTTCAGTAAGACATATGAAGAGAAAGATAAGAGAATGAGTCAGTTATTAACATACTCAGATCTAGAGAATGAATCTGGCAATCTCCATAAACTGCAGCATGGACAGTTTGGGTTAGTTTGGTAAGGCTGCAGTGATGGTCACTTGTGTGTAGAAAAAAGAGTGATTCTGCATAAAGTTAATTTAAACACTTTTTACTGTGTTTCTTGAAATAAATGCACATATTTGTACATCTGTAGCACTACTGGGGCTGTCTGCTCAAGGGTACCAGATTTAGCCCTTGAGAGGTCAATCACAGTGACTGCTCATAGTTGGCTGTCCTTTGGCCTGACTTCAGTGGATGCTGAAGTCTAGTAACCTTTCTTTTTTTTTGCCTGGACATTTTTTGTCATAAAAGACATGAATAAACTGGAAATGAGGCAAGAGAAATCCAGTAAATGGCAGCTGATGTGAAAACCTTGTCTTCCCACCCATGTGTTAGGTGCTTAGTCAAAGTCACAGCTTTTCACTCCTTCCCCTTAAGAGCAGAATGTCCAGAGCCACAACCCAGCTCCCAAGTTTCCACAGTGACCTTCTGGACAAGAATGAAGGTCTCATGAGTGGGTTCCAAGTCCTCTGCTGTGAAAAGAGTGAGATTCAAGTTCCTGAACTTTTGGATCCCTGTTGCTTATCTGCATTATGGTTTTAATTCTCTCTTTCTGTTTCTTACATGGTTTTAAATAGTTATTCAGCATTTCAATGAAGTCTGTGTTTAATACTTTTCAGATAAGATAATTAGTTTCTGTTATGTGCAACTGAGCTTATGAAGATCCTGGTTTATGTATGTAAAATTGGGTGGACTTACTTCCTTTAATGATTAAGTCATTCTGACTTTGCAACTCTGCTTCGGTACCTAAGAAGAGAAATTCTTTACTTTGTCTGCAACCACTGATAATTGCAGAATGTGAAATTAGTACTCCTGCTTTTAGAGCTCATTCTCAGTGCAGAATTTTTCTTTCAGAATAGTAACACACATCCATTTTTGCTTATAATTTTTGTTTATAGTTTTGGGGAGTAGTGTACCTTACAGAGACAGGGCTGAATTAGTCTCCACTCTAGTTGTCATATTCTGGTGAGTGAACTTTTCCCAGTAAAACAAATAGGCAGTGGGACTACTGTTTGTCATGACTGGTTTGTGATCTCTAGTGGGAAGGTTAGTGTACATTATGCTAGACTTTGACTATGCCATATTGACATTATGCTAGACTTGACTATGCTGTATTGACAGAGAATCCACTGTGATTGAATCCACTGTGGCTTGCTGTTGAGATGGCATAAAAGTCCTGAAGAGAGTTCTGGAAAAGCTCTCTCTTCAGGAAGCTTTTTGCCATTTTTTTTGTAGACAAAACTAATTTTCCACGGATCAAAGCTGTCATTGGGATTGCTTAGTGTTCAGAATGGATTGTGCTTTCTGTTACCCATGAAGAAGAATAGTTTTGGAATAATATTTTTGCAGAAATATGGATGGAGTATTGCTGGTAGCTGATCCCAGAGGAATGCACAGTCAGTGTTTGTGGTTTTCTAAGATTGCTCAGGGCATTGTTTATCTTGGAGATGACCAAGATGCTGTCTCCAAAACTGGGTCACTCAGGGTAGCATGGTGTCCTGGTTGGCTGTGGATTATGTCATTGCATAAATCAGGAGTTCAGCTTGGGGACTGTGTTTTTTGTGGTTTTTATTGCAATTCATTTTTAGTATCCATGTAATGCAGAATTGGTGTTTCTTGCTTTTCCATATTTGAACAAATTTAGAAAAATTTAGAGATTAATATAATTTAGTTTGAGTGTGATAAAAATACCTTATTTTTTCTTTTATAAGGGTACAATAAAAGAGATCTCATCTAGATATTGGTTGTAGAAAAGGCTCTATGTGATTGGAAAACACTTGAAGTAATTTATAATCTTTGGAAGTAATTTATCATCTTTGTTCTGTTACTGATTTGCTATTTGATAGAGAAATTCAGAGAAAAAATGGCCATCTATAATTCATCTGCTTCAAGATAGGTAGCAGCAAATGTAGAATTTGTAGTTAAAATTTAAATGGTAAATTTAGCCAAAGTAAGCCTGCAACTAAACCTGTCATTACTCTGGCTAGTATGGCATCAGCCACAGAGCTTGCATTTTTTCACCTGCTTCATCATGTAATGTTGGGTTTTCTTTGTATATCATATGGTGTAGAAGGAAGTCTGTTCAAAAGTCTTTCAAAATAGTCTCACCATGTTTGATTTTCATAAACTTAATCAGTAGAGATTAAGAACAAAGGCTGCACTCATGTCTTTCTCCCAGTTGCCCTGGTATGGCAAGAGCTGCTCATTGTAAGAACATTTGCTATCTCTCATTGCTTTAGGCTGCTAGACAAGGAGAGTGGAGTCTTGTGAGTATTTCTTTGGCAAAGAGAAGACATCTGGTATCCTAGACATATTTCATGGGGGAAGCCAGAGCTGTTGGCTCCACTGGGCTATCAGCAGATTGTAGCCTTTTTAAAAAGCAGTTGTTATTTTTGTTTGCCTCACAAATACACATTCAGACACAGTTTTGAATAGGAGTTGCATCTCCTTCCTCATATGGAGATGTCAGCTAACACAAAACCCAACTGTGTCTCAGCTATGGAGCAATTACTGATGGTTTTGTGATGTAGTTGGAGTTTTGCTGGTGGACTGTGATACCCTTCATAAGTAGATCCCCCTTGGTCCTTACCAAACTCAGAACCTTCTGCATGCCTGTGTAACACTGGTATTCCTGCTTCCAGTGTGGAAACCATGTTCACAGCAAAAGTGTCAGAATTGCACATGCAGTTGTACCTCTTCTGCCTGCTAATAAAGAAAAGGGGGAAAACACAGCTATCCAGATGTTGATAGTGAAAACTTGTAATCTTGTGAATTCAAGATGAGTCAGTTGCACCTGTGCAGCTGATTCTGGATGCAGTTAATGCAAATTCCATCCAATCATAGCAATAGCCTACGTTACTATAACTGAATCTAAGCAATGAATGTGCAGGAAAGGGAGGAGATGTTGCAGCATTAAGCCACTGCTTTTCTTTTAAAGAGTGAGCCACTGCCCACTTCAAATGTTGCTTTTCATTAGAATCCATTTCTTAAATTAGGAAAAAAAAAGGAAACCTGCTGTATTTTAGACAGAGGAATAAATCTTGATTGCTTCCATGTTGTGCAGTGTTAGAAGACAATGAACGCTTGTAAAGAAAGAAATTTATTCAGTTTGCTTTGTAGCATAATTTGATAAGTTTACCTAAATTAAAATCTCTTGAGAACTAATGTGCACAGGCAAATAGTAATCAAGAATAACAAAAACTACATTTCAACATTTGTTTCTTAGTTTTAAGGAAAGTCCTGGGTAGCTGTTTAATATTGCTGTTCTGAATATTCAGCAGCAGGCGTGTGTATGACAGGGATTTACAGTTGCATTTTACTTGGAATAACTAAATCAGTTGAGCAAAACTTCCTGTATTTTATGTTCTTTGCTAGTTCAGAGCTCTTGCCTTTCCTCTCTAGGGGGGAGAAAGGGGAGGGCAGAGTTTTTGACTAAATGGACAAAGTGCATGCAAGAACATGATGTGCTAAATTCACACTGGCCTTAGAAGCTGCTTCCCCATAGAATTTGGTTTTTATATATGGCTACAACAAAATGTAGCTTTCATGTTAGGAGAGGGAGATTGGTTTCTGGTTTTTAGAAAGATAGTTCCTTCTTCAGGGCTTGGGAAGAGCTACTAAAGAAAGCTGGTGCTGTAGGAATATATTAAGTTCAGATTTAGGTAAGAGAGGGAATGATTAAAATCTGAAGAGGACAGTTTTATTTATTTTATCCTCTGCAATATTTAAAATGTGGGCAGGCTATTTTTGTATTAAAATGATTTAATCATTATATATATATATAATTGCTTTATAGGCAAATGAAAAGATTGCTTTTAAGCAAAAGACCTTTTTCTTTTTTTTCTAAGGGGCCTCATGATTAGAATGTCAGCAGTTATTTGGGCTTGACAGAACAAACAACACATAAAAAAGCTTCCCATCATAAAAAGTAACTCGTTAAGCAAGATTGGACTTGAAAAAAAGAGTTCAGCTTGCAGGGAATAAGTCTCAAGCACAAGGTGCTCTTTGAGAAGACAAAATGATAGGAAAACTGTTAAAGATGAGGCAGGTTGCAAGGTCATCCTCTCTTAACTTCTGTCCAGAAGACAGAAGCATGAGGTGGTGGAGGTGTTGATTAAGGTGTGGGCTGCTGGTGCGGCTCCTCGTGGCGCTGCACGGCTTCCCTCCGTCCTTCCTTGGAAAGGTGGAGCAGGTAGGAATGCATCTCCTACAGAGGATCTCTTTGCTCCTCCTGATCTCTTACCTCTTGCTTTCCTGCCAGTCCTCCTTTTTTCCCTCACTCTGTTTATTCTCCTTTTATCTATTTTTATTTTCCTCTCCTGTCTTGTCCCATCCTAATTGGAAATGAAAAGCGAGTGTGAGTGAGGGAGATGGACCCAATCCTGCCGCTGGCTCCCTGGTGACCTGCAGGACCAGCTGTGGAGCTGTGTGTGCTGATGCTGTCCCAGGTGAAACTGCTGGCAGGGGTGCAGTGCTTGTTTCACCTCTGTTGGGCTCCCCTGGGTATTGCCTTCTTCAGGCATCTCTATCCCTTGGGGCTCCTCGGGTCTCTCCGTGCCCGTTCCCAGTGTGGCTCGGGTTACCCTTGCTGGGAAGGGTGTAATCAGATGAACGGGTGCCTGATTGCAACAATTCATTAGAAATCATTCTGCCAGGAAAGAGGAAACTCTGAGGAAAAATGTGAGCATTATGATAATGTTGTCTATTAAGTGTCCTTAAAAGGAGGCAAAAAGAATAAACGGCATGTGGTGCAAAGCGGTAGCTCTGATGTGGACTGCTTACTTTTCTAATTAATTCTGACTGAAAGTTTGAATATTTCTTCTTGTTTACTTAGTGCTTTCAGGTATTTCAGGCTCTTATTCACAGAAATATAATTGCAGCTCTTCTAATGACATTGATATTTGGGTGGCAGAACCAGTTACAGCAAGTTCTGCATGGCTTTTTTCTTAACTGCTGTTTTCTAACACATTATTCGTTGTGAAGAAAGGAAAAAGTCTACTGTGACTAGAGATTCAGATGTAAAATGTTTTGTACTTCATTATTCTGAGGACTTCAGCATGAAGTGGCAGTTTGTTCCTTTATTTTTGGAACATTATGCATTATTTCTGTTGATTTAGGGGAATTTGACTGTGTGAATTTGACTGTGTTTAGGGGAATGTGACTGTGTGTTCTGAAACAAAATTTTGTCTGTGTTGGTATAAATGTAGGCTGACTTGGTTTTGTGAATGGTGATGGTTCTGAATTCTCTTTGGTAATTTCTGTTGCCACTTCTGCCTCAACAGACTAATGTACTTGCATCATTAAGTTAATGAGTTATCAAGGCTCTTTGTTTAGAGGTGTGCTTCCCAAAATTTCCACTCTGATTGATTCTCTTGGAGCTGAAGGTGCCAGGATACCTCTTGATTGCTTTTTTTAAAATCCTTACAGGGATGTGTGTGGAGGTTTTCTGAGATTTACTTGGAGTGTTGAGAGAGTCCAGCTTAAGCAGTGAAACGTGGGTCACAAAATCACCCTGTAACACTCTGAATTTATGCTCTTAATAGAGTGGTTTTGAAATTAAATATGGGAACTAAGTTTGGGTCTTAGAAATTGAGCCTATAGAGAAATACTGTTCTTCCCAGTATACGTGAAGGAAATTTTGGCTTGTGTTAAATCCTGCAGTTTAATCCTGCAGATGGTCCTAGAGGTGGTCCTGGTTTGTGAAGCATTTCATTGATAATCTGAGAAATGTAAATGAGGAATTTGTTACAATTTGGATTGGAGGAAAAAAATTGGAGTACTGGCAGAAAATTTGTGAAGCATAAATTTGCAAGTTTCTTCTTTATGCAAATTCAAAACTTATTAAATCATAAATAAGGACATTGCAAAAGCTTAGAAGTTGTTTTTAAAACAATTAACTATAGGAAAATTAAAACTAATGCTGTGATTTATGTTGATATTTGAATAAGTGTCTGCTAATATTTGAGTTATAACAAATTGTTAAATATAGATTGTATCTATTCAAATCAGATGTAGGTTATATTTAGTCTCACTTTTCATGCTGTTATTTTGGCAGGTGTGTGATTTATGACATTGCTAATCCAGTTTCATGAGTCCTGCAATTCATTTGAAGGACATCTTCCTGCAGAAAAGGAGAATAAATTTGAGCACTTAGTAAATGGATGCTTATATATTCCATTTTTAGACCTTTTGCAGAAAACCAGACTACTTTTTTCTCACATGCTGAGTGAGGAGAGCCATCTTATTTAAGACTCTTCCTTAAGCAGACTGTTGGTCCTCTTGACGTGGAAATGCCTCTGTGCTGCTGAGATGACTGCAATGCAGATAATGCTGATGGTGCTCGCCTTTTCAAAATTTACATCAGGTTTTCAGCTCCTGCAAGAGGTTTCATTCACTCATGGCTTTGGGTGAGGAATAATCATCTGCTGAAACAGACAATTACAGCGGAGAGGGCTGTAATGGCTGAGATTATGAGCTCATGTGGGGAGGGTGCCAGGGCACTACTCTGGTGTGTCTGTCTGGGCTATGACCTGCCCCAAGTGAAAAATCTGATCCCATCGAGCACTTCCTCAGAAATGGAGACCTGTGTTGTTTTCAGACATTGTCGCGTGTTATTCTCTTTCCTTGGGAACTCTTGGGTGTTGTGCCTTCAAACTTTGCTTGCTGTGGCATTGCTGGCTTAGTTCTCTGTCCCTTGTGGCTCCTGCCTTCTCCTGCAGTGGGACAGCATCTCTGCCCTGTTCTTTCACTTTTCACATTTCAACTCTGCCTGCACTTTGCTGCCCCTACCCCTAAAGTGTTGCAGACCTGCCCATTTTCCCTTTGGCTTGGTGGAGCCTCCTGTTAGAGGCCTTGTCTCTCAGCAGGGCTGCTGCAATATTCTTGGAGCTCTGTAGCACTTCCTCTCCTCTTCCCTGTTCCTATCTCAATAATCCACATTTTACCTGCTGCTTTAACTACATCATCCATTTGAAAAATCCGTTTCTTGGCTCTCCTGTTAAACTGCCTCAAGTTCAAGCTTGTCTTTCTTGCTTTAAGACATGTCATTAGCTCTGTCCCCACTCTGGTTTTTTACAGGTTACTCCCTCTGCTTAAGCCTATTCAGAAGTGGATGTAATAAAAATTACTTGCTTTGTGCTTGTGTGCTGTTTACCAGGTAAGATTTCTGGATTTGAAATACATCCTGGTTTATAGAATTCATAACTGTCGGTTATTCATTTATCACTGTTCTGAAAAATGTAATTGTCTGGTCTTTCCCAGCTTTTGGCTTTTAATGTTTTCCACTCCCTCTTCCTTTCCCCTTTCAGGTAAAAGCTAGAGTGTTGCCCTTCATTTTCCTACAGCTGCTCTGTCTTTTCCATTGCTCTTAAAAAACAAAAAAGGTTGCCTGAAGGGAAGAAGGGAAGTAAAAGAAAAACTTAGAGCATTACCCATAATTGTGGAGTCTTTTAATTGTGCCGTTGTCTTCTGTTGGAGAGGGTGAGGTTTGAGGTGATTTAACAGGTCCAGAAATACTGTTCACAGGAGTTTTTCTTGTTCCTCCTAATGAAAAGTCAGCATGTGTGTATCGATTGGAAATGTGTATTTGTATTGCAAACCAACTGGATTTTATTTAGAATGAGTTCCATGTGTGTCCACCAGCTATTTCTGGTGTTTTAACTGCAGCTTTTCTGAGCTGTTCTGTATCCCTGCAGAACAGTAGGAAGTGTTGGTATAGCTTTTGGATGGAGAAAGATACAGTTAATTTTCATTCTGATTTTGACTTTTCATATGGAAACCTTCAAGGCAGGTTTGTTTTCTCCCTGCACTGTAATACCATAGATGGATAAAATGCAGAATGTGGCCTGTGTCAACTTGTTATACTAAAATCTCAGTTCACAATTCAGAATTAAAGAAAAGCAGCGTGAATCTATTAATGCCTACTAAGAGTCTTTCATGTTCCCTGGCAGAAGTGTTTTTCTTCTATGGATTTATTGCTGCTGTCTGCTGGGATTACTTTATTTCCATGTGCTGGAAACATTAGGCAAATGTGCAGTGGATTTGGTAATGTAAACTTTTCTATTGCTCTGCACCATGGGTCTTGATTTCACTCCATTGTACTTGCTCTCTGTATTCTTTTCTGCCCACTCTCACCCTGCTGGGTCATGATGTGATGTATTTCAGATGCTAAAAGCTCCTGAAGATAAGCCCCTTATTTTTAAGTACAAGCTGTTCTGTAAACCTCAGTTGCTTAAATGTCATAATTTTGCATGTTTTAAAACCCAAATTTTCCCAACAATCAAGGCATTGAGTGTTTGTACTGTTGAAGTCTGCATAGACTACTTACTGCAGTGATTTGAAATAAACTTCCTGTATATGTTATCAGTATTAATGTATATTAAAATAGTATTCTGAAATATTCTCTACTCTTTCTGGCTTCAGTCTAAACTTGAGTAAAGTGTGGTTTGTAAAAGTCCGCAAACATACTCCCATAATCTCTGTTTTTTGTATTATGACTGAATTTTTAGAAATGGAAAGCCTTAAAGATAGAGTCACTGGCAGCATTTATTCTTTTCTACTTGAGTACAGGATGTGTCAGGAACTGCAGTAGGAGTTTGGGCTGAAGTTCTTTGAAGCAATGCTGGTGCCTAATTAGTTCTGTTAAGTAGTTGTGTCCCAATATGTGAATCTGTTTTCTGCTGTTATTTTTAAACTCTTGCCTATTCCTTGGTTGCTTTTCCAGCTGTGAATATCCTTGTGCTGCACATTTGTCTTGACTATTTATTCAGCTTCTCCTTGCTTCACTTATAACATAGTAAGCCCTGCTTGAGTGCTAGCCAGAACTTTTTTGGTCGAGTGATCATTGTTAATCTGCTGATCACGGTGAAGTGCACTGATTTGGAAGTGGAGATGTGTAAGTGTTGGGACATGTGTCTTGGATCAAAGCTGTGCATGTGTGTTTACTTCACAGGGCTCTGATGAAATACTGGCAGCCTTGGCTGGAGCCCAGCCGGAGGCACCTTGTGTTGTGCAAGCAACTGTGGTTCAGGTTTAGGAGTGTAGTTCAGATGGCTGAATCGGTTCTTTCAAAGAAAGAAACCCTGTCTGGACAGTGGCAAGAAAAACTGCTGTAGACCAGGATTGATAAACTCAAATGGCATGAATTGTCCTGTGAGAATCTCCAGGAACTGGTTGGAATGTAAGAGTTGTTTTGACTAGGCTGCTATGCTGCTGTCAGCTTCCTTACCCATGGCAATATTTATTTACCCTTAAAGCTTCAAAGTCAAAGCCATGCCAGCCACCATGGTACTCAGTACTAAGGCCATCTTTTTGAGCTCAAAACATAATTGGTTTCCAAATGGCATCTCTGGCTTTCTTTCAGCTGCTGACTTATTCTGGATTCAAAGTTGTCATGGTAGGGCTTGGGTCATGATGTGCTCATCTGCACATGTTGCTGTGATCTGTGGAGAGTTCTCACACAGAAACTGAGGAAGTTTTCTCTGGTGATAGCCAGGACAGAAGGCAGAAGTAGGAGATACCCAAAGGACAGAGGTGACTTCTCAATATTCCTATCAGACAATGGCAAAGCTGCTGCATGCACATCAGTTAACATTGTCACAAAACCCCCTATAGTGCTACTACCTTGATCAGATGTGGTTGGTAATTTGGTGGTGTCCTAAGCAGATGTCTTGCATACTTCTGGAAGAATGTTGCCAAAGTACTGAGATCAGCAGCAGTCCCACAAATGATGCTTGAAGAGATGAAGATTATTTTCCCCTGTCCTCACAATGTCTACTGTCATCCTTCCCATCCAGCTTGGTCTTCTGCTGCCCTTCTTTGATTTATTCTGTTTGTTTTGATGGGTGCTTGTTTGTTTTTAGATGAAAATGGTAGTAATTTAGCCTTACTATTGTAGCATACAACACTCTTGTGTTCTGCTAAGTACCACTGCCCTGCAGTGTGTTTCAAAAAAGTATTGTCTGTTTGCTGCCTCTTTGGCTCACTGCATGATATTACACAGAGATCTAATCTGATGCATGTGTGGTCACTGAGTAATCACTAGGAATGCTCTTGTAAGAGTATCTCTGGATTAACTCCTTGAGGATTTCTTTTGTTGTTTGATTAATGAAGAGCAAAAGATTTTTAGCTCTGATTGTAGTGCCAAAGGACACTTACATGAGTAGGACAGCTGGGGTGTCTGGGTACAGTTGTGAGGCAAATAATTTTGTGGTGTAAACAAAGGAGAACTTTTTCTCTAAATATTAAAATTTCTAAGCATACAGCAGAGTATAAAATGTGCATTTTTTTCCTATTTCCTACTTTGCAAGAGGTGGTTATAGTTTTAACATGGAACTTGCTTTCCCTGAAGTTAAACCGCATGCTGAAATTTTGTGTCCTTAAAAATCTGATGTTCATAATTGCTCCTAAAATGTTACTTGCCTTTTATAACATGTACCCTGAGGTTTGTGATTTTGGAAGTTCCTTTAAATCCTTCAGGAAAATGAGCTAATTATTGAAATAATTCCAGTAGCTTGATTAATATGATTAATGCTATAGGTGTCTGGAATCTGTTGCTTTTCCTTTCTGCTAGTAAAACTAGTACTTTTCATTCTCATCAACAGAATTGAAATGTTTCTGTGCATAGAGCAAACTAAAGCATTCACAGTATTGGGGAAATTGCCAAATATGAGGGCTTTCTAATCCAAAAAATAAAATTTGGATTGTTTTACTGGCTTCTTTTGTTTTAGTTTAATGAGTTCATGTTGGTAGTTGATACTGGCTTCCATCACTTCATCATTTTATGTATAAGTTTAAAAATATAAGGAAACCAACATAAAAGTGTTGTAGAGCACAGATGTAATTAGTTATTGCTAATAGATGAAGTCTCTTTCCCAGAACAGAGGAAAGCCAAAGACTGCAGAAACAGAATCGTTCTTCTTCTCCCTTTTATGTATTATGTTGATGGGATATGATGGAGTTGCAAGTCAGAGTGCTGAAGATAGCCAGGAAAATGTTTGGAGTGATTTAAGGTAGTAATTGGGTAGTTGGCAGGATGCAAGTTTATTCCTTTATTTTAGATTTGACTTTCAGGGATGCTTCATCTTCACTTCAGGCTATAGTAAATTACTGAGGAGCTAAGATCACTCCTTTCTCATCCCACTTGTGATACTGGTTAAGCTTTAACATAGGATCAAATTTTACTGTGTAAAGTACAAAATGAGTGTGTGTGTGTATAAAAGTCGTTATTTTTATTGTTGTTTTAGTGATTATTTTTAAAGGTATTACTCTAAAACCGCTGTCACACTGTGGATTGTTCATCTTGAATTCTCATCTTTTTTCTCTTTGCTGCACTAGAAAATCATATCCATTGTTGAAGTGAAATCCACTGCATCTTAGCAGGGGAAATATATTGTAGCACAAATAACTTGCACATCTCTGTGTTTCTTCCTAATAAGCACAGCTATGAGTGATCAGCTGTAAGACAAATAACTGGGTCTGACACTCTTAAAATGGCTTGGATTTTTCAGTTGATACTGGCAGTTGCTATCAATTGAGGCTTTTGTGAAAAAGATTGAATACCTTAATATTTCATAAAAACCTCTATTCAGGCACTATGGTAGGGGTTTGCTGTCTTGATCCAACCCAGTCTGGATTCAAGGTATTGATGTAAATAATTCCAGGAGTCCCCCTGAGTTGTTTGTTTCCTGTAGGAAATTTGACTGAAATCAGTGTTGGTAATAAAGCCTCTACTGGTTTAGTGATTAACTTCTATAGTATGACAGCTTAAACCAAGTAAATACAGGTAATTAAGGATATGGATTTTTATTTGGTTGATTTTTCTAATCAGTACCCATGCCAGAGTTTTTTTTTTTTGGTGCTGATTTAGAGCATTCTGCCTCTAGAACTTGCCGGGCTGTGTGAATAAGCCTGCTGTTGTTAAATGCTGCATTTTAGAAGGGCAGTCATCACTCTTGCTTGATCATGGTTTGGACCAATATGCAGAAATAAAGGGCTTTGACTCCTTACCACTTCTTGCCCTTGGAATAATAAGCAATTCAACACTAACTCTTCATAGAAGGCCACTTCTTTTTGGTAGAAAAATATCTACTTATTTTCTGAGAATAGCCTACTTTTTGTGCCTTTCTGCTTCATTTGGTGTCTTGATGAGTTCTGGATGATAATAAAAGTGATGCCCTTGACTTGGAAAAAGTAATGAACCAAATCATTGAACTGCATAAGACATTAAATACTAAGATGAAAAAATTTTTATGTACTGTATCTGACAGCCATGTACTTTTGAACATGTACTGTTCCTTTTTTGCCATCTGTGTTCTTTTTAATGACTTCATGAATTAAATCACTTCCTGTGAAAAAGTTATTTCTAGACATTTTGGAGGCTTCTGCAATGTTTGTGAAGTACTTGGCTTCAGTTCCGTGCTGTCGGTACTATTTGTGGTATTAGTGAAGCTGTTTGCTTCAGACATGAATTCCTCAAATACTCCATTTTATGCACCCTCCCAAGATTTCATGTTTCCTGCAATGTCGTTTCCTTTCAAGAGATCAGGAGTGAAATCACCATTCTCCACGTGATGCTGCCTTCTCAGTCATGTCAGGATCTTACTGATCAATAAGGAGGTACTCTTTCTCACTTTGTGGAACATGTTTTTGTTCTCTCCATTGAACCTGAAACCTGTAGGAATTTATGCTTTCCAAGTGTCCTTCTTGAATATTTGTTTTGGAAATCTTTCATTAGAAGATTGTTCCTAGGTTGAATCCATAGTTCATAACGACGTGCTGTAATATCAGAATATTTGCTTTGTTGCTGTGTGCTTTTCTTCTGTTGATTTGTTTTGTTCTTCATACTGCAGTTGGAGGTTTTTAGCCCAGGGAAAAAAGGAGGCTCAGGGGGATTTTTATCACTCACTCAGCTACAGCTACCTGAAAGGAGGCTGTAGCCTGCACCCAGGCAACCAGTGATGAGAGGACACAGCCTTAAGGTGTATCAGGGGAGGCTTAGGTTGGACATCAGGAGGAATTTCTTCACGGAAAGAGTGGTTGGGCATTGGAATGGGCTGCCCAGGGAGGTGCTGGAGTCACTGTCCTGGGAGGTGTTTAAGGAAAGCCTGGACGTGGCACTCAGTGCCATGGTCTGGTGGACGTGGTGGGGCTCGTGGGTTGGACTCGATGATCTCAGAGGTCTGTTTGGATTTTTAATTGCCTCTGTGATTCTGAATCTGTTTGCATAATCAAAATGGAATGCTTAGTGGTGCAGTTTGGTTTTTTTTTCCCCTTGTGGTGTGAACAAATGTCCTTAACATTAAAAGAAAATGCAATCTTTTCCATGCAATCTATCTACGTTCCCCATTCATTGATATTCTCTGAAACATGAACCAATACTAGCTTCACCATCATTTATCTTAATTTATCTATTCTTCTATCATAGGATTTTCTTTTCTTTGTCTTTCCTGAGAGGACATGTCATGGTAGATACAGGCCAAGAAGTTGAGTCTCTTCTTTGTTGTGTGATCTAACCTGATCTTCAGTAATCCAAGGCTAACTCTTCACACAAGGATGCTCTTTTGATAGAAAAATGTTATCTCCTGAGAGCAGCCAACTCCACTTCTTGTCCTTTGCTACTTGATTGATGTTCAGAATTTACTTTAAATATTATTGTCTGATGATAGGCTATAGGACAGCTACAAATAACAGCAAATTATGAGATTACCAAGGTGTAGCCATTTGTGAGCTTGTTGGAGAAAAACATGGCTATGGGGTTGTATAAATAACTGCTGGAGTTTGTTCCTTGTAGTAGCTTGGAGAAGAATTAACACCAAATGTTCTGCTTTTTATCCCCTTGTGTATTTTTAGCAGGGAACTGAAAATATTTTCTAATCCCCAGAATTGTTTATGCATGCTGTGAGCAATGAATAGCCCTGTCAAGGTAGAGAATTATGTTTAAGAATCTGCAGGATTCAAAACATTATAGCTTTTAATTAATTTTTAAACAGTGTCTAACTCATTATATTTTTAAAAAACTCACAGCTGCATTTATAATTGTCTTTGCCCCCCCCCCCCCCCAACCAAGAGTACAAAAGATGAGATGTTTTGCCCTCAGCTTTACCTCCACTCCTTTGCAGGTAACCAACCAATCTGTGGGGCTATTGGCTTGGGCAATCAGTCCCTGATAAACATTTGAAATTTCCTGCTGAGGTGAATTACAAAACTTAGTCTGCATTGACATGAAAAATATTCTGCCAACCATCCTAAAAATCATATTTACCAAAGTATTTGATAAATAGCAAGTGTGAAATCTGAACATGCCAAAATAAATACAAAGAGCAGAATGTTCAAGGGGAAAAAAAATCATATAATTCTTGCCATTTTAAATTGGTAGTTCAATTTTTAATTTTAGAAAGTAGAATTTAGTTTCACTCAAACTGTCAACAAAATGAATTTCAGTAATTAAAATTCCTATTGTCTTCTCCGGGCATGAAAAGGTTTTTGTTGTTGTCATGGTGACAGTTGAGTGACAAGTTCAAAGTAAGTAATTGCTGCTGAGAGTTCCTTTATGAACATTTGCAGTATTTCAGAAAGGATTTCAGGAAAAAATAGGATTTCTTTATTAGGCTTCAAAAACACGTATGGTGGACATACACTCAGCAAGGGAAATTCTGCATTCTTGATTTTACAGTCTCCACAGTGCTTTTACCCCTGTAAATTCCATGGTGATTTTAAAGATGATGAGGGAAGTGAGATTTGCAATGTGCAATTGTGTTTGTAACTTGTGATTACATTAGATAGTGCAGCACTGAAGTTTGTGTTTGTCTCAAAACTCTGTATTCAGCAATAATCTAGTCACACACATCCTTGTTGCCACATACCTGATTTTCTTCAAATATGAGATCCTTTAAGTTCTGAGAGTTGTTTTAGGGGAAATATGTTTATTCCCAGAGATCATTGTTATGCATTCACCTGCTGCCTGAGTTCATATTCTTCTTGCTGTTGGTAAACAAGAATTAATTTATATTAGCTTACTGATCTATCAGCTTTCTGATAATCAGCTGAATTGAAGGTTTCTCTTGGATTTCAACTGGTGCAATTTAACACCTTTAATACCTTTATTACATGGAGGACATTTAATCAAAACCTACATGCTGCTACTACATGTGTAAAAGATCAACTCTGTGCATTTTGAGAACTTTAATCTTCAGGAAATCTGTGTGACTTCAGAAACATCTAGAGCCTCAAGGTGAAACCTCAAGTATGCACGTGTGTTCATGCACTTGTGTATCTTATAGGTGTGTTTCTTTTTGCATGTGTATCTACAGAAGTACAAGAAAATGTGCCTGTATATGTATTTGGGGGTGGGAGGGGAATTTTAGTTTTTGGGTTGGGCCTCATAGTAGATCAGGAAGACTTGTTTGGGCAGACTGCCACTGAAATGGTTGACGAGCTGAAGGACTGCTGTGTTTGTGGAGGAAAACTCCACTGAAACTTTGCAATGAAATCTTCTCCATAATTGTGCATTTGACCAAATTGGTCAAATTTTTCTCAGGGGTGCTGAAATATCTTAGATCTGAGATGCTGTTCTGTGCTTGGTAAACCCTGACAGGATTTGGTTTCATTTGCTAAGGAATAAGTGAACTGAGGATGTTCAAAGCCTTTTTTTCTCTTTGCTTCTGATTCACGACTTTATGAGCTCAGTGATTCAGAACATGTTCTTACATGAAAAGCACTGTTTAAACATGAGATTAAATACAATTCATCAAGAGCACTCAAGTGTATTTTTTTTTACTGCATACAAACTCTAGGTATCATTGTTTCTCTCTATATATCTTCCCTCATAGACTTACACTTTACAAGGTTACCACTCTCTCTTTTCACTCTTCATGGGGGTAATGATTTTTAAGCTCTTTTTACAAAAATGGCACATAAGAATTGTTCACAGACTGGCACAAGGTGTCCTGCTT
This sequence comes from Haemorhous mexicanus, assembly GCF_027477595.1. Classification (NCBI taxonomy): domain Eukaryota; kingdom Metazoa; phylum Chordata; class Aves; order Passeriformes; family Fringillidae; genus Haemorhous; species Haemorhous mexicanus. Next base: position 16,001,825 of record NC_082346.1, on the reverse strand, counting down.
GGTGTCCATTGATCTCAGTTCTGCAAGCATTGAGAAATGTGAGTTGTCCCATTTGAAGTGTTTGAACTGAGCATGTCTTTACATCATAGATTACAACTGCAATCAGTTTTTCTGTTGTAGTAGGTAAATGCCATCTCAGTTTTTTCAGGTTTCATTTGTATGGATTTATTTTGGTCTATGAAGTAATTCAAATATTACCAAGGCTGTAATTTAGACTTTTAGTTGATACCATTAATATGTCTCAGCTATGCAAAGGGTATTATTATTGTTGCACTATTGTCAAAGTTCTTGCTGTTCTTTGGAAATTGTGGCTTCTGTCCATGTAGAAATTTTTCCTTTCCTAATGAAGATAATACATTTTCTGGTTAATTATCTAAACAATATTTAGTTTATTTGTTTTAAACTGCAGTGTGCTTTTTTTCCTTAATAGTAAAAATGCCTCTGATATGACAGTCATGTTGACCATTATAATTACTTTCCATTAAGGGAGTTTTTAGTGTAATGAGTCATTTCTAGGCATTTTCACTCAAATGACATACAAAGTACTGGTTCAGAAAATACAATAGCTTATTCTGTTTTTGTACACGAGGGAAGAATGCACACAGAAGTTTGTCATTTAAAGAAAAATAAATGGAAGAATTTCAAAATAGGTTTTTTTTAAACCTGATGAGTATAGGCAATATGAGGCAAAACTGTTTTGTGATCCAGTAAGCAAAAAATGTCATCTCTGCATTTGTGTAAAATAACCATATTTCATGCTGGAAAATAATAATAAGGGCCTATAACTCATGCTTCATTCCTTAGTCTTCTGCAGGAACTCTGCTTCTTGCCAGTTAAAATAATGTGAGTAGACTTTCAATTACAAAAACTTTTGATGGACAAAAGCATGTGCAAGCCACGAAAAATTGGCATTTTACAAGTTCTACCTTAATCTGCACTTTGTTACCTGCTTTGTGGTAATTCTTACTTTATGATTAGGAAGTGTTACATGCTATAGTTTGGGGTTTTGTGGAGGTTTAACTAAATTATATGGGTTTAGTTGCAGTAAGTGTTATTCATGCATTTTAGAAGTCTTAGCTGTTAAAATTTGTTCTTAGAAACTCCACAATGGAAATACAGAGATGCTGTAGTGCAGTTTTCTCTCTTGGGTCATTCTGACTTTTCAGTAACAAGAAAGTGATTGTGAATGGAAACACCTCAGTAAGTAAAATGGTATTCCTGAGAGAGATGAGGAAAGTACAGTAAGGAGGAGAAGGTGTGCCAGAGCAATGGTATTTTGCAACTCAAGGGCTTAGATTCTAATTTTCTCTTTATGTTTTGGTGCCAGCTTGTTGCAGATGCTGATAGTTCTCCATGAATGAAGAGTGTAAAAAGTTAGTGGGAAATATTCTTGAGAGAGGTTGGGATGGGTGTGTCTGGAACTTTTGCTGGCTTTTGGAAGATAAACTGTGTCTCTGCTGTCTGTGCTCCTAGTTCAGGATTTCTATAGTGACCACAGTGTTATGACAGGCTGTTTGGATTAAAAGTAGTGCATAGGGGAAATCCTGCTGGAGGGTGAACAGTTTAGAGAGATTTGGGATGGAAGAGCCCGAAGCAGTACATGCATGGTGTTGCTACGATGTTTGGAGGTAGGAATGTCTGAAACATATTTACAAAATAATACTGTAAATACAGGCCCTGAGAAGATTTAAAATGAAAAGTTTTCCAAGATTCTATTGTATTATGGAAGTTGCATTAAAGTGGTGTTGTGAAGACTGAATTGAGAATCCAGTTTTAATGATTTCCTGAGAAATCTGCTAATTGATACCATTGAGATTTAATTCCTAGATACAACTGCTGCTGCTAATGTCCCACATTCTGCATTCTTAATATTCTGCATTTTAAAAAGTCTGCTTAATTTGGAACCTCATAGGTCAGTTAACACTTTGGTTTTGATTCATGAATTTATGAATATATAGTGATCTTGATTGTAAATGTCGTACAATTATACATTAATATAACCTCTGTGTTTATAATTTGATTATAATATTGTTATACATTAATTGTTGTGTGAGGAAGAGGACAGGGTAGTTCTGTGAAGAACTGGAACTACCTGTACTTGGAGCCCCAGGGAACAGTTGGGAGTTCAAGGAACAGAAGAGAACATCTCAGTTGAGGAAGATTAGGAAGCAAGGGAAATCCCTGCAGTGTTTCTGTGACTTTCTTTGGTTGCTGGAATTTTGTTTGCCTAAGGGAAAGTCCTGTGACCTGAGCTGTGTGTGTTGCAATACCATGTGCCTAATGAAGGACATACCATTTTTTTGCTAGTCATGGTGGTTTTTGGGTAGTAGTAGTTGGTTTCTGATGATAATTTTCCAGTCAGGGGGGTCCAGAGGGAGGCTGTGAAGATGATCAGAGGGTTGGAGCACCTCCTCTACGAGGAAAGGCTGGAGAGTTGGCGTTGTTCACCCTGGAGAAGACTCCAGGGAGACCTTATTGTGGCTTTTGAGGATTTAGAGGAAGCTTATAGGTGGGGATAGTTTCTTTATTGGAATGAGGTGATAGGATGTGAGGCAATGGCTTTCAGCTGAAAGGGGGGCAGGTTTAGATTAAACACCAGGAAGGATTTCTTTTCTGTGGGGGTAGTGAGACACTGGAACAGGTTGCCCAGAGCAGTGCTGGATGCCTCATCCCTGGAAGTGTTGAAGAACAGATTGGATGGGCTCTGCCCCACCTGTTCTAGTGGGAGGTGTTCTGCCCACGGCAGGGGGCTGGAGCTAAATGATCTATAGGGTCCCTTGCAGTGCAAACCCTTCTGATTCTGTGACAATTGCATTGGAGTGACATTGCTTCCTAGAAGAGCATCCCATTGCCTGAAGTGAATGCTGGTTTAGTAGGATCCAGCTGAAGGGTACCTGTGCTTTTTAACAGTTATGTAAGGTGACAATGGAGCTAATACCTACTTCTAGTGTCTTAAGTGACCTCTTTACCTATTCTACCAAATACACAGACATACCAATTCCACAAGCATGCAGTGGGTGTCAGGTTGTACAAACTATTAATGCAGCTTACAGGACAGTCCTTGAAAAAGTTTAATTATTCCCTTGACTTATTAATGATTTTTTTAATGCTTCTGTGGGTAAGTTAGAAATGTGGCATGTTGCATGTGTCTTAGGTATGTGCCACTTGGTATTAGATGAAGGTTCCTCCCTTCCAAAAATAGTTGGTGTTCCATGTCATGGATCTGGATTATTTCTCTTCTCTGAAGAATTTACTCTTAGCTATAGCAGAAAATGTCTTCAAAATTGAGCCACCATCTTTGCATTTGGGATTTTATGGGTAGGATAAGATCACTTAAAGAACAGAGTACATCTGTCCTTTTTCTTCCTTCAAGTAAACTTCTGGAGAGCACTCTTAGGAAACAGCACGATTCTTGGTCCTGCTGTCAAGGCTCTTTTTTTCTTCCAGCAGGTTTTCAATCCAAGATGCAGGGAGATGGGCTCACACACAATTCAGAGCAAAGTACCTGGCTGATTTCTTTCCTTTGTTGTACTTCCCTACAGGGCGTTCTCACTAGTCACAAACATTTTTGTTGGAGCTTCAATCTGTTGCATTGTTTATTTTCTTTAGATCCTGTTAGTTAAAACACAACTCTGTCTATTTCCAAATAGAACTTTAGTGGTTTTTTTTCCTTCCCGTTGTAAATCTCACTTGTAATTTTCTAAGGCATCAACAAAATAGCTTTTGTGTCTATTTTGTAGTTCTCATGCTTACATTTATGTCAATAGAAGTATTTGAGAATGAAAAAAAGTATGTAAGGAATCTAGAACCAAACATTTTGAGGTGCCAAATAGTTCAATCTGCTCTTTCTTTATGTCTTTAGAATACAATGTCTTATTCTGCAAACCTCTCCACATCCAAGGAATGTAGAATATACATGTGGTCTTTGCAGGATTTTTGAGCTCTCTGATGGTAGTTTAACTCAGGAGCTTTAAAGCTTGAAATCATGGCATATAACATGAGGACTCCAGAATATTAGATAGAAAAAAAAGTTTGTGTTATGCAAGTTAAGAATAATGAATTTATTTTTAATTTTTCCTAGAGAGTGTCTTTGTATTCAGAAATGGGACCTTTTCCCTCTTTGCACTTTGATTTGACAGCAATTTGCATTACAGTGTGGCTGTGTCTTTCTAGTGCTGTACTTTGAGATGAATAAATATTGCCACTCATCATTGCTGGAGTTTAATCTGTTGTATTAACACCACTGGCTTAGATTTGGATTCCTAGACGGTTTCCAAAGAGTAATGAAATGACAACATAGGATGCTGCAGAAGCAAACATTTTCTGGGTCATGTTAGGCTGAACTTGATGTTTCAGTGCAGTTATTTGTAAGCTGTACGTGGATGAATTAAGTTTAGAAGGATTAGAAAGTAACTGAGCAGGAAGATTTTAAGTAGCATAGGAAAGTTGATCTCAGAGTGAGCTTAGTTTTGGAGACTTACATTTAGAGATCCAAGTTTTCAGGTGGCATTAACTGGCTCAGCTTTGTACAAGTGCACTGACAATTTCATCCTGCCAAATAATTTTGCTGAACTTGCTTTGTGGGTGTTGCAATGCTTTAGGATTCATGATGCTTGTACAGTTGTATCATGTTTTATTTTACAGTGTGTTACCTCACAGCTCTGAAAGAGTACAGGAGGAAGAAAGGCCACCACCTCCTTCCCACATCCATACAATTAGTTCTTGAAGTGAAAAGAGCTCTGATGTTGCCAAAATGGTATTTTCAGAATAAAGATGATTTTATGTTGGATGAAAATATTTTAAAGAGCAAAGTTCTAGGCACTGGGAGAGATTTTCTGTAAATCCATAAGCAGTTAATCTGGAATGCTGCAGTGTGGTTTGTTCAACGAGATTCAGGAATTTCAACCTGTCCTTGCTTCCCAGCTTTGCTGGAATTCTTTGGAAAGGTTGAAGTAATCCTGTCTGCTGTTGAAAAACAATGAATGTTTTTGCTTGTTTGTACTGCAGTAGCATCCTGAAAGCTGCAAATGAAGTTATGTGTCTGAATTGGTAGGCACTTTTTCTCTCTTTTGAAGGTCTTAAATGTTAATAAAACAATGATTTCATAAAAAAAGGTGGACTGTACAGGAAATCTGTTTCAGAGCTGGAATCTGAATCTTGATCTCCCAAATCCCAATGTAGTAGTGCCAAAACCATTAACTTTAATCTGCTGATGATGCTGAAGAACTTTGGGTATTGCAAATCTAGACATTTCTTTCACTTTTCTTGTGGGAGAGCTTAATTTCCCTGTAAAGACACATTTCTGAGTCCCAGCCCAGTTTCCAAAATAATTGAAATTCATCACTCCATGAATTCAATTTTTTTCAACTTTATAATGCAAAACTGATGAATATAACTTCAAAGCCGAATCACTTGGTAAGTGAAGACTTACTCAGCAGAAATCAGTCATCTGATTTCTTTATTCAGTGCTACTTTCAAATTTCTTACTGGTTTTAAAGCAGACTCTGCACTTGTAGTCTACTAAGTTTTATTTCAGGGACAGCACGTATTCAGGGAAATGATTTGTGACATTTCTATAGATTGTAAAATAAAATACAATGGATCTACTGAAAGCATGGAAAGGTTTTGTGTTGCTTGTAATCCTCTTGATTAAATATTAATGGATATGATACTTACCACAGTGCATTTGGAGTGTTTGCATTTTCAAAATTAACATTGAATAAAACCCTTTTTACTACATGTTGCTCTGAATTTATCAAGAATGTCTAGCTCTTAGGCTGGCTCTGTTCAGTCATATGCTTTGGAGAACTTTATTTCTGCTCTTGCTGTATCTAAAAGGGGAAAAAAATGAACTCCCTGAATGGTGAAGAACTATTTAACATCTGTATTTTCAAGAGTTTACAAAGTTTTCTGTAAGCTAAAAGATCCACATTTTTCAAAGGCATTCTGTCATCGTATTTTCTGTTAAATAATTACCTAAAGAACAAACATTATTGCATGTGAAGTTACTTCACCCCCTTAGCTGCCAAGTTTCAGTCACATGTTTCATAGAGGCTTTCTTGGCATTGAAAGGACTTAATGCAGGATCTGAAGAAGTTGTCTGGAATTTCTTTGAGTCTCTAATCCCGTTCTCACCCCAGGCCTTGTCAGCAGTGTGAGAGCTCTCCTGCTGGCAGCTTCTCTTGCTCCAGCCCAGCAGAGACGTGCAGTGCTTGTGCTGTGCCCTGGACCTGCTGTTTGGCAGCAGCAAACAGGGCCATGCCTTGGGGTCAGGAGGTGAACCCCCATGGGGCTGTCCTCACAGCCTGGGGACACGTGGCAGAGAGCTCCTCCTTGTCCTGCCAAGGTGAGACACAGGTGGGTGTTGCTGCAGGTGCTGAGCTCTGCTTTAAGGGCATGTCTCTGAGGCTGGGCATCCCCTGGGATAAAGCAGCAGCAGCAGGAGCAGTGCTGTTGTAGCCTTGGAGGTGTTTTCTGCTCCAGGTTCACTCCAGTGACAAGGGAAGCTCTGCTGGCACCTTGGTGCTGTGCAGATACAGCACAGGAGCCAGGCAGGAGGCCACGACACCCTGCACAAGGGGCCCAGGAGGAATGCAGCTGATAGCACTCTATCACTATACATGGGGGGCTGAGAGCTGGCTTTTGGCTGGGCTGCAGTTCTGCTCCCTGGAGCTCAGCAGCCTGATTTCCTCTGTGCTGGCTCTTGGTGTTTTGCCTGTGCTGTGTGGTTGTTCACTTCCAGCCACGTTGTGAAAGGTGGTGGTTGCTTCATCTTTCCAGTTACTTTAAAAAATAATAGCAGCTTCCATGCTTAAGGAGAGGATTTTCATCTCCAGTGAAATAATGTGGTTTCATGCAGTGTCATTCAGAACTGATTTTGAAGCCTCATGCAGTCCCCAGAAGAGTGCATCCTATCTAATAATGCATATTGATGTTTGCTAATCTCAATGAGACCTCTGAACCACTTCACAGAAAGCCAACAGTGCTGTTCTACAAGTGTGTTTGCTAGCTTAAGCACAGGAAGAGTGAAAGTGTGCTTCTTGATACATTGCTCGTGCTATTTTCCTTAGCCACTAGATCTACATATTGTCATCAGTTGGGTGTACTCTGGACTTTTTCTGAACCCTTTTTTTGGGTGCTGTTAATGTGTCTTCTTAGTGACATTAACAAAATGCAAATGTTTCTTCTGTGGCTGGGTTTTTTTCAGTGCCACTCTTCTCATTATATTTTATTATTTTATTTTATTCTTAACACATTGTACTGTCAGAAGATGAAAATTTGACCCAAGAAATGTAGCACAGGAATGTTATTATATGAGAGTTGTCTTCAGCTTCATTTATGTTTGGTTCACATACTTAGACATTCAGTACACCAAACTCAGCATAACTTATGCCAGTAATGTAAATTGTTATTGACCAGCTGCTATAGTTATTTTGTGACCTGCATGCTTTGATTACATAGTGGGGAGTTGGGGGTTGTGGTGGTGACACTGGATGACTGAAAATAGTGGTGCTTCTGAAGAATTAGTTAATTGGTTTGTGTTTAGCAAAGAAAATTCTGGAGTTACACACACTAAAGCAGGTAATTTCCAAAAGTTTATTTGACTTTCTGCATTGAGTAAAATAATGAGAATTAAATCGGAGATGTTTTAGAGGATGGAATTATTTAGTACAGTGTTGAAATGGTTAATGTATTAATGATTGTATTTCTTCTTCTTTGTATAAATATTGTCTAGTAGTGTTGTGTGTATTTGAACATATTTTCCATTCTGTAGATGCCAAAGAAAATACTTTAACACTACAGCAATATTTCTGTGAGTGTTTGGAAATGTCTGAGGAGTTTCTGTGCTTGTCTGGCTTGGGGCCACTGAGTATTTCTACATCTCTATAAGGAAAAGTTGGCTCTAGGTTATTTCTTTGGGCAAGTTATACTGAAATGATCAACTTCAGGTAGCTTTATGTCTTTATAGTTGTGTGGCTATAAATGCCCCCTTTTTTCTGTAATGCTGAGCTTTTTTGTTGAATTACAAAAATATTTCTGCATACTTTATAAACTCTGCATAATCTATAAAGAGACTCTTCCATATCTGTTTGACAGTTCCAATCCTAAAACATTAATCTTGGCTCTGTGTGTGATTTGGAGTAGCTTTCTGTGAGCAGATGCTGATGCCATGGCTTTAGAGCATGTCAGTATTTCAGTGCTGTAGGTGCTGGGCTTCTTTGGAAAGGGAAGTAACAGTGAGGTGTATAATTCACAGCCCTGAAGAGTCAGCCTGAAAAGCTCCATTAATTCCTCCTACCTGTTGCTCTAGGCAAGATGATCTTGCATTGCTAATCTTCTCTGAGCAAAAACTTGGTATTATGTGCCTCTCAGGAGTACTGCAGTCCATTTAATACTTAAGATTTGATAAGAAAAAGCATTTTACAAATGCACTTAACTTTGGAGGAGATGCATTGCATTTTATCCAACACAGTGAATTGAGTGAAATAGGGGAAGGAGGAACTCTTTTACACAGTCAAGAATCACACAAACCAAAAGAAATAACTTTGTTGCTGTAGTATTTTCCTTTTTTTTTTTTCCTAAGCTGCAGATGAATAGAGTTTGAAGTGTTTCAGAATTAACACAAAGTTTCCATAGGCTGGAGCAGTTTATTAGAGAAGGAACTTTTATTAATATATATGCCAGTAAACATGATCAGCTAACCCACAAGACTAGGTGTGCTCTGTGGGAATTGTGGTTTCTTCATAATAAACATTATTTCAGTTAATACCATGCTGATATCCTTGTTTATTCCTTAGTCTGCTGTCTAAAGGGCATGAGCTGTGTAGGATTGAGGTCAGTGCCTCATTAGCCCTGTGAAGCTGTGGAGGACATGGGTAGGGCTCCAGAGGGACTGAGACTGACCCATGGGGGTTCTGAATGACCTTTACTAGGAAAGACTTGGGTTGGAAGTTGTGTCCTAGCAGATAAAAAGCACAGGAACCCAGCCCACATAAATTCTCTGCTTTAGTGGAATATTTATTAGTGGAATGTAAATGGACTTTGGATTTATTTAGTTGCTGAAGGAGTTAATTAATGCTGTTATTAAAGACTGAAGGAAGAAACCATTTTTTAATGCTCTTTGGAGCTTTTCTTCCTAAATGATGTGGGGTTTTTACATTTTCCTCTTAGCAGAATCTATTATGTGAATCTTGCTCGTCTGTTTTGGGTTTTGTTTGCCTTCTGTGACAGAAATAGGAGTTGTACCTGGCCTTGTGATGGTTGGGCAGCTTGGACTGGGTGGGGCCTCAGGTCTTCTGTGCAACCCTCTGCAGAGCAGAGCGTGGTCAGTGGTGAGCTCAGACCGGGTTTCTCAGTTCTTGCTCCACTCCAGTGTTGAAAACCTTCAAGGATGGGGACTGCCCGACCTCCCTGGGCAGCCTCTTCTAATGCTTTGCCATCCCTGCTGTGCACAGTTGCATCCTGGAGGGGAAGAAGCTTCTCCTTCAAGCAGCCTGGTGGTTTCTTGTTTAATTTTATGCCTGCTCCCATGAGGTATCACAGGGAAGAGCCTTGTTGGTTGGTCCTGGAGGGCACTCTGAAGCTGAGCAAGGCTTCAGCCCTGACTCTCTCCTCACCACAGCTGCTCTGGACCATTTTAGTGCCCCTCTGCTGAAATCACTTCTGTTTGTTGGTGCCTTTCCTGTATGAGGAAGTCCAAAATTGGATTCAGTGTTCTGGACTGTAGCCCTGGGACGCTGTGATGGATACCAGCTATAATTCCTTCATTCCATCCTGGACTCTGGTGATTCTGTATTTGATTAAAATGCCATTCCCATGCTATAGGTGGTAGATAAAGCATTTCCATTTCATGGAGAGGTGAAAAGGGCAGTGTGTTTCCACACTGTCTGAGGGCACACACAGCAAAGTCTCAGCTTGCAATATTGTCCTCTGATAATCACTTACTTGGTATTATGGATTAAATTCAATAAATAATAAATCAGAAGTGCATTTCTTTTAGGTAAAAATCTATCTTTGGCATTAAAACATCAGTGAAGATAAAATGTTTTGAGGTTATATACCTTTTGTGGCAGCAGAACAAGTTTTCAAAATCTGTTTTATTCAGTTCTTACAGCTGTTGTGTTAAATTGTTTCAACTTTCTACACTGTATGGTTTGCTACCCAAGATGAAGACTGAATGTTGGAAAACTTGTACTTGCTTTGGTATTTAGAACAAAGTGGATTTTGTTGTCTGTTATCATATGTATGATGTCTTTGCATCAAAGTTGAATAGGTTCAAATAGCACTAGAGAGGGTTTTCAGTCTCCTTTGGTAAATTTAGATGCTATGCATGTGAACACCTGTCTTGTTTTAAGTAGTTTTGTTACGGATTAAAAGCTGAGATCTGTGATGTGTTTGTGTAAAGCTTCCCTTAAATACTTTTTCTGAAATGCTATCTTTGTGGGCACTGCTTGTTGGGCAGCTTCATCACTTGAACTCTTGACATTGTGGTTGATACTGGAATATAAGAGTAGGCTGCTTTTACCCAGGGTTTTAAAATCATATTTCTTAAGGATATCACTAATTTCTTTTGTATTAGAGAATGAATTAATAGTTTAGTTTGTGTATCTGTGTTATCAGAGAGATTTTTAATTTAATTTTTGATTTTGAAGGCAGGGACTACAGTTCTTCTAAAACTGCAAAAGTAATGAAATAGATTCAAATTCCTCTTTTCTAAAGATTTCTTTTGTCAAGATTTCCTTTTCTGTAAGACTAACATGCTTTTCCCCTTTAATTTCAAGTTCCCTGAATGCATTTTGTTTTTGTGAGCTAATAAAATCCTGATGGTTTCTCATGATATGCATCAAAAAGGATTTGTGAATCAGCAGATGACTTCAGCCTGTATTAGTCATGGAAATCTGTGTTGATCCTGTGATGATAGTGTATTCATCCTCTTATCTGTGCTTTTAATGACTGAAAATACTTGTAGTGATTCTGTGGCACTTTCCATATTAGCTTACTCTTGGTGTATTAGTTCTGTTTTTAAAAGCATGTTCATTAACAAAACCTTTCCTGCTGATACTACTACTGGATAGTATAAATTATCTTTGGTACCTCATTAAGACAGGAAAAAAGAATTTTTTCATTTCCAAGGAAACAAGCAGTTCCCATTTAACTTCCTCATCAGTGAGCTGGGTAGAAGGATGACCCTAGGTGAGAGCATGACTTTCAGTTTACTGTTAGTTTCAAACTCTTATCATCTGCAAGCTTCCACCAGAAGTGAAAATATAATAAAATCTGATGCCAGGCCATCTTGTCCCCTTTCATCTGTCTTTGCAAGCCCAGACTCTTGTGCTGACTGCTGCTAGTCACAGACACAGCTGCTCAAGATAGTTACAGAATTGTGTTTGGACTGAACAGCTCAACACTTATGAATTCTCATCTGAGTAGGATGTAAGAGTTGAGAGAATTGATTTTTCTTATGCAGCAGTTTCTAGGTTAAGATACCAATTAAACTCAGTGGTGGGGTGGTGAAATTTTGGCCTTATGAAAGTCTCCTGGACACTGATTACAGTGGGGCAAGGATTTTACTGCTGCTCTGATGAGACACTACTGTTTTAAAGTAGTGGATCAGAGTTCAGTGTTTGAAAGATGGAGTTTTGTGTACGTGCAGCTTGTAGTAGGTGCTTTTGCTTGAGTGATAGAATTCTGATCCTTCCAACTTACATTTGTATTACACTGCATTTTTCTTCCAGCTTGCAGAACTTTAAGGGCACTGTTTTTCTTGGACTATTTGTTAGTACTTGTCCTAACCAATTCTTAAAGCTAATATCCAAAAAAATTCTCAGAAGGCTGAAACTATTTTGAAGCCATTGATGTATTTCAGAAACATGTTATGAAATAAAGCAAAGTATTCCTGGCTGTTTGCCTGATTAGATAGAATTCCTCCTGTTTGGAGTAACAGCTCACTGGCTGAACAGTTCTTCACAGCATGAGTTCTTCTGTCAGCTGCACCCACACCAAAATCACCCATGGAAGTGTGGGTGGGTGCCCACATGGGACTGTCATCACCATTTGGGGTATTCAACATGAAGGTGTTTATGCTTATCTAGCCTTATAGGTAAGTGTAAAGGAGTCAGCCTGCCTGGAAGATGAGTGCTGTAGAAATGTCTTTTGATAATTTACAGGGCATCTGTCCAATGACAATGGGAATTTTTCTCACCACTTATAAATTTGCTGTTAATGTGATGTAGACTTCATCAATAGTTGATTCACACATTTCAAGTTTCAGCTGCCTGTGCATTTAAATTACTCCAGAGACAATCTATACGCTTGCTTGACTTCAAATGAAAGGTCATCAGCATCAGTCATGTCCAAAAATTAATAATTAGGACTTGGCTTTGACTCAAACACAAAATTAATTGAAGTCATATTAATTATGAGTTCTGCAAAGGGATCCATACAAGCAAAAGTGCCTGCCTGGCTCCATTGTACTCTAGGGTTGGAGCCTGGTTTGCCTCTGTCTGAAGACAGTGGGTGACTCAGGTCTTAGGTAAAAGTTGTGTATACATGCTGTGAAATCATGGAATTTGTGGTGAGGTATCTCATTACAAAGAAATGGGTTTTGAACTGTGGTTCTTTTATGAAGAGTCTGAGTCTTAAGTATTACTGTCCTTGAAAATTGGTGTTCTCTAACTTTGAAATTGAGAAGAATTTCCACCAGTCTGTAGTGTAATTTAATAGAGCTGGTAGTGGTAGATAGTAATCAATGTATTTTTTTGTGGATTTTTCATGTTTTTATACTTGTTTTGCTTTCACGACCCTGATTACCAGTATCTGTACAAAATCAGAATAAAATTAAAAGATGTTTGCTAGGAAAAAATGCATGATTAATCACACAGAAAATTTGTATTGTTGCTAGAAAACTTAGCTTGGCATTGCAAGTGTGTGGTGTTGTACTAATGCAAGGTCTGAGGCATTCAGAATTCACATGGTGAAGCATTGTAAGCCTTTTCCAGTTTTGTTGAAGCTATTACATCTTTCTTTAATTAAAAAAAAAAAAAAGGAATAAAAGGGGCATGGAGAGTAGAACAGTTTACCATGTCCTTTTATTAAGGCACATTGATTGTGCCTGTTGTATGTGGTGGATTTCTGGACAATAGGAACACATTCAGTAGTTGCCATTTGGAGGAAATAGAGGTGATTAACCACTTCTTAGGTAGCTGATGTGTCCAGAGAACAACTGTGCCAGGTCTTTTCTTGGTCTGTTCTTGGAAAGGAAGGAAAACTTGCACTGCAGCAAGTTTAGAGCACTCTGACTGGTGATGTTACTGTCATCAGTGTTTTGTAAACAGATGTCACTGTTAAGCAAATGTTTAAAAGACATGAAAACAACAACAAAAAATTGCCGTTAAAAATCTAGCTGTTCAATTTCTCTCATCCTGATAAAAACAAGCTACTGCTAATAGTCTTGGAATAAATCCCTTTAAATACTGAGAAAGCTTCAAAGAAGCTTTATTATAAGAATTAAATTGCATTTGCAGAGAAAGGATAGAGGGAGCAGCAGAGAATGACAGAACAGAATAATTTATGTTGGAAGGAAGCTCTGGACCCCATCACATCCAGCCAGGCCAGCTTCAAAGTTGGACCCAACTTAGGAAGTTTGGTATTTGGCTTGGAGCCTTATCTGGCCACCACATTTTGGATGTTTCCAAGGAAGGAGATTCCACAGCCTTGCTAGGCAACCTCTTCCAATGTTTGACTGCTCTCATTGTGAAGGGAAATCTGCCTGCTATCTAATTCCTGGTGGCAAGGCATTAGCCATCTGTTGTATAGGTTGTTTTGAATGGTATCACTTAGTCTTAATGAGTCCTGTGAGGCAAAACACTTAAACTCTCACTTTTCAAATTCAAATAAACCACTGTGCTCTGCAAAACTAATTGTTAGTGGCAGGGATTTCATTTCTTTCTTCCCAGTGAAGTCCTGCTATTGAAGCTGCAGAAGTTTTGGGTTTATGTGCCCTCTCCTTGTCTGTGAAATTACCATCTGCATTTTGGGCAGCAACAGAGCCATCCTTCTGTTTCTCTGCTCGTAGTGTTTGCTTGACATGCAAAACTTGTCCTAAAATGCATTGCTCAGATATTGAAACAAGTGTTTACTTTCCAGCTGAAATCTTTATTATTAGTAAGCAGTGTTTAGTCTTGTTAGTAATGTACTTGCTCTTTATTTGCTACTAAGAGGATTAATTCCTCTTCTGGTGAATTTATTTCCTGAGATAGAATAAAGCATTTGTGTACATGCTGGTATGGTATAATGGGAAACTTCCCTTCCTGAATAACCCCAGAGCACTTCTGGAATACAGTTCTTTTTCTTAGTCTTAATTGGAGAGTGAGTTATTAATGACTGACAGCCTGCAGATGAGAGCTTGTTGGCAGTTCCTCTGCCCCTGGAGAATATAGCTGGCAAGGTCCTTTCATTTTTTTTAAGCTAACAGGGTATCTGCACTTTTTTTTTGATAGCAGTCCTAACCTAAGCATCTAAGGTTAAGCAGACTGCTTCAGGCCTGCTTTGAAAGGAAAGGCTTTCAACTTAAAAATGGACAGTGTGACAAACATGGAGGTCAGTTGTTAGGGTTATAGTTTATTTATTCATGATTTTCTTTGAAAACATCTCAAGTTCCTATCCCACTCTTTGGATGTAGACACAAAATTGAATCTCACATAGAAATGCTTTTTAAGGAAACAATACTCCTCAGTGGTTTTGTGAGGAAATAGGTCCTGGTTGCTTTGTAGGTGTTATTGTGTGCTAACTGAAGATGTTTTCTCTGGATCTCTGATTTCATGGAAAAACTGAAGAGTTAGAAACTTTATTAAACTTTATTAACCCACAGCTGAAGGACAGGTTAGATCTCAGCAGTGTAGGGAGCAAGGGCCATCCCTGGTGCAGTGCAGTAATTGATAGCCCATATCTTGTTCACAGTTTCCAATGGCTCCAGGGTGAGGATTTTATAATAGGTGAGGCTGGAAAAAGGCTTTCTGGTGTTGTATAACTTGTTAGAGCTTTCAGCTTACCATTGGAAATGTTCATGATATGGGTGCCTTATATCTGACTTGCTCAGGTGTAAGGAACCCAACCTAGTGGCAAGGTGTGTTGGAAAAGGGTGACAAGTTTATAACCCACCAAACATCCTCTGTGTTTATGGCCCTGGTGGGACTTGAAATGAGCACTTGGTGGGGTTTTTGTTGTTGT
This sequence comes from Haemorhous mexicanus, assembly GCF_027477595.1. NCBI lineage: Eukaryota > Metazoa > Chordata > Aves > Passeriformes > Fringillidae > Haemorhous > Haemorhous mexicanus. The sequence goes on along the minus strand of NC_082346.1, from coordinate 15,986,597 downwards.
TAGGGGTTGGTTGGTTTTGGTTTGCTTGGTTTTGGTTTGTTTTTTAAATCAAGACATGTCCTGAGCTATTTACATTGGCATGTTTTGGCTGTGTGAGCTGTTGGATTGTTAGCTGTCCTTTAGTCAGCAGAGTGTTATCTCTTAGGAACTCATTGCTCTGAAACCTCCAAGTATTTCTTTATGCCTTATTCTGTGCTGGGGGGGCATCCTGGAATGCTGGACAACAAGGTCAAATCTGTAATGCTTGAAACCACACAGAGGCTTTACAAGAGGAAAAACTCCAACTCTTTAAACAAGAAAACACATCAAGTTTTCATTTTTGCCTTGTTGAGGTACAATTCTTTGAATGGCCTTGTTATTTTTACTTTCTGAATTCACTCAGACTGTGTTACTGTTTTATTATATTTGATGTGAGTGCTGGTTTTGGATGTTGTTTACCTGAAAATTCTTAACAAAACTCAGAAAAATTTAGAGTCTTGAATGAGCTCTTGGTTCACAGATAGCTAAGATACTTCTCTTTAATGAAATGAAATGTTTCACAGAGGATAGCAAAATGTCTAGATAGGACTCTGAGGGAAAGTTTATAGAAACCCCTGATTTTAATTCAGTTCTGATGAAATACTAAATAATGTTGCTTTATGTAGACTGTGCAGCCCCACAGCTAAGGTTGTATGTTACAGCTCTGCATGAAATGTGATGAGAAATAATTGGAGAAATGCCACATTAGAGGAAAAAGAAACATGCAAGAAATGGCTTCCACATAATTTCTGTCTGACCTCATTAAATAATAAAAATTGTGTAAAATGTTGCATTTTAAATTACTGGTTCTATTCTGTGAAATTTATGGAAAAAATTTCAGAAATGGATGTTGTGTAATTTCTATGCTATATCTAAATAATCAGGTGTAAATAATCATAAATTCAAGTGTGTCTCACTAACTGAGGATTGCAACTAGTTTACTTTTAAAACATTAACCTGCTTAATAATTAAATGGCACAGTGTGCCATTGGCAAAGTCGACAAGAACATAGGAAGGAGCTGAAAACATTTCAGACTTGAAAAGCACCTCAGAAATATGTTTAATTTCTGGACTAGAGCAGCAAAACATCAATATAAAAAGTTTTGCCTTTTAGAGATCATATTTTACTGAGTATAGCAATATTAATTTTCTTTTTCCTTTTTTCTTTTTTTTTTTCCTTTCAGCCATAATCAGCAGACCACGTCATTTAGACATCCTGTGACAGGACAGGTTTCTCCAGAAAATATTGAATTTATTTTGCGAGAAGAGTAAGTAGTTTTATACCCATGTCAAGAGATCTAAAACAGTAACACATTTACCTACAGCAGATTAGTACCTTAACTTACTGACAGTTCTTCCATTATTGTCGAAAAATTTAATTGAGGTTTGTGCTTAAAATTTTGCTTCTCATTGTGATAGTGACTACTTTGAAGTCCTAGCTTGGAATCAAAAACTATCAGTGTGATAGTTTCTTTATCAAATCTCCAAAAGACCCCAGACAAAACTAAAAATAGACAAAAAAATATTACAAAACATACTTAAACAATTATGCTATAGTCTTATATAAATATCAGGTAAACAGAACATAAATGTAAAGTGCATGTTGGAAGGTTAGTACTGAAATTGAAATACACATAATACTGCTAGTTTCAATTGTATTTCCTTGGTTTTCTAATGTTTAAGATGTTCTACATTCATCCCCTGTTTTTCTTTGTTCTAAAGAAATGGTGGAGAATATATTTGTGTCTAGCATATTTTATCTTGATAGTCTGATCAAAAAAGAACCAAGCAAAAGTAAGAAATGCATGTGTTCAGTCTGGTGGGTTTGGTGCCCTTTGGGGTGGTGCTGGGTTGGATCATGCACCATTTCTCTGTAGGCTTCAGCTCCTCCTCATCATCCTGGCTGCCTGCTGGACTGCTCCTGCCATCCTTCTCTAGTGGTATCTCCCCTAGACAGAAAACAGAGTCTGGGACAAAACTCTACATCCCTTCTAAAACCAAAGGGCAAGAAGAATGGCACACCACCAGACAGGTTTTTTCTCTGTCACAGAGCCTGGGCATCCTGCTGGGATGGCCTGGACGTGAGGGGTGTGTGGCTGCCTGCACAGTTCTGAGCTCTTTACATTTCAAATTCTGTGACATTGAATTTGCTCCACATTTTGGTAGGACTGGTGTCAAAAGCAGTTACAGGGCCTAGAGGAAGGCTGTTCCACACTCCCAGGAGACTGAGCCTTTTCCATGTCTCCTCCTGTCACTTGGGGGAGTGGAGCATGGCTGTAGAGCTCAGAGGTTCTGCTGCAGCCCTGAGGAGAACTTCTCAAATAGTTTAAAAGCCAAACCAACCAACCAAAACCAACAATAGCAGCAAAACCCCTAAAAAACCACAGGCTAAAGAGTTGTTCTCCCCCAAGGCAAAGCCAAGCCAAGGCCAAATCCTGTGTCAAGATCCCTGATGAGAGCTAAAATGAAATGTAACATTGTAGGAGAGGACTGTGATTGGGTATGAGGGCTGTGGGATGGCTGCTGAGCTGGAGGTCACCCCAGCTGTCCCCAGGCATGCACCTGCCCATTGACAGGTATGAAACAAGCTGCTCCACCTCACTGTCCTGGTCAGCAGAACAGCTATGCTGCAGATCAGCAAGTCTCACAGAGAGAGTGGGGACAGCAGCCCCTGAGCCTGTGTTCCAGCTTCCATCCATTAATTGGTTTTGAATTTATCTGTTGTAAAGGTTCAGTCAAATTTAATATGAATTTAAACATGTACTGGAAAATAGGTGTCTGGATAACCTCTTGGAGTGCCTGCCTGGATTAGTCACACTTGCCTAGGCTGTTCTTCATTTTGTAGTCATGGCAGCTGATAAATTATTAAGAACAGAATTGGAAGAATTACTTGCTGGTGGCACATAGATTTAGTAATCTTTAATGTATGTTAGAAACTTTATTGGAGGAGAAGTGGAAGTGCTTATTGGAGGGGAGTCTGATGAACATGCAGGCTTCAGTTACTTGCACTGAGAGGCTGTCAAAACCAGGAAAAATCTCACACTGTAGTAGAATTAGTGGGGAGAGGTGGTTTTAATTCTAAAAGAAGAGGGAATGGCTGGAGGGACAGAGAGAACAGTAAATGTTTCTAGTCACTGCCCAGAAAACAGTATTTGCAAGAATGTTTCTCTAAGCTTTGTTATTGGCCTGAAGAACATACAGTGTTTTTAAAATCAGATGTGTTTAATCTGTCAGTTAAAATTGCTTTAAAAATGACTTTTTGGAATGTGTGGGATGCTCTGGTTTCCTTAGTTTTGTGCCACTTCTGTGCAGCACTGGGGATTACACAGAGGCCCTTCACCATGGTCCTGTGAAGACCTGAACTCTTCACCTGAGTTCCTGCCAGGTGATGATGCTGGCATCTGTGGAGTGTCTGGTGAAATCAGAGGAGCCCTTAGCACCTCCCTGTCCTTAGGCCTGGGAATGGTGGTGGAGCTGTGCTGTGTTTCCAGTCCTTTTCCCTCAGGCATCAGGGATTCCTTGGAATCAGGGGTGGTGGTGGTGTGTCAGTTGGGAATCAGTGTTGCAGATCCCTGTCCTGTGATGAAAGGATTTCCAGCAGCAGGACTCGGGTCAGAGAGGCAGTCTCTGGATTGGCATGGTCTGTGGAACCCTTCCATCCTGGCATCCTTTGACCAAGACCACTTTTTCCTGTAGCTGGAGCAGTAGCACTCCTAGGGGTTTCATAAAAGGAGATTTGTTCTTTAGTGCTGTTGTGATGTGATTTATTGCTGACTGGTTGATTTTAATTTAAGATTAGGGCCAAGGGCTTGTCAGCAGGTGTTGACTAGGAGCTAGTGGGAAAAGGGAGCACAAACTTGTTCAGGCTGCAACAGACAGATCTATTTAAAAGGACACATTTTACATCAGAAAAGTAGTTTACAGTTGTGTAGGAATGATGAATGGGGGGACTGCTCTGGCCATTCCTCATCCTGGAGGCAGTGTTCTGGCGAGAGGATTTGGAAACAAGATTGGGAAAATGACCCTGATGAGTGATGTAATCCTAGCTTGAGTATGACTCAGTTGTGAACCAAATGCCCTTGATTCACTTGATCAGATGAGAACTGGACACTTTCAGTAGAAGGCTGGGACTGTATTTCACTAGTCTTTCCCCAAGGTGTTTTAACAAGATCACATCAATTTTGCTTTTCAAGCTGAAATCTGGTTTTCTCAACCCCATTGTGGCTGGAACCTGTGACTTTTGAATTACATTATCTTTTGATCCTTACACTATTCCTTCTTCCTAAAGGTGTTCTAATTTAGATTTTTTTTTTCTTTTAAATAGTGAATTAGTAATTCCTTATTTCCTGAGACATTCTTAGCTGGTACTAATATCAAATCCCTACCTTGTACTCTTTTTCCAAGCTTAGCAGCTTTGCTCACTTGGTGTGTGGGGTGTGTGTTCTGTATCCTTCACTAGCTCTGCTTGAGAGCAGCTTTTCTGCATGTCACTTTTAGGTTTCTTTTTTTCTCATGCAATGGTTGGTCATAGGTGACTGCAAGATTCAGCCTATGAGCTCATTGTTTGTTATAATAATTTAATTGTACTTTTACTTCTCTATTCCTTTACTAATAATTCTTAATGTTCTTTGGCTGCTGTTACTCATTGAGCTGATATTTAAAAAAAACCTTGCCTTGGCGATGTTGTTTTGAGTGATAAAAGCTGCAGAGGTGTGTTTCATTTCTTCCTCCTTTGAATTACTTTTCTGTTGTTGGCACTGAATTCAGTTTGGCATCATGTTTTTTTGTATTTTAAGTTTATTTTTCTGTCTGTTTCTGTCAGCATTTCAGTTTGTCTAGAATAATTTTTATTTTCTTTTGACTTGCTCACCTCACAGTTTTTAGGATCACATTGAAATAATCTGAGTGTCTTGCTGTATGGGAAGCCCCTCCATTTCACAACTGCCTCTTGATCTTTGTGCTTTGCTTTCATTTTTTAATGAACCCTTAATCCACAAAGGGACCTTTCTTAAACAACTGGTGGAGAAGTGAGAATTAATGATAAGTCTGCTAGACAGGTGTTTGGTCTTAGTTAACTACATTGTTACACGTGCATTTCTCTGAAAACAGTCTGTGATAGAATTACTGAGGATAGCTGTATATCATGTTTAGATTTCTCCTCTCAGATCTTTGTTAAATAACAGTTCTTTAAGTAATTGTGGACAGAAAGGAAGAATCAGGCCCATGCAGCCATGTAACTAATGTTAAACATTAGTTTAATATTATACAGCTATTATTAGTTTAATATTATACTGCTCCTAACACACAGTTGTGTGTGAGGAGCTCTATAATATTTGGCATGGCAGTGTGTTTGCAAATGAGGAGATAGTACTTTAAAAAATACAAGAACATAAATGTAGACATATGGTGGGAAAAAATATGATGTGCTTAATCCAGTGAGTGCTGTCCTCTTTCTTGCCTGTTTTTGTGTGCCTGATAAAACCTGTGGATCACCTCTGGGGAGAGAGCCATCTTATTTCATCTACTGCATTTGGTTACTATAGCAGCAAAAATATCAGGTGGAGAGGAAAGAGGAGACCCAAACAACCCTAAAATAAATATCTGCCTTGTTTACATGTATAGGAACACTAGGAGGGTTGTTGTATTTTGGTTTTTTTTAAAATCTACCTGATTAGGAAATTTATTAGTAATTAAACTGCACTGACACAATGTTACTGCATCATGTCTGATGCCAACAAATAAACTTTTTAAGTTGCCAGTATGGATGTGGATCTTCCAAGTCGACTGATCTATATGGTCTCTCGTGAGTATTGCATTTTCAATATGGGCTACTGCTGCAGTCATTGGTTTTTATTGTTCTTCTTCAGTGTCAGGGTTTTCTAATAACCCAGATGTTGGCTAGGTAATTTTTTCAGCTGGTAAATATGGTTTCTGGAGACATACTAGCAATGTTTAAGTAGAGCAGGGAGTTGCTTGACAGGAGATATTATATAGAGTGTTATTTTCAAGTACTTAAAAATATTGACAGAGTATTGGAGCTCCAAGTGGACACACTGCAATTCTGTGTGTGTAGTCACACACTTGTGGGAGGCAGTAAAAAACTAGCCTGAAAACAGTAAAACAGCATCACTACCAAGACAGAGTGGGGTATCTTGGAAAACAGGTATTATCAAACATCTTTGGTAATAGGAACTTTGAACTAATGGTTCTGAATGCACAGAGTCAGTGCTGTACTCACTTATTTTTGAAGTGGAATCTGTAAATATTATTAGGACAATGTTAATTCCCTTAACATGTTTCAGGTAATTCTGTATATTCTGCCTGGTTTTATTTGCTTTTAAAAACACTGAGAATCTTCATTAGCTGTTAAAAGACTTGAATACCTGAATTTATGTTCTGATTTCATGCAAAAATCCTATTGTATCCTGGAAATATTATATACAAATACTGAAATGAATTTGCAGTATTGTTTTGTGTTTTCTGTTAAATGTTGGGCAAGTTTGCATCACCAGGTTTGCTGCTGAAGACTTTTTATAGGAGAATAATAATGTATTTTCTCTTTCAATGGACTTAATGTGTTTTTTTACTTGCTATTTGAATTCTTCCATGGCAACTACCTCACATTTTTTAGGGAGTATTTTTCTTCTTGTGAAGTTGAGGTTCATCATTAATTTGATATTATTAGAAAAGGAAAGCCTGGTTTCTTGGCAGTAATCACTTGCAGTAGCAAGTGGAAGAGCAATCACAGTATGATCACATAATAAATGCTTAGAAATTACATTTTTATCACTCTGTATTGTATTATGATTTTCTTATGATGGTCTTGTTAAACATATAGCTTAATTTGCTCTGTAATTCTTCTATTTTGTTCTAAAGTGCAGTATGTTTAACCTGCTGTGAAACAGCATTTTTGGGAATAGAGAAAGTCTGTTAAATCAGAGTAGAAATTTTAAGTTAAAACCATTCCTCTGGGGTTATTTTTTCTTCATTAATTTTTTATTAGAAAAATTAATTCCAATTTGTCAAAGTTTAAATTGTATTTTTCATTTTCATCAACAGGAATAGCTCAGTCAGGCAGTGTCATATATGGGAAGTTTCTTAACCTGCACTTTGCAGAGACTGGATTAAAGGGTGATTAAATGCTGAACCTCTGGTCCACAAGAGGTGAGGCAAATTGACTCAAACTGACATGATTAACTTCCCTTGCTTTAAAGGATGGCCAGGAATTTTAGGGGCTTTCTCTAGGTTGTTCTTATATCTTGGACCTGAGGTTAGAGATAAAATCTAGAAAGAAGGAATTTATGTCAGATTTGCAAGATATAAATAAAATGGGACCTAAGTTAGTAAGTATTACTTACTTGCAAGCTTCATTGAAACCCTGGTCACAAATGGAAAATACATGGAAAAACCTCCTATCCAGGCTTTTGAACAGATAATTGTTCAGGTTGTAGCTGAGGAAGAGCAGTGGTGGAAAATACTTTGTCCTCTGTTAAACTTTGTGTTGAGCTACTAAAATCACAGACTGTTCTCTGTTCTCATGATAACTGTGCTAACTCCTCAGAATTCTTCTGTTCTCTGTTGTGTTCAGATCTGGATTTCAGTGGTAGCAGCAACCATGGTTGGTGTAGCTTGTATACCATTTTTGGTTTTTCTGATAAATGGCTTTGGTGACTGGGAAAAGGAAAATCAGGTGGTGTTAATTGTTTGTTTTGTTGTGTTTTCTTTTCTGATGTGACTCTATTGCTACTTGTTAGTTGCTAAATTATGTTGTTAATGATTTTTGAAAATGCCACCTGTGGTTTTAATTTCATTCGATGCTGGTGTCGAGTTTGGCTGCTGAAGCTTCTCTTCACAGAGATTTTATTTTGCCCTTCCATTTATTCTCTCAATTCTTCATCTGGGTGGCTGTGCTGAATTCTTACTTGTTGAACAGGTTCTGCTGGTAGGATTGACCTCACTTATGCTTTAAATGGATATCTGAGCTAGTTATCAGGATTTCTGGAACCTTAGGATGACTCAGAAATTACACATTTCTAACAACTATCTGCCTTGAATTGCACCATTTTGCTTAAAAGGTATTTTAATAATTCATGCTGTGCTATGAATCATATTTTGGGCAGATTCAAAGATACAGCATTAATTTTGTGAAAGATCTAACAGCAGTCAGGACTCAATTTGATCTTAAATAAAAAGCCTGTTATTGCCAAGTGCTGATTCCTGTCCTTTTCTCCCCAGTATTGGCTCTGTTACAGGTTTGGCCAATTCTCTAAATTGGGCAGTTTGGTTTCACTGCACAGTCCTTACCTTCTCTCTTCCTGCACTCCTTGTTAGATCCTGATTCTCTCTTGGGTTTGCAGACAGTTTGGCAGGTTTCTCCCTCCTGATGCATAGACAAATACCAATCATCAGATGTCTCTGCTTGGGAAAGACCTGAAATCAAAATGACAGGAGTGCTGCAAAGGGACTTGCAGACACCCAGGAAATATTTGACTAACTTGTCGTTCATTTGCACACTGTGAATTTTAAACATAAAAAGGCCAAACGGAATGTTTGAAACAATGTGCTTTAGATTATCTGGTTTTGTTTGCTTCCTAGACAGAATTCATCTATGTCCAACCAACAAATGAACCAAAGGCCTTCAAGCATGGTCAGTGAAACATCCACTGCAGTAACTACGTCTGCTGTTGATACAAAACCTGGCTCCAAGGTAAAATGTAAAAGATATTTTTTTCAGCTTGTTGGTCACAACTTCACTGATTTTAAATCCAATGTTATGCTGATTTCAGTAGGGCTGTGGATTTGGCTATAAGTCTAGTAAGACCTCAGAGAAGAGGTAATACCTTCTACCCAGACACAAACCTTTGGACGGCACTGTATGCAGCAGTAACAGCTTTGGAAGCACTGTACACCCTCCTGACAGCACTGAATGGTACCTTCTTCCATTGTGATTACTGGGACATAGAAAGGTTGAGTCTTACAAATGGAAGTAAATATATGTAATATTAGTATTTCAGCAAGTGTTTTAGTACTCCAGTGTATATGGCAAAAAGTGGTGTATGATACCAGGAATTTGCAGTTCTTATTTTTTCATGACATCTTACTGCTTTCCTCCTCCTAGTAACAATTAAATCCTTTTCTGCCCTCACTGCATTGCACAAGCAGAGCAGGCACCAAGTTCACACACATAATGTTTAATAATAGAAAAGTCCATTCCTTGTCATTGACAAAGGACCTGTGTCCATTATTGAACAAAATATAATACAGTGCTGTACTTCAAGTGTCACCATCTATTTTAATACTTCTTTGACCTTACAGTAAATTGCAGAACAGTGAGAATGGTAGTGGGTGGATAAAAAGGAATAGAGCAATATTGAAAGAATTAGCAGAGATAATTTTCTTAACTTTGACTGCAGTTCTTAAACTTCTCAGTTGGTTTTTTTTTAAATGCAAAAGTGGGCAGCCTCTTATGGAACTGAGTTTAAGAAAGGACTTCACCGAATTGATTGCAAAGATGTTTTGTTTAGTTGGAATATTTAAAATCTTTTACTAATGTTTTGATGTGCTTGAGTACAGGAGATGATACAATTTCATGAGAAGCTAAAAATTATTTTTTAAAACCCTAAGTGTATAAGTTATTAAACCTACACAAAGATTGTAATGTATCATATCTCAAGAATTCATTTCTATTTAAAGTGCTAGATGAAGTTATCACTGCAAACAGTAAGCTTAAGTAGGTTGCTTGAGTTAGTTGAGATATTTATTTTTGATGTTTGAAGAGTTGAACTTACCGAAGTGTGTTGGCATTTGTTTTTACCATATTTATCCTCCTTACTCTGATTTTTTAAAGCCTGCATTAGAGGCAGAAAGCTCATTTTTTTTCCCTCATTAAACCAGCAAACTTACTGGGGACCTGATAGGGTGCTTTGAGCTGGGGAGTTCTCCAGTGACACAGTTGGCTTTAACTTGGCCAGGATCACACTTCTGCCAAAAGTGTGCACCCTCTGACCCCTGCTCCTGCTGCTTCCCTCTGCCACCTGCTTGCACTGATCCCGCAGAGACCAAAAATGGGGAGTGGATCCACTCCCAGGCCACCCCCACATCCTGGGGGCTAATTCAGTGGGCATGTCAGAAGCACACTGCTGAACAGGAGGGTAATGCATTTTTCATCACAGCTTAGAGACTATCCACAATCACCTCCTATGGCTTTGGCTGATCTGGTGTTGGTCTCTCTCTATTGTGTTTGTAGTCCACTGTAAGGGTGGCCATGCATGCTTCTGGCAGGCTCCCAGGTGTGGATTTTTTTAGCACATGGCAGCTTTAGACTGAGAATAAAGCTCTCACAGAGGCTTTGCCAGTGCTTTGCTTCTCTACCAAGTTTGTTTTTATAAGATCCATTCTACTTTGGGTGCTTAATTAAGATGAACCAGCATCTTTCCTACATATGCTGTGTTTCATCCTTGCATGTGTGAACAGGCTTGAAATCACTTCTCTTGCTTTGTAGAGTGAGAAGATCTGTTGAATTCCTTCACAGTCTAACACAAAAATTACTTGAAGTGAACTAGCAGTGAGAAAAAAAGCTGTAAAATAACCTGTGTCCTCCACTTTGAGGTTGACTTTTAGGAAGTTGAGAATAGATTTTAAGGTCTTTCCATCTATTTCTAAATGTTTTCTTCCCTGAATTCCATAATCATTCTTTCAAAGAGTGAGTTCCCAGATGCAGACATGAAGCACAGTCATGAAGCCAGAGACATGTTCATGTTCTCTACTTAGTCATGGCTAATTGTACAATTTTTTAATAAATGCTTCTATAATTTGGTCTTGCAAATGCCATCACAGAATGGTGTATGCATAGTGTTGGAATCCTGGCCAAGTTCAGACATTTTTCCTATGGAGCTGTGCACATTTGGAGCCAGTATTTTGATGCAGGAACTGTGAGTAAGTAATCTAAAGACTTCAGACCAATGCAGTCTGTCCTGCTCTTTGGCATTTGAGGGGTATGGGGTGGAGGGAATGAAAAGCAAAGGGGCATTTTGATAAACTGCAATTATTCTCTGTCCCAAAGATCTCCTTGTTCCTAGCCAATTCAATTACATGATTAACCCTATTAAAAGCCATTTATATTGATTAATAATTCAGGTTATGGAGGAATAAGGGTCTGTTTCAGTTTGACAGAAAGGTACATTTGGAATTCAGTCTGTTGAAACGTGTGGTGGTGTGAATGGAAGTTTGTAAATGTTCCTGGGCCACACAGGACTTTGGCCAGATCAAAACTGAAAGGACAGCAGGGAATGTATTTACTGTCTACATTTTGAGAGCATGTTTGGATGGGTTCTGCATGACCAAGTCACTGAATTGTTGATGACACTGGTAGTTGCTGGTATTTCTCTGAGGTAAACTGGTGAGGAATCCAAGTAAAGATTGTGTCTAGCAGCTGGAGCAAGCCCTGGTGACAGGAATGTCATGTGCCAGCTCTGGGACTGTCTGGAGCTGGAGTGCAGCACCTGGTCTAGTTCACAGCCCCTGTGTGTGAATGCTCAAAATTTGGAGATTTTTTGAGACTTTCAGTTTTTCCTATCTGAAAAATAAGGATTTTGTCTTATTTTCTTGGAGATACTGGAAGGATTCATAAGTTCATTTCTAACTGAAACACTGAGATTTTTTGACTTAAAAAGTTTATGACTTAAACAGGTGGCTTTTTATGGATTGATTTTTTAAAATTCCTTCTAGGTTGAAAGTTCCATGTTTTATTGTGCATATGTATTTGCATATTTTGCCCAAAATACAGTCTTCCTGTTTACTATTTAAAAAACGTGTTCCAAAAAATAGTCTGTACTTTTTTTGTTTGTCCTGTTTAAAAGAAAGAAAAAAAAATTACATAACAAGTTAGCAACTTTCTTCCTCAGCTACAAGCTACTGTAAGAAAGAAGATGAGACAGTGATGGAAAGGGATTTGAAAATTTTGGCTTTTGTCGTTTTTGAGTTTTGTTGCAAAAACTCAGCAGTCACTCACAAGCAAGTCAGCATAACAAAGGTCCTGAAGTCAAAAGTGACTTTTGTTTCTTCAGTGATACAGACAGCTGTGCTGACCTGCATTTTTAAACTCCTGACAATGATACCAGAAGAATTCAAGTTAGGAACAGTCTACTGCAGTGCAGGGAAATAGTTTAAAAATACATCTTTTCTTTTAAACCAATTTCTTAGTCTAGCCAGTGGAAACAAGGCGTGACTGAGTATCTGTTTTGCTTTGCAGTATCTGTTATGCTTTGTTTTATTCCAGAGCAGAATGAGATGATCAATACTGAAGATTATATGAGAATTTTAATTACATAAAGCACCATAAAATGATAATTTTGTTTCCATTATGGGTATTGGATTGACATATAATACACAGCCTTTGGAAAAATTTTCCTGCTCCTGTGCCATAGAAATTATTTGGTCTTTTGACCAAGTCCAAGGATGATTTTTCTACATTGTGGTCTGCATTTTAAAATTATTAAGATCAGAGAAAGTGCTTGATTAAAAGATCTGATTAGAAAAAAAATCAAATTTAAATGCTGCTGTAAGACTAGATCAGCTGTACTGCAACTGCTTCTCAGTTCCTTCACCCTTCCAAAAATCTACATGAGAGAAAGATGAGAAAACTAAATTCTGTACATTTTGTAAATTGATTTGTGTTCAGCTGCAAAGTATAAATAAAGTAAAAACAAAATAAAAATAGATTGTTGACTTTCAGAGCTTTAACAAATTTGGGCCTCATTATTTTTCATCACCCTTTTAATGTAGCTGTTGCATCTTAACATTGGCAACAATTTTAAAAAACTCACCTGTATTGTGGACTTCTCATTGTTCTTCACAAAAGCCCTTGTATGGCTGTGTTTGCCCCAAGGCAGTGCTCTGCAGCCTGTTGGCTGAGTGCCCTGGCACAGGTCTGGCAGAGACACAGCCTGGGGGATCTTGGTGATACCCTCCTGACCTGACTTCTGCCATGAACTGGCTTTTGCCAGCTGGATGGCAGGGGCACCTCCTCAGAAACCTGTTCTACAGCCTGCTCTGCTGGGTTTGTGCCAACAGCCCTGGGCAGGTGGACAGGTATGGGCTTTTTGCTCAGGTGACCACCCTGGGTGCTGCTGGGTCTTGTGCAGGCTCTCACTGAGCTGCTTGGAGAGGTGGCACTGCAGGGGAGATCCTGCTCCTCACTCCTGTTAGATCTGCCTTGCTGCTTCATATGCTGTAGCACCCAAAAATGAAGTGCATTTGTCCATACTGGTTTTAGCTATTATCTTAACCCTTCATTAAGACAGGAAATTCAGTGCAGGTTGGTAAAGTCTGGCCTTCATCAATCAATCAACAGAATCCATTTAAAGTTATAATATTTTGCTAGAATTATTTACATTATGTGCTGTCTTCTAGTCCAGATGTTGCCTGACTGGCAGGAGCAGTACACTGAGATATTTTTCTGATGTTATCCTTAGTGTGTGATGAATATACTTGTTTCCAGAGCTGCTGTTTGCCTGCAGCCTGCAGAGCATCTGTACCCTGACAAGTTCAGAGATTAAAAAGAGAGACACCATGGGAAAGAATTTGGACAGCTCTTTTCTTGGAGAAGTTGGCAGCAACTGTAAGAGTAGTCTGTCCTGAGGCACTTGGAGGAGCAAACTGGGCTGGAAAAGAACAGGCAAATCACTCACTGAATGACTGGTGCTTTTTCACACATGGATGGGCCTTGCTTGTTTGTTTTTGAAATAGTTTTGTCCATGTGTGTCAGAACTGAGGTTTCAGTAAGACACAGATCATTACCTGGTCCTTGTGATTCCCACTGGCTGCCCTGGAGGTCTCTTCCCTGGTAGCCTCACTGTCTTCTCCTTTTGTTTGCAGGGCCAGAGTCCAAGCATTTTATTAAGCTATTGATGTTGCGTGAATTTAAACAGGAAGGAGAAATTAAAATCCACACCAAAAAAACCCATCAAACCCCCTCCAAAAAGCCAAACAAAGAGCAAGATTGATCTGCCCAGAGTCCTGTATTTGTAAGAGACTTTGCAATATTTTCCACAAAATAATTCTTCCCAGGCACACTAAAATTTCCGCAGTTCTGCCTTCCTATTGACACACCAGTGCTGCTGCTCTTCAGCAGGAGCTGGCACACCATCCTGGTGAAGGTGGAAGATTGACTTTGCTCTGTTGTAAATATCCTTGCCTGTTTACTTGCCCTTGAAAATGCCATGAATACTTTGTTGCTGTGTAATGAAGTATAAGTTATTGCAGTGAGAGTATTTGTAATATGAAATGAGTCTCAGTATGGTTTAGAAACCTCTGCTCCATTATGCTTTGCAGGTTGTGAAGACTGGAAACAAAGTTCACAGCTTTGGAAAGAGGGACCAAGCCATCAGGAGGAATCCCAATGTTCCTGTGATAGTGAGAGGCTGGCTGCACAAACAGGTATGCATGTGATCACCTGTTCCTGCTCATATTCTTCAATGCAAGCATCAAGGAAGAGCCAGTGCTTCCAAGGAACTGAGAAAGCAGAAGCTCCAGTGTTGGTGGCACAGGGCAGTGCTGGGTGCTTCCACAGACTTCCATAATGAGGAGTTTGTGCTCAGCAAGCCTGAAAACCAAGGTTTACAAATGGGTTTGATTCAGATGAGGAAACTGATAAATGGACATCACCATCACAGCTCAGTGTTGAGGCTGTAACTTTGTCAGCTAAGGGTGGTTATTTTCCCTGGTTTATCTTGTCAGGCTGATCTTTGACTCCCTCAGAACACAGTCAGCCTGAGGCTGGCTGTGAAGGCCTTATTTCTATCTGCTTGGTTATGCCCTTCTACCCTGATCAAAGGCTTAATTCCAGTCCCCATGCCTTTTTGTTCTCCAGAAGCAGGATGGAGAGAATGATGGGAAATGGGGCCATGTAGCCAGCAAAGACTGGATTATAGAGTTTCATTCAATGAACAGAATTCTACAGCTGCTGTGTCTTGAACTCTTAAGCTGACAGAAACACATCTTTGAGTGCAATAAGTAAATAAAGCTGTTTGTTATATGAGAATAATTCCCTTGCTACTCATTTGGCAGCCCGTGTCTGCCGGATTATCACCAGAGATCCAGCAGCTAGATTTAGGGGTGGGCAGGAGAAGGCTGAAATCTGAGGCTTACAATTATGGTTTTACATGAAAGTGAAATAGCTGACAGCTGCCTGCTTCCTCCTGGGGGGAGAGATGTAATTCTGCTGTGCTCCACTCTCAGCTCTGTTGACATCTACTACCCAAGTCCATTAGTTCTCAGGACAGAATCAGAACTCAGACACAGTATGTGTTGCCAGCCTTGTGGCATGAAAATGGGAAGGGAAGAAAATCCTTCCATACTTAATTTGATTGCAGAAAGGAGGAGGGAAATAGCTAGGGCAGTGTTGTATATCCTGTTTCCTTCTGTCCCCTAACCTTTGCTTGTAAACCCTTAAAATCTGAAGGTGCTTTTTATCCTGCTGGTCCCATCGAAGTGTACCCAAGCTGAAGAATTTGTACTTGCCTAGGTTATAGTCTGGCAATTTTAAAAGCTTCAGAAATTAATTTCAATGCAAATAATACTCATTCTGACAAGGTTATATATATCTATAGCTATATATATCTCCACAGGCATGTTATATTATACTTCATTAAAATTTGCATGTTATGCATCCCGTTTTATTTCCTAAGGAATATTTGATTAAATTGCATTTTAGGCATGGGTAACATATGGTGATTGAATTATAGGATATCATTGCCTGAAATGTGAGGTCATACTTCACAGCTGTGTAGTGATCTTCATTTGGTCTGCAGGCAGTCTTTGTTGGAATTTGTGCCATCCAGAAACACACTTGGTTTCCTTATTGCAGACAAATCTGAGTAGATAAAATAAGCATTGGTTATGTACAAGGTTAATCTGAATGCTGTTAGGTGATGAGGGTTTAATTACTTAATGAAAATTAGCAGTTTGACTATTCTGCCCTCATTATTTTATAGCTGGATGTTTTGCCTCTTATCCTTCTCAGTATTTTGCTAAGATAGAAACCATTTGTTTTGCACTTAGCAATCATATTTAGGTTAACTTCTGGTAAACTACTCATTGAATCAACACTGTATCTGTTAACTTTCCCTAAATGAAAAGTGTGCCACATTTCTTGCATTTCAGGATAGCTCTGGAATGAGATTGTGGAAGAGACGATGGTTTGTGCTTGCTGATTTTTGTTTGTTTTACTACAAAGGTGAGTAGATATTAGCTGGTTTGAGTTAGTTTGAACAGTTCACCTGTACAAATCGTGGTGAATGCATGAACTAGCTGAACTCTTCAGATAAAGTCAGTTGTTCTGAGATGAACAGTGAAACAATTGCTTGGCCAGACATCTCATACGCACAGCAATTTCTAGGCCAGATTAGGGGAGGCAAAGGATGCTGTATGATATTTTTTCACATCATTTGTGAGTGCCACAGTTTACTTTGCAGAACATCTGACTGGAATAAGTAAGGTTTATCCCATCTCTGGTCTGTGTTCTGGTACCTACCTCCTTGCACTTGGACATCTGAGTTTTTTGAGAACGTGCTATGGCCAGATCAGGGCATTGGTTCAGTTTCAATCTAAGGGATAAAGTAAGAGTGAGAACTTCTGAATCCAGTAATTCTACTGGAAAAAAAGGTTAAATGTGATCTTAGACCAAACTAGCTATTACACAAGGTTATTTTCAAGTTTTGAATGCTTCATGTGCTACAATTTTTGGAAAGCATTAGAGAATATCAGACTTGGAGTTCATCTTTCTAGACACTGCATTTCTGCTGTCGATCACTTGGAGCCAGCAGTAAGAGAGGTTTCCTACTTATAGCCATTAGCCTAGATGTACAGTGCTAAATGGAAGGTCCATCATGTTTTGCAGCCTGTCACTGTTCATTTGGCTCAATGAGCTTTATACCTGAAGTATGTTCTTCTGGCTGAAGCTAAAAAGCAGCATCCAACCCCCACCCCCCCAAGAAAAAAAGAAAAAAAATTCGTTAAAAACTCAATCTGATTAAGAAAGCAAACTCCAAACTTTTCTTCTTTAAAACGAAAACATTTAGCAAAATGTATTATTGGTGTTGCATCATAAATGAATTTGTGTCAGAAGGGACTTGAGGAAGTGTCCCATCCCAGTGCCTGGTGAAAGCAGGGTCAGGAAAGGAGTCAGCCCAGGTTGCTCAGGGTTTAATCAAGTCAGGCACTGAAAAGCTCCAAGGATGGAGATGGCACAGCTTCTTCCTGGCCCTGCTGCTCTGTCCTTGGGAAAATGCTTTTCCTTCTGTTCCGTTTGAACCACTGTTGTTTCTGCTTAATGTCTGTTTCCTCTGTGTCCATAAAGGAGAATATATTGTTAGCCCACTGAACAGGGCAGGGAATGAAATTCTATTTTCTTATTCCACAGACAGCAGAGAAGAGTCTGTTCTGGGGAGCATCCCATTGCCCAGTTATGTCATATCTCCAGTTGGACCTGAAGATCGTATAAATCGCAAATTTTCTTTTAAGGTACATTTGCAAATCTTATCAGCTAATCATGGTTTATTTGCATTAGAAAAGCTCCTGTTGTAAACAAGACACAGTCTGTTTTCCTATTTTACTTGTTATTAGCTTTTAAAAGCAGACAGGTTCATTGGCTGCCTGTTCAAATGTGACATAGCTCTTTTTTTTTTTTGCTTATGAATTGACATTCATGTCTGTTACTTTGTAAGTGTCCTTAGAGCTTAATGAAGTGTCTCTGAGTAAAGAGCCTGTTTCTAAAATCAGAAATTAGTATTGACAAGTTGTTCCAGTACTGTGTACAAATTGAAAGAAAAGTTGTCTTATTTACTTTGTAATAGAGTACTTGATCTTATAATGGGCTGATATCTGTTTGGTTTTGTTGGGCTTTTCTGAAGAGAAAAGAATTGACTCAGATCTCACAGTTAGGATGACTAAGGGCTGTCATTTTCTAAGTGATATGGACTTTTTAAAAGGAAAAAGTACTCTTGTGTGATATAGTTTATGGGTGGTTTTGTGTTTTTTCTTCTTCTAAAAATACATATAATTTTATAATTTGCAGTTCTAGTCTTCATTGTAAAAGCCCACAGATATGAAATAAAGCATATACTTCTTGATAGTGCCAAAATCTAGCTCCAAATGATTGTCAGAACTGCAGCACTTAGGCAAAGTTCAGAAACTTCCATGCCCGTGGCAGATTTAAAGTCAGAGCAGAACTGGTTTTTCTGTCAAGCAAATCAGCTGTGTACTTTAAACTAATTTACAAATCAGGTTTTGATCAGGCATACTTTAGGAGATCTAGAAGGAATCTGTGTTTAAATATTTTCTGTGCTGAAATTATGAAAAACGTGACTTTCTCTTGCATTTTGTTTTTTTTGAGGTATTTTAAAATTGAGACTGCCTTTTTTTACTTTCAGTTCTACGTTGAAGTGGATAGCAGTTTGAAATTTATTAAGCAAATATTAACTTGGGAAATGTATTTTAAAAAGACCCAGTGCACTTTGTGGAAATGTTTATTGTACTTTTTCAAATGCATTGAGCAGGAGTTATCAGGATAAGGCTACAAAGAACTCTTTGTTTAAGAAAAAAATTCCACCTCCAGTATTTACTGAGTGTGATTCATAAAGCCCTCCTTTTCTAGAGCCTTCTCCTTGGAGGAAGCATGTACTGAGAGAGGGGAGCTCAATGTAGTCTTCTAGGGTTCCCTGCTTTTTATTTTATTCACATAGTGTTTACACTTGCTCTTAAGTCACCACTGGCCAAGGGGAGTGGAATCCATGGTTTGGTCATGGTTAAACCTTTCCAGAAGCAAATGCAACTTCCCCTGTTCCTTTAAGGATATCATACCTGTATGAGCTCTACCAGGTATTTAATCTGAGTCTTTTTCTGGAAATACCATCAGACTTTCCACACAGGGTTCATCTGTATCTATTGGAATAGATAGAAATAGGGTGTCGATAGCAAAAGAAAGTTTATGCTAGAAAACTCTGTGAAAATATCAGCATTTCATGCATCAGTTTGTCAGGCCAGTTGTAACTCTGCTTTAGGTGTTTGGTGATTGACTGCAGGCTGGATGCTGCAGTGTGATTGTATTCAGACCCAGCTCCAAGGGCAGCAGGAGGATTTTGTGCTGTTCCTGTTTCACAGACCCTGTCCAGCACTGATGTTCAGTGGTCACAGAGCTGGCTTTGGCCCCCCACAGCAGGAGCACCCCTGTGCTGGCCTCCATCACTCAGCAGCCATTGCCTTTATCTCCTCTCTTCAGAACACCTCCAGACCCAGAGCCTAGCTGGACATTCTGTCTCGCAGCGTAGCACAGCCAGAAATAGAACACACGAGCAGATTAAGCCCAAAATAAAGATAAGACTTTTTTTTGCATTGAAGACCTGAATGAGTGGGAGAATGTGCCATGGTACTTTTTACATGTGGCCCGTTCTTTGTTGAGATTGTTGTAAATCTTCTGTTGCAACAGAAGGATTGGCTCCCATTTGAAGTAGCAGCGGGTTTGGAAGCTGGGGAAACAGCAAAACTGGAAAACAATTCAGCTCTTTTGTTTGCAAAACTAGAGGAAGGACATTTGCTAAGCAAATACATGGGTGCTTTTTGCATATGATTTGGTTAGAAGGAAGCTTGTAAAATACATGTTCACTAGGGTCTGTGTTAAACCCTGCAAAGTGTTAAAACATGTGCTGTAGGAGTTCTCAAAATGCTTTTCCTTTCATCACCCTCTGAGGTCCAGCTTAAGTTTTTGTGTCTCTTTGGGTGTTTAACAATTACAGGCCTGCAGAACAGCCTATAGGCTTTTGAAATCAATCAAACCCCTACTTTGAAATACATCTGTATTTGCATTTAATTTTTTTGCTTAGAAACTGTACTTTTAGGTCTCTATCTTGATACAATTTTAGAATCTTGACAATTTGTTCACTTCCTCTATTTGTGCCAAGCAAAGTGCTGTGACTAGCTGGAAGCCAGTGTCACTAAGCTGTGTGTGAGCCTAGAACTCAGGGACCTTACTGCATTTTTAGTTCAGCACTCTCATCCTAAAGATATTTAGTTAGTCTAATAGCTGCATATTAAAAGAATAGCTTTTTGTTGGTACCAATATGAGTGAGCACAAATCCAGTGTTTAATGTAAAAAGGCTTGCAAAGCATATATAGCTGGAAATACTTCCTGTGATTAGCAGAGAAATGGCTGTACTTTGCAGTAATACAGTAGTTTTGGGCAGGAATAGTGTCAGTTTATGGAGGTTTGTGTCATCACAGTCTCTTTAGAAGCCTTGTTGTCCTCAAATAAGGAAAATTATTTTTAATTGATCTTCTAATGGAAGTATTTGTTCATTGCTTAGACCACTGAAACACTGAAATCAGGACAAACTTCCTATCTGTTTCTTTGATCTCACTGGTTTTCCTTAAAAAGAAAATAAAAGAAAAGACATATTTTGTTCTTTTATGTTCCCTGAGTCAGTGTTGCTTCCTTAGGCTCCCATATTCCTCTGGGTGTGGGGAGTCAGGTGAAGAAATGCCAAAGGTTATAAATTTGAGAGATGCTGGTTTTGAATTTGGAAGAGGGGAGGGTTCAAGCTTCTAGAAATCCTCAAAAAGCTCAATATTATTTAAGAGTGAAAGATGAGTTAGGTTGTAGTGAAGGCTCAGAGTGTTATTTCAATTTTTGCTCAGGAAGGGTTCATAAATACCAAAATTCAGAAGAAGGAAGAATTTTCTGTATATTATAGGTCATTGACAGAACTAACTTGGAAAGATTACAGTTATTAGAAAACTGTTCCTTTAGTTATCCCTTTGTTCTGTGAATGGTGGCTTTTCTCTCTTAGGTATTTTGAACAAGTGGAGGTGAACATAACAGCTCTAGGTATTAGATACTTTTAGTACACTCTTTTGTTAAGTGGATTTTGGGTTTTGGGGTTTTTTTAAAATATGAATCTTTTAATGATTTTAACGTGTTTAATTTTTTGTCCTTGTTTTGTCCCATTGATATGCTCTTGGGGTTTACTGTCCATTTCTCCTACTGTGCACTATGGGAGAGAGACTGCTTTTCTTCTCAGTCTATCCACATTAAGGCCTCTGAATGCATGAATAGGTACCAATATTATTTTTTCCCCTGTGTGTGTATGGTGTACATGTGAGCATGTGCTGTGTTCTAGGCTTTTTAGTATGCTGTAGCCATCCTAATAGCTTTGGCTTTAAAAAAAATATCCCAAACCCAAAAGGCCTGCTAGCTTCTGTCTGCCAGCAGGGACAGCTACAGGATGTTGGCACAAAGTTGTTTTCTTGCATTTAAAACACTCTACTAATAAATAACTCAAATAAATTTGAATTTTCCCTTAACCAGTGTTACATATTGTGAACTTCAGGATATTGTGATTGTTGATAATCACACACCATCTCCACTATCCCTTCTGAAGCTGGGAATGTTTGTGGCTGTGAGAGCTTCAGTCTCTCAAGAGAGAGTGGTGCAGCACAGTTTGCATTTTGATGCTGTTTTCACCTGCAGCTTCTTAGGCAGTGCTAGCAGCTGTGATCAGAGAGAAACCTAAAACACAAGTGGGTTGTGTTGATCAGGGCATACAGGTCAATTAAGACAGCTGTTAAATCCATTTCTTGGTGTGCTATGCAATCTCTCCAGATAGTTCCTCAAAATTCTGTTTTTTTTAAGCAAGTATAAAACCAGTGAATGGTTGGGTTCTACTGCATCATCTGCAGTGGGACATGCCTAGTCTGATTTGCTGCAGGAATTGATTCATTTCTGAATTTTAACACCTTCTGTGGGGTCAACCTGCTCAGTGAAGGAACTCTGTAGTCATGAGGTCTCACATTAAAGTCACCATTTTCCTTTATTTCTGGAGCTGCCAGTTTTTGGTCTCTTCATACACTGGATGGTAACTGTAAATTATAATGAATTAATGCTTCCAAATCATATTTGCTTTGAGCATTCTTGTGTTCTGAAAATGGAGATAAAAAGACAACCCCTAATAACAACAAAGAAAAACCAAAGAACTCAACCAGGCAAACATGAATAGAGTCCTTTGATTTCTAAATATGTGATTTGATCAGAGCTGTTGTTTAGTATGTCTAAGTCCTGTTTTCCTGTGGTCAGGTGGGAATTGAGAAGAAACCACCTTGTATTCCCTTTTTGGCCAATATTGTTGGGAAGTGGAGACTCTTCTGAACAGGAGAGAGTCTTGACTTTTTTATGTAACCTTTTCCTTCTCTTCCTTCTCCTCCTCCCTTTCCTAGCCGGCTGTTCTACTTCAGTCTCCCGTTTTCAAAACAAGCTCAGGCTCCCTTGCTTGAGGCACAGAAGGGAAAGGCCACGTTTCACACATTCAGGGGAACAGCCTGCCAGAGGAAGGGAGGAAATTCTGCTCAGAACTTACTTTAAAAGCACTGTAATAGCAAGCACATATTTTGCTCTTTGGAGTTGTTGATACAGGTCTCTGAGGTCATGGTAATTTGGGAAATTCTTGGTAAACAACTGAAGTTAAAATGTTTAGGAAGGGCTGCACTGCATTAAATAGCCTGGGTTTTGGCAAAACTATTGTATTTCTGAAGCCATCTGTGATTGTCTCTACAATAATTTTTTTAAAATTTGATTTAGAATAACAAGGGGGAGAGGATTACCTCAATATAAAAAGACCAATTATTTAGGCAGGATTTAGAGAGCACATTTACCCTTTAGAAACAAATGTAGCCAAATTAAAAATTTGATAACATTATTTTTCTTCTTAAAAAAACCCATCTCAGCAGTGTTTAATGCTATTAGTTTTTTTGTGTGACAGCAGGCTTAGTTTTATAAAAATAAGTTGTAATTACTAATTTAATTTTAATACCATTACAAGGGCTTTCAAGCAGAGTATGCTGTCTTCAGTTTATTTGGAAAGTAAAGAGATGAATATCTCCCTGCTAATCTGAAGTGTTGCAGGGCTTACATGATTTTGTAATATTTATACTATTGCTAATACAAATATGGATGAGATTCTATTAAATTCAACTAGCCTAGAGTTACAAAGATATTCCATATTGAATCCATTTGAATATTGAATATATTTATAGAGAAATTGCTGGTACCTCTAGCTTGCAGTGGAATTTCATGGAGTATTTTAGTGTGCAGAGATAATTGCCAGTATTTTATGTGCTGTGATAATTCCATCAGTATTACTAACTTTTATCACTGAGTCTTGTGACTTTGCAGCTAATACATGTTCAAGTGCACGCTTTAACCAAAAGATCCTAACATGCTTTGTAATCAATTCCTAAATTAGCAGTTTAATTGCTTAAAAGGTAAGACTTTTGTCTATGTTTTGTCTGAATAAATTTCTTTATTAAATGAGCTGGGAAAATTGACTTGCTGATGCACATCTCATTGAGAATTCCTTAAATTTGTTCAGTAGAGGGATTTCTTCAATTTGTTTAGTGTAGTATTTGTGGCAAATGAAATGTATCAATTAAAAGAAAAAGGAAAGCTGAAATTTCCCACTGTGAAAATCAGAAGCACTGGATTTTCAGCTTAATAGTTCTAGAAAGAGGCAGAAGAATTTCAGTAACACTTGGAGTGTCTTTTGAGTTTACTGCCCTTACAGCCCATTGTGGCAGTGTGATAATTCACCCCAAATTCACGAAGCAGTCAAGGAAAAGTTGTTCTTAAGCTGATTTTTGGGGGGAAAAGGTGAAAGAGCTGTCTGACTTTTACTACTTCTTTTTTCTTCCAGGCTGTTCACACAGGTATGAGGGCATATATTTACAACAAGAATTCTGTCATTGGCTCTCAGGCCGAGCACACAGGGATGAGGACGTACTACTTCAGTGCTGACACCCAGGAGGATATGAATGCCTGGATCCGGGCTATGAACCAGGCTGCTCTCATGCAGACACGCTCCTCACTGAAGAGGCAAGTTCCACTCAGGAGCTTTTAAAAAAAATTATATTTTACATTAAAAAAACCCCTTAGAATCTTACAAAACTTTAATATCCTCCATAAATCGCACCCGTGGTGGTATCTGACACTGCTGTTTGTAGATATGTACATAAAACTCTTTCCTCTTTTAAAGAATTATTTTTCATTCTTTTTAATTTATTTCTCTTTAATTTAATTTCTCTTTAATTATTTTTAATTTATTCTGTTGCAAAATAGTTAACTGGTATTAATTAAGGAAACCTGTATTAATTAAGGAAACCTGGTGTTCAGTATCGGTGTATGCATGCAAGTTTTGTGCCCACATTTAGTGACCATGATTAATTTCTCTCTATATGTAATATTTTAGGGTATTTCAGGTGTAAAAAGTTCCAGTTTCTGTGGGCAAATTCATACACCTGCCACAGCCAATTGGCAGCCTTTGGGAGAGAGACTAAAAGAGAGAGAACAGAAATTGTATGAGTTGTTTCAAGTGTGTGTTTAGAATTAGGATTGAAGGGCTGTTAAGGGGAAAAAGAGTGCTAAAAACAGGTGAATCACAAGTGCATAGAGTTAATGGATATCAACTAATTTATGCAGGTATGAACTGATAATGAAAAAATTCAGATTTTTTTTCCTTTTCTGTAAATTGATGTAGCCTTCTTGATATTTTGGCTTTGGAATGTGATTCTTTCCCTGCTCCTCCACCTGAAGGAACACTGCCCTGTGAGACAGCCCTGCTTTAGCCACTGTGGGCTGTGAGGGTTGAAATGTTATGGTGCAGTTTCTCTGAGTATCTCACACTGCTTTCTTCTGGCCAATCAAATATAAGGAAGGCATCAGTATCTCTTCCAGAGCTTTACATCCCATATGTTACTGTGTTAAGACTTTCAAGATTTAATTTAAATTTCAAGAAACAATCTGGTACCTCTTTCTTTATCTTCTTTGTAAGGACAGGAATAATTGAAAGAAAAATTGGGAAGTCTGGCACATTAGAAGTATTGATCCAATGTCCTTACTCCTAAGTAGACTATTCTTTTCTAATTAGACTGAAATGAAAACAATTTTATCATGGCACTTACTCTGAATTTTACTTATTTTACCATAAAGCTTTAAAGAAGCTGAACTTAGTTTCAGAGATGGGGTGCTACCCTGAGATCAGTGAGAACCCATTACACTGTGAGAAGAAAAAAAGTTGCTGAGAAGTTTATTGTTATAAGGAGATAAAGAAAATTGCAAATGAAGTATGTTATATGTCAAAAGCAACATGAAACTTTGAGAATCCTCAGACATTTTATGGTGTGTTCAAATTGAATATCAAGATTTCTGATATTATTTAGGCAATAAGAGAAGTAAACTAGTGTGCACTGCAGCATGGAGCAATTTTTTCTTCAGGAGTAGGTCCCCAATAGAAATTCCCTGGGCCATAGTACTGATGTAATTGTAGATATTGCCCTGTCCTCTTGGCCAGAAGTGACTGGTCCCTGAGGCATCTACAAGAATATGAAAGACTTTTTTTGTATTTTGCCATGAGCAGTTGGCAGCTTAGTTCCAGTTTTTTGGCTTTCAGTGTTTCTTAGGACTGGAAGATTTTTTTATTTACAGCTTTTTTGTACATAATGTAATGTTGAACACTTCTTCCATGCAATACTAGTATTTTCAGTCATGTGTATAAGTCATTTCTACTTTCTTGACAGCACAATAAAGGGAACTTTTGTCTAACTGGGATAGCAATTGAGTTTTGCTGAGCATATTTATTGTAACATGTCAAATTTATCACAGTCTGCAGACAGTGATTTTGTGGGCGTCCTTTGTAAAAGAGACCACAGCAACTTTTCTCAATTAAACAGTGTTCATTACTGACACCTGGTTTCTTTTCAGGGAAACTGAAAAAGTGGATCAGCAAGCTGTTCCCCAAGTCAATCATGTGGATGCCTGCAAGGAGTGTGTGAGGGCAGAGATGACAGACACAAAAGGAACTTATCAGAAATCAGCTGAAATGCTCGGGTACGATAAGAGGGAAGAGATAAGAAGAGAAAAGGAGGAGGAGGAGCATTACATCCACAGAAAAGAAAATCTGGAAACCAAAAAGGGAAAGGCTAAGCATGCAGTGACAGAAGCTGATTCATTATTTCCAGACTTGAGGAATGCATCGTGGTCCCAAGCAGCTCAGCCTCAGCCAGCTGAGAAGAATGGGACGCTCCCGAGCTCCCTGAGTGTGGGTGCTGCCCTAGTGGAGCAGAATGGTACTGGCTCATATAAAAGAGGGTTTGTTCCCAGAACAAATCCAGATAAGCAGTTTCAAAGGAAAAGTAACATGGCTCAAGTGGAACACTGGGTAAAAGTCCAGAAAGGAGATACAAAAAGGTTAGTAACAGGCCCATCTTTAAGTGGCATTTTCTTAAATTAAAGGAAAATGTGTGAAGGAAAATGTAAGAAGACTTACTTTTTCCTTCAGTAAAGTATGGCAGAATGGTATTTTTCAGGCATTTATCTCCTGGGAAAGCCAGTATGGGATTGGCTAATCAAATCTCTTTAATGTTTTCACAGTATTGCAAACAGAGTAAGTGAGATTAGCATGCTATTTTATTTTCCTTCTTTTAATCACTGTGGATGCTCAAAACTTCTTAAAATTTGCTTAAATTTTGAAGAGCCACAAAATGAAGTGCGACCCTCAGTTAGCTCTTATTAATAAACAATTACACAATATAAGTTACAGGTAATTGTTTTCCACTTCAAAAAATAGAGTGCTCATTACTTTCCTTCTTTCTTCTATTCCTGTTCCAAACACACATTCACTGCTCTGTAACAGATCACTCAACTCAGAGTCACAGTGTGTGTATCACATATTGAAAGTCTCCATATATATTCATTTAGTTAATGGAGACATCCCAGAATGGTCTCTGGGATTCTCTTTTCCATTTTCAGTCCCTGAAAATTACAGGAACAGTCCCAGTAGGTGAAATGCACACTGGAATGCTTTTGTAGTTTGAAAATCTCATAATTGTTTTACTTTCAAAGTCAGATTAAGTACCAGTTGGAGAAATGAAGTGATGAATATGTGTCTGTTGAGAATGTCACCTTGTGTCAAGTGGCAGGAAAAACAGTTGGGCTTGATGCTACTTGTGAGGATTTTTCAAATATGCTTATTCCACTGAATTAGTGTTTTATAAATCTGCTCAAATCTAATTATAGTATAAACAAACAAGAGACATTGGCTTGTGGTTTTTAGGATGGAGAAAACATTTTGGGAAGTTTTAAAATTCTTCTTTAAGCTAATGTTTGTCAATTTTCAGCCAGTAAGACATTTAAGGCTTGCTAATTTTGTGTGGAAGTCCGTTCTTCTACTCTTTTGTTTTTGAAATTACCCTTGAAGAAGCTTCCTTACTTTTTTTATATTATTTAATATTCTTTTAAACTGCTGGAGTCAGTTAACTTCCATATTTTTTTTTACTTGGATATCAATCAGGACTTCCCAAAAGAACATGAGTTTAATGAAAAAAAGTAGTTGGTAAGTTAGTTCTTATTACACACATTGATTTCCCCAAAATAATACAGAAACCAGTTGAACTAATGAGCTAATGCTTAAAAAGCTTCTGTGATGTTTTTTACATTAGAAGTCCTGGCAGTGGCAGGATTGACTAAATAAGTATGGTTTTCTTCCAAATCACTCTTTCCAGTAAATTAACTTTAGGGGTGTGTATCAGGTGCAGTGTTAAGATAGTGTAGTTGCAGGTGCCAGGCTTTGTTCTAGAAGAAACCAGCTACCTCAGCTGGAGCTGCTAAGTGTTCAGTGAAAATAAAGATAGAAATATGTATGTCTGTGTGTGTCTGTTTCTAGATAGAGCTCTATTTCCTGCATCTACACATCTCTAAAAATGGCTGTTTTGGCTCAGGTGACCTTGTTTTCTTTGCCTTTTCCTGACAAATGCCATTATATTCTCTGCATTTAGGATAGATTGCATGTCACCTTCCCAAAGATTAACAGAGTCATCTTTTAAATGGCACCTTCTCTTAGCCTGCTGAGTTTCTGCAGTGTTGTTAAATGATGGATGGAAGGGGAATGGTAGTTGTCAGATATCTTCCTGATTGCATGGTGTAGAAATTTAAGCTAGAGATGGTAATTTGATTTACATTTTGTTTTGATTTTAGAAGCAGTAGTAGAGCACTTAATTTTTTAAAGCTCCACGTTGATTGATATTCCAGCAGAAATGTTGCTAATGGAGAACCTCTGAGGATTCAGAAGGCTGGCTAATTCTTGAACACAGAATGAGTGCAGTTTTTATTTGTTTCCTGGCTCAGGTGTGTCCAGATGCTTGTCAGCAAGTTGCTTGTGACAAGAAAGAAGTCTTTCAGCTAAAGGGTTCACACAAATACTGAGGCTGTTCATATGACTGCTTTGGAGGAATGGCACCTTTTATATAGAGATCTTCAGACCTTTCAAATAGATGCTTTACTTGCCTTTCTAATGAAGCACTCTTGTTGGCTGAGTTGTAAATGTTAGCTGTCACTTCTGTCTTAGTGACCTCTCAGCTGCACTCAGTGACATCCAGAGTAGCCATCTAATCCCACTCTGTTCTCAGCAGATGGGAATACCTGCCTTGGTGAGATTCATGCCAGCCTTTCAGAGAGATCTCAAGAACTGGAAGAAAGTTTGAAAGGAGGCTTTCAGGAGGTTTTGGGTTTTAATAATTAAAGGTCAAGGTCAGGACCATCAAATGGCACCTGTTCAGAAATTGTTAGGTTTTGATTTGGTTCCAGTGCATAATTATGAAGAATTTGCTGTCTTTAACAGTTTACTTGCATTTTAGAAATACATAAACCCAATTAAGCTTAATATTTCCTCACTAGATACAGTCCTGCTGAGATACTTCTTTCCTTGCAAATAGTGTTAAAACCTTTCTTGTTATGCAGAACTTTCTGTTCCTTCCTGATTTGCTTAAGGAAGAAACATTACTTGTCTTTGTTAGCTTCTGTGCATTCCCATGAATGGGCACAGTGTTTCTAATAATAGTACTTGTTGTCTTTTGAACATCTTGCTTCTCTTTTTACAGTATCTTCTGTGTGATTGCTTCTCATTGCAGACCCTGAAGGTTTTCATGGCCAGTGGTCATATAATATGACATCAAGCCATTTATGCACTCTTTAATGTCTGCTTTCCTTTTTATGTTCTCTAGACCTCATCATTCAAATGAGAGGGATTCTCAAGAGCAGCTGCTTTTGCTCACTTTTAATCTCCAAAAAAGCAATAGTCCATTGTGGGCTAATTTGAGCCATTTGGGACATGGTTCTTTACCATGTGTTGTCTCAGAGCCTGTTTTTATATGATGCAAATTATCTTTTAAGCATCTCAAACCTTGTGTGGTAGAGATGCCACCAGCTTAAAGCCTGTCATCTCATCTTGAGGTTTCTCCCTGCTTCAGATACTGAGAAAACACAATGTGCCTGTATGTAGGCAGTTGCCTCCAAAGTTCAGCTCTGAATGTGACTTTCCCTGTGCAATGTTATCCACGTTCAACTTTGTTCTCTTTTTATAGCAGGCTGAAGTATTGCATGAAACTGGCTCATATCAGCTGCTCCACGTACTGCTTTCAAAATAACAGTTTTTATTTTTTCTCAGAAAAAATCTTCGTTTTCTAGAAGGAAAGCATGACTGCCCTTGCTTCCAACAAAACTCATGTTGTCTTTGTTTTCAGGTTGGTTTTGCTCCTAAAGCTGCCAGCCCTGGTGGCTTCATTGGCTGCCACCAATTCCAGCTGATCTCAATATTCTGCCTTTTAATGTCCTTTTAGAAAATAATCATACACAGGTGGTTTGCAACATCTGATAGTTTGCTTAGGCCTTCATGAGATCTTCACTAAATTGGGATATAGGAGTGGTCAAGTCCCCCTTGCCTGTTTTTCCACAGAGAAATCACCAAAGGAATCTGTCTTAGCTTCATGCCTGTCTCAGATGTCCTTTTGAAGCATTATCCCCTCCAAGCATTCTTAGCTCTTATTTCTATCTAGAGGAAATACATTTCTACCAACTTTCTACCACGTGTTTTCTTATAGAAAAATTGGCCAAGTACAGGACATTCAAAGTGCACATAATACAATGAACTAGAGAATTAAAAGAGGTTCCACGACCATGGTATGCTGATCTTTGAGTTGCCTGTGCTCATACTACCTGCCTGCTTTAACCTTCCCTCTGAAATTCAAGGTAACATCAAGATTTTGTGGTATGAGAGAGCAGAGCCTTTACAGATTTGTAACCCTCCAGGCAGTGCAGGCAATTATTCTACTTGCTGGCATGAGGGATTTTGTATCCTCTTGAGATTATCCATATTTCAAGGCAGGCCAACAGTGTCAAATCCTGCAAGTAAAAAGGGATGGTGGCAACTACTGAGCAGCAGTGGCTGGTAGGAATCCTTTCCTCCTTGCTTCAGTTATTCTTGGATGCTAAAGAAAGATCTTTTCTATCCTGGCCTTTTTTTCATGTGGAATTCCTGCCTTTTCCAAACCATGAGGTCTCCCTCTCACACAGAGAGGAACTTATTGAGTGAAGTGATGAAAAGATGCTTGGAGTTTCTTTGTTTGTGTGGTTTTATACTAGGTTGTTTTTTTTTTTTTTTAATTTTGGGGTTTTTATTGGTGTTGAGGCTTTGTAGCAAGCCTAGCAGAATGGTTTTCTCTTTGGAGATTCTGAATCAGTGGGCAAATGACTCCAAGTACAAAACCCCCAGATATTTGATTGAAGAATCAGAAATTAGACAGGCTCTTACACATGAGGCTACAGAAAGATTTTGTCCTCAAAGGAGGAGAGGGAGCTAACTAGGCTTTGTCAAAACTTTTGCCAGTTCTGTCTTAACACTAGCTACTAAAATACCTAGTTTGTACAGCTTAAGTGTTTTATGAGTCCAGTACTAAAGCCAGGATGTAATACTTCTTTTTATATTCTAATTTGTCAATGACCTTTGTTGTAAAAAGTCTCATGTTGCTCAAATCAGTAGAACCATTAGGTGAGAATAAATCATACAGGCTTTTGGACTTGGAGCAGTTTCTTAGTTTTTACTTCATTCACATGAACAAAAACTATCTGAGATATTCTGGGATCGGTGAGATTTCTTCTTGCTTTATAAGATATTTATACTGAACATGGATTTGCTTTCGTAAACTGCACCACCTAGTGGTCAGCACACTTTCTGTGAAGAGGAATATTTTAAATCGGGACTCACTCAACAGACATGACAATAATTCCTTTCTTCATGTTCTTGATTTTCTTTTTGGTTCAAACTACATAATGCTGTCATTCCTTAAGTTTGTTTCTAGTAGTTCATCCTAGGTTAAACACTAAATTAAAATCCTGTATTTCTGTGTTTGTGTGCAGGATAGCTGTCGTTAATATTGCTTTAACATTTCTGTAAATTCTGTTAAAATGTCTGTTATATGTCGTGTAGCTCCTCTGCTTATGCCATTAGAGGTGGTTTTTTATCAGTCACTCCCACTCATCAGTGTGTGCTAAAATTTTCTTCTTTTTTTTTTTTTTTCCACAGCCTCGCTTCTGATCAGACTCTTACACGTCAGGGTCCCAATCCTCCTTTTCCTGAAAACTACCACACTTTGCCAAAGAATACCAGGCAGCCTTCAGGGAGCTCACCACCACCAAGCCGCAATTTGCCGAGTGACTACAAATATGCACAAGATCGTGTCAGCCACTTGAAGATGTCCCAGGAGGAGAGGAAGGCAAGTAAGGATGGAACTGTTTGGCAGCTGTATGAGTGGCAGCAGAGGCAGCAGTTCAAGCATGGCAGCCCCACGGCCCCGCTTTATGTGGGTTCCTCAGACTTCATTGATCGTGCTAAGTCAAAAAGCTCATTAGATGTTCCACGCTCAATATCTGTTCCGCCCTCTCCCTCTGATATTCCTCCACCTGGACCTCCAAAAAGCTTTCTCCCACGGAGACCACATACTCCTGCAGAAAGGCTCACGGTTAAACCATCTGATGAGAGACAGACTGTGGATGTTCCTCTCGCTGGATCCCCCAGGAAGATTCGGAATCGTGCTGTAAAGGTTGGTATCCGTTTAACTGATTACAAACCGTTCTACACGTGGTGTCACACGTGGGGGGGTCATTTGATCATGGTTCATTGCATCCTTCCTCGTGTAGGAAAGATCATGTAAGTTGTAAAAGCTAATACAAGGAATAACTTTCTCCTCAAGCTCTTGCTATTCTGATCAGACTTATTAACTTTTGTTGGTTAGGAAAGGAAAATTGGTGGCACATCTCATAGGTTTGGAGTTCTTTTAATAAAAAACCAGAAGGCATATGCTTACATGTGCAAAGTATACAGGTGGTAGTATTTTAATGTAGAGAGTATGAAGGCAAGAATATAAAACTCAGCAGGATGGAATATTTATTTTTGCTTGTAGTTTTGTGTTTGCTGTGCCTGCTTTCTCTGCATGTTTTGCTATTGTAGTCATGCAGCTGATTCTGTTTTTAGTTATGGTAAAGCCCACATTATCATTATTACATATATTAATACATATATTAATATTTAAGGTCCATTGCAGAGTCTTTATCAGTGGGCTAACCAAATTCAAATAGTGTTGGTCTGAAGCTTGAACTTTCTGAATAGTTTCAGTGTGAGGATTTTTTTCTAGGGACTTTGGTACCCTCTTATCCAGAGGTGACAGAGGTTTCCCTATTCAGTACTCCAAATGCTCTCCTTGCCTAAGGAATTTGGGTAAATTTATGTTGAATCAAGGATTGATTTGTCTTGGTAGATTTGGAATAATTGGTATTGAAAGCCTCTGTGTTCACTTAAATCTTCAACCTCAGCCATGGGCTCTGATAAGGGAAGGTATTGGCAAAGGGAGAGACTTGTAAATCCAGATATCCAGTGTGGGTTTAGGACCATGACTTTAGGCTGCAGCTTCATGCACAGTTTAGATTTTTTCTCCAGTGTGTATGTGGTGCAGCAGTTGGGTGTCTTTCAGCATTTATAGATTTATAATATTCTGTCAGAGGGTGGAATAGTCTAGTGATTCGCAGAACTGGAAATTAATATTTTGAACTCCTGATTATATTCTACCACACATTGGTTTCTCCACGTGTAAGTTGAAGGACCATTGCCTGCTTACAAAGGCATGTACAGCAGTCTTTTCCTTTCCTGTGCAATGGAACTGCATAAATTTTAAGCTCTTTTTATGGCATCTTGGCTTTGCCAGTATTGGGAAACACAGTTCCTCATCCTAAAAACTTCTCTGTGGAGCTTCAGTGAAAGTTTGTCGAAAAAAATGCTCATGTTTTCCTATGTAAGCACACATTTAAATGTGTCTGCATAAATCCACACTCCCTGTACTGCTTTATTAAATTCCATCCAGTTGCACTTAAAAAAGAAAACCAAGGCAGGTGAGGCAAATTCAGTGTAATTCAGAGACAGGAATAAAAATAACTAAGACATTATTTTTGCCTTGAGGAACCCATAGAATTTTGGCTTTAAGAGAAAGCCTACTGCACACTCATTCTTTTATCATTCTTATTGTAAGCAGGAAGGGGCAGATCAAGGATGATCATTAAAAAACCCCTTGGTATTGATGGAAGCCATTGCCACAAGGTGTCAGTCATGTCAGTAGCTTCTTGTTCCCTGGCTAAAAGAGAGCATTCACAGTTGTTGCTCTGTGCAGCACAAGCCTGCTGTGGGAAGGCATCGTCCAACCAAGCCTTTTTCTGGGAGACATTGTGTTGGGGGAGGTGAAGTTGATGAACTTTATAAAAATTTTCTGAAAGCTACACTGGATGTTCTGCTGAAGCATCTCATGCTCTGCCCAGCATCACAGGTGCTGAATTTGTGTTTGTTCATTTGTAAGTTTTTTATCATCAAAGCATCAGGCTGGCCAGCGTGCGTTACCCTGTTCTACGCACGCCACGAATTCCAATAGAAAATCTGTGGCAGAGCTGCAGACTGAATTTGCCACAGCTGGCCCTTGACCCAATCCTTACCTTGTGTCTGTGGGTCCTTGCAGAGCTCCACCCACCTGGATCGCCGCTCCATGCCTGCCATGGGCTACATGACACACACGGTGAGCGCGCCCAGCCTGCACGGCAAGTCGGTAAGTGCAGAGCACGGCTCCTCTCCTGTCCTCCCACTAGTGCAGCCAAGTTTTGAAATCCAAAGGCTTTAATCTTAACTGTATTAGTTAAAGCACAAATAACTCGAATGAGAACTTAATCTTAACCCAGTAAAGCCTATAGGACTTTTGCCTTTCTCTGCAACGTGAGCAGGGGTGAGCTTTCTGTTATTACAGGATTCAAGTTTTATTATGTTTGTTTGACCAAATGCAGAGTTAATTAAATAATTGCTTAATCATGTCAAGTAACTGCTTTCTGGGCACTGAGGTGAAAAATGTAATTATAGTTCCTCTCCCTGAAGACTGCTAATTTCCTCTTTACAATGTGTCTAAATACCTGCAGCCTGAAGAGCTAACATTGCTTCTCATTCGATTAAGGAGACATCAGGCTAAGTTGGCTAGTATAAGAAATTACACAATCGCTCAGTTACTGCAGCACTTGCCAACTAATTCCACCTATCAGGTCAGCTGCTGCGTGGCTCATCTGTGACATTTTGTGACTCTGCAAATGCTTCATTAGTGGCATGCTTGAGTCTGTGCTTCCTTGCCCATTCTTTGGTATTCTACAGTGCCCAGGTCGTTTGCGGTTTTTCTTTGCTTTCTTGTATTTGCTATAAAAGATGAGCATTTTTAAGTTACAGGGTGCCAGTGCATCTGTTTCAAAGTGTCTTCTTCCTTTTTATACTGTGTATTTATACTATTTCTGAAAATGCTGCATCTTCAGAAATGTGGGTTAAAATACTACGTATAAGTTCATTCTAAAGCAAAACCATTTCTTTGTGCTGCTTTCATGGTGGGGTTGGCTCCCTGTGCCATGTGCTGCATCACCTGCAAATGGAAATGCATCAGCCAGTCTGTACATTCATATGGGCTTGTAACTGTGTCAGTTCTGCAGGTGAACATTGGTTCATAAAAGCTCAGGAGCGTCTCGGATCATCTATGGTGCTCTTGATTGCACTGGTGTTATCAAACTTGTAAATGTGAAACCAAACAGAAATGTACTCGCAGAGCTCTCCAGTTCCTGTTAGAACCTCAAAAATGGAGCCACCTGGGATTAAAATCTTGTGACTCCTCTTGGAATTGGTGAAGGCTTAAGCCCAAAACTAAAGTGATTTTTTGGAATTGAAGAAGTTTAATTTCCCGACTACCTCACCTACAGAACAACTGCACTAAGATGGGTGGTAATAACAGGGATTTCTCCAAAAATGGGCAGACTTTCTAGTCAAGTCCTCAGCCAGTCTTACAGGCTGATCTGACAAGAATTGTAAGTGAACACCTCTAAAGAAATGCAAGTGTGATCTATTGATTTTATGGCATAAAGGGTTTTTCTTTTCTTTTTCTAACTACACATTCTCATTGGCTCAAAACTTGAGAAAAGGTATAGTTGTGTTTTTCTTTTATTCTGAAGTTAATTGCAACCAGGATATGAAATGCTGACGAAATAGCAGCTAAAATTCTAGCAAGTTTTGGGCATTTTGGCTAACTACAAGTAGCACATTTGCAACAGTTAAACTTTATTTTGTATTGCAAATATCTTCTCTCAACAGAGGAGAAATAACTTTGACTTCTGTGAATGTTTTCCTTGAAGGTACTGTAATAAGATCTTGCTAGATGACTGTAACTATAAGATTAGGCTGATAGCAATTATAGGTGAGGCAGTGAAATATAAGGATCAATTTGAATGCTGTTACTTAAAAGACAAAATGGATTGTCTAATCATATAAATGAGATCTTTTTCAGAATTTTAGTCACAAAACTTATTTCATACTTTCCCTATCTTAAAATGCATATAAATTGTGATCAAAAGTATTCTAGTGATATATTATATGATGTGTTCTAGTTACATTTGTCATTCAGTCACACCACTGCAACTTTTGAAGCATTGAAGGGCTAGTCAGTGGAAATTGATTTTGAAAAACCAGCTTTTGAAGATGTATTGTTTCAGCTAGTTCTGTGTCCTATTAGAGGTGAAAACAAAAATCTAGGTGTTTGGAGGGGGTTTAATGAGGCAGTAATACTCTTGGGAAATATTTTGCCCATTTTTTAGCTGTAAATAGCAATATGCTGGTGGAGCAAATGTGCTTTTTCTTTATGTGCTCCTACTCTGTTATTTTGTTCTCTCTTCCATCTGTTTTCCTGTATATAGCAAATCCAACTATTCTGAAATGGTTCCAAACATTCAAATTTATTGCACTGTTTTTTCCCCATGTACTTGCCTGAAGGCGGATGACACTTACATCCAATTGAAAAAGGATCTGGAGTATTTGGATCTAAAGGTAAGATTTTTGGATGAGTCTACTTAATTTATCATCTTTTTTTTCAACCCAGTTGTCTTTTTTTGCATTGTGTTTGTACCTGTAAATTTTAAAGTAACTTTCTACTGGATGGAAACTGTGTTTTGCCTGTGCTTAGAGAATTGTGTGTCTTTTTAGTAGTGACTGTACAGTTAAAGTGGAAACTCAGAAAATGAGGTTGCTTTAGTTTGTAAGAACAATTTTTGTTCCTGGTACTGAGATGGATGATATGTGGGTTTAGGGAAATCAGAGAAAAAACAGGTTTGAAAGTGTTTCTCTGCTGTAGCATTAGTACTAATATGAAGTCAACACCTCTAAGTTAAAACTCGTGTTCTTTTAATCCAGCTTTTCCCCTTTAAATCTTCTTAGACTGACTTTTCCATTATTTGTATAATGTGCCATATGTTCTTGTGAAAATGTGATTAATTAGCACTGTCATTGTTTTCATGTTATTACAGCTAAAAGATTTCACATGCACCCATTCATCCATCCATCCATAGAGACAATCTGATCAAGTAATGTTGGGAGGTATTTCTCTTTGAAAAAGAATTCAATATTATACTGAGGTTTCTATCATCTGTCTAAATGACTTCTGTGTCTGGAACACTTGAAAGTTGGCAATTTGAAAGCAAATCTAGAATTCTTAATATCAGGTTTTGAAGGGCAAATGAGCCCAGCAAAAATATAATTTTTTTGCTTAGCAAAGTAGTTTGCCACTTTCTGTGGGATGTAGGATGTCTTGCCATATATAAATCACATGGTGTTCCTGAAAATCAAGGTGAAGGGAAATTTGACACCTTGTTGTCTGTCTGGTTTGCATGTACAGAGCTTACTGATGCCATGGGGTGTTGCCTGTGAGCTGATTGCACCTATGAGGATGTGTATTTCAGTCTTATCTGATCTTTGAATTCCTGAATACATAACCAACTATATACATGGAAAATATTGCTATAGAACCACATATATATTTAGCATATAATATAGAAGATGTCTATGTAGTCTAACAGTCTACATGATCAAATATGTAGACTGTTGGAATCATTAATTTAAATTAAAATTAAATCCAAATTTAAATTTAAATACAAATTTAAAATAGGTTGGACACATTTCGTTTTAAGCCTTGTCCTTGGTTTGTTCATGGCTTTGCCAAATGTAACTGCAGCCCAAGCCATCAGATGAATTTTATGACAAATTACAATTTAACAAGTCCTACAAGGTAAGAAATTATTAGTAATTGCAGTCTTTTTTCCATTGTAAAACACAATCATTTTCACAGTTGACGTGACCACAGGTCAAGATTCTGAAAATGTGATATGCTTAGCAAAATTCTTGGAGGGGGGGTGGGTTGTCTTAACTTATTGGTGGATTCTGTCCAGATTAATTTGTGGCAGTCTGGAGCACGAGGAGATATTTGGTCTCTTAGAGTTCCCCTTGTGCCTTCCTACTGCCTGTAGCACCTAACAAAAGCAGCCAGAAAGGAAAATGTATGGGGGCACCTGATACTTCTGGGCAAAGAAACTTAATGCCAGCTGGTTCCCTTTTGAAAATCCTGACACTCAAAATATCAAACGTGTTTCCAATGGAGTGATGTCAATTTTCCAAATGGGAATTTCTTAATAACCTTCTTTCTGTCGTGGTCCAGAAATGTAAAATTTCAGGTCAGGTTGCTGAGAGATTAAAGAGCCCGTGTGAAAGTGGAGAAGGTGTCCCTGTGTTGGTTACATTTGTGCTCTGCCACTAAATGTAGCAATGCTTTGATTTGTGATACAAGGGAAAAAGAAGAGTGAACTGCATAAAAGGAAGCAAATGATACAGATTTTAGTAACAGCAAATTCCCAGGTCATGTGTGTAATATCTTCCATTTAAGACCCTGGAAACTTGGATAGAAAGCCAATTAGTTCAAGTATCCCCTTTGACTGCTCTGGGCTTTGAATTAGACTCACCCTGATTAATCAATTTCAATTAGGACTGAACATTTTGGAACTGGAGTTAAACTTTTTTTCCACTAAATCCATTATTTCTGGAGATCTTTCTTAGAGGTTTTGAAATAGAACTTTTCAGTGTGAAATTGTGGTTGAGCAATTAATTGCAGAGTGCTCAGGTGTGACCTGGGTGTGTGTGATCAGTGCTGCTCGTGGAGTTCTGAGGTTTGGGGGCTTAAATCTTGACGTCTGTAACAAGCTATGACTCAACTTTTGTTTGAAACAGATAGAAAATAATGGACCTCTGATCAACATGATATACAAAGTGCTAAAGAACTCAGCACAAGGGTTACTATCCAGTATACATGTAAGACTGCTTGCATTGAAGTGTGCTCATCCCATCGCTTTTTCAAGTAGCAGTCAGTGCTCTGGCTTTTTACAGGTGTCTTTTGGTGCACAGTAGTGCTTTCTTTCTGTGGGATTTTATTTTTACTTCCCTTTTTCCCCCCCCCCCCCTCTTTTGGAATCTGTATGCAAAATTATGGCTGACCTCAGTGTTTGGTTTCATTTTATCATGTTTTGGAAATGAATGTGTCGAGTAGTGACTCCTGTGTGGAATCTGGAAAATGTGAAAGCATGCTTAATCCTCATTATGTTGTCATGTTCACTGCTTGATGGTTAACAAATTCCTTACAGTTCTGATTATGTAATTTAAAGTATCCCCAGATTCTGTAGATGTGTTTTTATGTTGATTCCGTTGCTTTGAAAAAGGCTTTTGCATTGTCTTAGCTTGCAGGTAATTAAATATGCAGAATTATTACTTTTGATATGCTGGTATTTTATGTTTGTATTTAATTAATTGTTGCAATTATCTATAGGATTTAGCATTTAAATGATTTTGAAAGACAGTTTTTTCTTCTATCTAACATGTAATTGTTGAAAAAAGATCAAAAAATTGAAAGCTTCTAGCAGCAATAAATACTATTGATTTTGGTGGTGCAGAAGTAATATTTCACCACTCAAAAGTACATGAGAAGTCTTCAAATAAAGTCTGCCACTGGAGGAGAGAAGATGATATTTACCTCACTTAGGGTAAAATTTAATTCCTTTTAAAAAGCTAACATGATCCTGTAGGTGACTCTTTAGGTTAATAAGTAAAATATGTAGCTTCAAGTCTGGAGATTGCCATTTGGTAAAAAACCAAACTGCTTCTTTATACCCCTCTTACCTCACTGAAAAAAGCCAACAAATTCAGCTTTTGTATCAAAAGCTCTCCTCTTATATTACTGAAGACAATATTGAGGTGAATTTTTCTTCTTAAACTTTTGCCTGTATATGAATAAGAATATGCTGTATATGAATACTACTAATCACCAGCTGGTCCTGTGGTAAGATAGTTCCACTGTGGTAAAATGTTCCAGTGATTTAAATCATTAGATTTTAAGGCTTTTAAAAAAATGTGTTGTTTACGAGCTTTATTATATTGCTCTTTTCTTAAACTCATTTATTCACAAAGAGGGTCCTGTGTAGGCAGTGGAAATAATAAACATTTCTGCAGACACAGACATGCCTTAATTTTTGAGGTTGATGTGAAGGTTGGAAGTACAATTGAGTATTGTTTTGGTACTGATTCTAAAACTGTGTTATGTGAGAAGATAGTCTCACCAGAAATGGAATATGAAACCAGTGATTTATGGAATGAGAGATTTGGTACATGGCAGCCATGTCAAAATAGATTAATTACATTTCATTCCTCTATAGCATTTTTATAGCAGTCTGCCTTTAGTAAAATCCACCCTGTGCTGAGGAAGATACTGTTCTTTGTAGAATGAAACACTTGCCCAAAGTTATATTTTTAGTCATTCATGAATGCTGCCATTGTTGCAGCCACGCATTTAAATGAACAATTCCATTCCTTTGGCTTCAAGAAGGCTGTTAGAGCAGAACTGTTCAAACTACTAGATCTTGCAGGAAAAGGACTTCTGTAACCAGAGACAGGTGGGATTATGCTGTTTTGTACAGAATTCCAAGCTGCTGGAAGAGTTACTAAATAGCTTAATATAACTAGTAATCCCTTTTGTTAACACTTCTCATAAAGTAAAGCCAGATTGAAAGAACTTGTATCCAAATTTTTTTTTTCTTTTAATAAAAGTGAATATTTAACAAAAGCTTTCTTTTCACTGCTGAAGCATCATCAGGTTTTAGTTTGCTACAAATTTCTTACGTTTTGAAAATCTGTTCCTCTTAGGTGACAGGACGTGACACGTTGAAAGAAAGAAGTGCAAAACCTGTCAAGGTTGCAGAAAGTGATATTGATGTAGGTATCAAACACCACTTCAGCACCTCTTGCACTGATTTCTCTGTTTCTTTTGTACAGTTACATGATGGTTATTATGCTCCTTGGGGTGAAGTATTGCAAGGGGATACTTTTCTGCTTGGTTTTTAAAATCTAACCTTCTGTATGTGTATGATTTCATTTCCAGGTGAAACTGAGCATTTTCTGTGAGCAGGACAGAATTCTGCAGGACTTGGAGGACAAAATAAGAGCCCTTAAAGAAAATAAAGTAAGCAGGTTAAAAAGGGCGTAGTAAAACAAACCAGAAACTTCTAATAATGAAGTATAAAATAGGAAATTATAAACAATAAATTGAATTAATGGATGATGATTGTGCTGTATTGT
This sequence comes from Haemorhous mexicanus, assembly GCF_027477595.1. Taxonomy (NCBI): domain Eukaryota; kingdom Metazoa; phylum Chordata; class Aves; order Passeriformes; family Fringillidae; genus Haemorhous; species Haemorhous mexicanus. Next base: position 15,945,654 of record NC_082346.1, on the reverse strand, counting down.
GTATATACTTTTATAATAACAAGAATTAGGTTTTTATTTAGGATTGAGTAGCCATTCTGAGAAAACATGTTTTTGAAAGTGAATGTTTTAAACCCATCTGCTTCACTTCCTGTGAGCTATAGCTGTCAATAAACTGAGGTGATTATAAAAATAATAATTAAAATAAATGTATATATCCTAAAATGAAAGCGCTGTTCCAGGTGGATCGTGTGGAAGAGCTACTGTGCAAAATTAATCCCATGTTATTTACTCCTGCCTAAATGAATTTGGCCTCTTTAATGTTTTAGACAATATTTTAAACCCTCACATGACTGTTTCACCCACAGCAGGGAAGGAGAGCCTGTCCTTAAGCAAACAGCTGGTGCTGGGCTGTGGTAGGGCTGTCACAGTTCTATACTGCTTAAGGGAGTTCTTCTGAAACTGTAAATTACACTTTTGTACAGAGGGTAAACAGAAAAATTCCCCTCTCACTCCTTTGTGTTTTCAACAGTTTTGGCTGCTTAATGGGAGACTTAATAGAAAATACCAGATAATTTTGGATACAATAGGTAATTAAGGCTCTTGCAGTTTTTGTTTACATGTGAGTCTCCAAAACAGGAGGCCAGTGCTAACCTCTGTTGGTTTATAGGGAAGACTTGGGGCATGGAAAACACCTTTCATATTCCTGCAAGTAGATGCATAAATTTCCATGTAAATGTTGTAAACTTACTCCTGTCTTCTTTGTTAGGATCAGCTGGAGTCTGTTTTGGAGGTTTTGCACAGGCAGATGGATCAGTACAAAGACCAACCACAACATGCAGAAAAAATCTCTTACCAGCAGAGACTTTTGCAGGAGGACCTGATACGTATTCGGGCTGAAATATCCAAAGTTTCAACAGTGAGTGTGTTTGGTTGCTTCAAGAAAACCAAGATTAAAATCCCAGTTAGATTAAAACTGTGCTGGTCATTGGGTAGGGGACTTAAGACCTGTTCTGAACAGTTTTGGTTAAGGTACAGGGTACTAAACCAGACCAAAAAAAATTAAACAATCTCTCCAACTTTTGTTTTTTAATGCCTGCCTCTGATGCCCCCAAAGCAAACAAAAACCCCTCACCTTTTCAATGTCTTTGTTAAGTGTGGGCTTAAATTGCAAATCTTTCAGCAAGTCCTTTGAAAATATAAATGTGATTCCAGGATGTTTTTCCTGAGTAAAAGGAGTTGGGAAAAATCTGTTGATATTTCAGTAAAAATTTACCATTTGTATTATAACTTAATAAAATTCAAGTATAATGTTTTTTTCACTGTATTATGACTGCCTCTTCATGAATGTGAGACTAGCTCTTGGTAAGACTGTTTCTAAAATTGCATGAGCACCTTCCCTGTAGTAAGGTCTGATCACTAAAATGACAGTATTATTTAAATGTAAGGTCTGGTCCCTAAAATGACAGTACTATTTAAATGTTTTTAGTCAATTTGTGTCTGTAGAAAATGTATGGCTTTCACAGTCAGCATGTAAAATGTATTTGTGGGCATAAATAGCATAAAGTCACTGGAAAAAGGGCTGTACTGGTACAGGGATTCTGTTACATGCCAATTTGGGGTTTTTTTGGGAAGCTGGCCAGAGGTTTTTAGCTATTGGTTCTTGACTTGATTGTGCAAGCTGTGAAGGGTTTTCAGGTGTACAATCAAGTCTAAGCAACAGTGTAGACTGAAATGGATTCTTTGCTTCTTTTTGTAATAGAACAAGAGTAACTTCAGAACTCTTTGGTGCTCAGTTGCAGGCTGGAGAAAGTGGTTTTGAAGTTAGCACTGTATTAGAGTATTCCTTCTGTTTACAGGAGATGGAAAATGCCTGGAATGAGTATCTGAAATTAGAGAAGGATGTGAGCCAGCTGAAAAAAGCCTTACAGGAGCAGATGAGCAGCTCATTGGTATCTCAGGTGAGTCCATTTCCAGACACTGTAAACACTTGGAGGGTGGGTTAGTCTGAACTTCAAGTTACCATTTCATAGGAGGCATGATCTCTGCCATTTTTGCAGCGTGTTCAGCTGTCATGTGGTTTGGTTTGCAGAGTTCAGGCACTGTGGCAGCATGGCTGTGCACTGAGAAAAACCACTGCATTGTCTTGCAGCACATGCAGTAGTGCAGTAGTTTCTCACAAGTTGTCTATGCTAATTTGTCATTATTTTATTACATTTTTATTCCATGCTGACATCTTGACATGGATAACCTCTTCCATTTATAAGTCTGTGCAGGACTTCTTAGCCTTCCATTTATTTGATCTGACACTGTTGGCTTCTTTATCCATTTTTAAGAGCATCAGTCACTGGTTGTTATTGTCATTATTGGTTCTTTTTCATGTTCTTCTATTTATGGGAGATTTATCTCTGCAGATTGTTTTGTGAAGTGGAGTAAGTGTTTAACAGCCATCAGTAATTGAAAGGCATCTCAGTTTTAAATCAATTATTCAGTTTCAAATTTTAAAAATGAGCTTTGTTTGAAACTCAGTTCTTTTCTTTGCTGAAATGGATGTGGAATACCAGATTATTATACCAGGTATGTAATATTATTATTATTACATACCTGCTTACAGCTGGTGACTTTATTCTCAGGGAATACTGGATAATTTTTCCTTTGGGCTGAACAAAAGGAACGCAAATCTTCTCAAATCTTTCTCAAATCTTAGTCTACTTTTCTAAATATCTTGGACCAAAAAAGCTCACTAGTTAAATTTTTTAGCTTGTTTGCCTGAAGTGTCTGATCAGATATAATTTGAAGCCTGTTTATTTTTACTATTAATGAATAAATGTTTGTATCAAAGCAAGAGTTGTAAAACCTTTTTGATTGCATCAATCTTCAAAGTACATTTTCATTTACTTTTCATTTTGGGGTGTGGGGAGTGATTCAGTTTCTGGAGTCAGAATATGTAATTGAGCTCAGCTGTAGAATATATTTTAAAGAAGAAATCCCGGGGGAATATCAGAATAAAATGGTCCTTGTATGAAATGACTTAGTTTAACAAAGGCAAATTACACCTTTAAACAAAACACACCTTTCTAGACTATCTTGAGGTAAAATTTCCAGTTAGGTGTTAAACATGCTTAAAATACTGGATGTGTGGCATGGGATTCACCAATACACATGGAAAGGAGTGTGGTTTGCACAGGAAAAAATGTTAATTCAGTTTGATTATCATCTCATATCACATCAGTGATTAATTATAAATACACACACAGCCATAAGCACATTATCAGTTGTATGTGTATATACTTTTATATATCTATACATATAAGTATGCACAGATATGTTTGGCTAACTTTTAAAAAAATGTTTCTGAATACCTATTTTGGAGATTCTAAGGGGAACTGATTATTTTCAGAAAGTACTGAATATTCTAAAACACTATATTCCTTCAAAGAAGTCTCACTTGAAGTACCCATAATAGTTAGAATTTTTTTTATCTCTGCCCAAGGGCATGTAGACTCCAGATTGTTTATCTAGCATTTTCCAATAGCACTAAATTAATACACACTGTATTTAAAAAAAATGCAGTCTTTGTGGAATGTTATTAAAAATTCAGTAAATTTGCAGGCTCAAGCTGCTGTAGGAGACCACTGATGATGTTTCTATGTAGCATTAATTAAGAGGTTAAAACCTAAATGTTTAAGCAGCTTGGTCAGAGTAAATCTTGCTTTTTAGAATGTAGCTTCAATTGTCTTTTGCTGAAGGGTTGGGGAGGATCTGGGCATGCTGAATTTAACTGAGATGGGATATTTTATCAGTGATAACTTCTTAGTTGGGAAGTGTTTCTCCTCTGGCTTTATGTCAGTCTAAATTATGTTTCTGTTTGATAGAAGTTAGAGAAATAAAATTTTCTCACCAAGTTCCCTTTTCCTGCTTCCCAATAAAGTGTATTTATACCCCTCTGTAAACAGCAATCTTGGCTTTCATAATTTTAAAATTAATTCATCTGCTTATCGTTCGGCCCAGGTCCATTTTAGATGTAAAATATTCTCTTCACATCAATATTTAAGTAATGGGAAGAAATAATATAAAAAGATCTGGCTTTTCTACATTGCTAATCAAACATTTTCTGAGTGGTTTCAGAAGCAGGGTGTTCAGTGCAACATAGTGTTTTTTCACCAGTTCTGAAGCTTGATTATTGTAAATCCATCATTTGGTTCCTTCTAGTATGATTAATCTCAGAAAAATGAAATGAAATGTGCAAATTTATAGTTTGTGTCCTGACAATCTTTCAGAATATGTCCTGTCTCTCGAGTGAGTTCACTACAGGCAAATAACATTCTCCATCATTTAAATGTTTGTGTTCTTGGCACCCTGTTTGCTGATCTGTAACCTGGCTGAACATATTTCCTGATTTAAGACAGAAAGTGGAAAGCAATTTATATGCCTTCCTTAGCTCTATGAGGTGTAACAGCTTTTACTGAAGTTTTTTTTCCACCCTCAGCCTTATAGGATTAATTAGTAGCTATTTTGCAGCTCATGGCAAGTGATGAATTTCTGGAGTTCTTGAGCAGTTTGTGAGCAATTCTTAACTTAAGTGTGTCACTGCCTTTGCTTCCTTTAATGGTGTTTGGTTTTACCAAGTTCATTCTTGATGCAAATTTTTGAAATCTGTGTTGTCAGGCTTTAATGAATTAGATGACAGCAGCTATTTAAGATGTTTGGAATGACTGAAGTGGTGGCTTCAGGAGCCAGGCTGTGATGCAGCTCAGTCTGTAGGCAAAGCTTCCCTTCCTTTCTTTCCTCCTGGGAAAAAGCCTTGGTAAAGCAAATAGGATGCAAGATGAGAGCAAGTCCTGGAGCAGCAGCAGCAATATATTGTTTTAACTTGTAATACCTCATGGCCAGCAGGCCTAACAACTGAAATATGAGCAGAAATTAAAATTGTCAGCACCTCTGAGTTTGGGGTTTTTTTTTTTTTCTTTTTTAATACTGGGTATTTCCCCTAAAAGTATTGAGATGTTTTTTAAGGTTGCTTTAGCAGTCTTAAGTATGATAGGTATAAGATCAAAGTTCAAATGAAAAATGTTATACATAAAATGTGTTCTGGAAACACTTTTTATGTAGAACATTAAACTATGTTTTTGTAGTCTGAACAATATTGTAGAAAAATACAGACTTGTCTTTTCCCCTGTCTTCTATAGGAAGTCTTCCAAGAGTCAGAAAATGCTCTTATAAATTTTATGGACAAGTTATGTTTGTTGGTGTTTTGTATTTATTAGTTTTTATTTTAAAATAATTGTTTAACTATTTTCTAAACTCCTAAGTTTTCATGTAAATTCTGTAATTGTAATTTGGTGGTATCAAAAGAAGTAAAGGCCCATCATAAATTAAAACTGAGGTATAATTGATTTTTTTTTTTCTCTTACTACAAACAACAGGAGAAAACACAAATACAAAAAGACTTGTGGAGAATTGAAGATGTTACAGCTGGCTTGAGTGCAAACAAAGCAAACTACAAAACCATAGTAGAGTCTATAAAGAACCCAGGTAAGGAGAACATGATGAAAAAATAAACAATATACTAGTGCAGATGAGTCTTTGGGTCTGTGCAAATAATCTGGAAGTTTGTTCTGCTGCAGAAAATCCAGTGAATTCTGATACTGGATGTGTCAGAAATCTCTGTTGATTGAGTGCATTAACTTGGTGTTTCTTTGCCTGGGGTGACAGAAGAGTTTTTTCTTGTTTGTTTTCACATACCAATGGTTCTAAAATGTAACAGGCCATAAAAAAAAGGGAACAACAATTACAATAATGGGCTACATTTTTCAAGTTGCAGAAGGGGTTCCTGTCAGGTGCCAGGCCCTTACCAGTGTAGTATCTGTTCTGCATCCTTTTCTCTGTGTTTTTTCCTCTGGGTCTGTTGGTTTTGTTTTTTTTTTTTTTTCCCTTAGATGCAGCCCAGCTGCTCTTGCTGCAGTTGCCTTTCCCCTCTCTGTGCAGGCAGGTGTTTGGTGGGCAGAGCAACATCAGCTCTGGAAGGGAGGAGGGGAAAGTGTGTGTGGTCTGCACTGCAGTGGCTTTATTGCATTTCAAAGGCAGGACCTGGTGTGTTGGGGTATCGAGAGGCTGTTAACGCCTACTGCACAACTCACCTTTCACACACAGAGATAAAATAGCTCTGAGATGGTCTAGATCTGTAGGCAGCTTAAGGAATCTGTGGCATGGGGGCAGGTGCAGCTTATGGACTGATTTCATGTAACTCTGAGGCTTTTCCTTCCTTTGCTCCCGCTGCCCTCCATCAGGAATCTTATGGGATGATACTGAACCGTGTGGTTTCATTTTTGGCCTGAAAGACTCGTTGGATCCTCATCAAGAAATGTTTCTATTTCTCCCCTAGAGAGAAAAACAGTGCCTTCATTTTCTCAGTCTTCAGTGCCTTCCTTACCAGCTTCCCTCGCTGCTGTGGAGAGCAAACTTTCCGTCGCGCAGAGCCCTCCGCGCAGCCCCCTGAAATCCCCCCTGGAGGTCAGGCTGTACCCACAGCCCTATTTCCAGACCAGGACACAGCACCAAGCACAGCAGCTGAAAAAAATCGAGCCACCTCTTCAGTCACCAGTCAAGCTCAAGCCAAAGGTTGTAAGTGCTGCTCTTGTGAGATTCCTTCAGCAGTGCTTCCATTTGCCTTCTGTCAGGAGCAGTGGGAGTGTCGTGGGTGGGCAGTGCACACACTGTGGAGGCACAGCTGTGGGTGTTTGTGTTGGAGCTGAGCCCCAGCACTTGCAGCACAGTGCATGTGGAGCCTATTGTACACTGGCCATAGACTGGTTTGGAATGTGTTAATATTCAGAGCTTTCCTTGGAAATGCTTCGTGGTTGATTTCTTGGGTCTTGCTTGGTGTGGACAGAGGAGAGCATGCTGAAGCAGTCACAAATACTTCACATAATGCACTGACCTTTATCTTGCAGTTTATGCCAGACTGTTTCCACGCTCTTTGCCAAATCCCTGCGTTTTCCTGTTCCCAGGAAGATGAAGCACCGCCCAGACCTCCTCTCCCTCAGCTGTACAGCCCTGAGGATCAGCCACCAGCTGTCCCACCCCTCCCCAGAGAAGCCACTGTCATCAGACACACCTCGGTGCGGGGCCTGAAGCGTCAGTCGGACGAGAGAAAGAGAGACAGAGAGCTCGGCCAGTATGTCAATGGAGATTACAGGGTGAGCACTCACACTCCTGTACCCCTGCACTGCAAAGATTGTGGGAACCTTGCATAAAAGATGTTGTTGTTGTCTGTAAAATATATTGACCTTTAATAAAGTAATCATGGTATAGAATGGCAGGGAGATAACAGTGACATCATAATGATAATGATCCATGCCATATGATAATAATGGCAGAGAGAGATGTAGCAATCCTGAAACAAAACTTGAGGGTTTGTTTAAGGATTATTCAAACTTGCTGTCTGTGATTTCACTTGAGCTGATGAGTATTTTTCTGTGTAGGTGGAGCTGCGTTCATACGTGAGTGAACCAGAGCTGGCAATGATAGGGGGGGACCTCAGCCACCCTTCCAGTGCTTTAATAAGCCCTGACAGTGGATACCAGACATTACCTACCCGTGGTAAGCCAGAATTTATGGAATTGATCCCTAACAGTACTGTCTGTATGGGAGCTTTTCTCTTGTAGGGTTTCCTAGAGATAATCTTTATCACCAGATCACTGTTTTTTACATTAACTATTCAGTGGAAGTTTAGAAATTTTGTGCATTTTAATGGTGCTGTTACAGACAATCAGCCTTTAGCAAAGCAGCTTTATATAGAAGGCTTAAAAAAACTCCATAGCAAAACATGGAATTGGCTATTAGACTGTCTCTTATATTCAGAGTTATTTTTCCTCATAAGTTCTGTGCTATCTTTTGCAAAGTCCAAGTATTTTTCAAACACCTATATTGCCATTAAAATGTAACTGATAAAGTGTATGAATATAGTGCTCCAAACATTATATCTGACTTGAACTCGATCCCCACTGTGCTATTGTCCTGCAGCTGTTTTGGAGGTGAGGATAGAGATGATATTTGGGTCAAAAGCAAATGATTTCTTAGCCATTTTCTTCTTACCTCTTCATTTCTAGCTGTGAATGTTAAGGTTTTATTTCCTTAATAGATGTGATTATTTGTACAGTCTATTTACTCTTGTACAGCTGAGTTCAACCTATCCCTCCTTTTATATGAACTTGTAAATGATTATAGATTTTTCTGACTTTCAGTCAGTAGCGACCTGAAGCACATTGTGTTTGCCTTAAATGAAATTTCATGCCTTTTATGATCATCCAAATTGCAAAATGTGGGCTCAAATACTGACCAGAATGCTACAGAAACAGTATAATAAAATTAGTAAAACCAAACTGATACTTGTCTTATTTTGTCTTTCATTTGATTTTAAGGCATTCTCTTTTTCCTTATAAAGGTTTGTCTGGATCAACTTCCAGATTGCACCAGTCATCTACCATTTCATCGTTTGCAACACTTCGAAGGGATAGGTCCAAGGTAAGCTTTAAATAAACTTCTCAAGGCAAATGTCTGAACTGCTTGAAATAGTTAGGCCCAGAGTACATTTTGTGTAGCAGGAAGTGGGATTGCAGTAGCCTGGGACAGGAGCAAGAGCTGCGACCTGACAAAGTCTCCAATTCTTCACTTTCTTAAATGAACTGGAAAACAGACAAACAACTTACTGTATTTCAAATAAATTTATAAACCAAGGTTTAGAGCCAAAAATCAGCACTACTAATAGGAAACAGAGAGTTGAGAGAGTATATACAAAGAAATGCAAAGTTAATAGAATAAAATTTAGTAATGAGATAGGAGAAGGAGTTCATTTTTTTTTTTTTTTTTTGTATACTTCTTATAAAGTATTAATTACAACATGTGTTTTGTGTGCCTTGTGACTTCTCCAGGAGAGACCAAAGAGTGCCTTGGAACGTTTATACTCTGGAGACCACCAAAGAGGCAAGATGAGTGCAGAGGAGCAGCTAGAAAGAATGAAGAGACATCAGAAGGCATTAGTGCGGGAGCGCAAGAGAACTCTTAGCCAGGGAGAAAGGCAGCCTGTTTCATCTCGCTCTTTCATCAGGCCCGTGTCTGCAGACGTAGGCTCAGTATGTTAGATATGCCTTAAAAGGACTAAACTAAAAAATCTTTGGATTTATTCTTCTTTTCTTTTCTTTTTTTTTTTTTTTTTTTTTTCCCCCCCCCCGGCAAGCACTTTCACTTGGGCGTGTGTGATGCTTCTAGTCCAATTAAATTCGTGTTCTGTGGTATCAAATGAGTTCAGGGAGAGTGAGGAACAGATGATATTTTTTACTCATAGTTGTGTGGTAAACGTAGCAGGTTCAGCAGGTAAGTTGGTCAGAGGTTAGTGATGAATGGAGATGCCAGAGTATTTTGGGGTGATTTCAGAGCCTTTTTTTTTTTTTTTTTTTTTTTTCCTCCTTGGAATTGTATTTAGAAAGTGACAGAAGCTTGTACAGTTTTAAAACTGCTTCATAATGGAATGGGCCTTTTAGAATGTTGTTTCTCACCATGGGTGTTTTTCCTATTATTTCATAAATTAGCCTGCAAGATAGTTGGTGGTAATATCAGACCAAGGTGGTGTCTGTTTGTTCTTTTTAAAAAAGATGATAAATGGATAATCAGTTTTAAAATCTAATCATGCTGATTAGGAATTTGTGTGAGAGCTAATGTATTCTAATTGATACAAAATCTTTAAGTCTCAAAATGTAGAATATTCTAATAAGGCTCAAATTTAGGCTGCTAAAGAAAAGTATTTTTGTTGCTTTCTGAGAGTAAATGCTGTGCAGATGAGAAGTTTATAATGATACATTTTGGATACTAACCAAAGCAATTCTGATTGGTGAAGTTACCCAGTTGCTCACTTGGTGCTAAACCAGGATTGTACTGTAATTGCACTTACGCTGTGGTCTTTTAATTTATTTTTTTATTTGGTCCACTAGAGCTTTAGAATGATCACATTGTTTTACCTAATTCATTGCACAAGATCTCTTGCTTTTAAATTTGTCACTCATCATACCTAATGCCTCTTTTTTTTTTTTTTTTTTTGTTTTGTTTGCTTGCTTTTAATTTGCAGAATTTTGTAGCTACTTTAAAATTTCTAACTGGACTACTCAATTTTTACCAGGCTTAATTGCATTTAGTACATGTGTGTCAATTGCTGGCATTGAAAAAAACCTTATAATCAGCTTTTCATTCCCACTCTTCTGTAGCACTAATTTGCAGCCAGTTATTTGTATTTACTTTCCCAGTAAATACAACTGCACTGCTTGGAGACATTCATCTGTTTTGTCTTCTGTTTTGCAATCACAAATTTTTAAAGACAGTGCATAGTGTTTGGGAATTGTAGTGCTATAGTGCCACTGTTACTTTCATACTTTAATTGGAAGAAATAAATCTGAGCTTCTCTTGTTTTCTGACTCACATAACATACACAAGTTGAATTGAAATGCTTTCATAATACTCGTTTTATTAACATTTGTGGCAAACACTTTATTTATAAATTTGGGTGCCATCTTGGTCTTTTTCTTGCTGTAAAGAATTAAAATAGAGTTTTTCAGCCCTAGTGGTGTTTTGTAGAGGTCATCCCTTGTACCTATGGGGCTTTGATATGCAAAAGCATGTTTGATAGCACAATTACTTACAGCATTAAGTAATTATTATTACTTAATTATTTAGCAGCCACAATGGCAAACAGTTAAATGTATAATTGAAGTGCTGCTCAGTGTGTAACATCTGCTTTAAACATACATTGTATGTGTAATTCTAAATTTTAATTGGTCAGCTCTCAAGTGTAGGATGACATTTTAAGTATTGATCACAGTTCATGAATTCATTTGTTATATACAATGCCTTTTTAATGTAAAAGTTGCAACATCAAAGCCAATAAAAGAACTGCTTCATAAGAATGGTTTGATGTTTTTCTTACCTATTATATAGCAACACCTTGAAAATGATACTGTGTATTTAAAATATACTATCTCAATCAGGCCTGGTTCGAATATGAGTAGAAGGATGAGTTTGGAGTACTCATATGAGAAAAATCTTATTTTCTCTGTCAAATTCTGTAATGTATTAATTTTTGAGGTATAATTGCCTCTTACCTACTTGACTTTTTAATATACGTGGAAGATACTTATCTTCTGAGTGAATACTGAGAGCTTGTGCATGAATAGGTTTCAATTAGATCTATCAAGGCAAGTGACATAATGAAGTCTAAGGACTTCATCCAAAACAAGCCAAAGATTTGTACCAGAAATACTGGAGATATTTTTAAGTAACATTAAAGTGGCATATTCTCCTGTTGATTCCCTCAAAACCTTGAGGAGATGATTTTGTTGTTGTTGTTGTTTTTGTCCCTTCTGCTTTTAATATCATGTATGGTAAAGTTGCTCAGATCTGCTGGATGGAATGATGCTACAACTGAACTTAAGTTTTTGAACAAAAAGGTATTGGTAGTATCCTTTAGTGTGAGTTTATATGTAACTTTATTGTGTGTAGTTGTGTAGGGACTACTGTGCAGTGCTTTTGGGTACTCTACATTATGCAGCTTAGTTTAAATATGCTAAATTTAAATATCAATAAATAATAAGTAGTTCTGATTTATATTGCTAAATATTTACATTTTAAAGACTGTGTGGAAGACTTTTGCAGGTAGCTAGACTCTGCTTTTAGTAAAGTCTGAAGAGCTTAAAAGTCAATTTAAAAAAAAATTTAAGACAAGTTAACGCTAATATGAGAAATATTATCAACTTTAAACAGTAGATATTATTCTAGAAAAAGTTTTCAAGTGTGATTCTCAACCAGCACTGTTCTCAGAACCACACAGCACTGCCTCTTTACAATGCCAAGGACTATTCTGCCAGCCTGCAGGCTCCCTGGTAGTGACACCTGTGATTCCAAAGGTGTTGTCCTGTGTGTGGCTGGTTCCATGCTCATCAGCAAATGTAAAAATGGCATTAATAAATTCCTTAGAATCTAACACAAAATTAAACCATACTCTGAATTCCTCACAGCACAGCTAGAGATCAATACTCTCACCCTTATGTACCAAGAAATGCAGTTTTATTTTCTTTCTGTTGTCACTTCAGGGGTTTGCCCTGCTGACTCTTTCAGCAGTGTAGCTTTTGCTGCAGTAGTAATGTACATTGCTGTGTGGTGAGTTTGGCAGTATGGTTGAATGCTGTTAATTGTTTTGTATCTATTACCAGTGGAAACGAGAGCAAGAATTTGATTTGCAGTTACTTGAGAGGGCAATTCGTGGAGAAGACAAGGATGAAAATGAATGGTTAAAAGTTCAGCCAGTAGCAGTGACAGAGACAGACCTGGAGCCTCAAGACTATGATTTAGATATCAGCAGAGAGGTAACCTTCACAATCTTTTGCCTCCTATTCTCTGTCCCAAAACATTAACCTTTCTAAATTTTAGGCAGTGAATTCTCATTTTCTTTTGTAAGTTTCTTGGAAGTTTGAACTAAAAGGAGTCTTTTGAGTGCTGAAAATGTATGACCTGGCACGTTTGTAAGGTTTGTCTTCATACTGTGTTTTAGTAGAAAGAAGAAATTGAAAAGTTGGCTCTACTCTTCTAAATATGTATCTCAGGATTCAAAGGGAAGAATGATAAAGTTAAGGAAAGTTCTGCAAATTGTGGAAAAAAAGATGAGAAGAAAACATAATGAGTATTTAAAAACAAGAAGCAGGAAAGAAGGACAAGTTAGTTCCTCAGAACTACCTCACTACTTTCCGTGTTGACTGGCAAATGATGATAGAGAAGAGGAAGCCCTGCTTTATTTGGGCTTGAACAGAAAATGTGTTTCTGTCAGCCTTTGGAATGACGTGGTCGGTGTTCTGGGCACAGGAGAGGTCTTGGCTCAGCTGCAGTGAGGGAGGAAATGTCAGTCTGAAATGCGATTGAGCCATCTGGTGGGAAGGAGAGAACACAGCAAGTGGAAAGGCTGCAGGGGCACCTTGTGCTGTGTTAAATGCCATGGGAGGTGGCACACCAGTACAACTGTTAATGGTAATTAGGCTGGTAAGCAGCTGTACTCTTCTGAAAGCTGCTGGCAGAGTGTCATTTACTGAGATATTTGTAAATGCTTTACTCTGTGAGTTGTTATCTGTTGAACTCTATGAATGGATTTATCCTTCAGTTAATCTTTGTATAATTTTTACAGAAAATACAGTGCTTCTGTCAACTTCAGAAACCGAAAATAACTTCTGTTCTTCTGCCTTTCCTTGTTGCACTCTGCTATTCATTTTTCTTTTCCAGAAGGCCTTTGGGGCTATGGGATTCACTTTGTACTTCCTTTAAGCCTTGAATAGGAGACATTTTTGCTCACAGGCATTTCTGTCCTGCTTCAGAGTAACTAAGTAGGTCTGAAGCTCTGAGTGTAATACTTCTTTCTCAGTTTACCCAGGTTCAAATCATACATTTGTGTTGGAAGGGACCTTAAGGATCATCTAATTCCAGCCCTCTGCCATGGGCAGGGACCCCTTCCACTGAACCAGAGCTCCATCCAACCTGGCCTTGTTGTCCTTTTCCATTTAATGTGGCCATTCTCCTCACCTGGCAGGCACTTCTGTGTTTGAGGGAATCTATGGAATGGGTTGGAATGATTAATAGGTTTGTTATTCTGATAGTGACAGGATGAGCTAATGTAGGTTAGATACAGTATGGAGATAGAGATAGACATTAAAAAAAAGTGTATATTTCTCTATAGCTAGACCTCCAGAGAGGAGTAGGATTCAAAAGTATGGATGGAAGTGTAGTGGAAAAAATGAGGATTTTTCTGGAAGCATTGGCTTTGGATTTCCTGAGAGGGAAGTCTAAAAACTTGAGGCTGTGATTTTAATATTGTTGAGTGTGCCAGTGTGTGCTCTTGGCATGAGATTTCCTGTGAATTACTCAGCCTAAGCACTGGGGGTTAGGTCAGGCCACTTTACATAATCCATTGAATTGGCATGAACCAAGGTCAGTGGTGAAAAAAATTAGGATTATTTTCATTGAAAACTTGAAATTTTGAAGACTCATTGCCTCATGTGTGTTTTAACAAAATTCCAATAAGAAGAAGAAAAAAATAGTTCTCTTTTACTTGATTTCTGTTTATTCACACATCCTCTTATTTTTGTTTTCAAAAGCAGTCTCTTCTGTATAATAAGAATCGATTTTCAAAGTTTGTAAACTGTATTTTCATTGGGAGGAATGAAAAGTTCCCACAAAGTAATTTATCCTAATAAAAAATTGTTTCTCACTTTTTTAATGGAGCCATATTAAAATTTTCAGTCTGCAGAATTAATTTATGCCATGTGTTGTTACAATCACACACTGTAGTGTATTTCTGTTTGCCTTTTTTTCCCCTCTGCTGCTCTGATTATCCAGTCCCGAAAGAATGACACCCTAGGTTAAAACTTCCAGTAATATTTCCTTTCAGGTGTTGGAAGTTCTGGCTGGCATGACACAAATATCATGACATTGATATCTCAGAGTGTCCAGTCAGTCTCAGAGTGGTTGCTTCTTCCTACTGTAAGAGCTTTAGGCAGTGTCCTATTTTGGGCTGTGAGCCTGAAGAAAGGTTTTCTGTTGATTTTGACTTCTTCTGTAATCCCTTTAAATATTTGTTCAATCTGTCTTCTGAAGTAAAAAGAATCAGAGGCAGCCCTGTTGAAAGGGCATCAGCTGGATATCCAGAGGCAGTGTTCAGCGTCAGGTACACGTACTGACTATGAAAATCCATGCTTTATTCTTTTCACTCTGTTCTCCCATTGAGGAGGATTTATCTCAATTTCTTTCAAGTCTTTGTTATTGAAAACTTGATGCTTGCTTTCTTTCTACAGTTGTCAAAACCTGAGAAGGTTGTGATTCCAGAGCGTTATGTGGAGCTGGAGCCAGAGGAGCCTCTTTCTACAGAAGAACTGGCGGCAAGGCAGCGTAAAGCAGAAAAGATCAAGAATATTCTTACTAAATCAAGGTTAGGTTTTAGGGTTTTTTCCAACTCTTACACAGGGACTCATGTTAAACATTGAGAACTAACATCATACCACAGTCTTTATTTCTGTTACCTGAATGCAACTTGTAGCGTTGAGAAAATGCACTCAGAATTTGTGTGGCATACTCAGAGCTGCTTTTTAAAACAAGGTAGGAGACATACTGATGAATTCTGCATATGTCCATTTTCTAGTTTATAGAGTCCTAAAACAGTAGCAAGTCCTTACCAAACAACTCTCATCTGAGAGTGAGGAGGAGGGAAAGGCACAAAGCTGGCCAAAAGCAGAAGAAAAGTCAGCCTGAGAGCAAGTTTGTTGTGGCCAGAGAGCTGGAGTTGTGAAACAACACTTTTGGCTACTTGTAGCTAACACAGTCAGCTGAAACATTCCATTTCCAGAATTTGATGTGTCAGGTACCTGCTCTCTCTTTGGAAGGGGTACAGCCTGAGGGACCACCAGGCTTTTCCTTTTCCTCTGAGCACTAGCAAAGAATTTTACTAACAACTTTAAATAAATAGCACTTTTGTAGTGCTTTCATTTAGGCACATTAAGGATATTTCTAAAAAAGGACTTTCAGATGTTCTTAAGGGCTGTGGAGAAATTGTGGCTGAATGTGGGGTGGCTGTGTCATTTTTCCTTGTGTGCTGTAGGTGTTTGCATACAACATCAACCCTGTTTTAAAGAGCCGCAATAAAATACGGAGCTTGATAGATGAGATCTGAAAACTGCTCTCTGAATCCAAGCTCCTTCTTATCTGCATGGTGGATTCTTTATGTTTCCAAATGTTAATGTTGTTTTTCACTTTCCCCCCAGTATGCACAATCTGCAGCCTACTGTTGCCCAGGACAAACACAACTCGATTGATTTAGATTCACAGCTGCAGGAGCAGGAGCGCATCATTACCATTTCATATGCTCTGGCTTCTGAAGCCTCTCAGAGGAGCAAGGAGGTAGCAGGTAATGCTTAGTTATTTACAAAATAACAGCTATTCCTTACCAGCTTCTCCAGTTGTGTGGGGTTGTTGCTGAACTCCTGGCATGGAAGAAAGTTTTAGTCATTCATATTCGAAATAGTGAAAAGTGTGTGTAGGTAACAAATGAAGAGGGGCTAATGATTTACACCGGGTATTTGGCCTCCAGTGGACAGGATAAAGGAGGCAAAATACAATGATCAATAAGTTAAGAACTTGGAAACTGACTCTAACTAATAATGCTAAAAAAATCAGCATTTTAATTCTCTATAATTACATTAAATCAAATATTTCTATGTTCATTTTTTGATAGTAAATGGATCTGTGACTTGAAAAAACAATCAAGGAACGAGGATTTAAAATATTTTTTTAAAGAGAGAAATTCCCTGGTCCAGTGATGGAGATGAGGCTAGAATCATTTGCAGCTTGAGCTGTGTGCAACAGGCTGAAAAAGAGCTTGTAAAATGGGGATTGGCATGTCTGGTCACCAGGATGAGAGGTCAGAGCAAGACAGCTGTGCAGGGATTCTGCTTGATGCCTGGAAATTAATAGATCCTTTGCAATACGTTGCTAAAAGTGATAATTTCACTCTTGATTGCTTTATAGTTGAAATAAGTCAGAAATGCCAAGAGATTTGTATCACACAGTAATCCATGCAGCAGCGATTTCCCCAAGAGTCTGACTGGCCATTTATAACTGGCACCATTCACTGTTCCAGTGGAGAATGGAAATAATGGAAACTTCAACTACGATGGAGAAAAAATATGCACATTTCTCATCCAAAGTTGTCACTTTAAACTTATGGCTCTTGCCACAGCAGCCCTTAAGACCTTCCCATCAAAGACAGATGATTCCAGTATCGGGATGCGTGGCGTGCGTCTGCAGGAGCAGCGTTGATTGAATGTGGCTGCACGCTCAGGGGTGCACTGCCAGCTGAACCTGAGGGGAATGGCATTTTGAGGGGATGGAATAAATTTCCAAGATAGGAATCTTGAGACTTCAGAGGGTTTCTGTGGGTAATTTAACTGAGTGGCAGGGAGAAAATGATTGGCTGAGGAGGCCAGACGTTATAAAGCTAAACCAAACAAACAGAAAACGGAATTGTAAAATCATGGGAGCAGTTCAGGAATAACCTTGTGGCCCTTCAGGCCATGGGTCCTTCAGGCCCCCAACAGGACTTTTCCACAGATGCTTTGGTCCCAGTTCTAGTGACCAGAACCTTGTAACAGGTACTCCAACCCTTTGGTTATGGAATGGGAGGTTTTTTTCATGAGGTATGAGCCAGTGGAGCATTTTGCCACTTGAGTTCCAGCTTCTGCTTGGAAAAGGTCACACATCTGGGATCAGCCCAGAAGAACCTGAAATCATTCTTCTGTGTCAGAGCAGAGTGCCTGCCCTACTCAAAGGTCTTGGGGCCAGTTAAGTCTCTTCTGGGTGTGCCAGAACTTGTAGCAACTCAACAGTACTGAAATAGGTTTGAGTTTTTAAAATACATTTCATTACTATAGGTTTTTTATTTATATATTTTAACTTTTTATGTTTAATTATCTCAAAAGTGTGATTCGTCAGTTTTTTTTTTTAGATATATGTAACCACAAAAATCTTCTTAATTCTTTTGTTTCCTCAAAAAAGGAATTAAAGTGTGTATTGGCACTGAAATGTTTAAATGCTGCTTCAGAAAATTTGCAGTCAGTTGTGAGATAAGTTTTAGTTTCATTTTCTTTGTGAAGCATAGCAGCTGCCTCTTTTGTCTTTCAGACACTGAAAGAAGCCCTAACACAGTAGGCAAAGACTAAGGTTTTGAAGGAATTCCAAGCTTTTATATTTGTGCACAGCTTTTGTTGCCACATTTGTACCTCAAAAACTCTCTTCTTGAAACATGTCTTGCTTTGCTTTCAGTTATTTCTTACTACTTTAAAAGTAAACACCTTTCATGGTATTCTTAAAAAAAAAAAACCAAAAAAACAAACCAACAAACTAGAGTTGTTTGGTTTTAATAGAAAATCTACAAACCAGAAGAGAGTTCAGGTTTTTTTAGTTATGGCCTATTTTCTGGTGAACTAAGGTGATTACAGAGGAAAGCACTGGACACTTTGCGCAGCTGATTTTACATTCTCAGTCTCTTGTTACAGATCCCTTCACATTCCTATTTTTGGGGTTTGATTTTTGAAGTATGGGTTATTGTTTGCTCCTTGATGATGAAACAGACCACATCTGAAAATCCCCATCTAATTATGTGGATTGTTTTACAAAGATTTGTTTATGAAAAAGACTGTGAAGCTTAACTTTGCCCATTTTTCAGGGGTGAGCAGTCATGTTAGGATATTATGCTAATATAAATCTTTTAAGATAAATTGTAAATTTATCTGATCTTAGCATTTTAGAGTTTCCTCTGTTCCTAATAAGAAATCAACCTTTTGAGTGCAAATCATACCAAGAGTCTGGAAGATTAAAGTCAAATACAAGAGTACTAAGAAGTTGTTTCCTATGTTGTGTGCTTTGGCCCTCCAAAACATAAAAACAGAAGTTTAGATCAATTTCTTCAGTTTTAGGATTGTCTTCCAATACTATACCATTACTCAGGTTTATAAGCAAGAATAGTGTTAAGCATTGTATTCTTTACCCTGCATTTTCAAGCTGAGATATGAAAATGTGTTTACTGTATCATGTACTGCATTATGCAAAATATTATATGTATATGTAATTTTGTAAACATTATTTTTCTATGTATTATTTTGGTTTCTGCTCGCTGGCATATAACAAAGGAAATGTTGAAAGCCTACACAGCCTCAGTGAAGTCTGGAAATTGAATTAGCAGATATAGGTGCTGGTCCAGAGCTTCAAAAGCTTTAAAAGCAGGGCTGAGGAGAGTATGTCAGTGTTGTGTGCCTTCATAATGTTCCCGTGAAATTTCATCTTAAGATTGGTTTTCCATGTGCTCATGCAAGCAGGAATCTTTATTTCTTTGATTTATGCAAGGAGTAGAAAAAAGCAGCAGGTAGAAATGTTGTTTACCTTGTGTTCCATGTGGCTGCAGTAGTGCAGCACTGCACTCATTGCTCGTCAGGCGGTAGAAAATGAGGGTGACTCCGTTTATGATGTGAATGTTTGATTGTGCAGCCTAATTCCTGTGTGTGATCCCTTCTAGCTCAGCAGTTGACCTACCCACCCAAAGCACCCTCACCTTCTGTACCACAGCCACCTCACTCCCCCTTAAGCAATGGATTTCATTACACATTTGTTTAAACACCTTCCAAGTAAGAACTAACTGCTCTCAGCATGTCTGATCTGCCATCGTGCCTGTGCTGTGGCTTGCTAAATTTTAACTCCTTTCCTAAACCAAGAATCCCTCTGAATGAAAGCATGCAGCTCCCTTTTCAGGAACCTTTTATTCTTGTAAATATTGCTTCTGATGAGCTAACACGTGGGCTGCTGAAGTCTCCAGTTAAGTGCTGTTGCTGTGCAGGTGAGGTGCTTCCTCAGTCCTTCTGTGGTGAAGGGAGGAGATGTCTGTGCTCTGGGTAACAGGGGGCCAGGTTTTCAGCAGCCTTCGGTACTCTGGTGGCTGCTCAGGGCATGCAGAGAGAGAATCCAAAGTTCACCCTTGCACAAGCAGGGGCTTCCTTTGTGGGCTGGTATCCTACACATGAGCTGGCATCAGAGTCTTAGCTGAGGTGAGCTGAAAATTTGGCCCTTTGTAACTAATTCTGCAATGTTGTGTTTGACTTCAATTGTGCCTTTCATTGGATTGTGTTAACAAAAGATGGAGTTTGTCTCTGGTTAGGTTATTTTGCCACTTCAAGTATTAAAATTGTGATAATTTTGTTGTCCTTACAAAGAAACATCTGCATTTTTATCCCTTCTCAGTAGGATTTGCAGAGATTCCCCTATTTGAAATTGGAAGTAGGAAGAGGTGTAAATATTGTATGCAACTGCTGAGTGTGCCCCTAGTTAAGACACTTGCTATGCATCCATATTTTCCTTTTATATTATTCTTACCTTTCTGATTTTTTTGGGCTCAATTTTATTACCTGAAACTGATCAAGAAGATAAAGCAGAGATAAAGTAGTAAAGAGGGTTGCTTGAGTAACTCAAATAATTGTGCAGTGCCAGGGACTCGAGCAGGGGGCTGGCGCTGACCTTCAGAGGTCCCTTCCTACCCCAACCATTCTGTGATTGCAGACTGACTTAAAAACATGTCTAGCACACGTCTGTACAAATAGATACACACAGACACACAGTGACAGATGTATATTTATATAAAGTTATGTTTTCTTCAGACAAAGTAGCTGTGATGTGCTGGGGACACAGGAGCTTGAGCATCAGTGGCATCATGAGACAATTGTTGGCTTAACGTGTCTCTATCAATTGTTCCTTCTGTCAAACTGCAAAAGGCTTAAAAAAAAAAAGTTCCCATCAATTTCTTACTGCTTGGCATTGGCTGAGTGCCTTCAATATTTAACCATGTTCTGTTTTCCCTCACACCAGCCAAAGCAGTCAGTGAACACTGACGTGAGACTGGAGGCAAATCCCGCTTTGTGACACCGCGTGGAGGACAGAGGAGATTCTTTTCCAGGTTTCTGTGGATGTACTCCTTGGCTGGTGGCACCTTCTTCTGGAAAGACATTCAGAGAATGATAGGGGGATTTTCTATGAAAATGAAGAGAACTGCACATCATTTTTTATTTGACTTCAGTTTAGTTCACGCATTTTTATACAAATAAACGGCACTTTTAATAAACTCTGTAAAATACTGACAATGTATTTTTAGAATGGTGTATTTTAGGGTTTTTTTTTTTTAATCAAGGGCTGAATTCATTTTGAAAGACACTTCTTGCATAGATACTAAAAGATGCTGTTACTTCCCCCTCAGGCTCAGATGCACATGGTAAAGTTTTGTGAGAAAAACCCTGCAAATTTGAACAAACCTAGAAGCACATTGATAGGATATGGATAGAGCTAACACAGGTGACAGGTTTGGTGAAAGGGTGTTTCAGATTGAATATTTTTGTAGAGTTAATCACTCACTCTTTTGCCCATAAAATAATCCATTGCAAGAACTGTTAGCTTGAATTTCTAAATGTTAGTAACTGCTGTATAGCTGAAATTTCCCAAGAAAGCCATAACAAATGCCAGTTTTAACTCCCTTTTTTTATGATTCCAGATGATTAACTTAGTGGTATCAATCCACAGTTTGTTAGGTTGCCCTTGAAAGTAGTGCTGCCCCCTCTATTACAAACAGCTAACAAATTTTTTTTTGTTTTTGGAAGTTGAGATGTGAAAGAAGATGATTTTTAATTAAAATATGTAAAGTAAGCAATAAACAATTACAGTGTGTCATTTGGCTAGTAAATACATATTTTTCTTCTGATATTTTTTCAATAGATATTACAAATGATGTACTGACTAGTGTTTATCCTAGAAACAGCAAAACTAATGGAATGTGGCACCTGCTGATTTCCTGTGGATGTTCACCTGGTGCTTATCTTTGCCAAACTCTGAAATTCTGTGCTGTACTTACACATAGGGCAAAGGGTGAGCTGGTGAAAATTAAGATTAAATGTATTGCTGCAGCTATACTTTTAAAAAACCCTGTGTATGCATTGAATGCAAGACATGCAAAAACTTCCCAATGTAATGTAATTAGTAGCTGAGTTCAGCTCTGGATGAGAAATAACTGAGAAATACTTCTGCAGTATTTTGTGAAACCACTAACTTGTCTATTCCCTGTATTCAAGTAGTAGCTGAAAACCCCTTGGAATTGACCTTTGTGTTTCAGACTTTAAGACAAATCAACATATATTAACACTATACTCAGAAATATTCTTAAAAGTATATATTTAGCTAATGCAATCTATTTTACCTCAATACTGCCAGTATCAACTTCAAAACCTTTTGCCAAAATAATGATTTATTTTTGCCTTTATAAAAGAGTTTTGAAAGCATAAATGACTATTTTGCAAGAAAACATTAATTTAAATAAAATGTAACCGTTTGGAAAATGGTATATGTACAGATTAAAATATTAACATAACTGCCTCCTATTGCCTCTGTCTTGTCTGCTCTCTTATCAGTGTCCAGCTAGTTGGAAATCCAGAGTCATTTGTGTTTTTATCACATTTTGCTCTTCTTTGGTTCAAATCCCATCCAAGTTCCCCAGTTTTGCACTTATTTACTGGGATTTGAATCAGGCTCTCTCCACACCAATTCTACATTTTGTTGTTGATTATTATTGTTAGTTGATTTTTTTGTTTTGTTTTTAGAAATGTTTTCTAAGCAATTGATGAAATCTGTCTTTATTGAATAGCAAGAGTGGGGTGTTGGCTGAGGGGAAGGTGGTGGGCACTGGCAGAGCTGCAGCTCACTGGCATTTGACTTTCCAGAAATTCCCTCAAAAGACACTCAGGTTGATGGACAGCACTGGACATGTTGAATTCTTCTCAAAAAAAACCAATTAAAAGTGTTTTTGTGGCTTAGTGTTGACTGCACAAACTCAAGGGTGAGTGTTTGAGGCTGTGAGTCCTTGGCTTTTGGATGTGAGTGGCAGAAATTGGGAGCTGAGCTGCTTTAGGATGTGCTCATCCTGTTTTTGGGGGACACAGCGAGGCAGTGAAGGGAAAGGAGCACAGGCAGTGCTGCTCTGCAGGATGGGACAGATGCTCATTCTCTTTTCTTTGATCACACACACAAAATCTGCTCATTCAAGCTTGTGTGGAAGGATTTTGCCCTAAACAGTAACATCATTAACATTTTCAACAAAACCAGTCTTGACTGAAAGATTTTGTTCATGTCCCTAGTTAATCCCATATTTGGGAAAAAATAAGGTAATTTTTCTTCTAAAACTTTTTGCTGAATATGTGAAATGCTGTTCTTAATGACCATCTTTTGTAAGGATGGGTGTAGTTTTTAAATAGGAATAACTAGTTTTCCTATGCATATTTTAGTTCTGTTTCTTTTAATCTACATGCTCTTTTCAGGGTGTTACAAGCTACTTTCTGATATTAAAACTAGAAAAAAGTTACATGAACTTGCAGATCAATATAATTTTGGTCAGAAAGTGGACTTTTTTCCCCCTTTTCACTGTTCAACAGGCAGTGTTTGGGACTAATTGAACTCACCCATTAGAAAACAGTGTATGTTCTTTTGATTGTGCTGGTTTTTAATTAGTGTTTTGTAATGTTATACCAAGCAAAAATTTTGGAGGCTGAATTCTCTTCCCATATACAGCTGTCTCCAGTTTCTTCAGCCAAAGTTACTAAATGTTTACTGCCCAGCTGCATTTATAAAAGTACTACCTGATAGCTGTAAGTGGCACCTCTTTCACCTTTCTGGACTTGCACAGCAGCCCCCAGCCCTGTTTTTCACTATTATTTTTAGGTTTGTGTGATTGCTGGGCTGCAAGGAATCCTGCTGAGCTGTAGGACTGTTTGTGCATCTGTATTATGCTGTTTGTTTTAAAGGACTGGGCAGGTAAGCAGTACTTAGAGCCATCCAGGCTGTTTTGGAACACTTGGGAAAAATAAAACCACACCACTAACAAGAACAAGCCCCCCACAAACAAAACCCACCAGAAGTAGATACAAAGGTTTTTCAGGAAACTACTGAGAGATTCTCTTCTGGAGAGTATCTTAGGTGTGGAAGGAAAAGCTGCTGAAGGATGCTACTAAACTTGTGTGCTGCTGTTTGAAAAAGCTCTTAAAGCCCATCAGGATGGTCTTGGGCATCCCACAGCCTTTGGAGGGAGGGGTTGGTGTTCTGAGAAGGCAGAGCACTCCCAACCCATTCTGGTACTTCACAGCATTATTTTTTCCCCTGGACCATTTACTCCTCTGACTTCCAGATCCTTAAGTATATATATAAATATATATATATATATATATATTTTTTTTTTTTTTTTTTAATATCAGCATCTGTTCCCCTCTAGGAAACTGCTTATTTCCCAAGTGTCTTAGCAATTAACTTCTGGATGTTCTATGAAGGAAAGACCAGATTTACCTAGTATCAAGACTTAGAAGATGCAGAAGGCAGGATGTGATGTTACCCCTCTGATTTCTGCCTGTCTGTGGGTATTTTTAAGTGTTTGCTTCTGCTGTGTGTCTGTGTGCCAGTGTACTGCGTGGTTGTAAAAAGAACAAAGCCATGCACAAGAAAAACATGAAAAAAATTGCTGTATTTTCCACACCTGGTAAAGATTCCCATTGGTTATTTGGCTGTATTCAAAAGGCTAAGATTTTTATTGCTCTACTAGCAAAAGCAACCTTTCTTCATAGTGGAGCAGTACAAAGAAAGAGCACAAAAAATCCCCACATCACAGTGCCTGAAATTCTGTTTGAACAACTGTATTGATTGGGTCTGACCCCTTTACATTTTTTTTCCCCATTATTTGAAAAGGTGCATCTAACTGCAGCTGAATTGAACCAACCGCAATGAACTTTCCATGAAAACTTCTTGAGATATTTCTTTAGTTCAAAGCTCTGGAATTTTAAAGAGCATTTTTAATACAAGTCTGTTGAGGTATCCTGTGCAACAACCACACTTGGAATGCTAAACTACAGGTAAATGTAAGAAGGAGGTAAGATTATAAAAGCTGCTGTGAAATTGCTGGGAGATGGTGGAATAACTTCAAATGCTAATTATAAAGTAAATAAAACCAGAAAGTATTGAATATGTGTAAAAAGTGAGTGCATATAGAAAGTATATGCACATTTGAGCACTGTTGACTTGTTATTTACATGCCAGTGCTCCTGGTTGCCTTACAGAGAGTGGAAAACAGCCTCCAAAGAAAACAGAATTAACCTTTTTGGAGCAGCTGTTGGTGAAATTGTGTTACCAGATGTAAGCCTGAAGGACAATCATGTTTTCTTGAATCCTCTTACCAGGAGCAGTAGCATAAGGAAGCACTAAAAGAAGGAAGAGATTAAGAAATTAAAGGTGAATAGTGAGATTGTAGGAAATCATGGCAGAGATGTATCTGCAAGCAAAGTGTAAGTAAGAGGCTGAAGGTGAGGGTGGAGAGCAGCCTGGTGGTGGGAAATGAGAGGTAGTAAGAAGATGCAAAGAGCTCAAATACTTAGACTTGGACAGCATCAAAATGTTTCAATGAAAGGACTTGGCCTAAGTTGTAGTGGAGAAGGTAAGAAGGAATAGCTGGGAAACGAGAATGTTTTATGTCCCAGTACAAAAAATACCTTGTGAAAGAATTAAAGAAGGGAGTGGGATATTGATGGTAGCAGTGGATGAAGGAGAATCAGTGATGACTTCAGGGTAGTGTTTTGGTAGCAGGACAATTGTCTTTTGCATTGCCAGTTGCTGTGCTTTTTTCCTAGACAGCATCTAAAGTTCTTTTCAGTCTTGCCTTTTAATTTTTCTCCACTGGATCCTCATATGGCCACCATAAATGGTACTGGGTTTGGGTAGCTCATATCACAAACTGTGAGTGTGAGCTCCTTCTGCACCTGCACATCAAAACTAACCAAATGGATTAAATTACCAAGTACTGTGTTTCTTTAATGCTGTGCAAAAACTAAGGAAACTCACCTTCCATCACGATGCTGTACACCTCTTGCACTAAGATATTTTTCTCAGGAAAAGTGCAGAGGTGACAGGCTTAAAAGCAAACAAAACCAACTTTTTCTCTGTCCCTTCAGTTGAGGGTACCTTGACACATGGTCCCTTCTCTTAATCCCCTGACAGCTTCCAAGAGACTGATGCAAAGAGCCGTGCCAGGCTTTGATTATGAGATATTGCACTGCCACTTATTCTCTTTGTCTCCTGCAGTTTACAGAGGCAGCTTCAGTGCATAATTTAATCCCTGTACTGGGGACTGTAGCAAATCCACAGAGATTTCTACCAACCGTCCTCTCTGGCATCAGAACAACATGTGCACATCGTCTTTGATGTGAATTCCCCAACCAGAGCCTTAGAGGGACCTATGGCTTTGAAGCTGGCCTATAAATTGTGCTTTCAGGAATCAAGTTGTCAGCCTCCTCTTCAGGAAGAAAGGGAGAGTAAACTGCAAAGCAGTTGCAAGAAACTGCAGGGCAACTTACAGATCTGGTTTCCTTGGCCTCAGAGAATTCCTGTAGGATGCTGAGAATCCCTTTTTACCTGGCTTAGAAGCACTCTCTGTGGTGACTGCCAGACCCGTGGGCACTGGGGCTGTGATGGAGCTCACCTGGAGGGGTTCCTGGTTCCAGGGCAAATGGAAGGGGAACAGGCACACCAGTGCATTTGACCTCGTTCAGGTGTTTCAGTCTTCCGAAGCCAAGTGCTGAGAATGCACCTGTGTTGCTCTTTGTGTAAGCAAATTTTCAGTGTGGTTTAGAAGCAGATGAAAACTTAGCAGATGTGATGGTTGTTCTGTGACAAACTTCTGTGGCCTAACTTCAGTCCTTCCCCGAGGTGTAGGAGAACAGGCAGACTCCTGCCTTTCTATTGAGATGGAAATTAACTGGTCTTTGAGTTGAGGAATTTCAGTGGACAAGTCTTGTTTTAATAGACAAATGCACTTGCCCTTCTTGTTTGTCAGTGTCTGCTTATGATGTGTTCTGCTGTCATCTCTGGCAGCTCCTCCCATACCAACTTGAAAAAGCAAAGGGCTGCCTAGAGTCAACCAAGACACAGACTTTGGTTTTTCCTGTGTTCCCTGTCTCCAATGAGCTGAAACCATCCTGCTCCTATCCATGCTACTACTGCTGATACTGTTGTAGCAAATGTTGCTAAAACTGACTCCTGAATTGCACTCAATTTGTGCATTCACTGCACAAACTGAGCTAAATCAGCCTTTCATGGTATATAGGGAGAAGCTTATGCTGCTTCATCGATCAGTCTGCAAGTTCTTAGAATGTTTATAAATGCTAGGCAGAAACAGACAAGACTGTATAGAATAACTCTTCCTATTTTGAGCAGGTGAGTCTTGGGTCAGCATCACGGATGTTACCCCAAATCTCATCAGATGTTCATATTTAGTGTTTGCCTTTTGGGGATGGAAGTTCTGCTGATTTTTTCTTTTTTTCCCCCATCAGAGCTGTATCTAGAAAAGTTTAATTTCACTTTATTTTTTTTATCTTTGTGTGTTCTATTTATTTATAACTGAAACTGATGGCCTAATCAGGGAGGCAAGAGGCTGAGTGGAATAGCCCCTCATTTTGTCTGTCAGTAGAGAGCTGTACAGGACTGGCCAGCTGGATCTGCTTTTCCTGGGTCTTTCCAGATCCCACCATGAGTCTCTGCATGGCTGCATGCTCATGGAAGAGCTCAGAGAGCAGCGACAGAGAAGGCAGAGAGGTGAGTGGCAGCCACAGCAAAAGAATTTCAACAGTGAAATGCTGGTTCAAGTTCAGCTTGAGTGTCTAACCAGGGAAACTTGGAATGGGTCTATAAGGAAAGTGATCAGCTGATCTCTTAGGGAGGCATCTCACTCTCTTTCCTAGAGATAGAGCAGCTTTCCTAAGTCATGGTGAGGTTTTCTCTCTTCACAATGCACAAGCTACTTAAATTTTTCCACTGTGTATTAGAAGTTTGCAGTATTGGGAAAACAGAAAAACCTATGCAAATCAAGTACAAATGACTTGGTGGCTGCTGGAACATGGTTCTTGAAATGGAATGAGTGGAAGAACTTGTATAAAATGCAGATGTAGTAAAACACAGTAATCAAAATCTACACTCGGTTTCTATTTACAATATTACTTTTATTTTTTCCATACTTATTCCAAGTCCTCCCCCAATAGCTGATGCTGCAATGTTTACATTCAACTAGGCAATGATAGTACAAACTGCTGCTTTCCTTCAGCCGACTGGCTTGGAAATGTTGTCTGCACATCAGGAATTGTACACAGAAACAGAGTCTCCAGGAGCACCCCGAATGTCCCCTGGAACACTGCTGTGGAGGTACCAGAGGTACAGGGCAGATGTCCAGCTCTCCCTGCCAGGAGAGGCAGGTGATCTGTCTGATGTACTAAGAGGAAAAAAAGTCTAAAAAGCTCTGATATTTTATTCATTACATGAATGCACTGACTTTGCAGAGGAATGGATGTGTTTAATTCTTGCTGGGAGGAGTTGCTGAACTCCTGGCTTTCTAGGCATATCAGCTTGACTTGACAGGTACAGCCTTGTGCTAATTGACTCAGACCTCCAAGTGATGCATGTGCAGGGAGAAAAGGAAGAAGGGCTCGCATACCTAACTCTTTATATTTTAAAAAAGCTAAAATGATTTGTATATCCTTTTCATTATCAAAGTATACTTTCTCTTTCAAAGTAAACTGGTTTATCTGGGTGGTGTTATTTTAAATAACAGCTCAGGGCTCTAGCCAGGAACCAGTAATTCAAAAAAATCACTATTTTCTACTGAAAGGTAGAAACAACTACAGCTCCTCCCCCTCATTAAAAAGCCAAAGAAGCAATTAGAGCCTCCTGCTGTATTACTCTTCTCTAAAACATATTCTCTATGCAACTGCTCAAGGACTTCAGATGATCACTGCTGTCACAAAAGTGAGCAATTTCTCCTCAGGCCTGCCAACACTAGCATCTATAGACAAAATCATTGTTTAAAGCTCTAGTACATCACAGAATAATGCTGATATTGGTATTTTACAACTAATGCAACATCACGTAATTCACATGTAATCTTAATAGTCAAAAATTCAAGACTGGGGCACTAACTGAATAAACCACTAACATGAAGCTTCCTTATGTAAGGGAAGGGATAGTTCAGATAACATTGTAAAGATTGGGCAGGAACAAAACAAATTTATTTCTCCATCCAGGATTTTATACACTTTACAAAAGGCAGTAATATCACTGCACCCATAAAAATGTTATCCATGGCAACAGAAAGCAAATACTACTTTTTGTCATCTAACAGGGTCTTTTAAAATCAAAATACAAAGATCTGTGCTGTAGCAGTCCTCCACTTTGCACTGTAACAATAAGGCTTACTGTACTTTACATACAAAGCTGTTACATCTGCAGTTATGAACCACTGGCTTTCACAAACATCATTTTATAGTTGCTTTTTGATTCTTTTTTGTTTTCTGGAACCTCAGCTTCCTCATGTTTTTCAGTAGCTTGTAGCTCCTCTGCAGACTCCTCTTGCTCTGAATCAGAGCCACTTTCAGAATCATCTGAACTCTCATCAGAGGAGTGTCCAGCTGCCTCCTCTTCTTGTTCATCTTCCTGAAACTGTAAGTTCAGATTACGAGAGAGATAAAATATTATTTCCTGGCAACTCCACTGCAGCCTTTAAAATTTCCCTGTGAGATTGTTTCACTTAATGGCTTCTTTCATTTTGGTACTAAAATGGGTCATGTTGCTAAACAGAGGCCCATAAGACACAAAGTGCTAGACAGAAAGCAACTCCCTGAAGTGGTTAATCATGCCAGCTGTGATATGAATTCATTAACCACTGGTTTATTTAGTTACAGCAGAAATCCTAAAGACACCATTCAGTGAGTCTGAAGTTCCAGATCACATCAGTTCAGTAATTCCAGTACTGACACTGGAATATTTGTCACAGAGTGACACCATGGAACTAAAGCTAGACCATCAGAATTCCCATTTGTGACTGATCTCTGAAAGGACACTTAGCGAACTGCAGCATGAGGAGTGCTGAAGTAATTCAATGATACTGCTAACAACAATGCAGATGGTTATCCTCCCTACTTATGTATTCCTCAGCAACACCCTGATTTAATATATTAAAATTGTCACTCTGTGCCCTAATCAGACTGCTCTGGAGCAGAAGTCTTCGTTTCTCAGAACAACGAGAAGCATCAGTCATTTCTGAGCACCTAAATGACCACCACAGTGTACACAATCAGCAGCCAAGTGGCTGCTGTAAGTTTGTCCTTTAACCCAAACCATGAAAGACTGCATGGATTTTTAAACCCCATCCCACCTTGTCTCAGTGAAGTGAAAGCCAAATCATGCAGAAATGAACTCAGTACCTCACTGAAGCCGAGCCCGCAGTGGCGCCGGTTCCGCCCCGACATGGTGCTGTCCATGCTCTGCTGGTACTGAGACTCCAACTCCTCGTTCATTTTCTTGTCTTCTTCCCCTGCATTGTCCAGGGTACTTTGGTTATGGTTATTCAAATTAACAAAGACACCAAATTACAGGAAGTCACATTTTCAAAGGCAAGAAGTTTAAATGCAACCATTCTAAACTAGGATCCAGTGTTACTGCATACAAACCATCAGACTTTAAAGCAACAGTACCAAGGGTGCAAGCAGGACGGCTTTGATACAAAGAGGACTGGGAAGTTCCTGAGACCTGATACATTCCACAGTTGCACTATGCAGTGTTATGTTCTACAGAACAAGGTAAATGTAGTCAGTGTGAGTTCTCTGTGCTTCCAGCCAATACTGCAACATGCCCCAGCAAGGAGAAACTTTGTGACCTTCACTACATAACACGGGATTACTGTGATGAAATCATCCCTCAGATATAGCATCATGCCTTGGGACAATAGCACCACTCTTGTTTATGGAGCTGTACCTGAAACCGTTTCATGCATTCCAAATTACAAGGAGCAGTTACTACAGCTCTGTATTTTTCCATCCTTAGCAATTAGCAGAAAAACTAATTTTCATGAGCTACTTCTATAGTCCCTTTATTTACTTGAGTAAGTGGTCTAAAATACTTAAGGTTCCTATGTACCTGCAAAAGGTAGGAATCTCTAATTCTCTCCAGGAGGCCTACAACACTAGCTTTTAATTTGTATCTCTGTGAAGCTGAAAGGTTCTACTGCAAATCCACATTTCCTCATTTGGAAATTAGAGCTGTATGTTGGACAAAGAAGTGTTAAAACCCCCAGCATTTTAACTTCTTGCTATTAACAAATGAGTGCTGATTCTGTATGACTTCAAGGAGAAGCATCACTTCCTTTCTAAACACTCAGGTATGAAGGAGTGATTCTCAGTCTCTGTAAGCTAAGAGCAGCAGCACCTGGAACCAATCCTCAGGCTTATTTTGGGCCATGGATAATTTTTCATCACATTAAAAATGATCAGTGGAGCACATCAGGGGAAGTTTTCTGGAATATGAGGGAAAGTTTTCTGGAGTGCTGACAGCTGCTTTTCCACAAGGCTTTATCAAGGCTTCTCTCAGACAGTGCAGTCCAACCCAGCTTGGTGCCATGTACTTTGACTTCCCAAGCATGATAAGGGGTTACCATGGTCCTACAAGACATCCAATTATTGCTGATTGCCTTGATCTGGCAGATGATCTTGCAGCTATTACCTCATGGCTTTTCAGCTTTCTCCTCGTTGCTTTAGGGCAGAGATCTTTCTATTCAATAGGTAACCAGGTCAGGGACAAATCAACCCCAGTTTTTTTCTGTGTACATAGTTTGGCTATCCTGGCACATACTGGACTTTAAAAGGCAAGTGAGTGTGGTCACAGAAACCATTTGTCAGTAATCTAAAAGAAGTAAAGAACTTCTACAACTCCACAGCCTGACCCATCTTCAGCTGCAGCCACGAATCCTGAAATCCCTCCCTGCCATATCTACCAAGCTGAGAGCACTGGAATGTTCCTAAATAAGGGTTAGATTTCCGACTTTGTATCAGCTCTTGGATAAACTGACCTGTCCTGAAGTGAGAGGTTGATCTGTGGTCTCCGATAACAAGGCGGCCAGTATGTTCTTTCTAAAAGAAAAGGCAGTTTGTTTTGGAGCTTTAGGGTGCACTGGACAGCTCTGCCAACATCCTGGACATCTTGAATGGAAAAGGTTTGCTGTCAAACCCTGCCACCCAACTGCAGGACTGGAAGCTTTCCTAGCTAACAGCTGCTGCCTCTAGGTAAGCTCGTATCCTCTTTCTTTTGCTGAATTTTCTGAAAAATAAACCCCAGCAACTACACACTCTTTGCCCTCGCCAGACCCCAGAGATGCTTCTATTTCACTCTGTTTCTTGCCACTGATACAAAAATCACGCTACATGATGCTAGACAGATGTGTTTTCAAGTTCTGATCATTTACCCTTTCTCTGACACTCTGCAACAGTTCAGGCCGTGCATCTTACGACGATCCCACTTTCAGACTGATCACAGTGTCAGGTAAGCCCTTCACAGTGATGATTAATTTATTGGCTCAGTAGTTGCTCATTAGCAAATGTGTCCCAATAGGCAAGAACTGGCATTACACAGCAAGCAGCATTAAGTACCCAAGCAGACATTCAGATTAGTGGTAGTGGGGTGCTTTAATGGGGCACTATCCCTATCCACTACCAAGTCCTAACTTTCACCTCTTTAAAACAGTTAGCTATTTTAGCTTACAAAATTACTGTATTAAAGCAAAATAAGTTACCACAGGTAAAAATGGCTGAAAGTAAGTAAAAGTGCAATACTAAACCACCATTTTATACACGAAAAAATCATTACTACATTTAACCAGTTTTGCAGCATTTTTTGCAGCGTGATAGAAATTGAGTTTTAGCGTATTTTCTCTTGAAAAATATTCCCTAGACTTACTACTTTAGTGGTTTAGTCTTTAAGCTACCACTCTTTTAAAAAAGCTTTTCCAGTGACAGAGAAATTTACAGACCTAGTAGGTAGGTTTGTTAATTTGTAACAAGGCCTGTCTCTCGGAAGCGTCAACAAGCAATTTTACGAGCCGGTCTGAAAGCATTTAAGGCGTGGGGTGGGGACGCAGGACTCGACAACTTCCGAGCGCGGTTTTGTGTAACACGGCTGCTGACACAACAGCGGTGAAACCCAAATCCTCCTAGAGGAGAGCCCCAAAGCCCGGCAGCTCTGCGGTGTTGTCGCTTGGCTCAGATCGCCCCGCAGAACCCCGGTCCCCGTGCCCGCGATGGGCAGCGGGGCGGCCTTACCTTCGCGGCGCCCATCAGCCGCAGGAACTTCTGCTTCCGCTCCTCGTTGCCCAGGTCCGCCGCCTCCCAGCTGCTGGAGCCCTGCGGGAGCACACGCTCACTGCGCCCGCCCGCCCCGAGCGGCCCCTCCGCCCCGCCGCAGCCCGCCCGGGAGGCCGCGGCCTGCCCGCGTCCCGCCGGGGGCTCCGCCGCCGAGCCGCGGCCTTGCTGCCGCCCCCCGCGCCGCCAACCCCCTCCCGCCGCCCCGCCGCCCCGCCGCCCCGCGCCCGGTTACATCGGGGGAGGCCGCTCGCTTGAGGCCGTGGTGGCTCTGGGACTCCCTGGCGGAGCTCATGGCCGGGCTGGGTGACCGGGCCGCGCTGCCGCCTTCCTGCCGGAGCCGCTCCCGCGGGGGCGGGCGCGGGGCACGCCGGGACCGGTAGTTCCAGGCGGGCGGGCGGCGGCGCGGCGCGGGCGGGCGCGGACTGCGTGTCCCAGAGACCTCCGCGGCCGTGACGGCCGGGCCGGGCCCCGCCTCGGGGCGGGCGGTGGCGCTGCCGGGAGACGCGGGCCGGCCCTTCCCGGCGATTCCCGGCGCTCGGGAGCGGGGATGGCGGAGTGGGGACCCTGCCCGCTGCTCGGCTCGCTTCAGTGCCCGCAGGTCCCTGCTCGTGTGCCCCGCGTGGAGCCCTTGTGCGGAGCTGCAGGTGTTCCCATTAACCCCTCAGGGCCTCTGGCTGTTTGCCGCCGCTGTTGTTCCTTCTCCCCCACACGAGTACGAGACACAAATTGAGGCACTGTCCCCAGATTTATCCTAGCTCAAAGGCGGGTGCCGAGAAGGGGATACCAGACTCTTCACAGTGGTGCAGGATAAGGAGCAATTGCCATCAACAGAAACTTCCCCTTCACAACAGAAATTTCCTTACACTGAGTCTGGCAGGGCACTGGAACAGGCTGCCCAGGGAATCTCCATCTCTGGAGACATTTAAAACAAACGAGTGCAATTTTTTTTTTTTTTTTTTTTAACAAAGAGCCAAAGTTAGTGTCTTAATTAGATCTCTTTTTGAGCAGATTAGATCCATTCCATCCCGAACTATGATGATGTTATTATATATGCTATGAAATATGATGTGATAAGTAGAATATAATTATTTTCAATGGCTGTTTATACAGAATAGCTTTCGAATATCGGTGTTTTATTTCATGTTTGTGTTACTGCTCTGCTTCAGTGTGCAAAACCAATCAGAAAGGCACAGTTGTTATATTTGTTTTCTATAGCTTCTGTGGTTCTTGTTTAACAATGATAAATGAGCAGAAACAATAAGTAATTTAAGAGAATCGTATATTTGCATCTTTAACCTCATTTCATGTATTTAAATGTACAGACTATTATATAGACCCTGTAGTAATGGATTAATTTAACTTTTTGCATTTAAAATTTGTTTTTAACAAGAGGAGTAAAATTACAAAAACCACTTGAAAATTATATTACTTTATAAATTAAAAGCTCCATTTTTAGTAGTATCTAGCAGTCTTTTTAGTCTGTTTAACTTAATAAGAATTGTGGTAATCTAATACCAGCGAAACTGTATTTTTCTATTTTTTTTTTTTAAAGTTTGGTTGTTATTAGTGTTTCTGTACTATTACACTTAAAGACCTGTATCTCAATTAAAAAAACAAGGGTGAAATTTTAACTTCGTGGCTATATTTCCTTTGTGGGACAAACAGAGAAGGTTTGTCTTTGGGAAAAAAGGTGTAAAAAATAAGACTGCTCAAATCAGCTACTGTAAATGTGTCTTAGTTGTGGCTTATTGTTAAGTTTAAGTCTTTTTTGGGACAACTGAAATGAACTAATATTTATGTGTCTGACCAATGGTTTGTTAATTTTGTTTTTGTTTATATTTTGAATAATGATGTGGGGCTGATATTTTAGTGAGAGGCTTTTACAATTTTTTTTTTCTCCCTTAGGTTATTGCTCCCTTGTTTGAAATGGTCTGTTTTTGCAGGGAGGAGGTACCTTACCAAACAAAGACATCCTAAACATTAAATGGCAGCCATCTACCTATGGTGGGATCACTTAAAAATGGAGTCATCTGAATGCTAACAAAAATGGGGATTCTAGTAGCAGAATGGTTATGTAAAGGTTTTGCTTATCTTCCTGCAGATATTACAGATATGTCTGAGGATGTGTGACTCATGAGCTTTATATAATTCCAGTAACACTAATAAATGATAAGAAAGGAGTTCTGAAAATCCTGTCATGCTGGGATTCAGTGTTATATTGGCTGCATTCTTTTGAGCAACAGAGAAATGTCATTATTCTCAGAAGAAGGGACACTGAGTTTCTAAAGAGAAACATGTCTTGTCCAGTTGCTGGGCTGTTCTGGAGTACAGACAAAACAATAGGTAAGGATTCTGGGCAATATTTGTGAGAGTTTTCCACTGTTTTGCCATAGTCTCCCTGAAGACACTGTCCTGAAGTTACCATTCAATTCACAGGGGGTGAGGTTTTGTCCTGAAGCACAAACTGGCTGTGATGCAGAAACAGAACCTCAAGCAAATGGCTGCCTGTGCAGAGGGAGGAGAAATGAGGTTTCTTGTTGGTCATTAACAGAGGCAATGAGGTAAGAGTGAGATGAGCTGAAATGACAAGTAAGGTAACAGAATTATTTGTGTCATGTACAATTATCCCTTTAGAGTTTTCAATATATTGTTGCTGCTGTGGTGAGCTGCAGGTGTTCCCTGTGGATGGGAACCATCCTTGTGGGTGCAGGGTAGGTACACCCAGCTCTGTTACAGGACATGCCAGAAGAATCACTTGAATGAGGAGCTTCTGAGTTTTGAAGCTCAACAGTTCAAAAAGCATTATAAAAACTTTCAGGCAGACAAAAGCTTGCCAAGGAAAAAAAAAAGATAGTTCTGGAATTAAGTGAAAACAATTAGATGGAATGGCAGGAGGTGAAGTGCAGTGAAATGAACTGAAGCTTGCTGAAATAATACCCACTGAAATAATGAGATTTCATTTCCTTTCATGGAAAGGGATGAGGGTGGGAAAGCTGAGGTCTAGCAAGATCTTGTGGAAGCAGTTTCATGAGTGAAGATCCTGATATACATTCTGCACAAATATTTTTTTATTTAACTGGGTTTTAGCTTTTTCTGTAGAGATAGAGTAGAACCAGATCTGACATCCAAATAATTTGTCATAGTACAATGTGGTTAGGATGTCTTTGCCATGCATGCAGAGATTGGCTGAGCTGCAATAATACAACTATCACATAGTGACCAAGATAATGGTTAGCCCTGGCTTGGAAGCCATGGATACAGGGTTGAATCTTCCCCTGGTTAGTCCTGACTCCACTCAAGACTAAGTGGCTTTTGGCAAATTATCTCGCTTTTCTGATTTATCTGTGAAATTAGGATAATATGTCTGCATGCCGGCATTAAGAATTAATTATCAGTTGCAGAGTGTGTGTTTGAAGCAAAGTATAAGTGCTAAATATTAGCTGTAGAGTAATTGGACTACTGTAATTTATAATATGCTCGCTGACATTGGCTTATAAAACAGGATCAACCTCTTCACGAGTGCTGTAGAATGTTTAATTGTTACTAATGAACTTCTGATACTCAAAGTAGCTATCACCATGAGGCAGGGAATGCTGCCAGTACCTGTCTGTGAGAAAGCTTAACAAGGAAATTAATGCCTTTTTATTTTAGCTTGGAAAAAACCCAAATATGTACACATACACCTACTTTAAATGCACAGTTTAAATTACATTATTTTTAGACAAAAATCTTTATTTTATATCAAATAGAAGCATGACATTACCCTACCTTTTCATCTTTTTCAACCTATTTAAGCTGAAAATGCTTCCTGTTTTCTGAGCAGCTTTGCTTACTGCAGTATATGGAGGGTGCCACAGGGAAGAGGGAAAATATTCTGAAGGTGTAGGAAAGAAAGTGTGTATCACTGAAAGTGAGGAAAGAAACTCTTTTACTAAGATCTGACTTGCCCAGCAAACTTATTCAATGCGTTTTAGTGGCTCTATGTCTGCCAAAAGTTCAATTCCAACCTCTTGTTTTCTTTTAAGGGGTTGGGAGGAAGGAGAGACAAGCTGAGAGCAAACAAAGAGATGTCAACAGAAGGATTGCTGACAAGGGAGCATCAGTTGAGCGAGGGCAGTCGTAGCTGCTAACATTTAAAAAGCCCTTTCAAGAACTAACAAAATAAAGGATAGAGAGGTCCTCATCCCGAAATGGCTTTTATATTTCTGAACCTGTTGTAAAAGCTTTTTTAGAACACTTCCCATCTAAAACCAAAGTAGTTTCTATCATAAACAAGACGGACAGCACATCAATACAAAGACTATCTTCACTTACTTTTATTTCTGGACTAGCAGAAAAGGCCATTATTCAACACCACAGAAAAAAGCATTGTTGCCCCTGTTTAACAAAGGAAGAAAACAAAGACTGGAGAAATTATGTCCTTGAACCTAGGTCTGTGCAGGCTTCTAGTAACCCTGCATGTATTAGGCTTCTACAAAGATTTATTTTTTTAACTGCCATCTTTTAATGCCATAAAAGGTATGTTAAGAAGCTTTGTTTTGATACAGTCCTAGTGCAGACAGTTCCCAGGTAGTTTTTATATCAGTGTAGCCAGGCAAGGCCAATAAAATATCTCCTCCTGATGTTGAACCAGCTATCCCAAAATAAGGAAATAGAGTGGTTTGCTTTCTTAAGATTTTACATTGTATTAAACTGACCAGGCCTCTTCACTTACCACTCTACAGGGTACAGTGCTAGAATACTGTAGCTGAGTAAAAATCATTTTTATTGCAATGAAGATACAGCTTTATATATCTCACTTCTTTCCTTCTTTTTCTTTTGTGCTTGCTGGCACATAAAAGCCCCAGTAAAGACAGGACATTTCACAAAAAGTATCTGCCAAGTTCAGTTATTCTACTGCGAGTCTGAATGAGGAGAAGGTCTTCAGTATAATCAAAATTAATTGTGTTTGTTTAGAGTGGAAACTCTGTAGATCCTTCCTTGGGTGTATCTTCTGTTTCCTTTGGTGTACTGTTTCATCCATCTGTAGTAAATCAGAATACTTTAGGGAAAAGAGAATCTTAACATTTTCATCTTAATGAATTTATCTTAGGAGTAATTTGAAGATGGTGTGAATAAACCACTGCTTAACATACTCCAGGTGAGTAACACTCTGCTGGAAAAGGTTGAACACAATTAACATTATCCTTTTTTGAGTCTCACAGTGCTGTGTAAGCCAAAGTCTTTGAAGTCTGCTGAAAATAGTCAGTAAACAGAATTTGTCTCTTCATATAACTGTTTCTGTTCCTAACAGCTTTGAATCTTTTATTGAATGAGCAAAGAGAAATTAGAAGGAAATGTAAGTGGTATGGAAAATCTGTGACTCTGTGTGTTCTCCTTCCTAGCCCTGTATGATTGTTGTAGTTTCTTTTCCCTAGGGACTTCAGTAATATTTGTGGAAATGGTCAGTGGAAAGGAGTAAGAAATAGCACCTGGTATCTTTATCCTGCTGGTTTCACTTGATCCTTAGAGAAATATTTTAAAGATGTGAAAAAAACAGGTGTGCTAAAGCTCTGATGTATCTGCACAGCTCCCAAGTCAGGGTCCTTTTTGAAAAGAAATGTTTCTCCTCAACTTTCATCATCAGTAGAGCACACAGACTTTTCATATGTACCCAGTGTCCAAATAACCTTTGA
Source organism: Haemorhous mexicanus (assembly GCF_027477595.1). NCBI lineage: Eukaryota > Metazoa > Chordata > Aves > Passeriformes > Fringillidae > Haemorhous > Haemorhous mexicanus. The sequence continues at coordinate 15,907,151 of NC_082346.1, read as the reverse complement.
AGACTGCAGAAGATGATTTTTCCTGTCAATATCTGCACCTCCCTGGTAGAGCTATATTACAATACTGTCCCCTGCCACTGCATCAGAAAGATTTTTCCTGCTACAAAAACGATTTCATTAATTTGTGTCCTGACTGTATCTGGTTAAAATGTGCCTCATGTTATTTAGCCAGTTTGTATGTGTTCTGTGACTTGTGTTCCTGAAAACACAGGAAGAGTTTCTCCTTGGCAATGCTGATTTTTGCTCCTCTTAGCTACTGGAAGATCTCTACAAAGGACATTCAAATACATATTTGCTTTATTCCTCTACTAGACTCATGGGTTATTAATTGTGTTTCAGTCACAGCCTATTGGCTTTGAGAGACTGCAAGAAACACAAAAATAAAAGAGAAATTCATTACTCTCTTTTACCTGTTTAATACCAACATCTTATTTCTTACATGAAGCCTTTAAAATTAATGTAGTGATCTTTTCAAGATCTACACTCTATTAATAAACTATAAACTATATGGCATCATTGCCAGGAACCTACTGTTCACTCTGCCTGTACTAAAGTAGACTTTACCATTTTGATATTCATATTCTTAATAATAAATTATAGTAAGTTGCAGGTGCAATACTGCAGCAATTTATGTACATTTTGACTTTGAGCGTGGAAATTTGCAGCCCAAGCATCAGGAAATTTTTATTAATCTGAAATAATAAATTTTAAATCAATTAACCTAGGCATGAAAGAGTATGTCCACTTAATATGGTGGTATCTTTGACAGGCCTGAGACTGTCATGGAATTGTGGGCAGGACAAAATCCTTTAGGATAGTGGTAGTGACGTACAGGCACAGTGTGACAGGAAGAAAAATATGCTGTTCCACTGACTTTATGCCACCTTCCCTGTTTTGCTGGGGGCATAACAGGAGCCTGTTTCTATGTTAAGTAATGCATCATTTCTAAAGCATTTGGGATCCAAAGTGGGAAGGCGTAGTATAAATGCCATGTCTAATGCTGTTAATTTACTAGAAATAAGTTCTGTACAAAAGACTGAAGACTTTGTTTGAAGGAAAAGACAAGAAAGGCAAATGTAAAGCTGGCTGCTGATCCTGAATAGCTTAGTGATTGCCTAGAGTGTGATACTCTGAAATATTCCTGTACGTTGTTAGAACTGGGATGTGTATCATACAAAATCCTAGCACATATTTCACAGAAATATGTAGATGGGAAAGCACCACCCGGGGGCCATCCAGTCCTACCTCTTGCTCGGTGCAGGTCCAATTAGAGCAGGTTACACAGGGCCATCTCCAGTCAAGCTGGACTGTGTCCAAGGATGCTGATGCCACAGTGTTTCTTGGCAACCTAGCCCAGTGTTTGACCACCCTCAAGATAATTTTTTCTTCCTTGTATTGAATTGGAATAGTTCAGCTTGTGTCCATTACCTCTTGTCATGTCCCTGTGCACCTCTGCAAGGAGCCTTGTTCCATCTTCCCTGCATCCTCTTGTTAGGCTGCTGCAGGCAGCAATAAGCTCTCACCTTCAGCTGCTCTTCCCCAGGCTGTGCTAGCCCAGCTCTCTCAGCTTCTTGTCTGCCTTGTATATCACACTGCAGCCTCCCAGTTGTCTTGCTTCACTGTTTGAGTATCTGTCTTGTCCTGGGAAGACCAGAGCTGGACCATTGCTCCTGATGCAGTCTCTCAAATGCCAGGAAGAGGGAAATTACCAGGTCCCTCAACCTGCTGGCAATGCTTCTCTTAAAACAGCCTGGGATGCTGCTGGCTGCCTTTGCTGCCAGGGCACACTGCTGGCTCATGCTCAGTTTGTCCACAGGGACCTCCAGTTTTTTTCCCTGCAAATAGGCTTTCCTAGCCAGTTGGCCCCCAGCCTGTAGTGTTGCATGGGGTTATTCCATCTCAGAGGCAGGACTTTGCATCTTAGTGTATTGAATTGTAATTGCAGAATTCAATGTATTGAGTTATAATTTTGTGCTTGTAAGAATTAATAGCTCTGAGTTTGTCATTTGGGAATAGCAGTGGTGTGCCTTCTGAATAGCCTAAATAATGCAGAATTATGCATAATATGACTAATTTTTGGATGGCCAGTTTAACAAAATCACCTAAAGCTGACGATGTATCAGGTACATCCTGGGATAAATAAATTACAGAAATCATAGTAAATTACCAAAGAAAGGATAGTGAATTGTTTCCTGAAAGCTGGTAATTTTTTAAGACTAGCAGTGCTCCATTTTTCTGTTGTACATTTATAAATCAAGTAGGCTGTGCTCATTTGGAGGCAAAACCAACACTACTTTGTGGCTATTCTGTTTATTGATCAATGGAAGATTTAATTTTTCTGGTTAGACTAATATAGTGGGGAATATTTTTATTAATGAAAGGGTTCAAACTGTACTTCATTCTGAGGCTATTGGAATACCATTTAATGTTATCCAGTGTTGTCATTGCATGTTGAATGATTTTTGTGTAATGGCTGTTCATGACTTTCACATGTACATAAATTCTCAAACTAGAAACTAATGACTTTTTTATGTTGTATGTCAATCTATTTCAAACTATTTTATAGATGTTAAGAATTTTAGAATTATATGAGCAATTTGGTTGAAAATAGTTTTAGTTTTGGTTTGGTTTTTTTGGACCATCATAATGAAGATGGTTTTCTTTGTGGTGCTAGAAACCCCCTCAGGGGAAACACAAATCTTTATTTATGCTTTCCCCCCACTGTTAATTCATGTGCCTTTTTTAAGAATCTTGACATTTGTCAGAAATGAGTCTGGGAGGATGAATTCAACAGATCTCTGTCCATGGTCTGCTGCACCTTGCTCCAAAGGACTGTATGGCTGCAATGTTAGGAAAATTTGGCGTCTTGTAGATTAAACCTCGGTGCTGCAGGCTCTCAGCTAGGAGATGTTATCCAGAAAGCCAGCATTTCTGGTTCTGCCTGTGATTTTCAGCTGATGACCCCCTTTGCTAATGAAGCATGCACTCCTAATTTGGCATGGGCCACAGGTAGGATGGTCCTCTTGCAGGTGAAATGTCATTTGCCACATTTTGCAGAGTATTAGTCCGAACCTATATTTGGTTGGCACCTGTGCTCCTGAACTGGCATCCCACCTTGTGAGAAGGCAGCATGCCACTCTGACAGATGGGGAGGAATGTGAGCATGCCAGCAAACCAGTGTATGCATCAAGGGGTCACATTTCTCTCCAGGAATGTTGAAATACCGGTACACGCAGAGCTTCTGTATCAGAGGCACACGTGTTTCTTGGCAACGACCAAAGTTCCTGCTGAATATCTTGGCATGGGACGTAAGGAAGCTTAGTGAATTTTCATGGCTTTCATAGGGTTTCTACACCATGGGAGCCTACATATAATTTCTGCTAAGAATGGCCCTGTGAATGTAAACAGAAGAGGGAATCTATTTTGCAAATTATTCTTTCTTATTAATAGATTAGGAACTGTTAAAATGCCATCATAGCTTTCATGGATAATGATTCTTTTGATTAGTTAATGGTTGGTTTATCCTGGTCTGAGAGCAATAGAACGTGTGGTTTGGCAATCAACCCAAAATGTGAATGTCACAGCTTAAACTTCTACCATTTCTTTCTTGTACTTTATTTTATTTTAACTTAGAAGTAAATTCTGGAATCCCATCACACTTTTGGGCTTCATCAAGAAATTAGCTTTTTTCTGTGTTCCCCCTAACGATATAATGTATTAAAATTAACTCTGGGATGTTCCTTTCTTTTCCTGAAGGTAATTCTGAATGGTTTATTTCAGTGTTTTTACTTTTTTTCCTCCAGAATTACTGTAAAGCTTTTCTATTTCATCCATTACAGCACAGTGTTTTTCACATTTGAATAGCTGCATCAACATGAATCCTTTATAAGGACCTTAAAAACAAACTTTGCCAAGTCCCAGAATACAGAAGCTGATTCACATCCCAATACTCAGCTGCCTCATGAATAAAGGAGAGTCTGTGCCTGACACTTTGAAGCTGTAGCTGTTAAACCATACAGACTATTTACCTCAATAAATCATTATAAGAAACTAAGGTACAATTATACCCACAGAGAAATAGAATTCAAAACACTGATTTATGTGGTTCAGTGCCTGTTCCTTTTTCCATCATGTTTTGAATTTTATGCATGTTTGTCATCTTTGGCTGCTTCCATGTATCTTTAAACTAATAGGTCTTGCTTTTTTAACATTCCTCATTAGGTTTGTTATTTCAGTTTGACATACAGACATGATTTGCACGCTGTACGAAGTTTTGCATTTAAAATTAACTATCTAATTTCTTATGCTATAGACCAAAAATGGAAAATGTGAGTAATTTGTTTAAACTAACACACACCCTTCTCTGGTTAATTTGTGACCATCTAAGCTGAAATCCCATATTAGCTGAGAATTTTTTGGTTGCTTTTTTGTGAGATCTGCAGAGAAATCATGATACAAAGGAATCCATCATTGTGCTTTTCAGAATGTGCCTGCTAATCACAAAGAGATGGAAGTGTAGGAAATTACATTTGGAATAATTTCCTCAATTTCTTTACCCCTTGAAGAGGCAAAATTAATCTAAAAGATAAAAATTCAGTGAGATGAAAATGCAGACTCAGAGGAAGGAATGGCCCTGAAACCAACAAATAATTCCATATGAAATGGTAGGAGTAAGGTAAATATATCTAGGAAGGGAAGTCCGAGAGCAGCCACAGACTGCTGGGCCACCCAAGCCTTCAAGAGAGTCCAGTGTTGTTCTCTAGAGCAACTGGCTGGGGAGTGATTTAATAACCAACAAATGTTCCTCAATAAAACTTTAGAAAGTCACCAAATATTGAAACCAACATTTCAGATACGAACAATAGTAAATATGCTGCAGTTCCAAATGCTTTATGCCTGGCTAATAACTTTCAGTGCTGATGCTTGGGTGGATCCAAAGGGTCTGAAGTGACAGTGTGTCAGGCCACCTGCCTGATCCCAGGGGTTTGGATCAGAGTACTGCTTGTCTGCACTATTGAGAGGGAGCTATAAATCCATCATTATTTCTGGAGTGATTTATAACATGAAGGTTTTTGGGCTGTGTCTTTCATCTATCCAGCTAAAAAACCTGTGTCTGTTGTAGAGATGTTTGGCCATTTCAGACTATTTTTGCTTTACAGCCCATAAGAGTAATTTAAGTGAAAAGTCTCAACACTCCATCTGTATTTTCATTATCTTACACTGAATTTCATAAGCTATTAAATTCATAAGAGAATATGCATCTATAATCTTTATATATACATGAGTAAAAGCATATAGTCTTTTTCATGCAGTCTGTGATTTGCATATATACATATATGTATATAAACCTCCTTTTTTGTGTTTTTGTCTCTATGACTCTACAGGAATGGTGTGAGGAAAGAATATTTTACCTAAAGTTTCCATATGCAAATGATATTGTTTATTGAGCACTGAAAACTCTGTAGGGTGTTCCATAACCTTGTCCCCAGTAATCCAAGAGTCTGTAACATACTGCTTTTACAGTCTGCTAGCATTTAGAATGTTTCTGTCATCATATCCATGGAGTTAATAATGCTTTTATAATATTGAAGGAGAGGATTGCTTTGCAGCACAAGTCAAGTGGTAGCCACGCTATGAACATTTCCACTGCTTACAGAACAATCTATTTATTAAAACATATCTGTTGAAATTCTGTTATTAAAGCTACATATTTTAGGGCTTTGTAATATTTTAATGTTATTTTTCCTCTTCCTAGTTTCCTAGAATAGAGATTCCTGCTCAATTATAAAAATAGTAATGTCATCAATGAGTAAGATTCTTATTAGGTATTTCCAATAATAAAATTTAAGATTATTGATATTTCACATTGTTTTATAGTTCAGTGCTACCATGTAATAAAGAGTCATTTCATTTTGCAATATACTGAAAAGAATCTCATCCTAAGTTGAAAAAAATCTGAAATATTTTCCGCACTTTTTAAAATTTCAAATATGTACTAGGTTATGTCAGCTCAGGTGACTTTGCAACTTCAGTTTTTCAGTTTACTAAGCAATAAATAGAAATGCATCCTGAATGCTATTTAAAGTTATGGATTGTTCACAGTGAAAACTGCAACACCTTCTCAACTCTTGGGATGCCACAGAATCTCAGGAAGTTGGTTCTGCTAGAACTCAGACCAGAAACTGGCTATTACATGTGTAACTTTGCATCAGCTCTCAAATAATACACATGCAAAAAAAGAGAGTATTTTAATTCCTGGTAAAATCTCTTACCAAGATTTCTAAGGGCCGTGTACTCTCAAGTGTGTCTCAGGTTTGAAACACAGGTTCTAGAGCAGTACAAATACTTTGTGCACATTATGTTTTATTTAAGTAATTGTGCAGGTGTAGCCAGCACGTGGATGCAAATTTAGTAGTGTAGAAGGGTCGTGTCCATCTTCCCCAATGAGAAACTTCACATGTAGAAAGCAACCTTATGATCTCATCACAGTACAGGGTTTGAGCTGATTAAATTAAATCAGTGTAATTAGGCATAACTTTTGTATGTAGACAAATCTTCAGCATTGCATGAACACAGACCAAGAATAAACTTGCTCAGTTTACAAAACAGACTGTTAGCTGCAGCCTATCACGCAAATGGGGAGATGGATTTTAAATAAACTTAATGAGTTAATGATGCAACACTGGATGTGTTAAGGAGGGCAAGATATGTCCCAGGAAAACACTGTGAATATTAACCTTAGGCACCTGAACCAATTTGTTGAGGCTGGATGCTGTTTTTATGGCTAGTTTGCAAAACTGGTAGCAATAAGGAAATACAGTTTTCTGCAGGTTTTTTCACAAGCTTGTCTTCTATTAGCAGATGCCTTTCACTCACCAAAACTTTAAGTTCAAACAAAGGTTCTTTAATTCTAGCAATGATTCTTCAGAATATCCAGGGATTACAAATAATAGATTGTGAGTATAGCATGAGCAAACAAGGCATCAATAATAACCTTCTAGCATGGTTTTATCTGGATGTACTGAATTACAAGGAAAACAGTTTTGGATTTTTTCCTAAGTCTCGTGGATCACAGATTGCGTGTTTAAAAGTGGAAAGGGAGTAGCCAGACAAAGGAAAAGAAACAACATAAAAAGCCTTAAGTTTGCATGAGTTTCATTATGCTGAAATCCTGACCTCAAATCAATAAGAAACCCTTTATCTGACACATATTGAGGGATTATAGACTCAACATTTTACAGGATGTGTTTGAACAGCATTGACATCAAAACCTTCTGAAAACTGCAGGTGGATTATGAGCTGTGTACTGTTTATATCTGCAAGTACAAGCAGCTGAAGAATTATTTCAGTCTATCTATGGTTTTGCAACTATGCTACATTTATTTCTTAGGAAATAATTAGTAAGGAGAGTGTGTGTGTGTCTGTGTTGGTGAAGTGGTGAAGGCATAGGGAGTTGAGAGGTCAGAGTTTTCCTTGCAGTTATGAGACAGATGGTTTTTGTGTGTGGGGTAAATCAAGTCTTTGTTTTGTATCTTTGTTTCTCTGTAGGTACAGCACTTGTAGACACAGCAATGGTTTATTGGCAGAACTCAGTGGGCTCTTACATCTTAAGATGTATTTTAATATTTTTGAAAGGTGCATGTAGTTAGCTTTAAAGGTACAATATGGCTCCACGAAGTGTTGGGATTTGAAAAACATTTCATAATGCGCAATGCTGCTCTTCCAAAAAAGTGATGTCTTCCAAGAATCTCTGCTTAGTGAGTCTGGGAACTCCAGTGAAGACAGGCTGCTTAAGCAGTTGTGTTTGAAATGGACCAATACAGGCTGCTCTCTGCATTTTAGACTGTTCAAACAACTTTGGTTTGCTGTGGACACTGTTAAAGGTGCTCAATGCTTCAATGCAATAGCCATTTCTTTCCGTACTTTGTGAGCTGTGTAACTTATTCTGGGACATTTAAAACAGTGTTTATTGAATAATCTCTTACTATAAAGTGTTTCTTGGATAGCCCTTAACACATATGCTCTGTTAAAAGAAAGATAATAGACACAAATATATACCAAAAAGAAAAGAGAAACTTGAAAACAGAAGAGAAGGAAAATTACTGTAATGAGCAAATCATTGGACTATATCATACATATTATAAACTCAGGGAAATGCTCTAGTACTTAATTTAGGAGACACCCATTCCAGAAAGCCTTTGGGAGTCTGCACAGTGTCTTGTCAATTATTTTAACAATTTCAGCCATTTGTTCCCTATTGATGGCCAGCTGTCCTAAAACTGAGAAATGTGGGGGAGCTGTACTTTTAAAGAGGAACTTAGATAATGAATGTTTGTTTTCTCCTTGGTATTCAGGCGAAAAAGGTTTTGCATATGGAATAAAAACCTGTGATATACTTCTAGAAGGATGTTTATAATACTCCTAAAATTAGTCTTCTGTTAATTTTCATGTCAAATGCAAAGAGATTTACCAGTGGCAGCAGTCTTGTTAATGCAAATCAGGAAAACTGTGGACTACTGAAAGTAAAAAAGGAACAGCCCTGGATCTGCTGTTATAATATTCCTTCTGTTTGACAAGTCTATGCATTATAGTTCATATATATATTTCATATATGTTTTCTGTTTTAAATGAGCATTCAGAGTGTTCTCCTTGACTGCCACTGTGAAGTACCTCATTTAGTTCTGTGTTTAAGTGATGTGTCTTTTTTTTTTTTAAATAAAGTTTTGAATCTGTATTCCCTCATGTTTCTGTCAGGATAAATCAAAACTTTCTGTTTTAAGGACTGACAAAATTTGAACAAAATAATGTGTGATCAGACTTCAGCAGGTAAGCTTTTAGCACATCCAAGGCTGTGTAAGGGGAATTTATTTGGAGCAGTTTATTGTTCTGGCTGGTGTTTTTGGGCAGCAATAAGAATGACAAAATCTCTGCTGGACAAAACAACAAAACAAATATTTTGGAGGTAGTTAAATTAAAATGGTAGGCAAGTGTCCTTGCAGAAATACACCAGAAGAAAAAGGATAAGTTACACCTAAAATAAAATCTTACCTTTTGCTGGAAGATTGGTCTGAATTTAAGCAGGTGCAAGATTCTTTCAGGGTTTTCATGGCGCTAGCACATCTCTGCGGAGCTCAGCAGAATCCATCATTTATCTTGGTTAAGGAGTGCTGCCTTTATTCCAAACTATCACTTTGTGGCCTCAGCAGCAGCTTGGTGACTGTGATGGTGATACCTGTGTGTGTTTGAAGTGGGACACAGATATTGCTCAAAGATTGCAACACCAAGGCAAGCATGGGGGCTTTGAAGTCATGTTGAAGGGTGGTGCTGGATCTTGGAGTGGGCTTTGATTTCCCTGTTTCCATGAGTGTTTTGACCTTGTCTGAACATACATCTTGTACTACTGAGCAGCTCTGCTTTGACTGCCACAAAACTCATGTCTTCTGTCATGGAGGCAAGGATTAGGATTAGAGAAACAGTCAATGAAAGAGAGCACTGCACAGTCTGGTGTAGGAAGAGATGAGTCAGAAAGACCATGAAGAAACTCAATTTTTTTGTTATTGTACTCGTTCCTATTAGCTTCACTTATAAAAGGCACTAATTTCACTTCTCTTAGAAAGCTGTGAGTTGCTTTTGCTTTCTGATTATAAATGTTAAGACACTTATACAAAAAGATATATCTGTTATTCTGATAGAACAAAGATATTTAGTTTGTATGATTGGAAATCTGCTGATAAAGTTTTTCCTTGGGGAAAAAAATCTACCGTAAAATTTATGACCGTGCATTTTGCTTAGTCTTAATTAGCAGCTCATTAACAGGTTAAGAGTATGGTCAAGCAAGGTGTTTTTCTGTTTTTTCAAATTGTTTGGATTTCTTCAGGAAGTAAAATCATCAATGTGTGTCTTCTGTGTATGTATTTGTCTTCCCATGTCTTCATACATATAAATGGATATCAATATCTATATCTATAAATGTATATATCTGTAGGGATGCAAATGTATGTGTGTGTAATATAATGGCTGTGACCTTATAGCCATTTTCTTACCTTCTCTTTTCCCTACATTCCACACCTTTATTTAGGCATTACACTCTTTCCTCACACCTTCTGTTTCTCTTGTCTGTTAAACTTTGGACTTTCCAGGACAGAATCTGCCTTTTACTGCGTGTCTTCTGTCTATGAGTAGTGCCTGGTAGAATGGAATGCAGTTGTGAGCTGGGTTTTCTCTTCTTTGGTCATTTTGTATCCCAGCTAAAAGTGACTGAATTTATTTTTGTAGGCCTGATAAAAATGAATTCTGACTGTTAAGCAGTTGAGCAATTGAACAGAGATAATCTTTTACATATGTAATGAAATTAAAATGCAGACAATGGCTATTTTTATCTTTGATCGTGGCTTTGTTGTTTTTTGATAACAATATAATTAATTTTTATCAATGAATTAGTATTTATCATATTAAAATAACAATTATTTTTAAAGTCTTGGTGGTGGTGGTGAAAAAAAATAAGGGATTCTAAATCTAAGGTTACTTATTTGGAAGTGTGTGATAACATACTGAAGTAAATTAAAACTGCAACATGAAAGGCAAATATTGTTGCACAATTTTTTTTTATTTTCCTTGCAATCTGTTTTAATGAAGTCTCTGTGTGCAACAGAGACTTGGAAGCAAGGGAGAAAGTCATTGATAGTGAAATTGTTTACTTGGCCTATAGAACCACCTTTCCAACTTTAGTTCATAAACTTCTGGTAAAAAAAAAAAATTGCTTGAAAATGTTTTTCTTGGTAAAGGCTAAAATAATAAATTACAGTGCCTACCGGAGTTATGTATATGTGTTATTTTTGTATGTTATGAGTAGCAGATTGGAACCATAACTGTTTCCATTTTAAAGTACAACTTTTCAAAGTGTAAATAGGTAAGTATTGTATATTTAAAACTGTAAGAAAGACACCAAAAAACAGTATGTAACTATTTATAATTTAATTAAGAATTCTTAATTTCAAATGTTCATATCTTGTTCCTGAGAAACATGCAGAATGTATGTACACTTGCAGGTACTTTTAATCATTGTGCAGGAAAACAGGTTTTAGTCCAGGACAGTGTGAATAAAAAAACCCCTTCAGTGAAGAGCAGTTTTAAATTTGCTCATGTCCTATAAGCAACACAGTTAATATTCTTGCATTGTAATTAGTTGATTTGTAATTCTGGTGATAATTTAGGATGAAGGAATTTCTTTGGATTTCTCTTTGTTCTCTAAAGATTTAAACTTTTATGTCTTTCTACAGGAGAGTTAAGATTTTGGGTGAGTTGAGATGGCTTCAGTCTGTTTTTAAAAAAAAAAAAAAAAAAAAAAAGACAGCCTTAGTTTCTAGGGTCCTGGTGTGTTGGTTAACTACTTTAAAGCTTTTATATTACCAAAATAAGTCAGTCAATAAAATAAGGCATTTTATATTTGCTGTAGTGATATGCATTTGCAGATCTGGAATTCACTGTGTTTTGGAGTGGTTTTACTATTTCCTTTTTATGATACCTAAACATCAATCAGGCAAGGACATATTTCTAAAGGTATTATGGGAGATGAGTGAAAATCTAGCAGATTTTAAAAGATCACTGATCACCCGTGAATTTTCCCAGTGACCAACATTTAATAAAGAGGATGTTTGATATCATGAACTCATTGCAAAAGGAGACCAGTGATTTCTGGCCATTTGTAATAACCTTGTAAGGTAAGAAATGTGTTACTGCTTTAGAATACTCAGTGTGCTCTAGTAAATTAAGGTGGTTAGTTCCTAATTGTATTATTGTAAAGTTCCTTGTGTTTATATCAGAATTTGTTGTGATGGCAGGACTGTGAGGAAGCATGCTGGATTGAACAGCCCTGTGGCACACAGCATGGGATAATTGCCAAACACTGCCTGCATCATCTGCTCTGACGACAGCAGTTCCAGGCTGCCCTAAAGGTACACAGTTGTACATTGACACATACTGATTAAAGAGAATATTGGTCAAAATCTGGGCATTCCACTCTGTGGAGACTGGCTCAGACAAGAGTTGTAGTTTTTAGGTTAACCTAATGCACATGGGAAAGATATTCTGTTGTCCTTGTATTCTTATTCATATGTCTACTGTTAAGAAGAAACTTCTGCTTCATATATTTTGAAGTGGGTTTTTTTGTTTTGTTTGTTTGTTTTGATAACAATTTAAAAATTTCTTATTTCTGACAAATTCCCTACGGAAATATGTTGAATCTAATGAATCAGATGTTGGGTCTAATTAAGTCCATCCACTAATGGTGGTTGAATCCTTAAGCTGCTCCTACAGGCAGTTTGAGCTCAACTGACTTGATCTGCTTGACTAACAAAACCCCAGTTTTGAGGACTGCTACCAAATGTTTATAAACAAAGCTGAGCAGAAAGACATGGCATTTACAGGTGTTTTTGTAGCTGTATCATAAAAGCCCATGTTACATTTTCCCAGCCTCAGGGATGCCATCCTGCTTTTCCCCATGCCATGCATTTCTCCCTTCCCAGCTTTCTTCCTGCTTGCTCAAGGACACAGAAAGTACAGTAGAGCAATGCTGCTGACAACAACAAATCAATACACATCCAAATTGGATTAACCAAACTTTGCTTTTATTATCTCAGCCAGGGCAGGCCAGTAAACAAAACTTTGAAATCAAGTTCCTTACCTTCCTTCTCCTCAATAACTGTACATAGTACCAGAGGACATCACACATGAAACTTTTATTTCTGAGAAACTTTTATTTCTAGAAATCTGTCATCCATTAATTCTCCAAATCTGAAAATGTGGCAATTGCAAGAGTATTACTTTTGCCTGCTTTTTTCTTCTTTGAATTTCTCTGATTTCCAACATTTTCCCCTTGAAGTATGCTTTACACTCTTCCCATACTGCTCTCCACTGCTGTCATCCAGAATGTGTTTGTGTTAACCTTTAACATACCTTGACTACACTACTTTACTTTTGGATATCTCCTTTTGTGTTTGCAAATAATTTATATTAATTACCTAAATTATCAGCAGAAGACAGGAAGTGGGAGCACAAAAGTATCTGTAAATTGATCTATTTTAGTTACATTCAAAGACGTGCCTGCTAATCAACGTATATCTGGGAACAGTTCAGGTGTCACCTTGTTTTCTGCTGGAATTCTTCTCTTTGGGCCTTTTTGGCAAGTATATGGTCAATATAAACTTTCCTAAATCTTTTTAGGTGTTTTCCCCAAAATCAGTGACAGATTTTATCTTTGTTCCATCTAGTGCAATCTTCAATGGGAAAGCTAAACCTACTAATTAATATCTATTTATTTATGTGCTTCCAAATAGCCTATTCTCTTTTAGGAATTAACACACCAATACTTTGGAGCTTCCCTGCAGTTTTTGTCTGCAATTTCCAAATCGATATTTTACAGAGACTTTTTTTCTTGCTGCTGTTACTGTTGTCAACATATTAGAGTTTTTGCTTTATTTACAGTCTGAGTGTAATATTAGAAATTTTTTGTTCTGGACTTCTTGTCTCCTAAGTATTTTTCTCCTTTCTTATAGATTCAGTTTTCCAGCACTTCATCATGTATATGTAGTTGCCCTTACAAATGTTAGCCAGATAAATCTTGTTCTAAAAACTGACATATCCTCAAGTAAGAAAATATTCATGTTTTAAGGGTGTGGGATGGCAGAATTTACATATTTGCACAGAGAAAAAACGTGCTGTCTTCCACACTATTAATTTTCCAAATGCCAGCTCCTACTCTTGTTGGTTTCAGTCTTTTTCAGTCCTTCTCAAACGGTCTCTACCTTATCTTCTCATCTACACAATGAAGGCTTGGAAAGGAGAAATTTACTCACAAGTGTGATCTGTGTAGCTCAGAAAGGATTTTTTCCTGGCCTGTTACACCCTACAGAAACTCTGCTAGATATTTTTAAGACCATGAGGTGTTTTTCTTGCTTCTTGACCTGTTCAGTGTTTAAGTAAGAATCCCGATTTTATTTCTCTGGTATCATGGTAATTTAAACTCTGTATACTTACTCATTCTATCTCAGTGTTTTTAGAGAAAGTGCAGAGGTTTTAGGAAGCTTCTAAGCGGTCAGGCTGGCTCCAGCTCTGGGTCCATCACAGCTGGAGTTGATCAAAGTTTGGGCTGCCTTGTCCTCTCCTCTATTGGCTCTGGCTCTGTGTTTCCACCTTCTGCGCTGTGCTGGCACTGGCTCTTGTCTGATCCTTCTGTGAATTGCTTCTTGGAGCAGATCTGGCTGAAAAGTTTTTTTGTTTCATTGTTCTTTTGGTTTTTTTTTTTTTTTTCCTCTTCTCTTTGGTGGGGTTAGCTTACAGACCAGCAGCCTCCCTGGGCTGGCTCCTGCCCACGTGTGTGGGTATTAGTGCTGAGGCAAGGGAAAGAATGGAAAGCCTTGGTCGGTAGAGGAGGCTCTGATCACCTGAATTCTTTGTAGCTTTGAGCTGCCATTGGATCCCACCCGCAGGCTGCAGTTCCACCTTTTCTCTGAGCTGATCTCCACACCAGCACCCATTCCCTGCTGCTCTTCCCTCTGGGGCCAGCACTACATTTTGTGTAGTTGTACTTCTCTGAATCACAACAGGAGCCCTCTCCTTGCCTCCCAAAACCACAGCAGTTGCTTCAGCTGACAGAGCATGGAGCCATGTAGTGTTACTGCTGGCAGTGAGGGTGGAGCAAGAAAAGTAAATTTTTTTTTTTAAATCATAAAAAAAGTACATGCCACTCATTAAGTCATGTAAAGCAACCATGGAATTGCAGCTTGTGAAGTACATGCATATATATTTATTACATTTTGCCAATGAACCAGCCTGTTTAGCCTTGACATGACTTTTAAGAACACTGTTCTTGAATGGAAAATTGTTCTCCCCCACAACTCCCAATTTAAGTCTCTTGGTAGCCACCTGTAAGCCCCTGTTGATTTAAAGTCCAGGTCTGGCATCTTTAATATTTCAGAAATCCATGATGTGTTTTTACACATATATACATGTAATTCCATTTGTATTTGTAGAGAAAATGAATAAAGCAATAGGGTTATGAAAAAAAGGAACAGATTTAACAGATTTTCATTGAAAAATAATTTCATATGGTTTCCAGAAGTGTGCAACTAAATTCATTGGGAAGGAATAGGCTGATGCTATTGGCCTAAATGATGACTGCTCCTTTAGCCTTGCACAGATGATGATCTGCTCCAAGATACCCATTCTGGAGTAGCACCAAGCAGGGAATGACTGAAGGTAAACAGTAAGACTAGACAAGAATTGCAATTACTGTGCAAATTGGAATTCATCTCACTTGGCTTAGTCTCTACAATACTAGAAATACTACAAAATTAGTCTCTAATCAAGCCTAAATTAATTGTTTTGAGGTCTTTTTTAAGGTGGGAGAAAGAGACATACTTCTCCAGTTCTAGTTTCTCTTCTACTTCAAACCAGGGCTATATTGAAATGTGCTATGGTGATACCCCTCTGTATGAATGTATTTGATTATAAGGAAATTCTGCACAGTTAGCTTATACTAGACAGCTACTTTTAATTTCCTGAACTTTTATGAGCTATAAACTAAGATTGAAGCTCAATTATCATATGCACAAATTTTTAATCCCTTTAAGTGTGGAAAACCTTTATATGACTGTCAGCTTTTTTGTATTAGCTAATTGCAAATATTTCATCAACCTATTAGTTACTCTTTACACAGACAGAGCTACATCCATTTTAAAGAAGTTCTGAATTTCTAAGAAATGTAGTGATTTGAACGAGAAAGAAATTTTAAGCAAACATCAGAGAAAATATATAATCTTTGGGTTTTACATTAAAAAAGTATCCAAAGTAAAATAATGCTGGAAACTTTACTGTGTTTTGGCAAAAGCTTGCTTATTGAACATAGAGCTATTTATTTATTCCACTGAGTACGTTCATGAAACCTTAGTAAATTTTTGAAGTAAAATTTGCAAGTAGCATAAAAATCTAGCTGGCTAATAACAGGATATTCTCTGCATAAGTGTGGTTAAAAATAAGAATTTAAAAAAATAAATCCAGATTTTCAGGAGTAGTATCTCTGCATTGAAAGGGCAAGAGTCTAAATCTAAATGTAAGTTTAAAAGCTGGAAAAGATTGAACATATGTTATTTCCCACCAGCACAATATTAAATGCAATTATTTTCTTTCTGCTAAAATCTTGAATATATCTTGCAACACAACCTCAAAGAGTCCCCTGCTGCTGTTGATTATAGTGAATCCCACTTCCTGCCACCCAGTAAGTCTTTGCAATTTTCTCTTTTTCGCCACCCTGTGGAGATAAATAATGTATATTAATGTGGAAATATCAACAGTAAAATCTCTTAATATTCTCCACAAAATAAAGCTTCTCTCTAAATCAAAGGATTTGTATCATTCATTAATTTTTTTGAGCAAAAAGAAGCAAGTTCCTTATGTAAAGGCTTTGAAAAGTTTGAATCTCACTCTTGGAAAACAAGTGTGCCAAATACTGTAAAGGAGAGAGATGAGTTTTTTCAAATTGAAAAAAGGATTTGGTACAGTGTACTACATTTAAACCACAGATTTTAGTGTTTTCATTTCTCAGACTCATTAAATAGACCTTGACAAATCCCTGTTTCTCTTCCTTCGACCCAGAACCTTAGGAAGTGTGTCAGAGAATTTAGTGTTGTTTTTCAGGAATTGCTCCCTGTTCTGAACACGACTGTGGAGGATGTTCTATAAAGGGTTTGTCACGTGTGGCTGTGATAAAAGTGTGCATTCAAATCCAATACATTGCTAATTCCACACTCAGTTCTCCCCTCTTTCGTACATTAGGAAAACCTAACATGACAAATGTCCTTTGCAACTCTAGGTTGCAGAAAGGACAAGAAAAGCAAAGGCAGAAGCTCTGGTGCCCTGAATACTGCTTTACCATCGAGGTTGAGGTTTCAGTGCTTAAGTGGAAAATTGCCATACTAAAGAAATGATTGCTTGCTGACTGTATGAGTTGGGGATCTGGGGTGTGTGTGACCATATTGATTCTAAAGTGCTCTTTTTTTCCTTAACATGTTTTTTCTTTTAATTCCAACTTCCAGGAACATGGACTCCTTTGATAAATGCCATAAACATTTCCTAAGTTAATTTAAGAGAAACCCCAACCCTATAATGCTAACCTTTCTATTGCTTAAATCAGAAAGCTAATTGAAAGAAATGTTCAAACCAGAAAATAAGAAAATTTTAAAATAAAAAATAAAAAAAAAGGAAAGAACCTACTCAGAACAGAACCCTTAGTCACCAACATTTCAGACGGCAGTCTGAGGAGTCTAACCATTCTGTATTATTAAAATACCATCAAATTAAAATAACGGCAAAATACTGGGAGGCAAATTGTGTTCCCTCCTCTGTGGTTGTGGCAGGCCAGCAGTCAAGGACCCAGCCAGGAGTGTTATTTCTGTGGGAAGGAGGGGAGGGAGAAGGGAGGATACCTTTTGTGTTTCAGGGCTGCGGAATGTTTTACTAGAAAAAGTGGGCAGTTGTGAGCTGCATTGTCTTAGCTGGTTTGGTACTTGGCAATGACTCAGGGAGAAGCTGCTTCCTTCTTTTGTCCCCTTCTGCCCTACCAACGACAGCTGCTGGGAAGGTATTTTCCCCATGGTGTTTTGTTGAAAGGTAGACAAAATATTTCCAATTATCCCTTGCTGTTAGATTTCTGTATAAATAATTTGTGTTATGGTAAAAGTCCATCTAAGGCAGGAAGACTGTTTGCTACTTTCAGCCCAAATACTGTAAACATTTCTACGCGTGTTTAGTTTTCGCCATGTGAGAAGTATCCATTTGGGTGAAGTTAAGGATGGCTGTAGCTGAACGTTGGAAACTTGACCTACTTTGCATATCATTATGCATGTAGCACAATTTCAGTCCAAGAGAGTGTCCCGGAGATGGGAAGTCTGAGTTGCGGAAGAGTCCGTCGAGGAAATGAAATCTAGCCAACTAATATGAATTAAATATTTTTGTACTTTAGTGTAATATATTCATTCACAACTGGAGAAGTAGTAGGAATAACATAAGCATTAACAAAAATTAGAATTTATTCAGTGGCTGAGGCAGTAACCAAAAGCAGCTTGGATGGTGGTGACGCACAGGTGATTTATGACTGCCTTTTATGATTGGAACTGCAGATTTTGGAATTAGTTTATACTTTACAAAGAGAGTTTTATTTATTTTGAAAATGTAGATATGCCAAGATTTCAAAAAATTTTAATGTCAAATCAGCTACGCACTGTCTTGGACATTGTAATAACAATACTTAAAAATCCTCCTATTCAATGTGATGCAGGATTTTAAGTGTGAAGGCTGAAGCTCATTACTAACTATGAGTATTTCTACACATTATCTATTCCATTAACTTAGCTCCTGATACTGCAGAAGTTTAGATGCCCAGAATTATACAGAGTGAATAATTCTATTAGAGTAAATGGGACTCCTACAAATGTGTGAAGTGAAATGTAAGCATGAAACAAGCGGGGCTGGGGCTTTTAATGGGAATCTTGTTATGCATAAATATAATTGGTATGTGAGGAGTCTTTCATGAATTAAGTCCTCAACAGGCTCCCTCCAGGTAGAGAAACAGGATAAGATGCAAAGTCCAAGAAGGGTAGGCCCCAGGTTTTTAGAGACTTATGTCCACATTTGCACGCATCGAAGCCGATAGAAGCAGATATGGATCTGTCTAAATTGAGGCAGGCATTCTTAGCATTTTTCTACTCAAGTGACTTGGTGTAAGTGACTTGTTCAGAAACACTCTGTAGGTTTGTAGCACAGCCAGGAACAGAACCCAAATCTCCTGACTCACAGTTATAGACCAGACTTCTGCTCAAATTTGTGGGAAAACTTGATTGGCCGTGTTTCTCTGTGAGGGGGAATTTATTAATATTGCTGCTACCTTAGAGTGTTTTTTTAATTTTCTTGATATGGTCCCATTCAGTAAAGGTGTAGAGCTGAATGTGAGCTTTCTCTGAGAAGATGCAGAGCATCTGGTTTATACAAATGGTTTCCCACCAAAAAGGAAAACTTGGAACTGTAGATTTTTAATGCACAGATCTTGTGCTGTTGCAATGTTAAGAAGTCCTTGTTGTTATGAATGTGCATTATGAGTATATTGTACACAGTCCTGGTATGCAAATGTGTAGCATTCAGAGAAGTGAAATAATTCTGTGTTATTATTATCTTTGTAAATTGCATCTTAAGAGTTTGTTGAGGACTTTACGACGGCAGTTTTCTATAGTCACAGCTATACAGCACAAAGTGTTTCTTTCATTATTAACAATAACTGAGCCAATGAAAATGCTTTTAAATATACACCAGACAAGCAGTTATCCAGCTCTTCCTTCTTACCATCCACAAACCATCTTTTAGCATCTTATAAACGAGCATGTAAAATAGCTTTGTAAACATCTGCTTTTCATTGTTAATTGTCAGGAAAACTAGAGATTTAAATGCTTCTTTTGTAGCATTCCTTAATCCTATCAGAAAGGAGAGCTCTGGATGCTTCTCCTTTCTCACTGCAGATAGCTTGCATAGGCTGGGGGCTTTCTTCTTTTTTCCTTTTAATTTCTTTTCTTTTGTTTTTTTTTTCTAATATTGATAGTTTTTATTTACTTACGGACAGCTTGTTTCACATCTCAGTTTGAAAGGTCTTGCACATTCTAGTCTGTGTGGCAACTCAGTAATATACTCAAAATATACTATGGAATTATTGATTGCTGTATAAAATGTGTTGAAAATCTACATTTTTTTCTCATTATGATCTGCTCAGTATTTTCTTTCATATATAAACTATCAGGTCAGGTATTGTATCATACATATGCAATAAAAAAACAGGAGTATATGTTCATACATAACATCAAAAATAATAAATAAAAAACTCCCACTGCCACAGTACAATTATTATTTTTTTAGAAACATTGCCTTTATTTTGGTTAGCTTTTCTGTTCTAATAATCAAGTCATTAATGTCAGTTGAGTGTGTCTGGCAGTGATTTACTTAAGGTAGCATTCATAACACACAGTAGCTGCATTATACAGGAAAAATAAATCTATTCATGTTACATTTCCTACCTTTAAAGCTTTTTTAAAAATCTTGTATTATGGTCCTGGATTTGTAACATTTGACTTTTTCCTTCTTGCACACACAAAAGGAACATTGATGATTTAAAACTATTTAATGTTTTATATTTTGTGAACAGGAATAAATCTTTTTTTTATGTTCTTTTTTTTTTCTAAATCTGCTTCATTTGGGAAAAGATACTTTTTTCCCTTAGAGTTTGAATGTTTCTGCAGCTTTTGTCTTTTAATTTTGGTGTTTTGAAGTCAAAGTCTGCTTAACTAATTCCTCCAGCACAGTCATTATTTTAGAATAATTTAGATTTCTCCCTATTTTGTTAATTAAATAATAATTTAGGGTACCATTACCTATTAATGTTTTTATTCCTGCTATTCAAGATTTACTTCCAGAACTTCCTAAAAGAAATGTTACACGGACCTCAGCATCACTGCATGTAAAATTAATTGAAATGACATATTGTTGCAGTTTCTATGACAACCATATCATGATGCTGATGCTCTCAAAAATTTATAAACTACTATTTCAACTATGCTAATAGCACTGAGTAGAGCTAACATTTATTTACTTAATATTCTTATTAGAATCAAGCTTTTAATAGTTCATGTTAAAAAAAATCAGAAAGAGGTGTATGTCAGTATTTTTCGTTCGTCTGATGTTGGTTTTTTTTGTGAAGGAATTCTGGCTTTCTATGAGAACCTTTTTAAAATCTAACTCTGCTACGTTATGTTGACAAAGGGCTTATTCACTCAAAACAAAGAGAATGTATATCATCACTCACAAACTTTTAAACACGACATTCCAAAAGAACTCTTACAGTGCAATCCACGGCAAAAAGCAGTCTTGTTTTGCTAGTGGAATATTTAAAGCAGTTTCTTCCTATTTCTATTGTCCTAGATACTAAACCTCAAATGCTTGTGACATGAGAATACTGATTCACTGGCATGACTTACATAAATAAAATCACAAGCTGAAATGTCTTCATGATCAGGCACAGAATTATAAACCCCCTAAAAATATTTACTTATTACTGCCTTGTTTTATTGTAAATGGGAAATGTGAAAAGGCTTTGCCTGGTAACTTGAATTTTCTTTTCCATATTAAATACATACCTTTAGTATAATCACGTTATTCCATCAATCTGCAGGCTTTTAGAAGTTAGCTGATTTTAACAGTTTGACAGGGAACTCTATTACTCAGGCAACACTCACGTTGGAATCAATGAGTGTTTTACTTGAGGAAAAAATTTAGGACCAATGTAAGATGCCTTATTCAAGTTACTTCATAATTATATAGATTGCAATGACTTAAAAAATAGTGAGCTTTGCTCTCCAAACATAGTAATTTTATTCAGTCTAACTTGCAGTTATTAAAAAAGTGTGTTTTCTATTCAAAATGTGTGATTCTCATATATAAGACTTATTGATCATTGATCCAAATAGGAAATAAAACACCTTGATCTTTCAGTCATTTGTCTTAGGAAGATTCCAGAACAGTCCAATCATATTTACTTCACTTCAGTCTTAAATCTGATATTACCCTGGAAAAATGTTTCATATAATTGAACGTTCGAATACGTTGAGATCATGTCGCATTTCAGTTTCACCAGCATGAGTGCTTTCAGCAGTTTCTGCCCAACATTCCCGGTCTACTAAGCTATATTTAAACATGTTTTGAAAGATTTATACAGTGATTTGCTTCTTAGTCAACTTTGTTGCAAGAAGTTACTACTGCATATTTGGGTAAGAAAATGTGAAGTGCCCAAAGAGGAGAGGAGGGAGGACATGGTGTGGGATATGCCACGATATTTACAAGCTCCAAATAAAATTGGACAGCTTGAAACAACTCCCTACCCCAAAATATCTTTGTAGACATTTTAACCTCTTGTCTTGGTATTTTCTGAACTGTTAATCTTTCCAGCATCATCATTTTGAGTCTCTTCATACAAAGCATGTAGTTCACATGCACAGGACTTGAGCTTCTGGATGAAACAACTGGCAGTGACATGAGCCTACAAGATTAGGCCATATTGTCACAAATGCAAAAGAACACCTTGAAACCAATGCAATTTATAAGTGCACAGTGGTAGTAATATAAAATACAAAATCATTGCCCTATCTTGAGGATTCCTTTTATTTCTGTTCATGTGGCATGTATATGTGGCTAAGTGGTAGTACATTTATTTGCAGTCAGGGCCAGTCTCCAGGTCAAAGACAACTTTGTTTATTTATTCTAACCTACAGGGTTGTTTTTTGATATTTTTGTTTGGGTCTTTTTGTTTGTTTGCTTGGATTTTTTTTTACTTGGTGTATGTTTGTAGCACAGTAGGTCGGTCAGGGACTTTGAAAATTTTGTTTTGCTGGTGGGGTTATTTTTTATTTGAGGGGGTGGGTGTATGAAACAAAAAATAAACTGATGGAATAATTGCAGTGTTACAATAGAAAGCCTGTACACGCTCTGTTGAATTCCAGCATGTGCTGTCAGAATGGGACATTGCCAGTGAGAAAATAAAAGCACCGTGGTGTGCTGATAGGGGTTTGCAGTCGTCATGTTTCAGCAAGGGCTTTTGTGTCACTGAGATTCTAAGGGAAGATCCTCAGCAAGTTTCATGTTTGCACCACTGACCTAGAGTTTACTCTGGGCTGGAATATAAAATAGAGCTACTGTGGGCTGTAAGGGGCTCCTGTAGCACAAGTCCTCTCTCAGCCCCTCAAAAGTGTGTGCAGGTACGGCTCTACCTGACACAGATCTTCCCCTCATACCCAAAACAAGCTCTGCTATTCCCAGGTGAAGCTGGGAAAATTGGTATAATATGTGAGGCCACACAGGTGCATGCCTCAGTAGGAGTGTGATGATTGCTCTAAACATCTCTGGCATGGCTTTGGGTTGCTTCTGGAAAAGTGCATTTAATATCACTGTTAATCTTGAGCTGCGTTTTTCTATGTTAGCGGTGGTTTATGGTCATCCTGTTGTACAGAGATGGGAGGTGAAAAATGATTAAGATGACAAACAGACAAATCCAGCTGTTAGGTGAAATTCCCAGATTAGGAGGAGCAGATGCATGTCACTAGAAATATTTGCACCTTCCACAGTCACGCTACTGTTTTTCTACTTTAACTCTGTGCATGAAAAGCATCAGGTATCCAATGTTAAGTTGATTCCTAATCACAGCTGAATGTAATTGCCATCTTTTGGAGCTCGTTATTAGAGTTCATATGAGTCAGGTGTGGAGGTTACTCTGCCAGTGCAAGTAGTAGGTGGGAGTTAAGGGACTTCAACCTTGCCGGTGCAGTCAGTGCTTTTCTGGGTGCCAGGATGCCCCAACATGATGGATATCTTCCGGTAGCTGGGATGCTTTCCACCAGCTGCTAAAAGCCTCCTGAGAGGAACCCCCTTCTGGGTGAAAGCTTTCTGTGAGAGGTAAGTGATGTGTTGTGCCCCTCTATAAGTGGATGTCTCCTGCACTAGATCCATTTCCATTGCTTTCATGTGCCTGGAGCATGCCTTAGAAACTCATCATCCTGAGCCTTGTCCACAACTTTTAGCAGTGTCACCCCAGGTAATGTCCGTGGGTGGTGACAGCCTAGTCTTTCTTATTTTCTTTTTTCCCATTTCCCTTCCATTAATATAAATATAACCAAAACCCCAGCCTCAAGCTTGAAATCACCTAAAAGACTTGAGAAAGAAAATCTTCGAGGAAAGCCCGGGCAGTACAACTGGCCTGATTTTGGCCGGGGAAGGAGGCGGAAAGAGGATGGGCAGAGGAGCCAGCAGTGCTCCCTGGCACACGCTCCGAGGGGACGCTGCCTTCCAGCAGGGGGGTCGGAGGGGATTTACAGGGAGCGGTGCCGGCGGGAGGAGCGGCCCGGGATGCGCTCTGCCCTACTCACCCCAATCCTCCGAGGAGCGCCCAGCCACGGCGAGACAGGCGAAGGAGGGAGAAAGTCTCGAGGCAGGGGGTTAAGGAAAACACCGGTGCGCTGCTTTCGCTTTGTGTATTCCTATCTCCTCAATTCTCCATAAAATTCTCCCCGTCTTTCTCCGGCCCCTGAGAGCGGGCAGGAGGCAGCGGCCTGCACTGTCCTGGAGCCCCGACGCCCCCGTCCGCCCTGCGCGGGGTCCCCGCGGCCGCGGCGCGTTCGGCTGCCCCGGGAGCGCGGCGGGCGCTCGGTGCGGGGCTCGCGGCCGCCTCACGGTGGCGCGGTAAGCACATGGACAGGCCCGGGCGGCCGGGAGCGCGCTGCGCTCTGCCTTTCCTGGAATAACAGTCCCGGTAATGTCTCGGATAAACCAAACCGCTGCTACAGCGGCGCAGGGACGGGGGGTGCGCGATGCTCCGCGCCGGCGGAAGGTGTTTCAGCCTCCCCGGTCGGCGCAGAGCCCGGCGACATCGGAGCGAGGGTCCGCGGCACCTCAAGAGCGCGGTCTCACCTGGGGTTAGTTTCCCCCTCCCCCTCTCCGTCTCACTCCTCCCCCAGCCCCTCAGGAGAAGTTTGCAAAGAATGTGATGGAGAGTGCAAAGCGGCAGATACCGACGTTAAGCTCCGGCTCGGTTCGGGCCCGAGGAGCTGTGCCACAGCCCCGAGCCGCCGCCCTCATCAGCGCAGCAGCGCGCCCCTGGCACCCGGGGTACCCGTGGGGGGACGAACACAATGTAGAGTCATCTTACCTCCGAGCCGAGGGAGCAGCCTGCGAGGCGGCAGCGGGAGCAGCGCGGCTCCTGCCTCCCGCCCCGGCCGGTCCGTCACCGCGCTCCGGCAGCGCCGCCGCGCCCGCCCCGCCGGGCTCCGCTCCCGCCGGGCTCCCCCGCCCCCGGCGGGCAGTCCCCCGCCTCAGCCCCGAGCACATCCGCGACTCAGGGGCACCGTTCCGAGGCAATCCTTGCCGGTGCAAATCCCCCGAGGCTTCTCTCCGCCAGAGCGTGGAACAAAATTGCCGGTTCCCCTGAGTTTTTGTCAGGCTGTGCTGGCGCTCGGGAGCAGGTAAGGCGGCTGCTGGCTGCCAGCGATCCCCGCTGCACTTGCAGCGAGCAGCAGGAGCCGGTGGAAGTGGGAGTGTGGTCTGCTCTTCATTAGGGAGGGGGGAACGGACCCTGGAGGTGATGCAGTGAAACACTTCTACTCCCTTGCATTGTGTTTGTCACAGACCACGGGCGCTCTCCTTTTATAACATTCACTTCAAGCATTCTCAAACCCAACCGGAATAAGTTCTGATCCTCCCCTTTAGTTTACATTGGGGTTGTCAAAGGATTAAATAAATGAAACTTTATTTGACCGTGGAGTTTACAGACCCTGAGATCCCTGCGCGCTCTGGCCTTATTCTAATTCTATAGCGGTAATTACCCTTCGTTTCTTTAAGTGCAATAGATTTATTGCCTTAGAGACTATGCACAGTTTGATTGAATTATTCATTTTTTTTTCTTTGGTGTAGACTGCATCTGGGGACTGATGTGACGTGTAGATTTTTTTTTTCAGGAACAAAGGGAATGTGGAAATGAAAGAGAGAGGGAGAGAGAGGCTGGCAGATGTGATGAGATGCGGTGAAGGTGTATCCAGCTTGGCACTCCCACTCCTCTCTTCTCCTCTCATTGCAGCCCTGGGTGACTCTCAGGCTAACACAAACAGCTTTTCTTCCGCAGCCTGCCCTCTGTCACTGTAAGTACAACAGCCTTCTCTTATCAGCATGCAAATTCCAGCCACTCACTACCTTAGCCTGGTGTTTGCACTTTAGATTTACAGAAGGGACCTTTAAAATGAACTTTCCGAGACAGGAAGGGGTTTTCATGTCGAACTTGCTTTTATTTTCTTTGTAAAAGTTTATGTGGTTTTTCCAGTTCTCTCTTCCCCCCCTTCCTTTTTTTTTTTTTTTTTTTTTTTTTTTTGAACGGCGGGGGCGTGGAGCGGGGAGATTGTTGCTGCGGCTTTTTACTTCGCTATCAAGATGATGCACAGTTTAAAATGAAATTAAATTCTCCTTGATCCTTTTTCTGCCAAGACAATACATTTTGTTGGCAGATGACGCTGTAAGGAATTGAGAGTTTTTGTTTTCAGACAGATCTTTAGCTTTGAGTGTTACAAAATGCAAACGTCCCCTAAATTTGGAGGAGTTCGCCAGAGGTTCTTGTTCTAGGGGAACTCGTATCAGCTGATGGGTTTGCTTTAGAAGAAACGTGCAGTAATTTACTTCTATCTAGTCTAACAAAACTTTTTCCCAATCGGATTATCAGGCTTTAACTTCTTTTCCTTTAGCTTTCTCTCAGATGCTGTTGATTATTTTGCAAAAGTTTCTCTGAACATCTTTAGCAAGCCTGTAACAAGCCTTCATTGTCGGACAGTGTCCGCAGAGGGAATTTATAAACATGCTTCTTAATTGTCCGGCATTAACTGGGGTGAGAGGGCAGTTAAGAAGTGGGTGAATGACTTTTAAAGTGAAATTTCTTGCCCTTTGAATCCAAAACTTCTGAGACTGTTCCGCCAACTCTGCAAGAGTTGCAGGTTTGCTGCTCAGGTTAAAGATGCGGTACGTACAACTTAGCCCACTGACAGGTTGCCTCGCTTGTTGAACATTGCTTTACTTTAAGGCATTTGGTGAGGCACACGGCGCAAAATGCCATGACAGCTGTGCACAGGTAAGTGCCCCGACCTGATGAGAGCGCCTGCGGTCCCTTCCCTGTGCAGGCACCCCCAGCAGGTCAGCATCCCTCCTCAACATCTGCCTGCCTTTAGCCTTCATGAAGCCAAAGCAAGGGCAGTCATTCCAAACGCGGTTTCTAAAAGTGGGGTAACGCTCCAAGGGAAAGCGTTTTCTTGTTTCTCGGCACGTGTATACGGATCCGCACGGCGGGTGTTCACTTATGCAAACAAAGAGGGCATCACAATTATCCCCGTGCAGCGCGCACACACACACACTCACATTTGCATACAATGCCCAAGGAATCCTCTTTTCCTGCCGCCGAGAAGTTGCCGCTCTCCGGCGCTGTGAGTTCCATCTGTAACTTAATTGATCACACAGGGGAAGCAACAAGCTGGAGAGCGTTCCTTGCGCTCCGCATGGCAGCGTGGCCGCATCCCTGCCGTGTCCTGCCCCAACCCCGTGTCATTCCCTGCACTGGAATTTCGGGAGTGCAGCGGGATGCTCCCCCGATTTGGAGCTAGGTGGGCGGTTAGATTTATCTGATGCCTTAATTATCTCTCGTCCCATTCCCGCTTGGTATTTAATAAGGCGCTACATTTGAGGAGTGCTTGGGTTGTTTTTTTCTTTTCTGTCTCTTGGAAGAAAAAAACTTCCAGCAACAAATTACTAGAGTTGCAGACTGAGGCAGACTATTCGTCCTTGTATTCTGATTTACATCTCTTTTCTTACATAGCTCATTTAAATTTTTTAAAAATCTTTTTGCGTGCCAAAGATACACTAGTTGTGCAAAAAGTCAAGGTAGTTCCTTTACTTGCAGCAGGTTTAAATGTGTTACAAGGAAAGCGTTAGTGGCTAATCACGGGAATTCTTGTAATTAAAGATTAAAAATGACAGAGTAATATCTCGAGAGGCAGCTATTTACTGTTGTTAATTCCATATTCCGGGTAACTGCAGCAAGGTGAATACATTGAATTAGCCGAATGCAGGTGAATACAAACTCAGTATTTACAATCATACAATTTCCCCTTATCTCTGAATTTCACTTTTTTAGTGTCTTTTATTAAAGTTGAAATAATGCATGGGAATTAGCTACTATGCCCTCATCAGCTAATTTGATGATAAAGCTTTACTAGATAATTGTAAAGTTCTATTTCAAGGTGCTTGCTGCTTGCCGAATAGGACTTGGTTACCCCTTTTATTGTAGCGGAATTGCCAAAAATATCGTATAAAACAGGTCCACTATTTCAAGAGGTTCTGACTTACAACTCCTTTTCCCTGAACTCGGCTCGAGAGGGGCGATAGCACCTCGGATAGCAGAGGATGCAACGTGCATGCCTCTAGCAGTGTGTAGAGTTTTACAGCTTGTTAACAAAATGAATCAGAGCCAGGTCATATCTGTCCTGTGCCATCGCGTTAATGTTCAATTTTCATCACGTCCTGCTGAAGCCAGGTTCATTCGCAGTGGGGCTGAGTGTGCTTCTGGGTCTAACCTAGTCTGCAAATTTCTGCTTGAGAGAGAAGGAAAGTGAAATCAGGCTCTCTCCTCGTCTTTTTGGCCTCTATAAGTTATGAAGCTATTTTAAAATTAAAAAGTTTGTCTGTTACTAACTGTTCCAGGCGCCTTCTGGAAAATGGGGAGAAAGTGCCAAAAATACAGAGATGAATCAACAACTTCTCTCTCTCATTTTGTGGGCTTGAGGTTGCTTTCCGCACTCCCATCTTAACAACAGTTTAGCCTAGGTGTGAATAATATCAAAAGAGGGAGACGTTCGCTCTGCAGCGCTGTTTGCCCACCTGATCTGCGGGCCCCTGACAGTTTGAAAGACTCTTTTATGTTTACCTTTGGAATGCAAAAATACAGCAGGGAGACTTTCTTGGGTTTGCAATACTCTGCCACTGGTTGATTTTCTCCTCAGCTCCTTATAGTTTTTCCCTTCTTTCTCCCAGATCTTTCCTTCCCCCCCAGCCCCCCCTTCAATTAGCACTTCCAAGAGAGCGTGAGTTCCTAAATTGGTATTCAAGCTGATATTCCAGTCCTTATCTGTTGCCTTTTGGTAGGCAGAGAGAGGGATATTTATATATTGCCGCTGCTAAAATTTGTCGTCGTCGCCACGAGAATCCCAACTTCAGCTCGAGTCCGTCCTAAATCAGTTTTTCCTCTCCGGCCATACCTGTCTTTCCCTTTTCACTGCACTCACGTTTCACCTTTCTGCTGAATCCATCACTAAATAGTTTGTGGACTCTGAGTGCCTTCTCTCCTCTTCCTCTCCCCCGGGTCCTTTTAGCTGGACTCCCATCTCTGGTGTAATTTATACTTTCCATTTCATCTCCCCCCTTGCTCCCCTTTAAAAATTATTTTTGTAAATTTTTTAAAAAATCTTTTTCCCCTCCCGGCCGTGCTGTGGGATCGGGCTCTTTGCAGACCCATTTATCAGCTGTCACTAAGCGCTTGCTGAGTGCTTCCCTCTCCTCGTCCCCGCTCCCTCCCCACGCCGCCAGCCCTTCCCTCCTCCTGCACATCGTCTTTCTCCAGATTTTTTTTTTTCCCTTGTAATTTTATTTTCCTGGTGTATCCCGTGAGCCGGCGGGACTCTCCCGGCGTGTGTGTCCCCACGCAGCGCGGCGGGCGGAGGGAGGGCGGAGGGCGGGCCGGCCCCTTGTGACACGGCTCCCCCCCCGCGCCGCCCCGGCCCCGCGAACCGGCTCCCCCGGGACCCCCCCGCTCCCCCTCCTCCTTTTCCGGCCCCCGCCCCGCCCTCGCACCCCCTCCCCGGTAACTTTCTAGTACCTTTCCTCACCACTCCGGGCAATCAGTGGTCATTAGCGGGAGCGGAGCGGTGTAGGGTTTCATGTGTCTAATGGCCCTGTGAGTGGTGATAGCTGCGCGGGGATGCGGCTGGCAGCCCGCGCCGATTTCACTTTCTGTTTTGTGCTCACTTTCTCCGCAGTTGTTGCTCTCCCCGCTCGCTCCCAGCCTCTCTCTCTCTCTCTCTCTCTCTCCCTCTCTGTCTCTCCCTCCCTTCCCCTCTCCCTCCTCTCTCTCCCTGTGTTGTCTCATCTTGCCTGTGCTGTCTGGGCGGGGGAGCCCTGCCTCCTTTTGCCTTCCTCAGATCAATGCCCTGGCCACTCACTTTCTGATGTTGCACGACGGGAAATGCTTTGAATACTTACGACATGGCCGCTCACATTGATTGCCAAGATTGACAGCAGTAACCATCGCCTTCACTTGTTTCAGGAGGAAAAAAAAAAAAAATGAACCTGATTGTAACCAAATCTCCAGGCAACCCATCCGCAAACTTCTAACGATCGGGATCCTGCACATCCATGGCCCGGAGAAACACCAGCAGACTCTAGTTCATTTATTTTATTTTATTTTACCGAATTACTACCCATTTATTCCTCTCCCCTCCCTCCCCCCCTTCACCTCCTTCCCTCTTTTTTTTTTTTTTTATTTTTAAAATTTTTTTTTAATGAAAATTACCGAAGCGCGTTGCAAAAAAAAAAAAAAGGAGGCTCTCCCAGTGCTTTGTGCCACACTGGATCCCGAGGAGGTAACCAGGAAAACCAGCCCTATTGTGTTGTATACCTGTTGTTTGCTGTGGTGTGTAGTGCTGCGTGGCTTGGTGGCGGTGGCGGTGGTTTAATGGGTTTTCGCTGGATTTATGTCGCTTTGCAGGAGAGAATTCAGTTCCCCCCTGCGCTGTCTTTAATGGGTTATTAGTTGCAATTGAGTGAAGCAGCAGCGTCCGGAGATAGATCTGTTGTTTAGCTTTTAACATTGCTGAATTCACCCCTTCCCCCGCCTCCCCCTGCACGATTATTTACTTTGATATCACGAGGGTGTTGTGTTTCTTTTTTCTTCCTTTTTTTTTTTTTTTTTTTTCCCTCCCTTCTCTTTAGGGAAAAGTAGTTATAGTCTCGTCCCCGTGCGAGTTTCCGGGGCTGTTTGAATCCCGAGGTTTCCGAGACGTTAAGGGACCCCAGTACCTTGAAATCACAACACTTTCTCATCCTTCCCGAGTAGAGTTTATTTTAAAATGTAGTGACAGATCAGCGTTGTATTTTAAGATCACCCACGGCAGGCGAACACATGGTGCGGGAAGATATTGTACGTAAGGAACTAACACGAGAGGGAGAAAGAGAGAAAGAGAGGAAAAATAAAATCCGAAATAAATCTTTGAGAGCGGAGCGCTGCTGTCATTGCTCCGAAGTGCTCGCGTGGGTTTCTCCTGGCGGATAACCCCGAGAGACGCGGGATGGAGAAAGGCGAGGGGAGTTTAGTGGTGCTTGTGGGTTCTGCGCGAAGTTTGAGGTGGGTGAGTGCTTTGAAGTTGGCCGGGGACGGCTGCGGGGAGCACACAAAGCTGCGGGAGCGGCGGCGGCCGTGCCGCACTCGGCCACGGCGCGGCGCTGTCCCGAGGAGCCGCCGCCGCCGCCTTATCTCTGCCGGCAGAGCCCTGGATAAAGTTCTACCGAAAACTTTAAAATCGATATCGCGCCCTAATTCGTGATACACAGGGAGGGGGGAAGAAGGCAGTCCATCATCAGAGAGCTCTGTTTACACCCGGGGAAGGGGAGATGCGTGCCGCTTTGTGGCAACAGTCGACCTGGGATTTCTTGCTGCCTTAGCTCTTTGCCGGAGGTCATGCAAATCGACCTTAAAAGAATGCATAAGCCATAAATTAAAATAAACCCTTAGCCAGAGGCTGATCCATAAGTAGACAATACCTAACCTGGACAAAACGGCTTCCTTTGCGAGCTGAAAAAAAGAATAGTGCCTAAACTAAATGCAAAGTAAGTTTTCAGGAAGTATTTCACTTACTATTATTACTGTTATTCTTCTTTTAAAATAAAATAGTGGCAGTTGCAACAAGCTAGCGCAGCTGTTTGCAGGCGGTGCTGCAGGATACGAGTGAGGCAAGGTGTGTCTTGTGGAGAGCTTGTTCTTTTCCTGGGTTTCACTACCTTGGAAGCTGTTTATTTCTTTGGATTGGGGATAAGAAGCCTCTTTTACCGTTCAAGCAATTTGATGTTTTATCTCGGATAACGCTGAAGAGTTTATGGCCAAATCTGGGTTGCCTGCAACTGTCACATGCGCGCACACAAGCTGTGTCTGTATATAATAGTCTCGGGGCTTGTTTTTTTTCCCGCAGTTTTTGACAATTGTTCCATTCATGATCCTGAAAGGAATCATCAGTGGGAGCTAATGAGTGCGCCTCTGCGGCTTGCCCTGCTCCTGGGAGGAGCGGGCACCGGCGCTGCCCGCTCGTGTAATGCATGCACGCGTGTACCGGCGGCGGGGTCGCGGCTGGGTGTAGCCAGGGGAGAGGGAGAGCAGACAGGCGTGATGCGAGCAGGTACTTCCACGCGTGCCGAGCCGCCGGAGCGTGTCCGCGGGCCGGCGGCCCCGGGCGCGGCCCGAGCCGTGCGGCGGGGCCCGGAGGTCACTGCAGGCACCGCTCCTGTCCGGCCGAGCGCTGCCTCCGCTTCCTGCGGGCCGCCTCTCCGTGGGCTTTGCTGCGGTTTTGTTATTTGTGAAAGGACGGGAAGGAGTGAAAGTGGCACCGTGAAAGGACAATTAGTGTTGCGTCTGAGTGGCCGGGGTGGGGGGGAAGGGGGGCCGCAGGGAAAGGCAGCCCGGTGGGAGCCTGGGGACGGCAGATTAGTGCTGTCCTAGGGGTGTTTCCCAAAAACAGAGAGGTGAAACTTTCTGTGATAAAGTAATATATCTTCGCCTGCTGTTCGTAGATAAGGTGTATGTTTATTAAGCAAATTTAAATAGCCTTCGGCACACGAGCGGCACTTTGTTCCTGCTGCTTTCTTTTGCCCTCACTTTAACGTTTTTTTGCCACTTCCATCTTCAGTGCTGATCGTGAGGACAGGAGAACTGTTCTACCCAGTCCTCAAACAGAGTTTGAAGTCCAAAAATTAACGAATTTCCCTTTCTGTATTCGTGTAATGGAGCAATTTTGAAACCTGTTTTGAGACTTCGACTTGACTTGACTTGTTTTATTGACGTGCTTGTGCCCACTCATTTAATTAAGCCATTATAATACCATAAAGTAAATAATAAGAATGAATGTGAGATATGTGCATGCAGCCTGCCATTAAATACGAACGTTTCCTTGGAAAGGACCCTTTAAAAAACTTTTTTTCAGCACCCCGTGATTCTTTGGCAAGATCTTATTGCAGGTTTTTGTTTTGAGCCAGGATATTTCGTGGGTTTTTGTGCTCATGACGTTACATGCACACTACGCTTGGAATATAAACAGCAAGCGTACCTAGCAGCTCATTCTAGTAAAACTAAGGAATAATTATTTATAGTGAGTACATTTAAAAGAAAATAATGAGGTCATTTGGAGTATGCTGCAGTTTGAAGTAGCTCGACACCTGGCAGAAACTACATACGCGTTTTCTTCAGACTCTGCACTATCCATAACTTTTCCTTATAATACATTCTTGTGTTAAGTGAGAAAGGCTGTTTGTAAAACAATCCCCTGGCTGGTTCCAGTGTTGGGTGAAGCTGATCCTGTAATGGCATTTTGTTTTGAACAGTTGCTGTAGTTGAAGTTCCCTCATAAGGTAAGGTGGCACTGGGTCTGAAAGGAGGTCCAAATGCCACATTTATAATTAGACTGCCAATTCAGCACATTGTATCTATTGCTATACAGGGATATACTGCTGTGTCTGGTCTCTCAATAGACTGTATTCAGAATTAGCCAATTCAACTGCTTAAACTTTGGAGTCAAATTTAGAATAGGCAATGAGAGAAGGAAAGAAAGAAAACAATAATGCTTTCTTTTTTTCCCTCAGCTAGCTATTAAAAGCCAAAGAATATACGGAAACCAACCCAGGCACTGCTCTTGGAAGCCCTGCACCGAGCGCAGCCTGGCCAGCCTCGCCTGCAAAACCATTTTGAAGCGCGCTTCTCCGGGGGGAGGGGAAGGTGAGCCCTGGGCATCGCTCCCAGCGCCGCTCTCCAGGCCGCTTCCCGGGCCGCGCCGGCCGCCCGCAGCCGGGGGAGGGGAGCGGGGCCGGGCCCGGCGGGTCAGCCCGGCCCAGCCCAGCCCGGTCCGGCCTGGCCCTGGGCTGCAGCGACCCCCGGGGCGGGCCGGCCCCCGGAGTCCCCGGTCCCCGCTTGGGGCGGAGCGGCCGCGCCGGGGACCCCGCACGTGTGCCCGCCGTGTCCCCGGGGGGCTGGCGGCTGCCGGCCCCTTCTCTCCTGTCACACTCCTCGTGTGGCTGGCCCCGCTTCCCCCGGCCTCGTCGCCGGGAACTTTAATTCATTCAGCGATGAGCGTCTAAGAGGCCCTTCGGTCGGCAGTCTCGCATCCTCTGCTAAACGCATTATTCCCTCCCTCCTCCCTGCAGCGCGGTGCTCCGTCTCGGTTCTGCTGGGAGGCTGAACTGGGCTGCCTCAGCGCTCCCTCGGTTTCCTTCTCTGCTAGATGGCAGGGTGCAAGCCAGTGCCATGTGTATAACACAGCATAAAGGGAGCGAGACAGATGGCTGTCTCTCCCTGCACGTTCCCGACTCTCCGCTCAACTTATGTAACTGCTGCTTTTCTTCCCTTTTTTTGCGTTTACGCACGGGGGAAAGCGACTAGAGAAACAAAGCGGAGCCCATCAGTTTCACTGGTAAGGCCACAAGTGCCTTAGCAGCAGAAAATACTTGTAGGAAATAATAGCTGATGTCCAAAGTTAGTCGCCTTCACTTGTCAGCTTGGTTTTGTTCACAAGTGGGAACTGCCAGTGCTTGTTCCCTCGCCAGTGGTTTTTAATATGTGGCCAACAACTGTTCGTGGTCATTTCCCGCCGAACTTCTTCTGCTCAACAGGGAAAAAAAAAAAATCTCTTTGGACATGTTTTTTGCATCTTTGTCCGTATTTTTAGTCCAAAGTATTCACATATCCCTGCAGTTCTTGGAGGCCTTAAAATAGCTTGTGGCAATAAAGGCCAGAGCTTTGCATGATGATAGCAATAACAAATACTTTTTTTTTTTTTCTCAGTTGGCATTAGAAAGTTACTTTAGTCCTCTTTTATCTGCTAAACACTGTGATCACCTTGGGAGATAACACTTCAGGAAGCATATCTATCAATCTTTTACACTTGGGTAGATTTCTGCCTTGCAAGTGTATAGATCCCACTCCAAAGGCTTCAGTCGATCAATTTATTTATTTGTTTACTTTCCAGAACAAAAATTACTTCAGAAAGAGATGCCAGGATGCACTTGGCTTTCCACCCCATACAATAGGATGTTGTATATTTCCTTTTATCCGCAGTGTCACTTTAGCGATCAGGGGGCTCGTTTGGCAGACCTTGCGTGTAATGGCTAAAGTTTTCCAAAGTTATGTAAATAGGGGTGTTTGTGTATATGTGAACTATGTCAACTGCAGTCATACAGTGACATATTTTTAAAACATTTCAGTTGGTACAGTAAATCACAGAGGCAGAGCCTTGAGACGTTTCTGCACGGTGTCAGAACCCGGGAGAGAAGTGCTGCTGTGTGAAGTGCTACTCGTCAAGTAGCAGCAAAACACAGAGGTGCATGTTTCAGGTTTGTACTGTAGCAAGCTGGTTTCTGTTAATCCCTTTCAGTGGTTTTTTCTGTAATTTTTATGTACACAACTTTCTATTTTTCCTCAGGTAGAACAGCGAGAATGGGAACTTTTAGGGGACTTGTTACCAAACCACAGAAACTGAATTTTCTTCTCTTTTGTATGAGCCATTTGGAGTTTTTTAGACACATGATTCTCCCACAGTATGTATCTGTCCATGTGTCATTGCAGGCCTTTGCATCACATTATGAAAACAACAAAACACCATAAAATCCTATCACTAGTAAGGTTGTGTCCTGGACTGGTATGATGTCTGTCTGAAATCTGTGCCTATTTATTTAGATGTAGCTCTGCAGAGAAGACAGAGATCTGATAGATCTATTTGCTGGAAAGCAGCCGATTTCTGCAGTGATAAAACTGGATAATTACATGTTCCCAAAGCCTTTTCAGCACAGAAGTAGGTGTTCTTTTAAAACAGTGTTCTGTGGCAACAACAAATATTTGTGACATCATTGTAAGAGATTTCCTGCCAATTTTTTAGTTTACTGTCTTTCAGAAAGTCTAGAGTTCTTTGGAACTCGTGAAACTGCTACAGATACCCATCGTCTATTCAAGTATTCAGTGAAGTTTTAAATAATTCTCTTTCAATTAGTACAACAGGAGCCTGAAAAATGGATTTTCTCTTAAAGAAACAAGAATCAGTACACAGACATTTCTCTCCTCCTCTTGTATATTTTAAAATACTCATATCAGTTTTATGTTTACTGTTTTGTCTTCTTAAATTAAGAAGAAAAAAAACAGCGCCCCAAGTCTGAAAATCATTGCTTGGAAATTAGTTCAATCAAATATTTCTTGAATCTTGTGGATTGGAAAGGGCAAGATAAAATTAGGTATATTGTTAAACTAGGTTAATCAGAGTAATTCCTTTATAGTGCAGAATGGATCAATGGATGTTTTTTGAAGTCAGGCAAAACATTCCATCAAGTTAATGTGTTTAAGGGTATCATATCAGGGACAGACAGGTACTAGCAGTGATAAAAAACAGATAACCTGCAACAAAATGATTTACAGATGGGCCATTATCATCTATAGAGAGCTTACACAGATCATGTTCTTTAGAAAAAGAGAATGTAATTCTATAGAGCTAGGAGAATTACCTAAATGGGTCTGAATAGTTAATGTTTTTTCTGAGTGACTAGTGGAATTTGTCAAAGCAAAATTTTTTAGCCTTCTTATGGCCAGCATATTAATATAAGATACAGGAAAGTACTGGGTTCGTATTTAGATTATTTTTATGTTTATTTTACCTGTTTGTTGAAGTAAAGCTTGGGAAATGTTTTGCTTCTTCCCGTGCAAACTTTGTAGTGCACACCTTTAAAATATGTTCAGGAATGTAGCATCTGAGTTAAAAAAAAAAAAAAAAGTGAAAAGTTTGATGTTAGTGATTTATTAGATTTCAGAACCTATTGCATACAGCAAGTGGCTGAGTTGCATCTCTTCCATCGGTGGCAAGACAGGATGTCATTTAAATATTTTTTCTTTCTTCTTGAGCTACACAAAAAGGTGTAGTCAATTGTGTCTCCAGTCACTGGTAGACTGACATAAGGCAATAGGAAACTCTAAAACCTCAGAGGTGCAGTATTGATTTGATTCCTAACTGCAAATCCTTCATATCATTGCTCCAAATATCTAACTTTACACCAGTATTACCCATTCTTTTTATAGTGACACCATGCTTAGTAAAAAACTTCTAAGCACTGAGGTCAGGTGTTGAGATTGGATTCTAGTTTATTTTTTATGAATCAGATAAAGATTTCTGTGCATGAGACCGTATGTGAAGATGAGAGAACAAGAACATTTCCATATCAAAGGCAATATATCTGAGGCTGCATAGTAATTAAAATGCAGTGGTTTGGACTCTGTGCACTAGCACTTACGCACAGCGTTGTTGGGACCTTGTGCAGCATGCAGGCGGTTGTCTCTTGCATACTTCTAGAAATACACTTATAATTTTGTACAAACATTTATGCCAGTCCACACTTTTCTGTGGATAATTTGTATTTCATCCAAACCATTCAAAGTAGAAGTTATTTTTTGAGCAACCCCCTCATTATGGCTTTTGTGCATCAACTATTTTTATTCTGGTTGTTTGTATTTCCTCTTACCAGAATGATGGCTTGTTTATAGTCATATTTTTTTGTGTATTTCGCTAAGACCCCTTCCATATACCACTGAAATTTTACGACTTGCATAAAATATCTTGTATTAGAAACAAAAATGCTAATATCTTTTCAGATTTATTGCAAATGGTGTGATTTCTTACATACCATACTTTATGGCAAATTAAATGCATGTGCTGGAACATAATATTTTTAATGAAACAATATGTGTTTACTAATTCCAACTAACTGTTACACAGCATAAGGAGAATTTATATATTACTCCAAGGACCTGCCATTGTGGGAAAATTGACATAAAATACTGCAGGGCGCTCCCTATCTGGAAACTCTTTTCTGGAATAAATGCGACTTTAATTCCTGAGTGCATCACCCTGAGCTGTTCTGGAAGGGCTGCTGTTGAATTGTTTACTTCATAAACCCTGTTGGTCAGTGTCCCAGTGTGGAGGAGGCAGAGAGTTCTGAGAGTTTCCTCGTTACTCAGAGATGCTCCTTCCATAGAGGCTCTGTCCATTAAATGCTCCAGAACTACTGAGGTGAAGCTTTTAGGAAGTCTCTGTGCTTTAAACAGATGTTTGCACCCTGATTGTAGTGCAGCAGTCTTGCAGTCTGGCTTAGTTTCGTCCAGTTTTAGGTGATGATTGATGGATGTGTCCATGGGTACTTTGAGCTGGAATCCCACCATTCCAGAGAGTGTTCTGCTGCCTCTTAGATCTGGGAGATTGCTGTGGATGGGCTCGTTCCACCAAGCTCCTGACCATTTGTGGTTAGTGAAAACCCACGGTATTTTTGCACTAGTGGGGGGGGTTAACCT
This sequence comes from Haemorhous mexicanus, assembly GCF_027477595.1. Lineage (NCBI taxonomy): Eukaryota > Metazoa > Chordata > Aves > Passeriformes > Fringillidae > Haemorhous > Haemorhous mexicanus. The sequence continues at coordinate 15,868,855 of NC_082346.1, read as the reverse complement.
CAGTGTCGTGGCCTAATTCCAGCTCAGACAGGATGGAGTTGCCCATCTACATTCTGACAGTTTTAACTGGCTCAGTGAATCCTCACTTCCTTTCCTCAGTATACTTAGTTGTGCTAAGGGCACTCACAACATTTTACCTCAGTAGGGCCAAATCCACCTGTTGAACTAATAGGTGGAACTAGATGAGGACTCAGATTTTGGGAGCTTTCTGGAGAAAATCACAGGGTCATATAAGCCAGTCTGACGTGGCTTATTGTTATTAGAATGAGCATTTTGAAGGATTTGATATATATGGAATTTGAATGTTGAACTATTTCAGAGGAATATTTTGAGATAAGTTGGTATTTGACAGATTCTCAGCTGGTGTAAGACAGTGTAACTGTTTACTTAAGCAGGAGGGTGCCTTTTTACTCTAGCCACAATCACATTCCTTAGGCCAGGATGCAGTTCCTTCTGGGTTCAATGAAAAGAACTTTTTGTGACTGTGTGGGGATGGGGCTCGCGTGTCAAGGCCCTGTTTGCATTGGATTAACTGTAGAGAATAATTTTGTGTCAATCAGCGTGGAATCAGGTTTGCTTACATGATGTTTGCTTACATGATGTATGGCTTTAGGGTGATAGTAGCAGGAATTCACCTCATATAAACTACATGCTAGACCAACTGACCTCCATATCTATCTTCCAGCAGGTCTTCTGGTGCAGTGTATTATGCAGCCTGTGGGGATTCTGACTGCTGGCTTCCTGTAATTGTGGGGACTGTGTCTGTGTGTTTTGCTTTTTTTTTTTGTTCTTCTTTCATTCATACCTGCTCTGCTGAAGGCAGATTATCTTCTTGCAGGTCCTTTAATATTTTTCTTCTGCTAAGGGGTTCATTTAGGTCACTGCAGTGGGAATATACTTTTTTCAACCTTTAGTGCATATATATGTAGATGTGCACATATAATTTTTTTAATGTCCCTAAGTAGTTGTGTTTCAACATATATTTAGTAGTGATTTTGTTATAGTAGTCCCTATGAGTGAAATTGAGTATTTACCTCTGGTTTACATGCATACATTCTTACATTCTGCTGTCTATATCTACTCCCATTGCTTAACCAAAAGGTCTAAGATGAATTCCAGGAAAATCCTTTCATGCTTTCTGGCTGCCTTCTATAGGCCCTACTACTATGCTACCCATTCTTTGCACACGGAAATTATGGTGCCCATGGTGTTTCTCTTTGGAAGTAACAATGGAATCTTCATTTATTTCAAAGCAAGTTAGATATAATTGGCTTTTCACCTTGATTTCATGAGCTAGAAGGCAGTAGATTGTGTTGGGATGGGACGATGGCTACACAGACTGTGAGGAGTCAGTCTGGAGAAGAGTAGTGAGATGGAAAAATGTGAAACAGAAGAGATCAAGAAATAAAGGTATTGCCACATAATGCTCTAGAAAAAGAAGTAAGACAAGGCATATTCTCATGTGTGTCTGTGCTTATCCTCAACATCCAACCTGGGCTTTAAGGAGCCAAGTCTGCTGTGTATTCAAGTAGTTCAATGGGCCCTTGTTCCCTGCTTCAAAGATTTTCCCTCAAGCTTTGGTGAAAGCCAAAAGGCTTTTCTTTCCTTGCTGGTCTGCACAGTCTTTCCTCCTGCTTCATGTTTATCTTCAGTTAGTGAAAATTCTCATGATTTTTAACTTCTCTACCCCCTGTAGACAAGAAGGGTTCAATCTGTGATGTTTAAGAATGTAACAGAAGCTCTGATTAGCAGGGGCAGTGCAGCTACACCGGTGTGTATTTTACTGCAGCCACGCTGCCATGTGTTTTACGGGCTGCATGGGTGTGCCCACTAAAGGGTGATTTGGAAACACCATTGCAAAACACTCTGCGATGGAATGGGGATCAAATTACAAACACAAACTCATCACAGAGTTCGAATGCTGTGAGTGTTGCATAGTCTTTTCAGGGAAAGAGAAAATGTGTGTGGGACTGTAAATGTACCTAAAGAGTTATTACTGAGAGTTAGCTGGAATTTCTAATTTGTGATGTCGTCCCTTGGACAGGTTGAATCAATTTTTCACGATATGAGTGTAACATAACCAAACCCAAAAGAAACAGGAGGAAACTATTTTGCTGAATTGTTTGTATGGGCGATTTTCATTAGAAATGCAAGCATCAAGGTTTAAGCTGTTGCTGTTTTTACTTCTGATGAATCCCCCCCTCCACCCCAGTCAAAGTGGCACAGAAATGCCTAGGATAACCAGTAAGAGTCAAATCCATCCCCAAACTGGTTTTGATTGCCCTGTTCCTGCTGTGGAAGACTTTTCTATTTCAGTAATTCTTGGGATGATTAGATAGAGAAGGTGAAGGCTCGTTTCCCCTCACACTGGTGAAGCGTGGCTCCCACATGATACTTCCTGTCTTTCACATATTGTCCCTTTAGTATCAATAGCAACTGGATGCAAATCAGGGTGGCATCTGCTGGTTTGTTTTCAGCTGACCGGGCTAAACAGCACATACGGAATTTACCGCCAGGAGGCTGTGACCTCACCACAGACAAGTGACATTCCCACAAGTAGGTAATGAAGCACCCCCATTGAGTGCAGCTCAAGTCCAAATCCTCAGCAGAGTTATTGCATATTCAGTTTAAACAGCTCTCCCAAACTTTAAAGCTGTCCCTTGATTTTTTTTAAATCCACTCTCTGTTGTAGCTGGAACGGCAGCTGTCGCTGGTCTCTGCTGATGCCACACTGTGCTGAATTGGGCCTTCTTGAAAGTGTGTGGGAGAAAAGAAGGGATGAAAAAAAAAAAGGGAGAGGAAGAGGAGGGGAAGGGCTGTGAAAGGACAAAGATGGGAGGGAAGAGCGAGTGAATACATATATAATTGAACTGAATAGCTACTGTAATGCTTGTATTGCTGTTGAACATGCATAGAGATTTTCTGTAGTCACATAGTATTTGGCTATATCTTGAGCTATGTAGATTTTTTAAAACTTCCCTATATAGGTGGTGTAATGCTATCTTCTGAAGAAGATAACATGCAGTTGTTGAAGAAGTCCCTTTAGTGCTTACGGTATTCAAGACTGAATTCTGTATCCATTTTCTGTTGCTCATCAAGTTATTCACATCCAATTCTTTGGGACACAATTTATCTGTCCTTACTGTCTGAGAAAATGTAGGTTTCTGGGAAAGGTTTGAGGGCATCAGTTTGGTCATATCAGTATTTTTTAGACGTGTACATAAATATTATTTATAGTGATCAGTCTGTGAATGGTTAGCATGAATCTTAAACGTTTTTGTGTTTTACCAATCATTCTGACAGCAAATATTTTTGAAAGGATTAATAGATTCTAGATGATCAGTGTAAATTAGTAATCCAAATACACTTGCACACCAGTTTGTGGTCTGAGTGTTGGATGTGAAGTGAGATTTTATTTTATGTTCTTTTGATCTTGCTCGTGATGAAGTTTTGAGACTAGCTAAAAGCAAAGCAGAAATTTAATAAGTACTTTAGAATCTGAAGTAGTTTCTGGGGATGGAAAAGGAAGGAGAATACTTGAATGAGAGGAAACAAAAGGAAGAAAGGGGATGGGATGAGAAGCAGACAGGAAAAAACCCTAGGATGTGCGGGGGCAAATAAGCATTAGTGGTTGCAGCCTTTCAAGGCATACCTAATTACTTTATTCTCCTTCTTCGCTTAGGCTCTTCCAAGAACTTTCCAAGAACTGAGGATGAGATATCAAAATCAGCACTTTTGTCACTCACAATCAAATGGGATATTAATTGAGGTTAGAGGGGGAGTAATGATTGAACAGCTGTTGCTAACTGGGATGTAACAACCTTCAGAACTCTGAATATTGTGTTACGGAAAAGGGAAAGAGTTTTTCAATATTCTCAGCTTTCTGGAAAATAGTGCAGTTCTTGTGCTTTCAGCAATAAGTTTTTTTGGACTTCCTGTGGCAGACAGTTCTTTTAGGAGAGCTGGACCATGGCCTGCAGCTTTCCAGCTGTGTGTGGTAGGCTGGGCTGGGCCCATGTTTCAATAACTGAGATGTGGAGGTAACAAACAGGGACCCACTCCAAACCTACAAGAAATGTGATGCTTTATCACAAAAGACACTGAGCTACTGGAACTTTCAGAGAAGGATCCATATATCCTCAGTGTTTCTTCTCAGGGTGCCCAGGGTTAGCAGGATCATTCATTATTGTGGCTTCATTGGAATTCTTAAGCATGTAAAAAAAATGCCATGGAGCATATTAATGCTTTTTCTTGGTGAGTGCTGGGGATCAGCAAATGGATCCCCACAGCAATGTTCCATCTAGTTAAAGCTGCTAGATCGTGGAAGCCGACTCTCTGATTATTTTAGGATCACTCTATGGCTGCTTATGCATGTTCACTATTTCATTTCTGTGCCACAGTGTAATACAGTTGTCCAAATGAGGCACAGCAGCCACTGCACAAAATAGCCATCCACAATTTGTTTCAAATTTTGTTTCTGACATAAAGGTGCACGTGGTTCATTCTATTCCCTCTAAGTTGCTCTGTGCAAGTACTCACTTGATTAATGTGTCAGGATCTTACAAAGCTTTTTTCAAGTTCAGATTCTAATAAAATGACTTTACTTGTGTTTAAAAATATTTCATTTCAGAGCTGGTTTTTTTTTCTTTTGCAATGAATGGGGCCCTGAAATAAAAAAAAAAAAAGGCAGAACATTAAACAAACAACCCCTTTTGCATGCAGATAAAAGGCTGTTTAATATTAGCCATGATTTGTTTGATGTGCAAAATTAATTTATTTGCATTTTGCTCTTCTGGTGTTTTGCTTGTCCAAAAGCAGACTCAGTGTCACACTTGGGCCTCCCTCTCCTCGTGGAGAATTCCAGAGTTGTGGTGAAGGCAATTGCTGGGTAAGGAGATTCTCATTTGCCAGAAGCCTTTGACAGCCACAGGCTGCCTGTTGTCTGGTGCTGGAGACATAATGACTACGATCAAAAGTGTGAAGAGCAGTTTGCCTCTTCTCACCATTTTGGTACTAAAATAAATAGCAATGATGAATTAGAGAGCTGGAATTTATTGCCAGAATTGATTCTTACAACTCCACTCAGCAGAACATGTGTTTTCTCAGACAGAGGAGTTGATGGGTTTTGGTTCTTTGTCTAGACCTAGGGGAGGGTATGTATGTATTTATTTATTTTGGGGTGTCGAAATTGGAACTTGCAGTTTCTGTGTGATTCACATCTTCAGAGTGAAATTCAGTGTTATTGACTCAGACAGGTAGAAATCTCATATGCTTGAGCTCTTCCAGGTCCAGCTCCTAACACTCAAGGGTTCAAGTCCGCTAAGATACCAAGTGCTCTGGTCCTAGCTCAAAAAACTCTCCAAGCACATAGTGAGTTTTAAAGCCCAGGAATAATCTCAGTGGGAATGAGACTATGTATGTGCTTAAAATTCAGCATGTAGTTAAGTACTTCATTGGATTGGGGCCAATGTGCTTAGCACTTTGGAGGGCTGAATCCTTATTCACTGGTGGTGGTTTATATATTTTTTTGGCTTATGAATTTCCTCACTGACCTGCTCCTTTGTTTAATGGTCAGCCCACTACATGGTCAGGATTAAAAACTTCTGGGGCTTGTTTTGTCTAGAAGCCTATGGATAATCTCCAGAGGGAATGGCTCATTTTACATAATTACTGATGCTAAATAAATATGTTCTTTATAATCAACTTATGTTTAATGTGAAATTGCTAAGATTTTTGATCAGGAGACCAACATTTGACCCAGATTTTATTTCTTCTTTTTTTGAACTATGCTGTTTATCCACAGAAATTAATAATGCCTGTCTGCTGTTAGTATATAAAATTCTGAAAATAAATTGTATTTGTTTATATTGACTTTTCCGTTTCCAAGGTCTCTCTGCTTCCAACCACCATTTTTTTAACTTGTTCCAAACGAGCATTCTTTAGATAATTATTAGTAGAGAGCTTTATCTGAGCTGAGATCTCTAGGCAGTACTGTCAGATATCTGGTGTTGACTCAAAATGTCTTGGCCATGTAAGGTAATGGTTCTAATTGTTTTCCTCCTCCTCCTCTCACCTGTTCTGTTAGGAAGCATAATCTTGGCACTATCTCAGTAATGTTACAGAAGCCAGAGAATCTTTTTCTGTAATTGTATTGTTGCTATTGCTGTCAATTATATATCAATTTAAAGAAAACATTTGTCCATTATTCCCCACATTCCTGACCAAGCATCACAAAAGCTCAATTGAACAAATTGAATTAAAAAAAAAAAAAAAAAAGGAAGCTGGGGGGAAATCCTAGATGTCTTCAGTAAAGGTAATGGATGCCATTTCTCCTCAGCAGGAGCAAACCTTGATCTTTTCAAATCTCTGAGGGAAAAGACTTCCATTGTCTCTGAAAGAGCTTTTGCTTGCTCCCACCAGGATGAAATAGGGGTACAGTTAAGTGCTAGCTTAAATCTTGACTGTTTGTCTTTCCTTTTATGCTCTGTCTTTAAAATAGCTGAGGAAAAGTATTTATATAGCCTAGATTAGAGCGTAGACAGGCATGTTGTTGCACGTCTAGCTGGAGGGACAGAAGAAATCATACGTTTGGCTCCTCTTTGCTGCCTCTCAGCTGAGGTGCAGTAAATGGCTGTGGGATCGCTTCAAACGCCATGGCACAGTGCGGCCAAGGAGCTGCTGGAACCACAGCTCAGCCCATGCTGTGGCTGAGGGAGGGACAGCCAGTCCTGGCAGGGACAGCAGTTCTGGTTGCACTCCTAGGAGAGCAGCAGCACACATCTCTGATGCAGCCCGGGGAGCAGTGGGCGAGGGAGGAGAACTTGGCGTTATCGATTGCTTTGATGCCGCCCCAGACCGTGATTCCTGACGTGTTGCCTTACTCACAGAACCCTTCTCTCCTCTTGTGCAATCTGCTGCCACTACAAGGTATAAAGAATGTCTCCAGCTCAGCGTCTGCGCCGTGGTTAGTGTGTTTAAGTGTGCTCTGGGAGCAAATGCTAAGAGCTGCAAATGTATGAGCAGATAAATTTAATGCTGCTGTATGGACATGTGCTCTGAATCCACCAGAAGAATGTAATTTCCTATTCAGTGTCAGTAAGGTCCTTCATGCTTAAACCACTGTGATTTTTTTTATTTTTTTTGCCAGCTACCAGAGATTCATTAAAGGAGGAGAGTGAAGCACAGATTCTTTTGAAAACATTTATCACCTTATGACTTATAAAATCAGATAGCCCAAGAATGCATTTAAGAAATTTAAGTGATAAAAGTGCTCCCAGTTCTATGAGTGGTGCCAAAAATTGTGCCACTGACATTTTTATCTCAATCTGAGTTCAATTTTCTGTTAGTGATGACTCTTTTTTTAATATTTTTGCTATTATTCTAGAGGTTTATTCAGCTTGACAGTTGTAGGATTAAGCCTTACAAACAAAAGGATAATATATCCTATGTTTACAAGTTAGCCAGAGGCCAGGTTTTATAAACTTTAAAAATACAGCTATCACTAGTTTATAAAATAGGCTAGTCAGCTTTCCAAGAGAGAAAATAAATCCAGCAATGGAACTGATTTCCATGGCAGCCTGGTGCTCTTATATATAGTAATATGTTTTGACCTAAAGCAGTGTTACACGTGAATCTTAAAAATGTATTGAAAGAGGTAAAAATATGGAGCACAAAGCAGACACATATGGGACTTGATTGTGTGAGTATCTCATCCCCCCTCTGGGACCCTTTAGCTCCCTGGAAGGGGGCACTGAGCAAGAGACATTCAGTGCCATGCACAACAGGGGACAGTCAAGATTTTGGAATCTGATCTTTCCAGTGCTTTCTGACAATGGGTGTAATGGTTTTCATTAGTCAAAAATCTGATAATAAGTTCATAGGTGGACCTGTAAGCACCTAATTTAGCAAGAGGGGAAACTATCTGATGTTTTCTGCTGAAGGCCAACTAGCAATACTTTTAGTCTTAAAATTGCAATTCAAAACTTAGAGACCTAATGATCATAGCAAGAAAACAATAAATTCTGAAAAAGCATTTAAGATGCATAGGGCAGCGCAAGGATCTTTCTTTGCAAGCATGAAATGTAAAGAAATTCCACATAAAACCAGATTCCTGTTTTATAATTTGCAGCATAGAAATAATTAATCTTCACATCGACTGTATTTGCAAGAGGTGAAGACAACGTCTATGGCTGCTGTGCTGGACATTTTTATTTAGTGTGTTTGTTTGTTTGTTTGTTTGTTATTTAGTGATGTTGCTCTGTGGGATTTGCCAGTGACTCTGGTGCACTGGTCTCCTGTAGCACCGAGGAGGTGCTGCCCTGTTAGTTCTCAATCTTGTCACTTCTGGGGAACAGCAGTGAAACTGTTTGTTCCTGACAGCAGACAGCCCCACTGCAGGGCCCTGGTTTCATGTTACATTAAGTATTAGCGCTGTTCTTTCAGGAGCTATTATGCTGTGACATCAAAGATTTTCTGACAGGGCAGTTGTAGGTTAGCACTGAAGTTGTCTACTGAAATTTTTAAGAATGGAATTAAATATATATGATCAGATTTAATATGAGAGATCGGAAACTGCATATAAAATGGAGTTAGTGGTTAAAGACAGCTGCAAGAATAATTATTTGGTTTGGCCTATTTGTCCTTTCTTGTCCAAAGCAATTTTTATTGCCTTTAATTTCTGCAGCAGTTCCAAAAACACTGCCATATGTTAACATTTTTGTGCAACTGCTTATTTTCTGAAAAATGTTGTGTGAAACAGGAGGAAAAGGTCTTTTATAAAATAAGTGCTCAGTATAGCCCCTGCAGTGCTTATATAAATTAACCCTTGAACAATAATTGTAATAGCCCAAATTATTTTTTTTTACTGATTGCCTAATTACTTAAAAGGATTGAGATACACATTTTAAATGGTAAGAAAGCAATGTAAATGGTGAGCAAATGCTTAATAGTGATCACTTAGACTTCCATCTTTTTATAAGAGAGGAGCTGTAGCTGTGCATAGTTGCAAGCTCAACTGCTGCCCTTTGGAAATTCTGAATCCAGTTTCTGTGTGACTTACTGGGAAGATGATAGGAATTTGAAACTTACTGTCTGTGTAGCTGTTCAGGACGAAAAAAAAAAAGAAAAATCTTGAACATGCGCAACTTCAAATGTTCCTGTAGATTCTTACGTGGTGAAATCAGCGTTGCTACAACTATAAAATTACTATTATGCTCTGATGAGGCAAGTTCAGTGACAGGAAATATCAAAATTAATTTTGGAAACACATGCCAGCATATTTTTGATTACGTTACTAAGGCATTTCTTCCATTTAGTATCAAGCAAGTGAATCATCCATTAAAAATGAAAATGTGTACAATAGAGTTGTACTTTCCCAGTGGGGGGGGGAAAAAAAAACCCAACCCAAAAATCACCACAACTAAAAAGTAGAACAATGCTGTGTAGTCATAAGACAGAAGACACCAGTACAATTTTTGCTATATATGTAATACTTTCAGGCATGAGAAAAATTACATAAATCTTTCTTTGTAGTGGGTTCTTTCTGTCTTTCTCTCTTTCTCTTGTTTTTGTGTATGATTACAAAGTCCTTGCTCAGGTAATTTGATTATTTTGGGATTTTTTTGTCCACTGAAAGCTTGCAGGGTGAATTCTGAAGTTTATCTTGCAGCAGAATATGCTATTTGTGCTATGCTGATTGACCAAAACTGGCTGTGTGGTAGCTTTGATCAGGCATAATGATTTTAGTTTATTTAGATAACATTGCTTGACTTCTCCTTTGGTTTTGCTGCATTGCAACACTCTTATCAGCAAACCAAAATCTTTATGGCTGAACATTCAGAACCAGATAGTTCAGAATGAAAACTCAGCCCTTTATATGGATGTGTGAAGCTCTGGGAATAGTGTCACTACCCTTAGGAAATACTCGCTGACAGGTGGCAACAGTGGAATACAAAATTATCCTTTAGCTCTGTAATCTCAAATCACAACATTTAAAGTGTATATATAGATATATTAAAAGAAAATGTGGATAGGAGAGCTGGGTCTTTCAGGGAATTTTTAAAGTGATTATAAAGGTACATGACAAAATCTGATTAGCTACTGTGGCTAAAGTATTTGTTGAGTAGTTCTAATGCCCTCAAGAGCATAAGATTCTAGGTGAATTTCTCTATGATGTAAAGCTGTGTTTTAAAACAGATTTTTTAATGAACAGGATATGCTATCAGGAATCCATTTGACTTTTATGATTTTGGTTAGAGTATCCTTTCACTTTGGTTGTAATTGCAGAGACTAAGGATTGTTACCCTGGCAAGCATCACTATGTGAACGTGTCTGCACTGTGTCTGCCCTGACTACATTTTTCTTCTTCCAGCTTTATGTTTTTTTTTTTTTTCCCTTGACTACTAGAGATGTTACTGTACTTCAGAATAGGAAACTGTTTAGGGAAGGCTTGTCAAAAATTCCCTCCATATAACAATGTCTAGAGTCCTCTCAATTTCCTGCCCAGAATGCCTGGAGTTTGTTGAACAGCTAATATTTCAATTTCTATTTAAATAAACAGCAGCAGAACTGACTTGATAAGTGTGCCACTAAATAGATCATGTTACCACTTAACTTAGAGCTAATGCTTAACAGTCTGTTTTGCTCCATTTTGGTGGCAATAGTCATGTAATTCCAGGCAGTTCTAGGAGAGAAACAAACAGTAGTATTATATTGTATTACAGCAGTAATTATATTTGGTTATCTGCAAGTGAAAAGTCGAAAAACTATCTAGTGTGTGAATGGACATTAAGCATTTTTTTAAATTATCTGGAGGAAACAAAGACTAATTCTGTTCTACATGTAAAAGATGTTTTTAAAATCTGTTCTGTTGTACAGAACCCATATAACAAACCCTAGGAAATCTGACCTTCTGTTAGGTCAGTTTAGCAGTAGTTTTTTTTATTATAGAATGAAAGAGAATTGCCAAGTCATTAAAGGTATAGGATGTACACACATAGACAGTAAGACAGTATCCCTTGGCAGCTTCAGATTGATAGCTCTAGATTTCCATGGCTTTTGTTAGGCTCCAGAGCACTTAAAACACTTCTGAGAAGTTGTCTTTGTCTCTCCTTGCATGTTTAAAATGTATAAATACAATCAGGAGAATATCAGGAGAAGGTGATAAAGTTTCTTCTCTCAGCCATTCAGTTTTGCTTTGGTAAATAGATAATGAATCAGGATGTTAAACCTGTATTATATTTTCAGGGGTCACTTGGGCTTTGAGTGTAAACAGAATCAAATTCCTTGAGCCTGATTCTGTAGCTGCAAGGTGTTTGAATGTCTGCTGTGCATGAGCTGGACTCGTGTGCTTGGACTGTTCATAAGGTGGCTTTTGGAAGAGAAATAAACCTCATGATTTACAATTAAAATAGCAATGGGGAAGTATTTTTATCTTTTAAATGAAAGACAACCAGGGTCCTTTTCCCCCAAATTTTCCTCTTTTTTTTTTAACACAATGGTCATTTAGATGCAACAGAAGTCTTAGATGTCCTAGCTTCTCATTATTTTGAGCATCTTACCTGTGTTCACAAAAAGTCAGGACTCACTTCCCTTCTCACAGCACTGTTTCAGAGCTGTTTGCCAGAAATAAAAAGTCAGTGGAAAATGGCCCATTTTTGGAGATGCCAGAAGTGCTGGAGATATTATAGGCAGATCCTGGAAGGAAGCTGTGAAAGCCTATGTACACCATCCTTCACTACTGAGACTGACCAGAACCTTTCTCTGTGTCATGGTATGGGAGAAACTGTGGGTGATTCAGGCCTTAGACTTTGAATGCCTGCTGAGTAACCTGAATAGTCCAGCTCTGATGGAATCATGGTAGGTCAAAAGTTGCTATATGATAATCTATTATTTTTATAACTGAACAGAACTTTGCCTCTTCCAGCTGATTTAAAGGTCCAAAGAACTGGGAAAGCGCTGCTTAGAGTATGTGTTAGACAAGAAGGCACCACTGTCACCTTTGGGCCATCATGGCTTGCCATGCAAAAAGAACAAAATGCAGAGACAGTAAAAACCTGGCTTATGTCACTCTTTTGGGAGAGAATAAAACCTGTTTCACTCTCTCTTGGTATCTAGTTCCAGGTTACTTGTCATTTGCTGGCTTTGGTGAGAGAAAGCTGAGGGTTTCTGATGACAAGCATTTTCCTCCAGGATTAGAAGGTGGTTAATGCTTTTATAAGAGTAAGACTCAAAGGAAAGTAAATATGGGCCTTGGAGGAGCTTTACTTTTGATTCTGTATGCCTTTTCCATGCAGTTTTCTTTGAGTCTCTCCTTTTTCTCTGAACAGCCTAAATAACCTATGTAACCATGATTAAGCTCTCTTGCATGTTAGAAAGTATGCAAGAGAGAAGATGAACAATTGCAATCTGTCTTTTACATTTGTTTAGAGGTGATAAGGGACGTTGCTGCTTCCCAGTAGACAAGATACTAGTACCCTCTGTTTAATTATTCCTCCACTCTTGAGAGAGAAATACCGTAGGCAAGTATGTTTATTCTCACTTTTCCAGTTGGGAAACTGAAGCAGGAAGGTTTCAAGATGGTTTGGGTCCTAGCCAGAATTCGAACTTGGAAGATATGGCTCCTTTCCAGGCCTATGCTTAAATGGCAGACCATCTCTCCTTCTTATGCAATATTTTTTAATAAGGATAAGACTTTATGTACCCTTACATATGTGGTTAGAAATGGTTCTTTAATGTACTTGGAGATGGCTTTTGATGGACCACAAGTCTGCTTGATCCATGCTCTAGGGAGGATGCAGCGTTCATGACAAATCTGCCATTTATTCCTGTTTTCTTCCTGCTTGAAGGAGCCTGTTCCCTTATGCAGTGGACCATTCAACTTTAGGCCCTCAGTAGTTCTGTCACAGTTGAATTCAAGCTTGCTGCAGGCTCTGGCAGGCCGTGGAGTTCACTCATCTTGCTCTTAGCTAAGCAGCCATGAGCTCCCACCCTGTGTGTGACTGCACATCTGTATCTCTCCTGCTTGTGGCTGGGCAGCAGGGCCTGAAATACAAACCCACTCCTTCAGGGCACGGTGGAGAACGAAGCTCAGTCAAATCTCCAGCAACTTTCTCTCAATTAATCCTGTCCTCGCATTCTTTTCCTGCGTGCGTTTCATCCCGTCTCTCTGTTTTACAACTCAGCAATATATTCTGTCTTGAAAACAGCATTAAGTGTAGTTACATGCACACACACTGAGAGGAGAATATCCCCCCACAGTGTTTACAGCAACACCTCTAGGTGACGGCAGGCAGTAAGCTTTCTTTTTATAGAGCTCCAGACTACAGATCATTAGCTTGATATGGAAGCTCAGTGGTGCAAAGTCATTTGAATATTTATTACCCTTCTTAAGATTTTCGCTTTTCAAGTGGGAAATAAATGTGATAAGACCCCCTTTCTGTCCTCTTGCCTGACATGCTAAGGCACAAATATGTGAAATGGATTTTAATTGTATTTCCTTGAACTTCCGTATTAGAGACCAGCAACTTGGATGCTTTTGAGCAAAAACATGTGTTGAACAACTGCAAAGTTTGTTAGGCCTTTTTACAACCTTCCCTCAAAGTTAGATAGGAAGTTCAGCTCCAAAAATGAGTTGAATTTTCAAAATTTCATATATAAATATTCATATATAATACAAAAAGGCAGCTTTATAAACTTATATTTGAATGGAGCACTGTTTCTTAAGTGAAGTACAAATTTAAAGGCCCCTTAAAACTGGACTCTGCCAACAGTCATAGATTTTTGAGAAATTGTAACAAACCAAACATTGTGTAAATGAGGGCTTGTGGGGGGAAAAAAGCCAAGCCTATTACAATACGATCAGCAAGACATGAAAGCCAGCAGCAGGCAACAGAAAGGCAGAGGCAGGCTCCTGAATATATTTTAAAGGTAGAATGTTGTCAGTGTGTTTTCATTTAGCTATTTTAAGATGTCTATGTTTCACTTGCTACAGTCACAAATTCTAACTGTGAATAATAGGAATCATTATATGGGTGTAAATGGTATATTGACTACATTTTTCAGGCTCAAACACACCTTCCTTGTTGGCAGTGGAAGGCAATGAATGAGGCATTTTATTAAAACTGGTGCTTGTGGTTCTAATCAAAGGTCACTGGTTAGCTCTCACTTTTCAGTCTCAGATTTGTCTAGATGTTTGATCAGGGGGCTGCAATGAAATTATTATGACAAAGACTTTGTACTAGGCGGTATCTGTCTGCTGAAACTTGAAAGTCTTTGCCACAGTGATGCTGACAGCATGTGAATGCTGAAAGAATGTGCAAGAAATGTTGTGTCTTAAAGAAACCTTTACCAAGTATCATCTTCCCTTTGTGTTACGTTTGAAATCGTTTCAGTTGCTATTAAGGTACGAATGAAAAGGTGTTTCATTGATTAAAGGTGGCATGTTTTTTTTTTTAAAGTGTACTGTGTGCTTTAAGACAGTCTTCCCATTACTTACTCTCTTCAGTCCCTGCTGCACACAGCAAGTTCATTAACATGCAGATATGCAGTGATTGAAGTCGGTTTGCCTTTTACATTGGAGTTGTCTTGATATAATGAGTTTCTCTTTAATGTTCAAAAAACTGTTGTTACTTTCTAAAAGGGGTTTGTTTGTGAATTTCATTAAATTTAATTCTGTCTTCAAACCATTTCAGTATTGTTCATTTTACCACAATTAACACGCTTGCTGATATTAAAAACTAATTTTTTTTTTTTTTTTTTAAGAGATGCATTTTAACTTTCAGGCTATGTGTGGTGTGGGATTGTCATTGATGTTGAATGAGACACCTCTTGTTTAACTCAGAGATTCAATATTTTAATTGGTGTCCATGTGCACAAGTAGTAGAGAAAAGTAGGTTAGGGTTACTCCAACTGCTTTTTCTCTAGAACTGGCATAGACAGCATCCAGTCAAGGAGAGTGAAATAACACTCTGCTAACTTTATTTTCTTTGTTAGAATGGACTGGACAAATGGAGAAGGAAACCTGTCTGTCAGATAACCTGTGTTTGGTAAAGAGAGCAGAATCCAGGACGTGAACTAGAAAAGGATTCTTTTAATTTTCTGCTCAGTATTTCTAACCTAATACTGTTAGTTCACGTGGGGAGCTTGAGGTGGAATCTTCCTTGCTGTGAGGTCAGCAGACAGCAAACACCCAGCCTCTGAGATGTTCAGTCTGAGTCCTCAGTGTTGTTGCACAGCTCCTTTGGTGCCAGGGACTCTTGGAAACTGCCTGGGAAGGAAAGTGAGGTGCAGCATTTAGGAAGTGATGGGCTTGGTCTGGAAGAATAAATGAAGGTGATATCGAACTGAAGGTGGGCTGGGAAGGAAAATTATGCTGGAAATACTTTTGCCTTTCAACAATTGCAAGTCCAGCACTGTAAGATGCACTATTACTGCCCTGGAGGTCTCTCATAGATTAGATATATTGTGATATTATGTATTTTCAGGAGGGATTTTGGTAGGGAACAGAAGCAAAATCTTTAACTTGAACAAACGCAGTGGGGAAATAGAGAGTAAGTTTACATCTTGCCATATTAAGATTTTTTAAAATAAATGGCACCATTTCTGAAGCTGTGATTCTGAACAAGTTCTGTGTGATTGGCATCCACTTATAAAGGTGGTGGCATTGACAATTGGCCTTGATATGAAGGTAATATTACAGTCTTAATTTTAATTTTCATGTCTACATAAAGATGGATTATTTACAGATATCCCAGGTTGCTGTGGGGTGGTTTTGTGGTCTTGAGAAGAATGCAGAGATACAGAAATGTCAAATGGAAGCTCCAGTGCTCCCTTCAGGGTTACTAGCTCTGAAATTTTATATTCATTTCTGGACATAGGTGGCAGAAAATCTGGTACAGATTACAAATATTTTCCCCATTTGCACTACCGTAACATATGGAAGTTAGTAAAACACTCTACAGCTAATAATACAGATATTTCTTAATTATTGCAATGCCCATATGTGTGTGTACATACATATATATATATATATATGAATAAGTCACCTTTAGTATATTATTAAATGATCCACAGACTTCTTAGACTTTTACTGCAATGTCTGGGAAAACATTCCTTGTGTTGATGGTTTTATTATCAGAATCCGTTTAATCAGTATTGAATTAATTTCCTTTACCTAACTTTTTTCTCCAGTGATGAATCTTCAGTATTAATCAGAACATCCTGTGATGAAAATCTGCATTTAAAAACTTACTGAAACTGCCAAGTCTAACTTCTCTCAAAGTGTAATTCCTAGACGCTTCCTGAACTCTGTTCATGTGCTGGATTTTCTTCTTATAAAAGTATTCCATTGATTTAACCTGAGATATCTTTTTTTTTCCTTTCCCTCCTGGACAACCTTTTTTGTCTTCCAAATGAAAATGTTCTCTGTGTAGTATGGAGAGTTTATCTAACTTCAAGTCCTTTTATGCAGAGTAGAAAAATGCATCTTATTCATGTTGCTTTTATGAGTCTGGGAACATTGGTTACTGTACGGAAAGCCTTAGCTCCCTATTTAGGCATTTGCACAAAATATCTGACATGGTGTGAATATTCCCTGATAAGAATTATCATTTTATCTGATTTATCACTTTCTTGGTAATGATAGAGTGTGAGAGTAGCTTTATTCTGCTGCCAGTGAAGCTAGTGAATTCTTCCAGGCAAATAAGAGTAGCAAACTGGGCATCTTAGTTATAGAAATTTAATTTCAGAAGACAGCTGTTGAAAATGAAGGATTCAATCCTACTGAATGTCCTCCTTATAGTTACAGTCTCTTAGGCACATGATGGAGTCCCATTGAAGTCACATAGGAGTTTTTGGGGGCTTCAATTGTAGTGTCACTCCAGTTGTAAATTCCAATGGTTAACTGATCTTACCTCCAGTGATTTCTGGTTTTCTGTCTTTATTTTCTTCCCCCTTCCTCTTTTTATTTGTTTTTTCTCTACTTGCATCCCTTGATAACAGTTAATACATTCCTCAGATCAGGTTTTGTTTTGCCTTTCTAGATTATCAACTTACTGTTTAAGTATGCTTTTTTTTTAAGTAATAAAAATGTTTAAATGCTTGCATATGAATTTGTAGAAATAAACTAGAGACTCCAAGTAGACCGGTAGCAGCAAGGATATACAGTGCCTGCCTGAAATGACTTTAGAGTTTGTTAAAATCAAATGACATTCAGTACGGATACTATGAAGAGAAAAATCAAAATAGACACCTAATTATAATTACTTTTTTTCCTGTCATTATATCCGTACGTGCAGAACAACTGATTTGAAATCACAACAGCTCAATTCGGTAGGTACAAAGGTTTTCCTTCCTTTTTTTCATCATCCACAGGATGTAACATAATTTCTTATACTGACCAAAGTCTGAAATTTCCTCAAGTCGATGGAAATGCTACCTGAATTAGGGAAATTAATTAATAGCACATGACTGCTATCAAGGTTGTAGACACTACATGTTAATCAAACAAGAAAATTAAAAGGTTAAGCTGCTGATTTGGTCTCATAGATGGCTTTTCCAGCTGGACAAAGTTGTTGTGTTAGCATATACTTTCACTGCTTTTGAAGAAACATATTGGAGACCTAAGAACAACACTTAAGTGAGAGGGAGGAGGATACATTTGTTAGAAGGGCTTTGCAATTTTTGAGTGTGGAATGCATTGGCTTTCTTCCAGACTTTCATGACCTTTTGGAAATTTTAGTCTAAACTGCCAGTTCCCTTTGTTAGATGAAAAATAATGTTTATTTCTGAAACTAACCATTCATGCCTGTAGCTTTCAGCATGATGTGGGCAGATAGGAGCAACACAGAAACACTTCAGCCTGTATCTTATATGCTGCAGAAGGACTGAATGCAACAGGTGCCTGTCATCTGTTTTCATATATTTTTGGAGGGAGCTTGCCTTTCTCCCTACAAAGGGGAATATATACATCAGAAATATCTGCATGGGTGCATGCACATTTGTCTGATCCTGAAGGAAGGAAGTGCTACGCTTGTTGTTAGACAATAACTTGATTCAAAACTGAGCCAAAAAAGCCAATTGGTGTCAGATCAGAAGCATGCTAAGTACAGGAATGTGTATAAAATCAGGGGATGTTGGGATGGTGGCAGAAATGAGACTGCCCTGATATATATTGTTCAGGGAAGGTCTCAGAGTGGGAAAAACAATCATATGCTGCACATTCTGGTTAAGGAAGTCTTACTTAAATCATGGAATCAGTAAGGTTGGAAAAGATCTGCAAGCTCAAGCCCAACTTTGACCAAATGCATGATCCCGTGGACCCTGGGATAATGTTTTCAGTAGAAATGTCTTAAGTTAGAGTTCTGATTTGCTCCAGCACTTCAAAGTGTAGGTGTGATAGACTTCTGAAAGTTGCCTGCTGCTGGAATCAGATGTTTGCCAGGAGCCTCCAAAATCTGGCCACCTTTGACTCAGTGATTACAATATGAGTTTAGGATTGGGAATCTTGCTTGAGGTGCTCCTGTTTCAGCTGCCTTAAGAGTTGCATTTTAGAAATGGCTCCCATGGGTGTCAGTCTTACCATAGCAGGATCTTTAATTTGCTCTGTGCTTGTGACAAAGCTGGTCACTTATGGATTCCCAGAGGAGTGCTCCATGTCCATGTGGGACCATCCCTGATTATAAACTGGTCCTCATTTTATCTACAGCACATGTATTGCTTTGATATGAGCCCTGATTAAGTTAGATGTTCAATTTAGTGTGCCAATACCATGAAAGATGTAGGAATGGCTGAATTGTATATATTGTAAATCTTTCAAAAGACTGTCCAGAAATTACTGGCTTTTTGTAAATCATATAAAACAGGTTATTGACGTTGACAATTTTCCTCCAATATTTTTATTTTTTACAGTAAGCTGTTGTTAAATAAAGCTTGCTACATAGCAAGTTTTAGATTAGTTTCCTTTAGCTTCACTATTTCCTAGGATATGGGAGGTAGAAACTCTTTCTTACCACTTAATCAGTTTTGGCTTTAGATAATCTGTCAAAAAGTCCTATTTTTTTCTAAAATTCAGAGATAAAATCAGAGGAGTTTTTAAAAATATTTTGAATTATATTTCTTTTTGAAAGCTGCTTTCAGTACATTGCACACAGAAATGCAGGTAAAAAATGAAATACAAATTTGGCTTTCTAAATTGATTGGAATAATTCCAATAACTCTTTGGAATTTTCAGCTTAAGCAGAAAGATAATAAACCACATTCTGTTTGGACAAACTATGCGTTCAAGATGCACTTTTTTCACATCTAAATTATTTACCTGCCACTACTTTTAAAAGATAAAGATTTTGGCATAGCCTGTAAGCTGGAGAATGCCACACAGCGTGTGTCTGTATCAGTGAGATGGTAACTGAGGAGACTTTTTCCCCTGACCTGAAATGCTTGAGATGCTCTGCACCCTTGCCTCACCCGACATGGAAATATCCTTACTGATTTATGTTCTAGGATTTTTAATATTAGCACATCAAGCTGCGATGGGGGAGGAGGAAAGGCGTGAAATAGCGTGAAGTCGCGGCTCCGTATTTTCAAATCGTGAGAAAGATTTTTGAAAACCTCTTAAGGAAGCACGTGATGGAATAGTTGGTCAGAAGTGGCAGCAGGTGTGGCTCTGAAAAGAAAGGCATTGTTCTGCAACTGGTGGGACTGGGGGGCTGCAGGGGAGGGAGGCCCTGAGCCGCCGGAATGCCCGGGCGCTCTGCAGACACAACATGCCCCAGGATGAGCTTTGTGCAGTTGGGTGGCAGACTGATAAGCAGCTCATTTTTTTGGAAGCAGACTCTAAAGTCATTCTCCCAGGGGTGTTTTGCGTGTGCAGATATCCATACATTGTTCCATACATTTGCTGTTTCCAATAACACGTGTTGCTCTCTGATAACGAGTTGCTGCTTTCGGGGGCAGGCTGTCTCTTTGTTGCTGCAGTATCAGTGGGGACTGTTAACACTGATGCCTATATCCCATGTTATTTTGGGAAGTAATGTTTTAGGCAAATAAAAATTATTTGGTATTTTTTGGTTTCAATTCTATGTAATATCCAGTTACATTTGTCATGAGGTGGGGATGCACAGCAGCAAAAGAAGGCATCAGAGAATAGTCAAATTAGGAAAAAGCAGGAGAAAAAAGCCAGTGTACTGATTTTGTTCAGCTTAGAGATATTTAGGCATCATTTAAAAAGAAATAAAAGTGAAATTTAAGTTAAAAATGTATATATAAACAGAAAATATAAACCATTTTCCCTGATACTGATGCTAAATGTGACTAACTGATATTTTAAACACAGGCCTTCTAGAATTTGTACTGAAATATATTTAAGATGGATGATATCTGCGTGAGATACCTAAGTGACAAAAAATGAAGTAGGCTTTTAGTAGGTGCAGCAATATGTTACCTTGCCTTTGAGTTGTAAACCTTTGCTGTCTATGCTGGTTCACTGATGTGTTTGTGTTCTTTGGTGTGTGCCACGAGCAGAGCAGAGCTGGTCAATCCATTTGTCCTGAAGACTCTTGTGGAAAGATCTAACACGTTCTGAATTTTTTACACCATGCTTGAGTTATGACTCTACTGTAACTTACCATCAGGATTTAAACAAAGTGCCTGACTGCTTCTAGAAACCATGATTTGCTATTACACTAATGACAGGAATTACTAAAAATCTTTGCTGCCTTATTGACCACTTAGTGTACTTACTATTTCTAAGCAAGCCCATGCTTTTGAGGAGTTTTGTCCAGAAAAACATTTCAGAAAGCAATTCAAAAGAACAGTGTGGAAATTTTCAAGTCAAACTATGATTTATAATATTATTTTTCTAAGTAGCAACCACAAAAATAATCATGCTGCTGGAGCCAACAACAGTATTTTGAAATGGTAGGATCTAATGTATGAGGTTATTGCATATGAATGGAGAGATATGTTATTGCAATGATATATTTTATTACTTGCTTCTGTTTTTATTAAGGATAATGAAAACCTTCTGTTTGGCCCTGTGAACAAAACTAATGTGACCTTTCATGTGACCCACCTGTTGTGCTTTCACAATTGATAATAGTTACCTCATGTTAGGGTGATCTGGAAAATAGCAGTGTGCCAGCACCACAGAAAACAACATTTGTGTTTCTGTACTTTGAATTTGTATTTGCCCCAGAACTGAAATTAAGAAAAATATAGGTTATCTAAGAAACTGCTTTAAAGGCAAAATATTATTGTAAGAGCATTGTCCGTGTTTCTAGCAGGTATGTTTTCAAAGTCATTCAGCTGCTGAATTATAGCTGTAAATCTGCAGAATTGGCTTAAAATCTGTGATTTTTAATAGTATCAAAGATTGTGGAAAGTCCAATTAGCTCTTTTGAAAGTTACAAGAGTACATAAATTTAAAAAGTCAGTATATATAGATGCAATTTCCCACTTTTTAATTAAAAAAAAATATTCTTTCCCCTGTTTCATGTAGTCCATAGTATTTACTTACTTTGAGTGGAAAACCATGAAGGGCTGATTTATTCTAGACATTATTTTTCTGATTGTATTTGGGTTTTGATTCTGGATACAAACATTTAACCTGAGTAGTGCAGTGTTCTTTTTCTAGGGGTGCATGATAAATGTATCAGGGTTTCATTGGGATGACTTCTAGGTAATGGGATAAGGATTTGCAGGATCAGGACCCTAATTTCCAAGAGGTTTTCACATGTGGGTTTGAAGTACGTGTGCTACTGCTGAATTTGCTCGACAGACCAGAAAGGCTCTTTCCCTTTGGAGCCCTTATGGTTTATCTGGTCAATGACTTGCAAGCTAAGAAGGATTTACACATTGGATCAATGATCCATGAAATAAGGGGGATTTCCACAACGTCTGTCAGTGACAAGTTACAGTGTGGCCACACAGTATGCATTTTCAGAATTAATATGTATGTAGAAATATGGAACTGTATAAATGATTATTATGTGATACTGCCTAATGGTCAGGGAAGGATGTAAATAATGTATTATGTGTATAAGTGGGAACCTGGTGATGCCTCTGTTTCTTTTGTTTGGATTAAGAAATGTGTGTGTACATTCTGTGGCAATATTCTTGTGGCTGTACATACATCAAGAAAAATTAGACCCAGTGAGCACAGGAGGTCTCTCAGTGCTACCCCTTCCTTCAAGTCAATCTTTTTTTTTTTTCCCTCTTCTTATCCAATAAATGTCCCAGGTACTGAAGATCAGCAATTGACTGAAGTTACAGAAGGGGGTCAAATGTCTTCAAATGAAAGTGTCCTCTCAGCAGCACCTTTGTGTTGCATCATGAGCCTGTCAGTCTGAGTCCCTCCTGATGGCAAGTGCTAAGTTATCACAGATGAAGAAGGGGTATCCTACTAAGTAGGCAGGGCTTGATCAAAAGCCCTTTTGAAGTCAATAGAAAGATTCCTATTGACTTAAACAGGCTTTGGAACAAGTCCTTGATTATGAGGGCATATAATAATCTTCTTATTGCCTCATTATGTGCACTGGTAACTTTAGACCTGTGACCCTTATGGAGGTTGGACTCCTTATCTTCCAAAATCTCCACATCCCCAAGTGACCCACTAGCAAGAGCAACACCCCAGGTCCTTTTCCTCAGTTGCTTCTCTTGTCTTAAGGGTCTAAGCCTAAGGTGCAGCTCAGCTCTCCTGCTCTGAGTCTGCCAGCAGGCTCATGTCTTGCATTCCCCATTATCCTACTGCAGTGAAGACAGCAGGGACCGTGCTGTACATTACACCTCAAATCTTGTCCATAAACCTGGCAAAGTTGTTGGGACTAGCAGCAGACTGAGCATGGCTGTGCAGAAACAATGTGTGCCTGGATCTGGTCTCTGTCAGTGTGCCTCCAGTAGCAGGAACAGTTTGGTTTCTGTGAGACTTTTTCATGACAGAGGAGGCTAAAAGTGCAAATGGTGCAGTCTGGAGTTGCATTGGCTTTTGTGAAAAGTCTCTATGGAAAGATCCTCCAGGGAGGTGAAATGAGCCTCTCTTGGTCTTCTCCTTCTTGAGTCCATTTGTTGACTGCTTGGTGTGTACAAGAAGCCTCCAGGAGGTAAATTGCTACAGAAGGCAAATGTTCTTAAGGAAGACAAATGATTCTTGCAGTTGGCATTTGACAACCAGAGCTTTGCTACAGCTCACCTTGAGCAATGTGTAAAGGATCACTGAGCATTCCTTGGAAATAAGAGTGCTAGCAGAAGGGTGATCAAGTTATAAGGGTTGAAAAGACAGATTATAGGGTGTCTCACACAGCTTTTAAGTCATTTGGATTTCAGTATTCCTGGTTATTCTTTTGAGATTTCTCTTATAAAAACATTTTCTGTTGAGATAACTCAAGTCATGAACTGGCAAGCATGTCATATACTACAAAAAAGCCCTCAAATACGTGGTGGGATATCTTGCACCTGTGTTTCAGTAATGCTGCAGTTTTGTGACTTCATATTAGAATTTTCCATGTCTGCTGGCAGTGCTGTTCTTAATCACACTGTTAAACAAGTATGAGTGTAGAGACAGCCTGGAAGAGAGGAATATATGAAACAAATCTTTCCACAAGTTTTTTGGGTATCTATTTGGTTCTGTTCTGTCTGTCTGTGAGGGTTGAGGTTAGGGTCAGAATAAACAGAAAATGCCATATATTGTGTTTTTAACATCTTTCTTTGCTTTTTGTCACTACTTGTCATATCAAAATCTGATTTAGGTTCTGAATTGCATAAATTCCAAGCAATCTGTAGCAGGACTTATGTCTTAGATTGTTAACAAACAAACCATTTTCACTCTGCCCTGTGTCTGGTTACTTAAGGTCAAGACACCCAAAAAGGCTTCATTTCTGCCTGGTAAATGGGCAGGGTTTTCTGACACTGGTATCTGGAAGGTGTCTTTGTACCACTGGTGGGATTTTTTGAATGCTGAAAAGACCTATATGTTTAATTTTTCTTTCATATGCTCACTACAATTTGGAGATCATTCAAGAGAAGAGTGCAAATTGGCATTTTTATTTAGGACAGATAAGCAGGATTAGTTTTTCTGCTTTGAAAAAATAATACTGTTATTTGGTTAAAAAAACACCAGTGATTTTTATATACTAGAAATATTTCTGTCAGCCATTCATCTAACACGTGTTATTCTCTTCCCAGATCTTTTCCCTGTTGTGTCCTTATTGCAATCATCAAAACCATTTGAAGAGTTTAATTTAGACTGAAATGATTCTCCATAGAATAAACAGAATATCTCACCTGTGAAGGATGATTACATTTTCTAAATTTGTTTAAAAAGGAAGGACCTTCATAATTCACAAGTGTTCTACTTGCAGTTTTTATGTGGCAATATTCACAAGTTCTACTTGCAAGAGAAGTCTTGCATACTTTAAGCCTGAAAATAAAGCATTTCTGTGTTTGACTACTATCAGCAATTGTATCTTTCATTTTATTGGCACTGAAAGAGTAAGCATCAGGGTTTTGATTTCAGACATCATCTGGCTTGATATTAGTGGTCTTTTACTGTGAAAATACATTTTTTTCTGGTTATTTGAGTACTCATGATGTGCTGTGTAAATTAAGGAGGTTTCACAAGTCTTTCAAATTAGGCATTAAAAGACAGTTGTGGCACAGCTTTAGGTAATGCTAGACAGAGCCAGAGGTGCCTTGTGGAAGTATTAACTTGGAGTTCTGGTGCATCTTCCACATGTGTGGGTAACTCTCATCTGTTACATAGGGGGGAGGTGTCTGACCTGCTGTCTAAGCTTGGTTTGGTGAGGAATTAATTCAGGCACCTCACAGGTACATGTCACAGTCGAGTGCAATTTAGGATGGAAAGTCAAATTCTTCACCTGCACAGAATTCCATCTCTTCCCAGCAGCAACGCTGGTACAGATTTGCTTTGCAAATAAGAGTAGGCTTGCCAGGAGCAGTACAAACGAATTTCCATGGCATTCCTGGCAAGAACAGGATCAAAGGATGGACTGTGGTGTGTCTCCATGTCTCTTGCAGCCTGTGCAGGAGCTCTATGGCTTTGCTAGCTACCAAAGCTGCAGGTTCTCAGCGATGGGCTCTCATCAGGGCTGTGGCCCTACCAGCCCTGTTACTCTGCCAGACCATCCCCAACGTGCAGCATACACAAACAGCTAATCCATTTATGCAGCAGCATCTGGCTACTCCAGATTTCCACTAAGAACAGGGTCTTTCAATAAGATTTCGATCTCTCCGATTTGTTAAGTACCCTTTGCTCTCTCCTCCATAATTAAACAGATATTTAGATACTGTATTTCCTATATCTGCATCTGTGAAAAGATATATAGATGTTATCTCTGCCTGAATGTGTGAATTTCCATTCATTTTTTAGAGGATGAAAACTTTTGCTGTGGGCCTAAAGCAGGCCAAATATGCTACTATACATTCTTATTTCTTAGGCTTATTACATAACCCAGTTTATTTTTAGTGTCAGTTATATGGGTTTTTTCCCTCCTTTTATAAGAGAATTTTACATTTTTCTCTCTTTAAAGCTCTGTTAAAGTTGCTTGAATCCATTTGATAGTGGTTGATTGTTCCTTATACCTATTACCTAGCTTTAAAGTTCAAGGAATTTGTTCA
This sequence comes from Haemorhous mexicanus, assembly GCF_027477595.1. NCBI lineage: Eukaryota > Metazoa > Chordata > Aves > Passeriformes > Fringillidae > Haemorhous > Haemorhous mexicanus. The sequence goes on along the minus strand of NC_082346.1, from coordinate 15,843,229 downwards.
GGATATTTCCAGCAGCTCACAAGCTATGAAATGTCAACATGTTCAATGCAAAAGCAGCTGCTTGTGCTTTTGTTTTCAGAGTTGAACTTGAGACTCTGTTGAACCAGTTTTTGGCACCATCTTTAGAAAAATCAGGGTCATCTCAAGATGGAGTCTTACAAAATTAGTAACTACTTTAAGAGCAGATTCATTTTAAGTACCCTTAAATAGCTGCTGCAGTTTGGTTATGTATAATTTCATTTCAGCTTTCTGTTCCTTGAAAGACTTGGATATCCTTTCCTTTTGCATATTCAGGATTTCCCCATGTCCCTGTTTTCTCTGCATTGTCTTCCACTGTTTCACAGGAGCAGACTTCTGTTCATCCTGTCATATTTGTTCTGTATTAGAAACAGTATCTGAAAGCCGAAGGGGAATTTTGCATGCAGCAGTCTGGCCAAAAGCGTGTCGGTGTGGCAGAATTTCTGTTAATAAAAAGGAGGGGAAAAAAAAAAAAAAAAAAGGCACAATCCCCCTTTAGACACCCCTACCCAAATTTATAGATTCCTGTAGGATTTTGAAAGTTGAAGAAAGGGTATGAAGAACAGTTATGTTCTCATTTTTTCTCGAATATCTCTCGATTGAGAAATATTCTGCGTGCATCTGGCTGGCTGTGAATGTAAATATATGTGTATAAACAGGTTTTATAATTTGAAGTTATACTGTCTGTTAACTAAAATAATAGCCCCAAAAGTAGTTGGCCTGTCATAGATGATATAGATCAGCTTTTATATCTGCTGTTCATCAAAAGAACCAATGAAAATTTCATTCTAACTGGCAGCCAAGTAGCTAAAAAAATAAAGGCTGCTGATGCCAGAGTACAAGCAACACAATAATTTGCTAAGACTAATATGTCTGGCTGTAACCTGATCATATATGGATCAATTGATGATATTTTAAATTAATTTGTCATGTGACTGACTTGCAGTTCTAAATTCCAGGAAAATATCACCACTGAGCTCAGTGAAAAATAGCATTGTTTGTTCAGTACAGACGTTTTTCAGCCAGACAGTGATGAAAGTGCTTGCTAATAAGTACACAGGAAGTTGAGAAACACATATTAGAATAGAATAAATGTATTTTTTTTCCTTGCCAACTTCTGCCTTTTTTTTTTTACTTAGGGTTTAGTGAAGGTGTTTTTTTTGTCCCATGTAATTTTGTATTCTAATTAATTATTAGGAGGAACAAGGACAGGGAGGAACTTGCTTTCAGAATTAAACAGTATGGAATAATTTTAAACCAGACCCTGAAAAAAAAAGATTCTTATGTGTTATACTGTTAAGGATTTATTTCCTTGTCCTTCATTTCTTTTTTCCTCCTTGCCATTAAATGGCAGGATTGTTTTAATTGTTTAAAGGAGAGGGGATTGTGAACTCTGCTGGAGTGTCAGCTTCTCTGCCTAAGCCTTGCTGGCTTACTGAGCTTTTCCAGTTCACTGGTGCAAGTGCAAGCATCAAATGGTTCATATCCAGCTCTAATTCCAACTTACTTGGAAGTTATTTCTTGAATGGCCCAATTTTACATGTGATTAGTTTTTAATTCTTAAATCACAACATAAACTGTGTGCATTATATTACTATAAAAGTCTGTTAATACGTAGGAGATGATTAATTAGAAGTGCAAGTTCTGTTTTTCCTGGTACATCAGTGTGCAACCACTGTGGCTTCTGTGGGGACTCCTGGTTTGCAGCTGAAGGCAGAATTCATCCCAAAGTGGAAAAAAAAAAAAAGTGATGCAGATTTTTAGGATGTGACAAGAATAACATTACAAGATAGATAACTATAGCAAGGCATAACAAGAAAACTGTGTTTCTGTGAAAAGCAGACTGCAGTTATTTCTGGTCTGATCCTGGTTTCTGATTCACAGTTTTGAAGGCCAAAACATATAGAAATGAATATATTTGTGCATGGGAAGGACTTGGGAAATCTCTGCTGGTCTTGTTCCTATTTGGTTAGGCAAGAATAGGGCCAGATGAAATATCTTGCTCTGTTTATATCCACCAAGCTTCTCAGTTGCATTAGAACATAATTGTAGGAACAACCATGCACTGGGCTCATGATGAGCTCATCTGCTTAGCAAAAAAGTCCATTTTTTACAGCTGGAAAACTCAGCCTCGATATGTTCAAGGAAATTAGATCTACTACTATCTCATGTCATTGCTTGTACTGAATTTGCATCAAAAATATGCCAGAATATGTCACTTTTATGAATGGTAAACTGCTAGTTTTATTAAAATAGGTAAAGGCCTATTGTGTATATATATATATTTTACTTTCCAAGTGAGATGGAGATATTAGGTTGTCTCTTTTTTTAATGCAGACTCTATATGTAATTATTGTGTATCAATGAAAATGATGCTCCACTATTTCTGAGAAATAATAAAACTGAAGTGACACAGTGGTGAATCTGATCTGTTGGGTTTGGCCTTTTCTAGATGCTGTGAAATTTAAACCAAAATATTAGTTCCACTGGCCTGAAAGCACCAGCATCTTTCCCCTGCAGTTTTTCTGATGTTGTAGCAGTTGCTCAAGATTCTGAGGTGTGAGTTGAATGGTTTATCTCTTAATTGTGCATTTGGATTGGATTGATCCTTTTGGGGTTGGTGTATTATTATCACCACATTGTGGCTGCTACACGTCACTGTGGTGAAATAGTTGGAATAACAGGGACACCCCATAATGCTTTTGTAAGGTGGCAGTAATCTGATTAGTCTTCCTGAAAGTAAATACTTTTGATCTTTTCACTTTTTGGTGGAGACTTCAGAAAGTCATGCTGGCACTCAAAAAATACAGGCCTATGATTTGATGGCAATTTGCTACTTGTAACAATATCGTTGGCTGAGATAAAATTAAAGGGGGGAAAAGGCTGTGGGAAATAAATAAGCTGTATTTGTTTTTTAAATCTCTGATGTTAGGAAATCTGCTCCCAGATCCTGTATAAAAATAAGGATGTAATGTGCAGTTTGTTTTTGCCAAGAGGGAGATATAGACTCTTTGGAGTGTCACCAATGAGGGTGACACTCTGTGTAGTCAAATGTTTATTTTCTTGCTCATGCATTACATTTTGTCTGTCTGATGGCTTGTCTAATAAGGATGAATGTGGTTGTGATACCTCAGATTGCCTTGTGAACCCATAGATCTCTTCACCAAATTGACTGTTTCTAATTTCTCACTTACTTATACTCTTGTGCAGGTATATTTTTGTGTTACTACATATTTTATGCATTTATTTATTTTACATTTTGCTATTATAATTTCATGGAACTTGTTTATTCAGAATGTTGTTTTGTTGAGGGACTATCCTCTTAATGTTACTTGCAATAATAGTGTCTTTATTTTCAATCCAAATTTCTTATCTAATTTTCTTACTACTTTTTTTCAAAAATCTTTGTTCAGTTCTCTGTGTGTAAATCTATTCAATATTTTATCCTTTTACCTGTCAATTTTTCACCTTTTAGCTGTTATTTCTATTTCTTTAGCTTCCCAATTTATATGTGTGAATATTTTGATGGGTGCAAATCCATGTTCTGGTATGACCATTGGATTTGAAATCCTGTATTTTATAGTATATATATTTTTGTGGTTTCCATGCCATATGAAGTGCAACACTTATTTGTTAGCTCTGGAACTTGTAGTTGGCATTTGGGATGTATTTCTATGCTGCACTATTTAAAAATGTACATTTGCTTGGTTTTTTTTCATTTGTTTTCACTAACTGGGGAGCAGTCGATCCATTTTGATACCAACCAGGTTAATAATTTGTATATTCAATAAGCAGAAGTCTTTGAGAGAAGCATTTATTTCCACCAGGGATAATAGATAAATTAAGTTCCTTAGAACACATGTTGCAATAGGTTTGCATAATTTTGTGTTCTTGCTTATGGGATGCTTATAGGTGAGGGACATTATATGGAGACTTATCCTCAGAATTCCTAAGAGTAGCTGAAATGGTTAGATTTGAGAATCAATTCAACATTGAGTTCTCTGATTTTTGTATTTTCATGCTATCGGTGCTGTCTGGAGAAAGCTGAGAACATCATCATTATTGCACAGAAATGTTCAACTTCTGATACACATTTTTCTGGCAGAGATGGCTAAAAGAAGTGAATTAAAGGCAATCTGCAAAAGACTCTTATTAATGCTTTTGGAAGCATGTTCCATGTTCTCAGCATGTTTTCTTTTTTGTAGAAAATCTTGGAAACTAAGAGCCAAAAAAGAAGTCTAGTATCATCCAAGATTAGTCCATGTTCCCTGGTTCTCCCGTTGTTTTTCAGGCTTTCCTGAAAAAAAATGTGGTGGGAGAGTCTAATGTGAAATATTCTTGGTAGTGTTCTTCAGAGTATCATTGTGAAGTGCTTTTGGTTCCTTTAGCTTCCACTAATTTGATTTCTGGTGGATTATTAGTTTGATTTCAGAGCCAAGAATCTTCAAAAAAGTGATTTCCAAGCTAGAGGCAGTTCACTTTACCACTAACAGCCTAGACAATGCTTTGAGTAATCAAGAGAGAGAGGTAACACAGAGGAATGGGTTTGGTAAGAGGTATCTTGTACATGAAGGTGAGGACGTTAGCCAGAGGTGAAGACATTCCTTCTTTCTACCCTGGTAGAACTTCCTGGGATAGAAGTCAGACTCTGGTGTGTTGAAATTTCCTTTTGAGGCCGTGCTTTGGCAAGATGCTGCCTTGTTGCTTATAAAATGACTAAAGTGTCTACCAAATGCAAGTGCCAAGTCAAAATATGTTCTGTATTTTGGTAATTGTGCAGAAAGAGCACCAGATGGTTCTGATGATGAAGCGCTTTGGGTGGGATCATCAAGTTTTAATGGATGGCAAACTCCAAAAGCTTAATTATCAACCTCTCTAGCAGCATCCTTTTTATTGGAGTGGACAAGTTATTTTCAGAGACAGAAAAGAAATAATTCTGTATTTCTTTGCACGTAGCTGAATAAAACCCACTTAGCTTCTTTGTAGGAGTATCTGAAACTCAGAATACTTGGGCCTAATAGAAAGGGTGCCAAGTTATGTTCCAAAGTGGAAAAACTATGTTATGAATAATACTGTTTTTGTTTGAAGGGTTTGATATTTTCCCAGCATGCCCAGTTTTCATGGTGTGCTGCTAATGTGTAACTCCCCTAAAATATCAATACCCTACATTTTGGGTTCAGGTGTATAGCAGTGTTGTTTATGTTCCACATTTAGTCTGAAATGGCTCAAGAGTGGTCTGTTGGTTGAGAAAATTTTCCTATTGGAGGAATTTGGACAGGCCACATTTAGAGCAAAGAAACTAAAAGATTAAATAGCAGATCTCATAGCACACTTTTAAACTCCTGCAATGTTGCTTGATTTCATAAAGTGAGTCCATTCAAGCTGGAAGTGTTGATTGATTTGTTTCTGTAGTGGTACAATTTGGCTTTTGATTTTAATACCTTCCATTCAAGGCTGGTAACAGCATAGCAGTAACTTGTGGGCTGTAATCACAGAGGGCTTTGTATGTATTTGAATAAAATGTTCTGAGTGTGAATTTTATTTTTTCTTTTTCCATTTGTATATGTTTGCTAAATCCTAGTGATGGTAGCATTTGCTTCCAGTTTTTACACAGGAATACTATTACCCTTGCCTGAAACTCTGGTTGTTATTTCTCTGAAATAATGGAAATTTTCACCATTGATTACAGGGTCAGCTTGTTGAAATACATCTCAGATAAGGAATATTTGAGCTAATGACACCAAGTACAGCCATTACTCACACCATGCAAGTACCTTCTGTAGGATAGGACTGGATCTTCAAAATGCTGTAAAATTTCAATTTTCTGGGATTTGAGAATCCTGCAACTTATCCTGCCACATAACAGCAAGTAAAACCAGAAGGGCCTTACTGGTTGTGTTTTCAGACCACCTTATTTTGTCTGCAGCAATCAGGTTTTAAAAACTGTTGGGACTTGCTACAGAGCACAGCTGCTTCTCCATGTAGGGAGAGATATCAAGAAGAGTAGCATATATGATTGATGGAAGACTCTTGTTGGCATTGAGCCACCTTGCAAATTTTTTTATATAATTGTCTGTTAATTTTTGTACGTGCACTTCAGCAACTTGTGATGAGTTAATCTCGGAGTCAGTCAGCATGGTTACACCGAGGATTGATCTGACTTTTGAGAGTTATGGATTTTTTTTAAACTTAAAACTTTCACAGTATTTTAATTGTATTTTCACTGAATTTTGCAGCTCTACGTGGCTTAGACTGGGATTCTGTTGTTTTTGATCCCATTAAGTAGAATCTTATTCTCTGATTTTCAAGGAGCTGACTTGTTATTTCACCAGCTATAGGGCACCAGAATTAGAAATGTGTGTTCCTAGGTCTTCAAATTATGGCTTGAAAGTTCCACAAACTTTATGTTGGCACTCTGTGCAGAGGAAAATGTCATCCAACTCTAGTATTTTCAAATATTTATCTTGTAAGGTACTTTAAAATTTCTTTAGGAAGTGTTATAAAGGTGTAAAATATATTCTTGTGGTGATTTACAATAGTAATTTCTGACTTTGCAGTGAATTGCCTGGTAATTATAATTCAGTCAGGTTTTAGAAATTTCTAAGAGGTTAATTACCTCTTTGGGATGAAAGAATAAAGGGCAAAATCCCAGATCCATTAAAATATTTGTTGTCCCATGGTAAAACAAGTACAGGAGGGTTTTAACCCATTGTCCCCAAAATGGCCACATTTCCCTGTGAATTTGGAGGAATTCCTTGGGTTTGCTACATTTCTTTGAGGGACCATATTTATTCACACTGAATAGTGTGTTTGCTGATATTTTGGAAATCCCTGTCCTCTGAGAACTGCAGGCTTTTCAGTCTCTCTGTGGCAATTTATGCAGCGCTGAGAACAGTGGGATCTTGGACATCACCGTGACCTGCAGCATCACCCTGAGGCCCTTAGTTGGAAAAAAAAAGTGGATTAAGTTATTTGGAATCAAGGAGTAGTCAGCAATAAAATAACTGAAAGTGTAAATGTGACCACTGGAACTCCAACTGGCCCTTTACAGTTTCTTTAATGAAGAAAAAGGAGAATAAGGAAGAATAAGGATTAAAAGCCAGAGAGATCATTTAAGAACATGATATTGGTCCTTGAAAGTGGAATTTCAACATTTTCTCTTTTCTTGATGTCCCAGAAATTTTTCTTATAAGTTTACTTATAAATAAGTAGTTAATTTTGCAGTGCATTCCAAAGACTTCAAAAGCCAGAAAAAGAAGGCAGGGTCACCTGGAAAAAAAGAAATTTCTAGCTCAAAGAAGCAAAATGTGTTGAGTTAAAGTAAAATAGAGAACTAGAAAATTTTACAATAATAATAAAGAATAAAAAAGAAGACAACCTACATACTTTATGGCTGCCAGGGATTAGTTTTAACTTGTGCTCTAATAATTTCTGGTGGATGTTGCTCCAGTGTTTACTCTGGTGTTTGTTAAAAAAAAATGGATAAAACACCTCCCTAAAATTCTATAGCAGCTTCATATAGCACAAGTGCTTCCTAGAGAACCTTCTTTTTAGAGAAATATAAGTTATATAAGTTATTCTCGGTTTATTTTTCTTTTCTTCCTTCCTTTCTTTTGTTTAGTTAAGGTGGTGATAAGATCTTGTAATGAGACATGTCAGGCTGATGAGTTAATTTGGTGAAACTTTTAAGTTTGCCAACTTCTTGATTACGAATTCTTTTTTTTTTCTTTCCTTTATTTTTTTTAAAAGTAAGATCAGTATTCCACTTACATTTATGAAATATCACATGCAAAACACCTAGTAACCACCCCTCTAGCCATCAGCTTTTCATTGCTGCCTGTCAGTATCTTGCTGAGGGCAGGTGCAGATAGCCTGGGGCTCAGAGATGTCAAGCAATGCTGGTAAATGCCTGGAGATATGGTTTTATATGACTATTTAAAGAGGCTAGGACTATCTAAATAATTTTCAGCACATGAGAAACTCAACCTTTCCCCCAGTCTTGCCTTTAAATTTGTGGCTTGAGACATTCTGTCCTAAAGCTCAGGGTAACTCTGACTCTGAGTTTACAGATATGTGAGTCCTATAAACAGTACAAAAGCAGGCAATGAACAAAAAACTCATCTTTTTGGACTGATAGAAAATAGAGCTTTAGCATTTTTACCTCTTTGACTTCAATACCCAGGATTGTGCTTAAATTGGAGTAAGGGGTCATCATGTAATTTTTTTGATGGGCAGTGTTGCCTGCAAGAATTTTTACAAGAATTTCTATCTGTGGTGAACATAGTTCTGGTTTCAAAATATCTTGCAGAGGTGAATTTTGCAGAAAAAAGTAGGAAATCCAAATCTTTGGATGATGGGCAACAAGTATTTGTCAAAATCTCAATTCAGATTTTGACAGTGAGGTTGTAAGTGAAAACTCCAAGGAAACTAGGGCTATACCTGGTAAAGTCTCCAAAAGGTAAAATGTTGCCAAACTGATAGTTTTACCATTGAAGGCAAATTTCTGTTTCAAGGTGTACTCTTTCCTTAATTAGCACAATTTTTTCATGCTTTTTAAACTAATGAAGTAGTCATCCTTTAGGAGACACTGAAAGGAGGCCTAAAGGTTTTTATTTTAAGGGCTTGATGAGATAATGTGATTAATATTTTTTTTTTTTTTGTGTGTGTGATCTATTTGTCCAGCAGGTGAGAGTTAATTATCTTCAGATAATTGTAGATAATCACAAATAGAAGGGTCCTTTGGGCAGGGTACAAAGCAATATCCTTGCTGGGGCACTCTGTGCTGACATACTTGGGAACAGTTTTCCCACAGAGGATGCACCTGTAAGGTGGGATCCTAACTGAATGGATCCTGGAAGAAAGAAATTTTATTTACTCATTTTTCTAAAGTGAAATGAAAATTAGAGCACCTGGATTTCCTTTTCTCTGATTATAGTGTCAGGATAAATGAATTCCAAAAATGGGAGCTGAGAGGGGATGTTAGAGTACGACTAACTGAAAAAACAGATTTTAGCTATAATTATTATGTTTCAGGGTTTCAGGGAAGAAAACTCTGAGATGTGTAGTAAGGAGATTTTGTCCCTCAGGGAATCCAGGGAAGTAGACCTGAAGGCAGACATTCTTAAGGCCTTCTAATTGATTTTTATGTCCTACTTAACTAGCTTTGAAAACTCTTAGCTTCAGTTACATGGGACTCTCCAACAGAGAACCCCAATATTTTGTCTGGATTAATATTAATTTCAATGGGAACAAACGGCACAGCTATATTGTAATATAACAAAACAGATATGTCAGAAAAATTGTCAGTTTGTGTGCAGCTGACATCTCCTTTTCTCTTTCCCTTTTTCTATTCTGTTTTCTTCCTTTTTTTTTTAATATTAATTGAAACCAGCAATCTCTATATATTTTTTTTTGCTGTTGTTTAAGTACACCACAGTCAGGGCAGGTTGAACCTCCAATTGTCAGGGAAACATCAAATCCACATGCTTTATGGGATAAATATGTTAGAATTTTAAATATGGTGATGTGTTCCCATGCACTAGTATTATTGTTGATATCTCTAAAATATCAGCTCAACATTTCAGCTGTCTTACCATTTTCAACTCTTGTAAAATGGTAAAACTGGGCTTTCAGAATTACCACTCCCCCTGCCCCCCTCATATATACAGATATATATAATATATCTCTGCTCAAGGGCTTTAGTTTCCTGTTGCTATTCCAAGCCTTGTCTATGCATATGTAGGTGTTACACTATAAAAAAAAATTGTACCAAGGAGTTTGCATCTGGTAAATGTAGCACAAGTACAGTTGAGTAGGTGGTTAAGTCAAAGTGCAGTGAAAGAGCCTGATGAAGATTTATCCTAAACTCTTTGTGTGGCCTGAGTGAGACAGCATCAGGCACTGAGGGATGCTAAGTGACTCAAAGCCTCTAAGTTTCAAGTCTGTATGTTCTCAACTCTACATAATTCTTGATGCTTTGTCGGGCAAGGAAAATGCAGTCACAGAATTTGTTTTTATTTTCCTTTCCAGAAAGACCTTTTCTTTTTGCTCAGAAGAGGTCACCAGGTATATATAAAATATAAAGATATGTATAGGTGATAGATACAAAAAAATAGAGGATAAGTAGATACCTGTAAATATAGACAGTTGATTTGCATCACAAACCAATGCAATTCCATTCTGTTGTGTAACTGAATTTCAGTTTGGTCCAATCCAGAGCTCATGGAGCTAATTAAAGAGCATCAAGTGCATGGTGAATTACAGTTTGAATAATATTTTATACTCTTTATACTGTTGTTTTCAGTCATATGACTGAGCTGAAAGAGCATACCCTCTTTTAAACATAGTAAGCCAATTCTTCAGCAAATGTCTGAAGAACATTGGTCTGCATATGAAAGGGAAGAGAACCTGACACATTATGTATTCAAAAGATAACTGGAGCCAAAAACTCCTGAAGGTATTGTTAATTTTAGTACAATTTGGCAAGAAAAATTACATCCAAGTAGTAAGCTAACAGCTCCTGGTATGTGTATTGTTGCATAAAGGTAGTATTATATAATGAACCAAAATGTTATTATTTTTTGTTAAAGTTGTATCCAGAGAACCCTTATGAGACTGGATTACAGTTGTGCCAGGAGACCTTGCTGTTGTTGCAAGTCCCTGTACACCCATAGGAAGAGATTAAAAAGATATCATTCCTCATAGTGAGAGGATAGTTGAGGCCCAGGGGGAGAGAGAGAGAAGAGAAAATAAAAAGGCCAAATATTATAATGCAGGTCAATGCCAACACCATCCCTTCAGTCTTTGCATGATTTCCACAGGGACAAGAGTCTCTCTGCAGAGTGACCCTGGGTGTCACTTCCAAGCCACGTCCTCTGCAGCCCACAGCTTCTCCAGGTGTAGAGGGTAACTGGAAGTGCAGTTTGGGTCAGCTGTAAAGCTCTCTTTGTCCTTGTCACATCCTTCCAACAGCACCATCCTTCCAACACCAAGGGTTTCTTATGTTTGCATTCCCGCTCATACATCTCGGGGCTTGTAATGCTGGAACTTTTCAGTCAGGGCTTAATTGACCTGGCAGTGCCTTCAGCACATGGAGGGGCACATGGAAATGCTACAGAAACAGGCCTGTTGTGAAAGCTTCCTCTGTTTCCTTTAGTGCACTCCTGTGGATCAGGAACGCCCCAGCCTGTGGCTGTGAAAACGCCGTGCAGCTCACCGGGAGTTCAGAGGTGCTTTTTGTGTCCCAGCACACCGTGTGAGTGGCAGTGGGCTGGTGCAGGAACTCCAGGGAAATTTGAGTCCCTTGATGTGGGAGCAGGCAGCCAGCAGCGTTTCCCACCTTTCCCCAGGCAACAGAGGAGGCTTGTGCTGTCTGCAGCCGATGAGTTATAACTGGAGCTCCTCCTCTCCCCTCGGCCTTCAAGCAGCGTGGTGTATGTCTTGTGGTTCTTATCTGCTCGAAAGTATGCACACAGAGCTTATCAGATCTGGAATGCTAGCACCCTGCCTTTTATATGAAGCAATAAATGCATATTTAGGTATTGCTTTCATCTGCACGGCGAATTAGATGTTTTTGGTGTTTTCAAGTGTAATTCTAGTGGTAGATGTAATAATACATTTAAATTAGTTGTTGGAGATATGCAATACTTATTTTTGTGAAAATCCTTTTTAGGCTTCAGCTGATGCTATGTTATGAAGTGACACCACATATATTTTGTATTCTATACTCATGTCCTGTAATGATTGGATGCTTTACAGATCTGCAAGCAGACAGCAGAGAAGCCTTCCTGAATTGTCTGTTGAAGAAATTTACACAATAACACAATTATTTGTTAAAAAAGAGATGATAAGGAGCTTTTATAGCCAATTATATAATGTAACACTGCCAGGTAATGTGCCACTACCAAATGACACCCTTTTGGGAAAGACAGGGAACCACTGTCTGTGGAGTTTGGCAAAAGTGGTGATGTTTATGGGGTTCCTTTTTTAAAGAGGTAGTTTACAGAAACACCATCACTGTATGTGTTTGTTGACATGTTTTTTGTAGGCAGATGTGAGGTTGCTCTAAACTGGAAGTCATGTAGTTTACGTAAGTGCTAACCAGAGCTAAACTGGATTAGAGTGGGTTTGTGGCCAGTCATCTCCAAGTGTGGGCAGAGTGAGCTCATATCTCCCTGCAAAGCTGTGGAGATGTAGCCTATTTTAGGGACTTCTTTTGAGCCTCATTTCTGTAATAATGACATCACAGCTTCTGGGGTGTAGAATTGTAAAGCACCACTGCTACAGAGGGAAGAAATACTAGCTCCTTTTTGTGTGTAAGGAACTAGGAAGCACAAGGCAACTTCTGAAGAAGGTTGAGCAGAAAATCTGTACCAAAAGCAGCAGCTGAGTACAGAGTTTTGGAGAGCAATTTTTACACTGTATGAGCTGCAGCGTGGCTCTTACCTCCCTGTGATGCAACGTGTGTTTTAAAATGACCACATGTGGAACAGGTGGTGTAGTCTGATTCCTTCTTTCATGGATCACTTGACTCCAATCTCTGTTAGGGAGTACAAAAATCCAAATGAAAATCACTGCAGAGGGACTACTTTAAAATGCAAAGCGATAGGGAAACAATGTTGTAGTTACTTAGGTTTGGTTGGGTGTTTTGGTTTTTTGTTTGCTTATTGGTTTGGGTTTCTTTTTTTTTTTTTTTTTTTTTGGCTATGCTGAAGAGTAAATATTTTAAGATTTAAAGGCAATAAAATACAGTACTTGAGGGTTTGAACAAGAGTGAAACAAAGGGAAGCTAGCAGGAATATGCTATTAGTGGTTAATTACTGCATTTGCTTTCCTGTTTCAAAATGATCATGTATGAAGAATATACTGCATGTAAGTAAAACATTTTTCATTGAACCATCTTGAAAAAGTATCCTTTACCTGAATAAAGGAAGATTTTTAGAAATCCAGTTCAAAGGTTTTCATTACAATCAGCCTACTGCCTCCTTCATTTTTGTGATTGTGTCTAGACACACGTCATTAATGATGCTTTAATTGTGAAATATTGCACGTTTAAGGGTGTGAAATTGCTATGTGATTCAGGCCCTAAATGTGTAGTTTCATTTCTATATTATTCCTTTTTCTCATTTCACATTATGCTATAATTCTGAAAATAGTTTTTTAACAGTTTTTAAATGATACATATTCTAGTCCCAGCAGCCCACAATGAAAGGCCACATTCTCAAATGATATAACATGATGCCATGCTTTTCACTAAATGACTGCTTCCATTTTTTGCTTCCAGGCTTCCTTCACGCTCACGGGTGGCTGTGCACAGAAAATACAGGCTACCTGTAGAGGCTCTATCTTAGAAGAATCAGAATATTTTAATTAAGGATTTTTAAAAAATTAGTTAATTTTTTTCTCCTTTTCAAAACTGATGAGGTTTTTTTTTTTTCTGAAGACCGAGACCTACGGGAATTATTAAGGGTGAAAAGATGACTATTTTATAACTGATATTTGGCTTTTAATGGAATTTTCTTTGGTTCATAACTCATAGGGTAAACAGGGTCCGACTGTCATTTAGTGATGTTCATAATCCATTTTATGTCCAGTGTTGGTGTCAATATGTGCTTGCAAGACAAGCCAAGGCGTAGCTGTTTGAAAATTGAATTATTTTGAAGGATTCTGTTAAATTGTTGGATGGCTGTGCATTATTCTTAGGTCAATGAGAAGTGGTTACATTTACTAACTCTTCAGCAAAGGTGCCTGAAATCAGAGTGTAAGTTGCTCTTACAGCTTTATTTTCCCCCTTTCAAATTGGCTTTGGGAGAACAAGTCTTTAATAAGGATGGTAGCAACCTTCTAAACATGCAGAAATTGCATGTATTCAGAATGCTTTGAAAGCATTTCAACTGCAAAATATCTGAGCGAAATTTCTGGTGGGATTTGTATCAATTAAAACTAGAGAATACTTTTAAGACAATTTTGTCCTTTTATATGTTTATGCAAGAGGTCTTCACCTGTGTGGTCACTTGGAGTTCAACTTGAGACTTTTTAAGTGAAAGCATAAATGGTTTGAGCTAATAGAATAATTTTTTATAAATATTGTGATGTTAGTATTTGATGGACAGAAAGTTTTCTTTATTTCCTTCTTTTCTTTGTGGATAAGAAAATAAGGTTTATTTTCAGTTTAAGAAAAAGTACCTGGACATCTAAAAATAATAAAAGTGATGACTGCTATAGGATAGAGGAATACAGGTGTGAGAGAACAAAAAGTAGTTAGCAACCACTCAGTCTAATTAGGTCATATGGTTCATGTGGCTGTGTGTTAGCTATATTTTCTTTCTTTTGGGCAGGGAACTGTACAAGGTAAAAAGGGGCCAGGCAGTAAGGAAAAGTATTTTCTTCCATGTTAAAAATGTAAACTCTAGATACCTCATACCTGAAATGTCACTGTGAATAACTTTCTGGTAGATTAGCCTGTTTTCAGCATTTTCCTTGCACTCTGCTTCTGTTGGTAGACCTTGGGTATTACTGAACCCTTCCTGGCCTGCACTATTTTATTAAATTTACTAAGGGAAAGTGTTTGAAGGAAAAGTTGGTTTTGGACAGGCTGCTGAATGCAACAGACACCTCAGCTCTGGTGAGTCCATTTTGAACAGACCAGGCTCTTCAGGGCTGGGCTTTTTCCCCACTCTGCTCACCTTCATAATGGATAAGCCTGCAGCTGATTGACAGTTCTGAGGTGTTATCTGAGCAACAAGCCTTCACTGGCTCAGGGTCACTGGGTTCAGCTAGCCCTCTTCTGTCCTCTCCCTCACTTGTACTGTAAGAATTAAGGCTTCACATACCTATTGTTCTGCAGGATTTTTTGCCAAACTGAACTTTCTCCCTGGTAGACTACCAGAGTGCTAAAGCTAAGTTTAAAATTTTGTATGTTTAACCTTTCCCCCTAATTGCTTGCCCAGAATAAAGGTTTGGTGCTTTGTTCCTAAATTCTCAACATGAGGTGGTGTGCATTAAAGTGTATTTATACTTTCAGATTAATTAACTCTGACCTTATGAACCACTGTCCTTGTTTAATTGGTGGCTCCAAAGCACACTAATGGCATAAATCAGCTGATAATGAGATTCAGACTTGCTTTTAAAATATATAATAACAACACTGCATTGATAGAGCAAATGAGATTTGTTGACTCTCTGTTGGTATTACAGGAGAGAAGACACAATTAAATGTGTACTTTCAGGATGGGGGAGGGCTTGGTTGGAATGAATAATATGCACTTCAGGGTGGGTGTATGAAATAAGGAGGATATTCTGCATCAAGATAAGTTTGGTATTCTCTCCTTGTCTCTAGGCACTGCGCAGTACTGGCTGGTGCACTTTAGGATACAGAAATGTTGTGGGAAGGTGTTTCTTAAAGATTACTGGGGGCTAAGAAAAATGACAATTTCATCTTTAAATATAGTTACATGTTTTTAAACTGAGCTTACACCCACTGTTTTATGAACTGTAAATTAATCAGATAGCTCCCAGAGAACAAAAAGGTTTTGACCTAAACTAGTTGCCCAGGCTCCATTACTATTTTCAGTTTAATGTTACCCATATCCATCCTCACATTTTGGAAAGAAAACAAGGGCTGTGCAACAAAGTTTCTTTGTTTTGCTAAGAACTAAAAATGTGCTGTATGTAGACCAAACAATAAAAATAAACTACTGAACTACCTTCTAATGCATGGGGGTTCTGGAGAGAGGAAACCATGGATATTTAGAGGCATAAAGTGAGTCATTGTGCTAGTTAAAGAATTTTATAAGGCGAGCTCTGTGGGTTTGAGTTGCATCTGTTACCTTTCCAACTAGAACTGAGGGGTATGCAGGAAAAAGAATGTTGGATTTAATCATGCCTTATAGTGACTGCATTGTACTTAGGCTAAGCTTCTAACTGGAATCTAGACCATAAGAGAACAAAATCGTTAGTCTTTCTTCTTTGTATAAGTTTTGCCTTAGATGGGCTCCAATTAAATGACCTAAACAATAATTTTACACCAGGTAAGCTGCAAAATGCTGTTAACAAACTACTTAAATTAAAAAAAAAAAAAAGGTAATAAGTGTTCTGTAACACTTGAGAACATAAAAAAAGAAAAATCTCCAAGCCAGAAACCCCCTCACAGTTATTTTCCTTATTAAAAGATAACCGTGCTTGCATTTATGACAGTTCTTAGAAGCCATAATGGACTGGGTTGCTATGGTGTGAGATGCAGAACAATGAAATAATTGTTTCTCTTGGTATTGGCTTCCTGGAAACAAATTCTGTGTAAATTACTTGGCTGAAAGTGTGACAACAGTCCTGTGTTCTGTTTCATTCGGTTCATGGTTAAAAATTGTAACTATTTTATAACAATAAAAAAGTAACATTTATCAGTTCTGGGCTTTCTTTGGTTTCAACTTTTTTTTTTTTTTTACTTTTATATTTTCAGGTCAGTTTCATGAATTCAAAAGCAACTTACCAGTGATTTCTGGGAGCTGGGGCTGATTTTCTTGTGTATTTGTAAGTATTTGTTCTTTTCCCTGTTATGTGCATCTTTCTAGTACTCTTTTGACATGGGAAATGGAAGAAATTTTGAAATTTCGCTGTTGTATTGCTGTTTTAGCATGTTCATTTAGCAAGAATTTGACCTCACTACTTTTAAAGTTTTGGTAGATTTTTTTTGCTACCAACTTATGCTTCTGCTATTCAGAGGAGCTACAAATACTGAATTAACAGTAAATGTTATTATTTTGAGCTTTATTTAGGTTTTTGTAAAAATAACAATGATGGGAGAACAGCTTACAGTAACACATAAATGTTGGCACTTGCCAGTGACACCACTGCATCACGTTTTTGCGATGAAAATAATTTCTAGAAAAGAACTGGGGCTCTAACTCAAGATAGACAGGACTTTAAGGGGAAATGCTGTGTGGTATTATTGAGGAAACACTAGGGTGACTAGCATCTGCTGAACTAGGAATGCATTTTTATATCCCTTGGAGAAATCTGGCCTTTATGATGTCAGCAAAACCATGGTCATTGATGTCACAGCTCAGGAACATGTTTCAGAGTATGCCCAGGGTGAGATACATCAAATGGGGCTACACCTAAACAGAAATGCTCTGAGAAAGGGAAAGCCAGAGAGGATCAGGAGGAAGGATAGTTATTAATGAAACAAATAGAAAGCTTTCAGAATTGCTGTTTTGGACAGTCCTCAGCTTTAGTCAAGTATAATAAGAAAAATCTAATGGGCCCTAGACTTGACATGATATAAATTATTGCAATACCTCATGTGTGATGTAGTATAAATAAAACCAATCTATGCAGCTTGTTCTCTTAAGTCACAAATATAGTTTATGAATAAATATTTATTCGATCATTTGTGGAAAAAGATGTTCACAAAACTGCATTCATCAGGGAACAAATATGGCTGGTTCTCCTCTCAATATGGAAATGTGTTCAATTTGTACTAACCCTTCCTCTTTACAAATGTTCATTTTCACATATGGTTTTGCTATCCTATTTGCACTTTCCTTCATTTACAGGTCAGCATTTTTTTAATGAGCATTCTCAGTCAGAGATAAAGAAAATATTATCAAATAAGATAAACAGTTTAAAACCAAGTATTACCATTGAAAAATAGTTCTGAGAAGGCAATATAAAGTGATTACTGAATTGAGAGTGAGGAGTTTGTTATATTTTTTCTGCCTTTGCTGCTGCTTAATTTTTTTAAGCAATCAGTTTCTTTCTTCATTTTTCTCTTTTATAAATAGAAATAGTAATACATTGATCTATACTAAGAGTTTATACCTCAATATAGAGCACACTTTCCAAGGAAAAGGAATATTTCCAAAGAATAAATTAAGTGGTAGTTTCATGGTGAAGTTTTTGTGTACCAAGCTAATTGGGTGAGAAGCTGTAAGTATTGTTCAGTTCATGTTCATGTAGTATTACAAACATAGGAAGGGCTTTAGTAATTATATTTTGGGTTGCTGGTCTGAGTCCTGATCTTCTGGAACAAAGAGCTGTAGTAAACCAAAGTGATGTAAAAACGTGCTTTGAAAACCATCCTTGTGTTTAGGTCAATCCAGTAAGTCTCTAAACTTGCAGGAGAGGCATGGGCTGCTTTGATCACACCTCTGCTCACTGGCTGTTCCAGGGAAGGCTGTTAGCACAGCTGAGACACCTGGCATGCTGTGGCCACGAGAGCTGGGACGTGGTTCAGCAGCCTGAGCATCGAAGCTGAGGTGGTGGCTGCATGAAAGGATGAGCCACAGCCTGGCCTGTCACTGGTGTCCTCTGCAAGCCAGACCTCAGTCACAGTGACATGAGTACTGGGAGAAGCCAACACCGTGCTGACTGTTCTTCTCTGCTTCAATGACTCATTCTAGTGTTTAGCACTATATATCTAGAAACATATGCTAACCTTAAGTTCACATAAACTGAAAATAAAATGAAATGTAGGAGGTACAACTGATGGATTCAGCCCCGTGTTCCTCACATACTGAGAAAAACACTGAAGTACAGCTTCTGCAGTAATACAGGTTAAGATCTTGAATCATCTCTGTTGTACCTCTCCAAACTTACAAATACTCTGTACCTGATTTAGGCAGACACAGATTCTTGTTATGCAGTAACAGGACTATGCACAAAGTCATAAATGAGACTGATAAAATAATAGGACAGGTTGTGACCTTCCATTTCAAGACTTGATTTCTGCAAAATCTTATGCCTGACCATGGAAGCTGATGGACTCAGGATCAGAGTCTGAGGCTGAACAAACAGGCCCTGAGCAAAGGAGGAGGTGGGAGCTTCGGGGGTTGGCGTGGAAGACAAGAAGTTTGCTTGTATAAGGGGTTTTGAGAATAAATTCTAAGCAGTATTTAAAAAATGCTAATGAGAAGTGTATACCTTTTTCATGTCATGCTGTAATATTTGGGCATGTTTTTATGGTGTGTTTGTTTGATCTGTACTCCAAAGGGAAGGAGTGCAGATCAGTGCTGGGAAGATTGATCTTTCAAACTCTGCAGATTTTTTTATGGAAATAGAGCAAGATCAGCTAAATGCTGCTATAGGTCTATACCAAAGCTATTTCAACCAGGGGCTATAATAACTTTTTCCTCAAATTTTTGAAAGTTTTGTCATAGGTGCATTCTGCTGTAACATGTAATTACTTGGATCATCCAGTTCAGGCAACTTTGGGATTTTTTGGTCGTATTTGGCTAGTTTTGTTCAGGGGAAAACAGGATTGATGATTCATACAAAAGTAAATTTCATGGAAAATGTGACATTTGTGCTTTTGTTTTATGCCCACAGAGTAATTGTCCTAACTAAAGGTTACCTTTTTTTCAAGAATGTGGTTTTAACGTGGTTTAATTTATTTAATTGTTCTTCTCAAGTAGGTTTGCCCAGTAGTAAACTGCAATAGTTATTTAAAGATATAAAGGACAAAATAAATATCATTTAATAACACTGCATTTAAAGCCAATTTTGCTTCTACATCAGGAATTAGATACATCTTGTTACTAGCAGTTCAGTTTCTGTGTAAACATTTTATTGTGGCTTGGCTACAATGTGAAAACACAGACAGAGTGAGAAAAATAAAACCTGAAATGAGGGGTGTTAAAACCCATGAAACTTCAGTGTCTTGAGCTCTATAGTGAAAAACCTGTGTTGAAAGCATGGCAAAAAATATAATCTTATTTGGGAATAAAATAAAATCTCTTTGAAAACAAACAACAGGATTTTTATTTTAAGAAGGTTTGAGAACAGAACCAAAAACTGTTAGGGAACACACACATGCACACATGTTATGACACAACAAAACTGAGATTATGGGTAGGTAAATTTTATCTTTTCAAACACTTTCTCTAATTAACATATTAACAGAAGCATGCTTTGCTTCAAACTCAATATTTGATATTTTTCCCCAATCTTATTTTTAAGGCAAAATTTATACTTTTTTTTTTGTTGTTGTTTAATTTAGTCTGTTTCTATTTATACTGTGGAGCATCTGACCAAACAGGTTTTTGCTTTGTATTTCTACCAGCTTATTTTCTTCTTTTAAAAGAAGAAAATTATTTAATTGTGAATGTTTGTATAACAAAGTCAAAGAAAGCACAGCTTATTTGGAGCACATGAAGACATATGTCTTTGGTGCTATTACCTTATGGGTTTAATTTATAACATGTGATGTTCTACTGGATTACAGTTAATATATTTGGGAAAATATATGCTCTCTACTTTCCACAAAAACAATATACTGAGCCCAAGTCTCAAAAATCTCAAAAAGTTGATCTCCATTTTCTCTTCGCAAGGCAGGGTGTTAAGCAGCATTTTGGTCAAGGAGATGTTTGCCAGCTTATCACATACCTCTTTCTAGAAAGAGCTGAGTTTCCAAGGTCCTATTAAGACAGAACAGTGGTGTTTATCTAGAATCTCTGTTGCTGCAGCATCCATACCCTTTTTGGCACCTGTGTGCTGCAGGTACCAGAGGCCTTTATCCTCTTCTGCTTCCTTTCCAGCTGACCTTGTGACAAGCTAATGTAAAATAACCTGGTTAAACCATCATTTAACTAGACCCTCAGCAATTTGAAGCTCTGTTTTCCTGGGTTTATATTATAAATGGTGAATATAAAATCAATTTCTTATGGAACCCTGTCTTGCTGTTTTTATGTAAGGGTTGCAACACACAAAAGTTCTAGTAAGAAACAAATTTCCAGTATATAACATGTGGTGTATATAGATAAAAAGAAGACACCTGCCTTGAAGAATTTTTTTGTCTGAGAATAATTTCCTAAATGTACATATTTTAGCTGTTCTTAAGAGACAGTAAGTTGAGCAGAAAGAAAGTGGAAGCAGAAAAAGCATTTCTTAATCCTCAGCTAAAACCTGGTGCCCAAACACATTTGCCAGTGAGGATCTGATAGATGCATTGTTACATTCTCCTTCCAGAGCTTTGTAGCTGTACCTGAAGAGGAAGGTGTGGGGAAAGGACTTAAGGGGAAGGAAAGGTGACTGAGCCACTCCTTTGCTAAGAACAGGACAGAGCTCAAATACCAAAAGTCCCATTTGTTTTTCAGTATCTCAAGTTCTCTCCCCAGCCTGTGCTTCCAGCAGGGATGTCTGAGGGACTCCCCTGTGTGATTTTATCCCAAGCTGTTTGTTTGTGGGAGGTCACCGAGGGACTTGTAGTTCTAATAGAAGGAAAGTCTGTTGCCTGATGCTGGCACAGAAAGCTGCTCCTATCTGAGTTCCCCTTTACCTTCCGAGTGCAGCAGACATTATTTTGGCTGCTTCTCTGCTGCCCATGCAGGCTGTTTCTTGGTAATAATTAAACAAATAAATGGGTACACAGAATACTTGTGTTGTGAAAGCATTTAGACAGTTTTTCTTATGATAAACAAATAGTGCACTTAAGCTACTTTGTGGATTTTGATACTTAGCATAGCACAGAAATCTCCTTCAGTTCTTTATGAAGAAAGAAATGTATGGCACAAGAGAAAATACATAAAATAACAGTTTTAATTTACATAAACCCAAGGGGTTCCAGGCTGTAAGACTCCTTAGCAGTTACTGGGATGAGGGCACCAGTGTGGGCAAGAGCACCATCCAACCAGCTCCTGACACCCTGCACAAAAACAGGGGCCACATGTGTTGTCTTCACTCACTTTCTGATGAAAGTTGAACCACTTAGTGGAGCTGCTGCTAGAAATGCTTTTTCTTTTTCAAAGGGCTGTCATGCTCTGTATGTGAGCGGGGCTTCCTCGCTCTGCTGCTGCTCCATATGTGTGCTGGATGAGATCCGTGCAATGCACTAGATCCATCTGCTGTCTAAAACTCCTTTGCAAAAGTGCTAAGCAAGAAAATGCAAATCCTCATCCAAGTAATTCTATATGCTGTTGAAGTTGTGTGCAATACTTGGGAGAGTGAAATAGGAAGGATTTCTGTTAAGAAGCCCAAATAAGAATGCAGAAGCGAGGTACTTGCACAAATCCATACCTGGACAGGTTTTCTGTAAGGAATTGGCATTTACAAAGACCAAATATTTCTGGAAGAAATGGTTGTTTATCACAAACCCAAAGTTTCTGGTAATTTAATAACTACAATGCAGCATCTCAGGAAAGCTGTAAAGAGAATTTTTTCGAGGCCATGCTGTGAGTAATAAATTACATACAGTATTTCTCATTTTATGTAAATAAGACAAAGAATGTCTTATTCTACAGTTGAGATGAACAATACCAACAGTTGATGTCAGCATTAACTTTTCAAATCATATTACTTACAAGGGAGTGGGTTATAAAGTGTCCCCAGACAGCTTCATTTTCTCTGTCTTCCTAATGCCCATATACCAATGGCTGTTTGATTCATTTATTGACATAAAACAGAATTGCTTAGAACTAACCACTCATTCATCATAATCACAGTTACAAGGGAGAGCAGGGTAAGAGGTTAACTGCTTGCTAGATGTATCAAGATCTTTGGTATATACCAAAGCCTGACTCGATAGGAATCTGATAATGGTCTGCTGAAGGTAAAACATAAGTGTTAAAAGCTAAATAAAAAAATTTGCTGAAAAAAAATTCACATTTCTTAAGTTAATTAAAAAGTGCTGATCAAAGTGAAGCCCACATAAAAAATGTTACTTTAAGATATTAAAGATAAGATAAAGTATAAAGGTCAGTTATAAAAATAAGTGCATTTAAAAAAATAATTTTCTATAATTTTTTCTTCTGCTTTAATTAATTATTAAAATACAAATAATTTGAAAATATTATTTTTTTTGCTTTTAGCAGTTTAAGTTCATGCACAGTGATGAGGAATTGATATTTTTGTGTGTCTACATTAACAAGACATTGAACAAAATCAATTTGAAGTAAGTGGGAGCAGCTTCTGTTCTTAATACATGCATGTGATGGATTCAGTAGTGTGCATCATAAAAGATTCAAAGGCTACATTTAATTGTGTAAATATAATCCTGGCTCTGAAACCTGGTCTCAAAGATGCTCCCTGCAGGATCCAAAAAGCCCCAGGGAGTAATTAATCCAATTCTCCAAAGCTAAAACAGAGTAGGTTACATGAGTTTTATCACTCACTTCAGCCTTTCCCCATGAAACAGTTCACAAATGTAAAACTTCACTCAGAGCTGTTGTTTTCAGGAGCTGACACATGGTCTTGCAGAAGCCCTAAAGTCTTCTAGGGCAGAGAGTGAAGAGGAACGAGTAGCTGGCAAACTGGCTGTGTATAGGAAGTTCCTACTTTAGTATTTATTTTCTGCTCAAATTCTTTACTGGTTTGGGATGTAACAGTTTTTAAAAATAGAATTGGTCACTGATATGACACAACTAAGGTTAGATCTGCTGAACTGCTCAGAATAAAGCTCAGGAATCTGAAGCCAAGCATAATAAGGTGAAAGTGAACTTAAAATTCCCCTCTGCAACCCTCATAATTAACTACCTAAAACTTGGGAGGTGTTTCTACAGCAGGTACAGGGGATCAGAAATGTGCTTAACTTCAGAGTGTAGGATATGAATTCTTGATTCTATTTCAGCAACTCTTTTATCAACATCACATCAGGCAGCCCTTTGCCTTTCAGAGACAAGAGAAAATGTTCCAGGATCTTTCTAAGATGCAAACTCTTATTTGTCAACACAAGGTTTCATGTCACTTGGCAGCTTCTTAACCCAATATTTTTAAAGTATTGTTAGAATGTCTTAGTTTTATGGAACATTTCCTCCTCCAAATCAAGATACAGATTTTAATATCAATTTTTGAAAAGCCATTTCCCCTACATCCACTAAAGAGCAGTTATTAGAACTCTCTGATCCCATCTTACTTGAGCAACTTTTTAAAATTGCCAGGTTATTGGCCTTTTAATTAATTAATTATACATTAAAGTAGCAGCCCACCCTAGCAAACAGTCCATATATTTCCTTACTGTGTTCACTGAAGCCTGAAAGTATATCTGTGTTGGTAAATAGACTTGTGTTGAAAGGAGCCCTTTGCCCAAAGATTTGCTTGGTGCAAACTCTGGTATATCTACTCAGAAATACCAGGTATTGATTGCTGTGCACTCCAAGATTTTTCTGATTCATTAAGGGAACCTAATATGTTTTTGGGATAAAGAAGCAAACAAACTGCATTTCTGATCATTTGCAGCCCCATTGCTAAACAATCCCACCTGGGAAGTTGGCTATTACCATCATCACGTCTGTGTATAACTTTTCTGTTACCTGCTTGGTTTTTGATGTCTTGTTTGTAAAGATGTTTTTCTATGCACATAACTGTAACTTTTAGAGGATGATGAGGGAAGCATAACCACACACATCCAATTATCTTTTTTGCTAGATTCCTCAAAACATTTGTAAGACCTTTATGTTCTTACTCCAGATTCCAGATTTGTACATTAGATAACATACATGTGTCTTCCTCACAGGTCAACTTGAATACTTATGTAATTATGGAAAAATAATTTCTCTTCCTGTAATTTTTTAAACTGAATTTATACATTTTGATTGCCAGCATTTGCATAATGGTTTTGTTTCATATTGTTCAATATTGAGCAGTAAGTCATAACAATAATCAGTGTTGTGCACTGTTTTAAACATTTAGGAAGGGTTCACACATTCAAAGAGAGTTGTTTTTTAAGACATCATAGATTCTTGTGCTTCATCCTAGAAGCATGCTAACCTAGCCCCTTTTTTAAAATATATTTTCCTCCCTTCTCTTTTTAATTCTGGTGTTTTGTGTGAATGAACTCCTTCATTCCTCCACAACAGCCATCCCTTTGAGATGTCTGTTGTTCATGGGTTTTTCCTCACCCACCCACCTGCCATTAACTATTTGGTTACCACTTAAAATACTTCATCATCCAGATTCAAACTCATTGTCCCATGGCCATTGTTGCTTAGCAGAACACCCATGCTTGCTTTCTACACAAACACACACACAAATTAATAACTGAGTGGAACTCCTCCTCCTCTGTGCTCCAGAAGGAGCTGCTCCAAAAAGAAGCCATTTATAGTATCAATAAGCTGCTTCTCCAAACCATGTACAGATGTGTTATTCAACCAGTTAATATTGGGGTAGTTAAAATCACCCATTATTATTTTTCTGGCAGATTTTGCCACTTCATTAATATCTTTCAACATACTGAGTTGCTTGGCTGTTCCTTCTTTTACATGGCTTATATCATATCATGCCATCACAGCATATTCTGTAGTTTCGAGTTAATTGCCCAATTAACAGTGGTATTCATGAAGTGCTAGGAAAATTCCACAACTAATGATTTGGACAATTTCAAAATAGGTTGGTATTTCATAGTTTAAAATGTCAAACATGCCAATAGCTGCAAGCTTAAGACTGTGCAGGCTTAGAACCCAATAGCTCAAAAATTCTGCGTCCCAAAAATCGTAATCCAGCCCTCAGAAACGTGTTTCCCAGACCCAAGTATATCACTGTAGGGAAGTTCTGCACCACTTTAATTTCTTCTTGGACCAGTGAGGTGGAAGCATGAAATGGAGCCTCCTTGGCTTCCCTGTATTTTGTGAGAATATGGAATAAATACCTTCTGGCAGCAGGGAATGCACCCTCACCCCCAGCCTGGCCCCAGATGATGTTTATGGCAGCACTGGGGACACTGCTGCAATAGTGGTTGTTTATATGCTTGCCAGAGCCAGGAAAATGAAGATGTGAGTGAGTTGGAAGGTTGTAGGGTTTGCTAGGGCACTCTGTACTTTTCTTTCCCGTTGCCTGGATTAGGTAGGGATATTAACAATGCGTAGTTAGCTTTGATGGGTCATTGTTACCAGATGCAACTGAGAGTTGCCAATAGACTCTCTAGGCAGTGATCTGATTTTTTTTGTTTTGTCTCACCAGCTGCCACGCAGAGATGCCAGGGGATGCAGTGCCTCTCCTTTCTGCCTTTTCTCTGTA
Organism: Haemorhous mexicanus; assembly: GCF_027477595.1. Taxonomy (NCBI): domain Eukaryota; kingdom Metazoa; phylum Chordata; class Aves; order Passeriformes; family Fringillidae; genus Haemorhous; species Haemorhous mexicanus. The sequence goes on along the minus strand of NC_082346.1, from coordinate 15,817,270 downwards.
CCTTCTGTGCCATTTGTGAGCTGTAGGACTGAGGTCATGCAGTGGAATTAGTTTACAGAATCTGGGGAAGGGCTGGGGCTGTAAAATAATTTCATTATCACTACTGAAGAAAGACAGTATTCATTTTCAGTCTCAGGGTCAGAGACATGAGTGTGATAAAGGAGACAAGCCACTGCCTCACAGCTAAAGGATCACAGGCTCAGGGGGCATTTCTAACATTTCACACAGAATCATAGAATATCCTGAGTTGGAAAGGACCCATAAGGTTCATTGAGTCCCACTCCTGGCCCTGCACAGGACAAATCACACCCACAAATATCACACCATGTGCCTGAGAGCATTGTCCAAATGCTTCTTGAGCTCTGGCAGGCTTGGTGCTGTGACTGCTGCCCTGGGGAGCTGTTCCAGTGCCAACCACCCTCTGGGAGTCAGGAAAACAACCTTTTCCTGATATACAACCTAAACTTCCCCTGACACTATTAGAGTACTTTGAATTTCCCTACTTATCTAGTCTATTGAGACTGTTTTGGTGATCTAATGCAAACTGCTCAGAGGTGTATAATCCATATGTGATTAAGGCCTTAACTCAGCAAGGTGCTTTAAGTACTTTGAGGTCCTTCATTGCAATAGACAGGACTTTGCAGGAGTTAAAATCCTGTGAATACTGAGGTCTTTGCTGTGATTGTACTGATTAGGTAAGTATGGCTGCTGGATAGCTCTTTTTAAAAAATTGTTTAGAGCTCCTTCTTGGAGTTGTGGCAGATTCTTTAGGATGTTATAATTTACATTTTATAACAAAAATGTAGTGAATTGTCTTGTCTCATTTCTCTTGGCAACTCAGCAAACTATCATTAACATTTTTCATCAGTATTCAGTTTAGAGTTTTCTAAACTGAACAGTATAGTGGCAACAGCTCATTTTTAGATGCTGTTACAGTTCTTTCACATCTTTATAGTATTGTAGTAAAGCTGAATTTACTGGCTACCTTGAAAGCGGAGTAAGGCAGCATTAGAATCTACATTAAAGTGATTCAATACTCTTTAGAGAAAAGCCTTCTTAACATGAGATCAGACACAGTATGTGTTTTGGGGGTAGTTTTATAAGGATTGCCAATAAACTAGAACGCTACCAACAACAGCTGCTTCTTGAAATATTGCTCTGTCCAGCCCAATGAAATTTAGGGGATTTTTCTTTGCCTTGTAAGCAAATGTGATGGGCATTAGCATTCAGGGGAGCAGCACCTGCAAATGGAAGGGTGAGGCTAATTTGGTGGTGCAACTTGGTGAAAATGGGAGGGATCAGCTTCCATGCACTTGTTTCTCCTTGAGAGTTAGTGCCAGTCTCCAGTCTTTGGGGTAAGTACCATGCTCTGATATATTTTTTGTAGGCGTTCTTCTTGGTGGCTGCTTAGAGTCATTCCAGTTTGGGTGCAGAGAGAGGATATTTTTCATAAGTTTTCATGAGCTAAGAAAATGCAAGCTCTTCAAGGTCATTCAGTGTTTGTGTCCAAGCAGGTTGACCTGTGGTTGTTGTTCCTGGTTTTATGGCTATGAGCAGCTTGTTTCAACTTTGTTTCCTTTCTTAATCTTTAATAATTTAACAATTTTTTTAAACAATATAATGATAGAAGGGATGGCCAATTCAGGTGCCCAAAAGAGGGACTAACCACAAATGGCTGTAACACTGCTTTCAGTTATTACAATTATAAATGCAGTAGTTGTAGTAACAACTGCTACTTGTATTACCATTCAGTAGAGGCAGTTTTAAACTACTGACATGTTAATAACTCTCAAGCTACCCACACTCACTAGGAATACTGCTTTTAAATGGTATGGGGTTCTCCATGTTCTACTTACTATAGGCATTATACATGTTCCTTCCCTTTTTAGCATTTTTCAATAAGTATGTGCCAAAGGCTTGTTTTCAGATTAGTATTCAATTGTAAAAATATCCTCTTCTTTAAAATCATAATTTTAAAGAATATTGTGTCTGTGTAGTTACGGGATAAAATTTGGGGTATTTTGTGTAAGAAATGTTCATGCAGTTCCCATCTAGTACAACAGAGCATTAAGTGTTCATCAAAGAAATACTTTCACTACCTTGGATGCAGTAGTTTGATGTTATTTCTTTCAAAATGTGACAGGTTTTAAAATTTGTTTTTAGGTCAGATTTTGTGAGTTAATTACATTGGAGCCTTAATAAATTTTGAGACTATGAAAAATGAATGTCATAATCAAACAGAAACATATCAAAAAGAAAATTAAGATTTTTTTTGTTTTTAGTTATTATCTCTGATTCAATTAAATTTTTTGTTTTACTCCCAAGTAGGAACTATAAAACTGAGTGAACACCAAAATAAATTCCTTCTGCTATTAACCAGTTGCACTAATTCTACAAACTGAAAAACAGCAGGGATGTAAAAAGTAATTGACCATTCATTGTTAATATAATCAAAATGTTACCATTAATTATTATAGTGAAAAATGCAGTATTACAAACTAAAAAGAATAAAATAGAAATTTTTTTGCAGTTAAAAAACAGAATTGGCAATTAAAAGTTATCTTACTAAATTAAAATGGACTGGTGACAGAACATAGATATAAGTAGTATAATATAAGTTCCAAGTTCTAAAACTATTTTGTGTTTTATGCAGCTGCAAACTAAAACTTTATTTTGCATAAATGTTTTAATATTAAAATATTAAACTTTTTCTTTATAATTTAATATTCATTGCTGATAATGCTCAAAAATTTTGAGAACTGGTGTTTAACCTTTAGGTTATGAGTTCCCAAATAATTAGCTAGCACCATTAAAACAGGTATTTTTACCCTTCCAGTAATGCATATGAAAAGTCACTGAAATATGTTACAAATATGTAATTCTGTCCAGGGAAGATATAAGTGATATTACTAAAGGGAACAGTTTTAGCCTTTTGCTCTTAGCACTGAAAACTAGATGAGTTAGCTGAGTCAAACTTGCTTTCTAATTTCTCTGCCAAATTTGACCAAAGATTTCTTTGGTAGTGTTGCAAAAGTCTATTTGCAAAACCACTTTCTAAGCCTAACAAAGCTGAAAGAAGTGTTGAATTCTGCTGTTCTGTAGTGTTCTTTCTCTCTTCAAAGATGTAGGATTACAGTTTGGGGTATTTTTGTGAGTGGAAGGGAGAGGTTATCTGGTGTTAGGGAAAGCAGCATTTTTTTTAGACTTTTTTTTAAGAAAGCAAATACATGTCTCACCAGAACAACCCCTGGAATAGCCCATTATGCAGTGTTTAAGGCCAGTTTATTCGAAGCAACAATTCTAAAAACAGGAAAAAAAGATAGAAAAGGATGATTCCTAATTACAGCTATTTCCTGGACCATTTCTCTGTTTTGCCGTCAAGATTCTAAAAAACTGAAGAGTTTACAAACTTTAAACTCTAAAGGTGATCCCAGACACATCCTGTTCTTGGTTAAAGGTTCTGCTATATCACTGCTAGGACAAAAAAGTGAAGTGCCTCTCCACCAGCTGCAGAGAAAGAAGGTGATTTGAATGTTAATGAAGGACAGAAGTTTCATAGTAACAGAAAAACAGAGGCTCTATAGATAAGAGAATATTTTCCCAGGACGTCTCAGTCTGCAGTTGTTGTAACCGGAGGAAGTAATATTACTAAGGAAGTATTTAAATGTCTTTAACAGATATTAGATGATGAAGTGGAGTAGTCATTATATTCCTATCCAAGCTCCAGTGCATGAGAGGTCTATTGAAACACAGTCTTTTGAGAATATCCACTTAGTCCTGTTTCTAGACTCCCAGATTAGTTTGGGCATCCTGTTAATCTACAGAGTTCTAACACAAAAGATTTCTCAGAGAAGTTACTATAGTTTCTGTTTAATATGGCAACAAAGATCACAAGGTACAGTGTTTTCATAAATTTAAAAGCCAACACTCCCCTCCTGCCCTTCTGTCTCGGCTGGAAGAAAATCCCTGACCCAACAGTTGAAATTCTTTCCTGATATTTCCACATGAGTTTTTTTTACATGTCTTGTACCTGACTGTGCCCTTGAATTGTTCAAGGCTCTCGATTCAAACATAAGAATTCGTTCTTACTCCTACTTTCTGTTTGGTTCTGGTCATTCCCTGTTTCAGGAGTCCCTTGACTTGATCCATTCTTTTTAACTGTCTGATCCATTCAGGTTGGTAATCCTGCAAACACAAACTGGCACTCGGGGCATTCTGTGCCATTCCCCTTTTAGTGTTTGAGTCAACCTACTTACACTTGGAGGTATTCAAATCAGAATGGCCTGGGTTAGAAGGAACCTTAAAGATGATTTCATTCCAACCCCCTGCCATGGGTAGGGGCGCCTCCCACTAGACCAGGTGGCTCAGAGGCTCATTCAACCTAGCCTTGAACACTTCCAGAGATGGAGCATCCACAGCTTCTGGGGCAACCTGTTCCAGTCCCTCACCAGCCTCACAGTGAAATTTCTTCCTACCATCTAATCTACACCTCTCCCATTTCACTTTAAAGTCGTATCACTACATGCCCCTGTAAAAACTCCCTAGCTGGCTTTCTTGTAGCCCCCATTTAGATACTCAAAGGCTGCTCTAAGGTTTCTGCATAAGATTTGGTTATTATTAAAAGCATTATTATTGGTGTTCTCAGCAGCTGTTGAGGTTTTTTTAAAGCAGATTAACAGGAAAGTAGCAGTGAGTTCACAATAGCACCACAGAATTGCTCAGAGAATGGCTGTGAGCCTGTAAAGGTACTGCATTTGTCATTCTGATGGATGATTTTTCCTGCCCATGAAATAAGGGAAGTAATCCTTCCTCATTCTTCTTAGTTCTCCCTAAGCAGAGGTATATATTTGGTTGCCAAATTCTCCTTTCCATCCTTCAACTAATCCCAGGGAAAGATGGAAATATGTTGAAAAGCCCATGACACATGGTGGATGAGCTGTTCTTTGCTCCCAGAGCACTCATCTGTAGTGCCTGACAACCCTACCCTTGCTCTTATTTAGTATCTTGATGGAATTGCTGTGGGATCCATTAAGATTAAATGTCTGCCATACATAGGAGATGTGTGGCTTTCTGGAATAATAAAGCCCAATTCTGGCTCTCTGAATACCCAGCAGAGAGCAGAATGAAGATCAAACTGGCTTAAGCTAAAACTGAGGAACATGCAACAAGTGGTGTCCTTCAAAAATGCCTTTCTCTGTTGACTGTGTCTCACATTGACCTGATAGATTTCAGATAAATATGAATAATACTCACTTTGCAGGAGAAAAAAGTGAGCTCTTTACCAAAGTGTTATTTCAAAATGTTGATGTGTTAGGACAATGGAACAATGTGCTCTCTTTCCCCCTTAGATTCTGGTTTTCTGCTTCTTTTTTTCCACGTCCCCACCCTGTAATTTCTTCTGTGTGAGATGACAAACTCCGAAAAGCACTTGTGTAATGGTCAATAAGCCTGTTTAACTATCCTCGAGTACCTACTGTTGCCACCATAACCACAATCTCTGAGTATCTTCCAATGATTTTAATTTTTTTGAATAATGCTAACTTTAGATCATTTAAAAGGAGAGAAGTGAGAGCTTTCCTCACAGTTTCCAGTCAGGAAAGCTCTCCAGTCATATACAGAATTTTGAGAATCCTCTCTTGCATCTTACAGTGATGCTGGTCAAAGATACAGAAGTTATAAGTTAGGTTGCTTTTTTTTTTTCAGTTTTTCTTTTTATTTTTTTTTTTTTAGCAGGAAACATCTGTTTTCAACAAACAGGATGACTTAACCCCTGCTGGGGGGGTTTAGTATTGCCAGAACAAGTTCAGTAGAATTATTTTGATTTGCCTAATCTAAATTTAGCTTTATACCTCTAAGCTATATCAAAATGACTTTTGTGAAGTCACCCCTTTCATTTATTCATCTCATAAAATTAGTGAAATGTCAGTGGTGTCATGGGATTGAATATGCAGATGCTCCTTCTTTTTCCTATTTTTACACTTGTACAGGGAGACACTTAAGGTTAATTTTGGATGGATACTAGAAGCTAAGTGAGTAAGTAACATGAAGAGCTCTGGAAGCTTAGACATGCCATCCTGGTTCTTGTCTTTAAATATAATGCAATGTGTTGTCATGCGCTGGTAACGTCAAATGTCATCTGAGCATTCTTTGGACTATTTGTCTCCACGTGCTACTGGCACATGCACATATTTCTGTCCATTTTTTTCATCATCCATACTGGACTTTTCCTGTGTTAACATCCATTCCTGAATGCAAAGCAACTCTGCCAGCAGGAGAAATTTCTGTCTGTTCCATGAATTAGTACAATCATGACTTAAAAGGCCACTCCTTAATTCCTTCCAGCTAAAGTTTCTTCTTATTCTATATTAGAGTGTGAAGGTGTCTCTTTTTGAGGCAATTAATTTCAAACTGTTTTACATCTTTGATTTTTCTGTCAAGTGGTATTGGACACAAAAAAGCCAGAATTTTCCCTGGTACAGCCTTTAGCAATGTTTCTGGGCAATTACTGAGGCAGAAAAAAAGAAATGAAAGGGTAATAATTCTCAATGCTTGTTTTCTTACAATAGAAGGTATGTGTGTAAATCAGATATGGACTATAAATCAGAGTTATTTTCATTAATTCTCTGGTTAATGTTTTGTTCATATTTACATGTTGGAAAGATGATTCTGGAGAACAGCTGAGTAGGAGGATTCTTCTCTGTAGTCAGCCCTGACTGATAGCTTTGAAGTGATCTCCTTTTCTGTCTGTGAGAACATATCATTCTATAGTAGATGGGATCTGCTGGACATGCTCTTGAAGAAACAGACAAGTTAGCAACATTTTCCACTGGCAAATTTCCAGGGAAAAATATTTCTTATAGTTCTTGTATATCTTTAAACTTCATCTGCATGCTTTAATTTTTGTGTCTCAGTAATCTGCTTATGGGGTAGAAGTATCTGCAGAGTTAAGTGGTCTCAGCTTTTGACCACAGAATATTTAATTCCAGACCACTTCTAAAGTATCTGAAAACTTCATAACCATAGTATCAGTTTCAAAATGCCAATTTCACTGTGTGTATCTAGGGAATGCTTCAGATACCTGCCTCAGACAACCTTGACAACAGACCCTGCCAGGACCTCTGTGACCAGTAATTTCTGCCAGAAACCCCAGCAGATTTCTGTCAGTTTTGCTTTAGGTTTGACAAAATTTGAACCCAGCCTGGTAGTTGTAATAAGTTTTATAGAATGCTGGAATATGTGAAAAATTTCTCTCAGTTCAATTCAAGAGTCTAAATCCTTTTGCAAGTTTAAAGGGGCAATGCTTTTAAGTGTCCAAGCCATTTGTTTTAAAACTCAAGTGAAAAATTCACATTTTTAGGTTAATTTGAATTTTCTTCTTTAGGATCCTTTAAAATGCATTTAAAGAAGTTTGCTGTTGAAAACAGGAGGAACAGAATTTTGCTAACAGACTAATTAAACGTTTAATCAGCTAATTGTACTTTTTTAGTATTTCTGAAGCCTAGAGCTTCAGTGGAGATCAGATTGCCCTTTAAAAACGCCTTTGTGCAATGATTCTATTTCCTCCTTTTAACTGTTTTGAGTGCAGCTTCAGTGTGCTATGGTGACAGGGAGAGGAGTGGAGCTGCCTCACCCTCTGAGCAAACAGCTGAATCCAGGAAATCTAGTCCATGGTGGTAAGCTTATGGAAAGGGATCAAAAGTGTTCTGTCGGGTAAAAAAGTTAGGGAAAGCTAATATAGTCTTTCATTTTTGAGTTTTTTGAGAGTTACCTTTTCAATACTGGTTCCTTTGAACTGTGAGCTGGGTGGCAAGTTGCCACTTGTTTGTTTGTCCTGTACTTTGGTGTGTTCCTAAAACCTTTGGGATATTAGCTTCTGAAGATTTTATGTGCTACTCTCTATTGCATCTACACGCTAAGTTTCTTTCAGCAGAACACATTAAATGTATATGACAGGGAAGCACAAAAATCCATGGAAAACGTGAACTGGATAATAAAATTCATTGTGGTTAGACAATTTTCTAATAAGTGACATGTATTTGCTATCAAATATTGACCTATGGTGAGATTTTTTTTTTTTTCCACTGAATATCAAAGATAGAAAAAGACCCACAAGCTACCTTGTGCCACCAGCATGGATTTGCCATTGACTTATATTTATTGACTCCAGCAAAGCCATTTAATTAGATTGCAAAGTTATTTTTTCACTTGAGGAAAAGGAAACTTTTAAATTGTGAGTATGTTCAGCACGCTATGAAGAAAATTTCTTTCAGCTCATACTTTGTTGCTTCTGGTTTGTTCTGCAGTTTAGGGAGATTTTTATATTAGGAGTGTGCTCAGAGCGTGATGTAATTGACCTAGACTGGAGAGCACAGATGTCCCAGAATTTTGGAAGCTGAATGTAAACCAGACCAATCTCTTAACTTTCAAGTAAACTTTACTAAATTTTAGTTAATTTATGTCTTTACATGACTGCAACCTGCTACATTACAAAGCCAGAGCACAGTTAATGAAACAAGCAGTGTCTTCTGAAGGAAAGCCAGAGAACCTGGCAGACAGCCCCAAAGTGCATAGGTGGAGGTAGAGTTGTTTAGCAAATGGGAGGTACCTTTTCTAACAATTAATTATCTCATCACATACACAATAAGTGTTATTATTTATTTATTTATTGATTAGTAAAGATACTTTCAAATATATTATGTATTAATTTTTATAAAGTAGTTGGATATGAAAAGCTTAAACTCAATTAGAAAACAGAACAGGAAGAATGATTCTATGGATGCAAAACAGGCCTGACCCTAAATGACACAATCACTACCCACTTTTAATAAATCAGATGAGGCTTGTAGTCCTCAGGCAGTAAATATGATCTTGGAGCATCACTCTGCACAGAATAAGCAGGAACTGGCAGTTGTGGTGTTCTGAATGATACACTGATGTGCACCAGTCCAGCTGAAGGTTGATAATTAACTTATGCTAAAGTGTTGTAGTGAATCAGTAAGAAGTCAAAGTATTCAAGGCATGTGCTCTGCTGTAGAACTCTAAATAAAGGCATTGTACTTCTGTTGGTACACATGCTCAGAAAAAATGATCATACCTTAGTGACCTGAGGTTAATATTTTTCTTGAGCAATTTGTGCTGAATGCACATTTTTTGGTTCTTGTTGTCCTTGATTTTTTTGTTGGTTAGACCTTAGATATTTTGAAGTTAGGATGTAAATTGTTAGGACACATCTAGGACAAGGAAATGGATTCTTATCCAAATTTTAAAAAAAAGAACTGTATGGTTTAAAAGTAGCCAGCCACCTCAGGTGAGTCTGAGGTCTGAGTCTGCTCTGCAGGAGTCATTTGATGCAGTAGATGAGGAAAGTTTTACAAATGACATAAATATACAGATAAGAGCTTCAGTTCCAGCATCCTGTAGAAAGCAAAGCACATCTGGAAGAGTGATCTGATTTGCTTTTGCCCTGCAAAGCCATGAAGTTCAATTTGGCTTTCTGATGCAGACTGAGCTGGGTGGAATAGGTGTAGATGTTCTTAAAAGAGGAAAAATGGACACTTGGCAAACCCAGCAGATATTTTTACATACTCTTGGAGCTGATAAGAATAATCACATATTTAAATGTTACCTTGCCTTGCGCAGAAACCAGATTTAATAAATGGCTTTGAATTTTTCATGAATCACTGAGCACCCTGTTTCACTAATATGACCAGGGTTTTTTGGTGGGGGAATTGGGAGGAACAGGACTATGAAAGACGCTATAAGGCTACTGATGGACTGTCGTATAATTTTACTAGTTGCATAACTGCTATTAACTACTAAATTCTCTCTGATTAAAATAACAATCGAGCTTGTAATTTTTCTGAACAGCTGCTGCTACAGGGGGTCATTACCTTGGAGAGCTTAGAAATAATCGTACTCCTAATACATGAGTTATGTAGTCTCATGTTTTACAGCAATGCACAAAGTTTAAAGTCTATAGTAGAATGTTATTTGAAAGCTGTCAAACCATGTTAAAAAAGACTGCATCGTCAAAGGCCCTTGTGGCCAGGATTCAACATGTAGCCTTGTCTTACTCATTATAAAATGCATGTTTATAAAGTTCCACAGAGCATCCAATTCCCAATTCACTTATATCAGCAAGACTTAACTTGCTCATTAATCTAAATTCTTTTGCAACTTTAATCTACATGTTTAATTAATCATAAAATGAGGCGGTAAGTAATTTCAGCAATGTGTGGCTTGTTATCAGATGCATTTAATCACTCTTCTGTGAGCTCATTTGGAAACACCTGAAGATGTCGAGAGCAGTTTGAATAAGCATAAATTATTCTTTGTCAGTGTACTTCACTCAACTAATAAGACATTAATTTAAAAGGCACTGTTCGTCATTTTTAGATCTTCACCAATATTTTTAGCTTAGCAGTATAAATCTAATTGTACATACTGTATGATTCCCAACATAGAGCCCAACACTGAAAAGAGTAAGAGTTATATTGAATTCATTTTTCTTATTTACATGTAATTATATCATGTAATTGTAATTTGAATGAGGATTAACCATAGGTATCAAATCTGTTAACTGTTCAAATGTTTTTGGAATAAGCTGCTAATTACTTGAAATGCTAAAGAATATCAGATGGTACAAAGACTTATAGATTCAGTTTTTTCTTTACACATAATAGCTCTTGTCAAATTTGGAACACTTGTCACATAGTAACTTGCTGTAGATATAGCTGAGTAGCTCAAATGTAGGTAGGATTAGCTTTCAAAAATATGGAAACAAAGACTGCAATATTGCTGGGCCCATTACATGAATAGCTGCTCTTTCATGTGCTTATGCAGGATTTCATTGAATGGAAAATAATATTACCACTTTTCCTAGTCACCTAACTATTATGTAGTTGGTGATGGCATTCTAAAAAAAAAAAAAAAAAGACATGACCTCAGAGCATGTATTTCAAAGGAGCTGAGTAAGTCATACATCTCTTCATGTCAAGAAAATGGGAATAAAAATCACATTTCATTGAATGCCATCACCTGTCTCTCTCTGCTGTAAGAGAAGATGACATTCTGTAAGAATAATTATTCCACTGGAAGCAAATTTATTTGCTTGCCATGGCGCATCTCAGTTAATCTTGCGTTTGAACAGTGGACTACATTCAATAGTTGACTGGTATGTTCCAGTGTGGATCAAAACAGGAAAGGGGAGGATATACCATTTTGCCATGAAGTACAAATCACTTCCCCGAATTTTTTTCTGCTGTATTTAATGTCTGTGAATGAACTCTTGTTTTCTCTGACAGAGCAGTGCTCTAACAAGAATAATATTGCTGTAAGTGCCCTGCCATGTTAAAGTTGCTGCACCATTTATACTATAGCAATAAATTGTGGCAGTTGATCCTTTTCCCCTGCTGTCTACGTGTTCCTTTCTACTACAATTTAGGTTTTATTTTTATTCAGCTGCCTTTTGCAGATGGTACTGATTGTTTGTTTCTAGAGTGCTGAGAGTTTGAGAACAGTAAACCTTTTGCAGCATCATATAGTAGCTATCACCAGGCTGGACAGTTTAACAACCTTTTATGAAACCACAAAAAACTCTGTACAGATTACATTTAGGGTCTGACTAAAACACATACAAACAAGGAAATATGAGCTCCTTCTAGGCCTTGCTCCATGTAAACCTTTATTATTTACTCCATAGCCCATAATGAATCCTTCACACATGTTACTTGGCCCGTTTTTGTCTGCAAAATGTCTCTTGAAACACCTGTGGTCGAGTTCCAAGATGAAAAAGAAAAAGTCTTAGTTCAGTAAACAGAAAAATAACCAGTTCAATTTTTCTGTAATTGCTCCTAAGTTAGAGAGTTATCAATGCCTGACTGTAAATAATTCAGGATGTGTGGATGGAGGATTCTCAGGAACCTTTCAGCCTGTTGCTGTGTCTATCATTTGAACCATTGTTACCTGTGCTCAAGTGACTGATTTTTTTTCTGTGGGTAGTCCAAGATGAAGACTCATTCTTTTTTTTGTTCCCTTTTAATTTTTTTTTTAATTTAAATTTTTTTCTAGATCATGGACAGCCAGAGCTAAAATGTGAGAGTGTTGTAAGGGATCTTAGAACAAAAGGCATCATTCTAATCATTGCTTTGATAGATTGCTGATATACAACTTGTGATAACTCTAAGGAAAAAAACACATGTACTTCATTAGGCAGTAAATGAATTTGTGAAGTTTTTCTGCTAATCACATTGGCCTTTGAAGGGAACCTTCTAATCACTTGTTTATATAGAAATTGCAGAGAGTTCATGCTAAATACATCTGATTTGCATAATATATTTTGGCCTTTTCTAATTGTTTGGATGTATCTGTTATCTGCTTCAAGCCAAAAATATTTATTGACTTTATGGGCTCATATGGGATGTTTTAAATGGAAATTCTTCACAAAGATACAGCTTGTACATTTGCAAAAGCCCATGTTTTCCTTCTGCAAGTGAGAATCCTGTCTTTGACAGGGAAAACTTCCATTAAATTCCAGGGTTTAAAACTTGAATGAACAGTCCTTCCTCAAAGAAGGAAAACAAATCAAAAGAATAATTTTTGCCTCATCAAATTTGTGACTTTGAAGTTTGCATTTCCAAATGTTTTTGTTTCTATGGCTCTTAAATGTAAGATGTAAGGCTTCTTGAAAATGTACAGAAGAAGATGACATTCTTCTGCTTACATTACTCTGTCATGGCTTGAACAACAAGTACTATCCCAAACCCCAAAAATCCTACATTTGCAAGAGGTCTCTAAGAGGTGGCATCATGGTGTTCTGCCATAAAGCTAAACTTCTAGAAATAGAGACACCATAACAGCACAGGTGCTTGTATTGGAGCACCTCATTATTTGTAAATATTCCAAGGCAGGGACCAAAGTTCTCCAAGAAAAAGATACAATTGCTCAGCCCTGGTTGCTTCCTATCATTTTAGCTCATAGTACAAATTCAAGTAGCTATGTGCAAGAATCATGTCTGAAAGCCATCTATGCCAGCAAGCAAGTGAAATAGCTAAACTTTCCCAGAAATGGAGAAATAGGCAGTGGGTGTCACACAAATTAGGCTGAATCTGTGGAATGATGTGCTACAAGGCCACACTTACAATGGACAGAGAATTGAAAAGCTAGCAATGGCTTGAAAAAACAAGTATATTTATTAGCTGAGCACTCTCCTAAAAGGGAGGAAACACAGTAACAATTCTCTCAAAACTTTATTTGCTCTGATAAATATGGCTGTGAAATATTTCATTTTGAAAGTGTTCAGCTGGAGGGAAGTGCTAATCTATGGTTTCCAGAAGTGTACTTGCAGGTTTTTAGCTACCTTTGAGTGGTTAGGCCTCATTATTGTTAGAAAGCAAAGGATCTGGCAGCCAAGCACTACCTCAGTTTAAAATAAAATTTTCAAAGGTAAATCTCTTAGCTGAGGGCTGTAAATCTTGTGGGGTTTTTTTACTAGTTCTGGGTGTTTGAGAGACTGTTCCCTCTTTTACCAAAAGGTGAATCTGACTCTTCTGCTTGTGTCAAAATATGAATTTGAATTAATGACCTTTTCCTGTTTCTAAAGAAAGTGCCCCACTCTGTGCTTCCACTTTGTTTGTGGGATGTGAAACTTCTGCCTATTGCATGAAAAACAGATCTTGTGCTAATTCATTTGTATATGAATTTATGAGATTTTGATGCTTGAAATTGGTCACTTGGGCCAAAATGCAAGTGCAGTAATGGAGGTGTACTACATCTTGTCCCAGCCTCTTATTTAATGTACAATTATACAGTAATTCAAAATTGTTGAAGATTCTCATGTTGCAAGGGAGCCACATAAATGAGTAATGGTGTGAGGTACAAGGAGAGTCCTGAGTTACTCGAGGCATTGAATTTGGCCAGTATTTGTTCTTTTTGGTGTAAAATTAGTTTAGTGTAAGAAGGATTTTTGCATCACAAAATGCAGCTTGTGTACGTTGCATTCTGCAGGATGTCCCGAAAAGGGAAATACAGCAGATTATCAAAGGAAATTATAAACTTCCTGCAATTTCCTAGACATTAAATGGGAGAATTCTTAGTACCATCACACCAGGCTTTATTACATTTAGGTGATTGAAAAGCTTAAAATTTGCACAGAGAAAGTAAAAAAAAAAAAAAAAAAGATATTTTATTTAATTATTTTTAGATGCATAAAGGAACCTCCAGGGACATCTACTTAAAGCTGTGGGAGCTCTGAAACAGGCAGTATCTTTCTAACAAACACGTGACAGCCCTCGAGTTTGCTTCAGAGATTATGTTTGACAAAAAGAAATCATTGAGAGAAGTAAACTTTTCAAATACTTGCTATTTACCCTTGAGGACATCATTAGTCACCAGTGATGGGGCTACTTGGGGAAGATAGAAATCTTGAAAAGCCCAGGAAAAAATTTTTGTGAATTTTAGACCAGCTTTTTTGGAGTAGTACAGCACTCTAAAGTTGATTTACATGTTCCCCCATAAATAAACTCTATACAAGACCCATTGCTTGATTCAGTCAGGCCTATATTTGGGAGAAAGTTGACACAATAAATAAAAGCCTCCCGTTGAACCAAAGAACATTTTGTTCCTGTGAAAATTAAAAGATAAATAGAATTTTTTGCATTATAGATGTAATTAATTTTACACATGCCTATAAAATATAGGAACAAAATAATTTCTAAAAACCCACAAACAACACAAGCCCCAAAGTACAATGGGGAATAATAAAAAGGGGGGGGGGGTGGAATCCATTTTTGGAAAAAATAGCCTGCACTTCTTTATGAATTGCAGGTCAGTTTTGTAACAGTAGCATACTTTTAGATATATTTTTTTTTTTTGAAAGCAGAGTCTTCCCTGAAGTTAAAGAAATCTTTGTACTTCAGGACCTATTTTTCCACTCAAAACTCAGTTTGGCAAACTTTTCAGCAAGCCCATGGTGCAATATATCTAAAAGCTTCTCAAAGAGAAGGTGAGACCCTAATACCTCATACCAGTGAACAGTCTGTTAATGACTTAATTATTCTGTAGTTATTAACAAGTGTTAATAATCAGTAATACCTGTCAAATGCAAGGCAGGCTTTGGGAGGTATGAAACTCACAGGTGAGGGTACAGGGCTCGTTTTCCATGGCCCACAGGTATCTGTAGAGGAACCTTGGCACAACAAGGAATGTGCTGCTCAAGGACAGGTCAGCAGGGCTGGAGAGCCCTCCCATCCTGGCATTTCTTGACCAGCTAGATGAATGCCTTGACAGTTTTCCCTGGTTATTTTTCTTAGGAGTTGAAAATGAATGCAAATTTTGATCTGTGGCTTGCTGATATGCTCTGTGTTGCTGATATTCTGACTGCTTGGACAACTGGCTACTGACCATTACACTCTGTGATTAAAGAGCCATGGAGAAGTAGGTGTTCTTTTTTTTTTTCTGAGCAGTCTTTGTTAAAATTGTCCTTTCATCTCCATGGTATCAAAAGGGCACTTTGTAACAAATAAGGGAACACACCACCTTTAAAATAATCTTGACTTTTAATTAACCAAGTGTAACCATTGTGACTTTTATTCCTTTATTTCTGAGTTCTGAGGTAACTGAGAGCCTGTTCTCTATGACACAGTTTTTTTTTGTTGTGGTGCCTTAATGAAACGTGCCAAATGATAATGTGTCTTGTTAGAAGAGGAAATTGCATTCTGAGTTATAGCCCGTCCTTCAGATCATCCTCATTTTGTAAGGAAGGGAGCCTGCTTGGCCTAAATCTTTCTCAAAGGGAAAATTTCTGACCCAAAAGGCTGAGAGTGGTCGATAGAACTCCTTATATATTAATCTTTATAATGCTGAAAGAAAGCAAAGTCTATTTAAAAATAAGATTGTGAAGGTTCATCGGTGCTGGGGTTATTAAAAGAAATGTAAAATCCCATGAGAAAAAAGAAAAATGGGTAACATAAAGAAGACCTGAGAACTTGTGGGAGGAACTTTGGTTTACTGAATAAGATTAAGGCCCAGCAGTAATTCCTGGGATTTTTTATTAAGTGCTGCTATATTTTAGTTATAAAATATACTCTAAACTAGTCACCTGGTGTAAGAAAGATAGTAAACACTGCTTTAAAATAATAAACCCCACAAAATTGGTGTGGTCTATTTAGAATCAAAGCAAAGCCACAACAAAAAGCTCCTCCCCCTCCATTTCTCTAAACTTTCTTGGAGTAGGAGTACAACTTTGATCCTCAAGAGAAATTCAAAAGACCTTGGTGGGAGTAAGGAAGACAAATGCCTGAACTAGCCTTGCTGTTTAAGCCCTGATTTGGAGCTGAGTGTAGGGAATGGCAAACAGTATTCCTTGAAGCTCGATGACAACACACAAAGCTGTGGGAGATGGTATGTGAAAGGCAGGTTGTTTGTTCTAATAGTGTGCTGACTGAATAAGATACATGTTAAATGCCTCTGGAAAACTGCAATTGGTTTCTCAAGAAAAAATTGGCAAACATTTGTGATCCATACTGGAATAGGAAGTGCCACCTCCCAGTCCCTTAAGGCTGCTGCAACTCTGCTGAATTTCTCATCTGTCAAGAGAGAGAAGATACACAAGCGAAGATCTGTGGTAGGGACTCCAACCAGCAAGGAGGGAGGGAGGGTGGTAAGTGAGAGATTCCTCTTCAGCTTTGACAGTACCAGGCCTTCCCAATATCTCTGGCAGTTCAGCTATTTAATTTGGAGCTGTGCTCATGCTTCCAGGAGCTGGAACATCTGGGCACTTGCACAGCCGATCAGAGAGTTAATTGTAAAGCATAGTGAACCACTTCTTCCTGTCGTTTTTTCTTGGCTGCTGTGGACCTCCAGCTAAGGAGGGATCCAGCATTTGAGTTCAAATACTGAAATACCTGCCCTTTTGTCTCTGAAAGCCGCTGTTTGACTGAAATTGTACTCGTACTTTAGATTTTAAGAGAGTCATCTGTGTTGGCAGGAATTCTTGTTGTGTAGCACGTTACTTTCCAAGATGGTTGAGATCCCCATCAATGCCTGCTTATCTTTAGGCTGCAAGTTCCTTAGTTCTCTCCAGGGATGATTAGGCAAGCAGCAGTGTTCACTGTTGTTTCAGGAAAGAGCAATCTAGGTTTTTGGAAAGCAGAAAGCATAAGGTCTGCTCACTTCTGCTTGGATTTGAAACTATCATAGGGCTGCATAGATATGGATTTGAGTCAGACCAAAATACAGTTGCTCATGTTCAAATATGTACTTAATGCTTTTAATAAGGCCCTGAGAGATGATCTGATGAGTACTTAGCAATGGATTCACAACATTACCATTCCATATGAATCACCAAAAGGGTATCAGATTCACATAATATTTTCTACTCCCTATTCTCCTTCCAGCCTGTTAGGTGGTATGTTTAGAATGTAATTTCTTGATAAAAAGAAATTAAGAAGGTGATGTAGGTTAAATAACTAGGGCCACTTAGTAATTTCTCTAAAGTTATTGATACACTATGGTCTGCTGAATATTTTGAACATGTGTCTAATGAAAACAAAAGATATGAATGCATACACATGATTTTAATGTGTTAGGTCCTCTGATTTCAGATCCTAAACATGAAAACTTAAAAATGAGCTCTTAATTATGGTAGCTTAAGCTGTAGGAAAGTACAAACCCTACATTTAAAATTTGTTATTATAATTATCAACTTTAAAAAAAAATTATTCATATCTAATTATTCCATACCCTTCTGAAAATATTTCATTTTTGTTTAGAGTGTTTAGGACAAATTAAGTTCCTATGATTGAAGAAAAGGGTTTTATTTTGTGTATAGTATCATAAATTAAAAACTAATTGATCTAAATTCTGAAACATAATTTGTGGCATTTGTCAAACTTATAGGTGGCAAAGCAAAATGTTGGAAAATTGATTTCACCTGCTACAAAGAATATTTCCTATATTTTCTTAAAAAATCGTACTTACTATACTGTTTAAAACCACATATCCTGTGTCTAGTGTATGAAGATTTGTGTGCAGTGATACTGAAATGAAGCATGGGCTAAAGTGGTTTAGCAGACTTGGCAGCAGGACTTTGAAATTAGCCCCGTGTTGCCATTTATGTGTCATTGGGCAAGCCACTTGGCACATCTTGTCTTAGCTTCCGTATCAGCAAATGTCCATGAAATGCCCATTTTACTGTTATACTATAGGAGTGAAGATCTGCAAAGTGGTTTCCCCAAAGGTGCCAAACATTACTGAAATAGGCAGCATTGGTTTCCTATTCTTCCTATTGTATTTGTATCCCTCAGCTAAAAGTAGAGCTCCCTTGAACTGAAGGTTTCACTGCTGCTGAGTTCACTTTCTAAATAGACTCTGCATGTAAAAGATAGAGGGCTGAAAATATTTCATCCCTGTGCACTGAGAGTAAATTTAGGTCAAAATCATCCAGACTGATGGCTATATTAAATCAGTCCCTGCAGTTATTACACACTGTGGGCTTTGAGAGGTTTAGATGCCTGTCCTTCAGGACAAACTAATCAAAGGAGTTCTGAATATCTCAGTATGGGCCAGGGATTAATTGTGGTGGTTCCCTGAGTGTTTGCAAGAAAAGTCCAGTGGTGAAAGCCCACATACATGTTTGAAAAACTCCAACTTTAAGAGGTTGATAACTTTTAAGGCTATAGGGTCCACAGTAATTATTTAGTCTGACTTGCATAATGCAGGCATAGAGCTGTCCCTAAAGTCCCCTGACTGTGGCTGAAGGGCTACATCTTTGTGGGATGTAGCCTGACTCGAAGCATTTACAGTGACAGCAGATGTACCAGGATCTTTTGTTAATTTGTTGCAGTGTTTAATTTATCTCACTTATTAAGCTGTGTGCCATACTTCTAGTTTGAATTGGTTTAATCTAAGTTTACAGCCATGCTTGCCTGTATGGTTGAAAAATCCTCTCTTATCATGTTTTCTTTCCCCTGTGCATACTGCTAGTTTCTGATCTAAAGATTTTTTTTTTTTCCCCTTCAACAAATTTGATGGAGTAAGCCACTTGGCTGCCTCACTGCAGAATGTGTTTTCCATTATTTTAATCTTTCTCATGATTCTGTATTAGTCTTTCATAATTGTAAGGGAATTCTGTGGAGAGGTAGTAGTACTTGTGCTGTCACCAAGTCGATTCTACTGAAAACTTCCCCTCTTTGCAAATGCTTCTCTTCCTATAAATCTGATGCATTTCTCATGTGAGTGCTGCAGCTTTCTTATGTATTGCCTATTAGCTAAGTTAGAAGGAAGAAAATTCAATAAAATGAGTCAATCATTTGAGGTCCCAGTTACGTTTGTTTTCCTGTAAGACATGTTTGATCCTCTTTTAAGTAGAATTATTTTTATTTTCTGTTAAGTCCAAAGGCATTCAGGTTACTACATTATATCTGGTGTTGCAAAGTTTATTCTTCCTCACAGTGTCTGAGATTTTCTTCTTGCATTAAAATGGTATATAATAAATTGGAGCATTTTGAGTTTGAAATAATTATAAAAGGTTGTGAATGTAATACGCTTCACAAACGGAAAAGTTTTCAACCAAGTAGAGAAAATTGTCAGAGAAACAACTAATTGATCTCTGCTCTTTTACAGCTGTGTAATGCTATGCATTACTAAAAGCTCCTGTTAAATTAATTAATGATTTCAATTATGAACTTTTCTCCAAAATGTTATGATTCGTATCAAGCTGATAATGCAGTGACCTGGGAGTGTGAAATCTGTGTTATGTAGAGAGTCGCCAGTTAATTGATTCACAAATTATTTAAAGTTTGTTACACCCAGGGGAGTGCTCAGATCCATGACAGCTATTTCTTAAAGTGTGCAAACTCTCTTTTCTTTTAAGATTGTGTTGAGCTAACAAGCATGATGAAATGGTTGCAAGCTGGATATTGGCAGTTTGTAGTGTACCAGTTAATGTATTCAAAGGATTTCTCTAGGTTTTTTTTTTTTTTTTTCTTCTGTATCGCAGCAAATGCCTGTATGAAAAATATACTTTGCAGGTATCAACAAGAAAAGGTTAATGTCTTGTCCAGAAATTAGCTTTAGTCTATCTTTTTATACCAATTCCTTTTGTCATCTGTAATGCTTCTGTTAGCTTCTTTATCACCTGTTATCACACCTGTAATTTCTGATAATTGCAGAGTAACTAGTTTCCTGTTAAGGGAAATACTATGAGGGTTCCTGAAGAATCTTCTGAGGTTTAAATATAGATTATTTAATACAATATTGTGGAAGGCTTCAGTTTCATAATACAGATGAGTAGGAATTACACCAACCAGTATTCCAGAATTTAATGATATCAAATCCTGTATTTCACTGACTTTGTCATGTCTTTGTAGGTACAGAAGCCTGAACAAGAATTTTCTATCTTGCTGCAGACAGATAGAGACAGGAGGGGATGTTGAGTGTAATTCTGTCTGATTTTAACATCTTACTTCATGAGTTTCACAACAATTAAAAATTGAAATGTACAAAGAATAATATAGAAGGAGGTATTAAAATAAGTTAAAGTACTGTTAATATTTTATAAACCTTGATTAAATTTTTATAAATGTTATTAAAGCGCAGATGGGTTGACTTGAGTGTTGTAAAAAATGACCACTTTCACAAATCCTTCTGTGAGTGCCAGATCTTTGCTGAAGGGACAAAGGACTTTGGGGGCTCCCTGGGTCCAAGGACAGACCAGGAGTTTGAGGTGTGTTAGAAGAAGTATTTCTTGCTCTGGAATTCATGTGATCAGAATGTTAACAAGCATAAGTTTTCTCTGATTATTTTTTTCTTTTGTACTATCAAGACATTTGGCCTCATGTGAAAATAGGAAATTATTTTAAATACTGGCAGTTAAATAGTAAAAACAAATCATGGAGGTAACTGGCTAGTCCCATCATCTTCCTCACTCTTGGAACATTCTGCTGGCCCAAAGGTTTAATTCTCTCCGTTATCAGTCACGTTTCCCCTTCTTTTTCTTGGATAATCTCTCCGCCGCTAAGACCAAATAAAACAATTACAAATGAATGTGCATCTTGTGTTATGAAGTTCCACATGGCTGCAGGGCCCTGAGAAGCTGCCTTGAAAGGGAGCAACTTAAAACTAATGTCTGTATTGTAGGAAAAAAATACCATTTCAAATACTGAGTGACTGCTTCTGTTTCCTAAAATTAAGGAGCCTATAATCTCAGCACCATTAACAAGTGCTGTCATTCAGATACACAGTGTCTGGCTGATTTAAATAAAATGAAATGAAGATAGTTGTTTCTGGTCCCTTGGCTTCACTCATTGCCATAAACATATGCTCTGCGTCCCGCTTCTTTCCATCTTATTTATGACTTTAATTTGTTGTGTGGGCTGCGCTAGAAATTAAATTTAATACAATTCTCCAAGGGACCCTGTCATATAATAACATGGTAATTTCTGTGTATCCTTTTGAAAAATGAGGAAATTAATTCTTCCTGACATGTTCTAATTATTCCAGTGTGAACGGCAAATCCGTTTTTCCCAGCCCCTGAAGTGTTATAGGCAAATGGCTGCTGTTCAAAGCCGAGGTGCTAATGCTGACCAGCAGTGCGTTTAATTTGAAACATGAGCAGACACCTTTCAACACACCTTTGTAATATTGGAGTACTTTACAGAAATTAATTCACTACTTATTTGGCAGCTTAGCCTGGGGGTTATAGTTTTTATTCATCAATACTATAGTCGTGTTAGCACAATGTTTCCTGCTTCCTCCAGTGCTCTGTGCCTGTGAAGCAAAATGCAGGCTGAGAAAGGAGCAATGGTTTGTTTTAATGTAGGTATTTTTAAAGTGGGGACACGGGTACCAGAGAAGTGACAATTCCATGTTGCGGTGCATTTACAGTTTGGGATGAGGTACTATAAGGCCTTCAGTGGTTAACAGTTTCACCTGAAATTACAGGGAAGAAATTATTTTAACCAACTTCACGTGGAAGAGTTCTTCCCCTTGAATGCTGGCCTCTGTCGTGACAATCCAGTGCCTGCTTCCATTTCTACTACATTGTTGAGTTCTAACTCAAACCAGAATGCATATGCTGTAAATTTAGGATTCCATAACATACTTGGCATAGGTAGATTTTTGCCAAGGAGAAGGCAACAAATTATCAGTATAGGCGCTGAAACTCGCACAAGTGATTCTGGGCATTTATGACTTTTGATATATTGCCTTTGGGAATTTCTATTTTAGTGTGTTCATTTTGTGCAGGACTGCCAAGTGAAGTCCTTCAAGAGTCCCAGATTTGTAATACACAGATGTTGTCTTTGTTAAGTGCTCTTTCAGAATTCAGATGCGTGGAAGTATAAAAGAAATTTCAACTATTCCAAGAAACAGAATCTGACAGAAGGCACCAAGTGGAAGAGTCTGGAATAGTTAAGACTTCATTTACAGCTTTTCAGCCATAGATGTAAAGAAGAAAGGATAGTTTTCAGACATGTTGTTGAAGAATGGGAATGAGGAATTGTCTTAAAAGCTTTGCTGACTGCTGAGCTATAGGGAGAAATGTGGTGGAGTTTGGGGGGGCTTCAGTTAAGGCAGTAAAGGCATGAGGTCCATCAGGCTTGGCCAAACCTGAAATCTGAGTTTCTGACAAAAGAGGGGAATGGATAGAGAGGTATGAGAGGTAAAAGGGAGCAGTGGTTGCCTGAAATAGGGTGGAGAGCTTTGGACAAAGGATATTAGCTAAGGCCAGAGAAGTTCAGATCAGGTTGAAAGTCATTATGTGTTTGAGCAGAGCAGTTGCAGTAGACTAAAAGGACAGAAATGACATTTGAAGGGATCTTAGAATATAAAACAGAGACCACAGTTAGAGTTATGGAGAAAGCTTCTAAGTATAAAGAAATTCAAGGTAATTGGTTATTGAGTCAGTGGAATCATATAGGATCGAGAAAGGTTTATTTTATGGCAATGCCAGCAAGTGATAAAGTAAAAAAATATTTTTCTTTTTACACATGGGAATAGTTTTTGTTAACAAGACAAGGAGTCAGTGTTAGAGCGATGATTAGCATTGCTGGAGAACACCTGAGTATGAAATTAGTTATACAAAGTCCTTTCTGTAATCAATAATTAACTGAAAATGTGTTCTGCTCACTCTTAGTTATTTACATTGAAACATTTGAATACAGAATGAGAAGAAAGAAATTTCAACTATTCTTTAAAACCTCTCTTTATGAAAGTAGTATGTAAAATTTCTTTCTGACTAATTCATAAGAAGTTTGAATTTCTTGAGGAGATCCTATAAGTGATATATACTGTCATAAATACTCCATGCATTTTTGCTCAACAGACTTCATTCAAGGAGGTTCAGAATGAAATCTAAATAGTTTGATGACTGGATCTAGTTTTAATTGAAAAAGTAAATTTTGGCATTAGGGTTTTCACTATAAAGGCTGAGTTCTCCCTGTGGAACTCTGCAATGGAAGGAGGAATTACTTCCAAAAGGCTGGCAGTCTTGTGAATCACTCCAGTGGTAAAATATGTAAGATGGTGGTCTGAGTGCCTGAATAATAAAATGCCAGCAGGCCATCAAAAAAAAAAAAAAAAAAGAAAAAAAAAGAAAAAAGAAAAAAAGAACGGGCACATAAACCTAGGTGCTGTTTCTGGTCACTCAGTGCTTGGTCAAGCCTGTGACCCACTGAGATTTATTTTGTTACCTAAAAGTTAGTATGTAAAGGACAGAAAACATAAGGTAAAGCAAACTACAGATAGAGTTGCATCAGAGGGGTGTTCAGCAGAGCCAGTGAGGGCACAGCAGCCACAGGTACCAGGAGGGACATTGGCTGAGTCCTCAGGACTGTTACTGCTCTATCCTTGCCATATGCCTAAAGGAGCTGAACGTGAAGGTGCCTCCTTTTTCCCAGAACTGGAGAGATCTCCTGGATGCTGGGAGATCTTGCAATGCCACCTAGATCTCCTCTTCCCTCAGCCTGCCTGCGTGTCGCTGCTGCCAGCACGGTGGTGGAAGCTGTGGCCAGCTGTCTGAGATCTCCCAACATCTGTTGCTGCCTGAAAGCCTCGTTCAGATTCCAGTCTATACACCAGGATTAGCCACATTACTCATCATTCACTGTACTCTCCTGTGGTATTCTCCAGATCTTCACCAAGGCTTCAAGGTTTTAAACACTAATTGTTCTGCAACAGTACAATAGTCTAGTAGAGACTAGAGAGGATGGTAAGAGGGATACTATAAACAAATTTATTTTTTCTTTGTCCACCGTCTCAGCAGTAATACCCATCTCTGAACAGAATTTCAGAATAAAAACACCTAATAATTCAGGTAGTATTTAGTGCCTTGGCTGCTCTGTGTTCATATCCATCACTCTGTCATAATGTTTTTCTGATATTTCCCTGAAGATGAAGTTCACGGGAAAATTGAGATTGAAAGGAGGAGGTCTCTTGTCTTGTCTCTTGTCCAGCCTCCTGCTCACAGCAGGGTCAAATGTGAGGCCTGACAGGTTACTCAGGGCTTTATCCAGATGGGCTTTGCCAAACCTCTAAAGGCAGAGTCAGCACAACCTTGCTGGGCAGCCTGTCCTTCTGCTCATCTCTCCTAAGGTGTTCTTGAAGGGGCACAAAACTGGGTATCTGGGTGGGAATGTATGATAGGTCTTTGAAAAATGGGTTGCCTTAGTGACCAACAATGTGCAACAACTTCTCTGCTGTCCTTTCTGCCTTACCTTTTTTCATTTGATACCTCTAGGTAAAGTTGATGTAATCTATTTTCAGTGGTGAAACTCAGTAGTAACCATTTTGACTCTACTTAAAGTGTATGCTATTAAATGTAAAAAAAGGCAAGCTAAGTTCCAGCAGTGAGCACCAGAAATTTAGCCACAAAGCTTGTGAGTGTGGTGCAGTTAAAAACCCCTGAAGGGTGATTTTTGTGTGTAATCCAGTTCTGAAAGCCTTACCATGTGGATTACACACAAAACCACACTTGAATGAAGTCTGTTGGGCAAGAATGCATGGAGTATTTATGACAGTATATCACTTATAGGATCTCCTCAAGAAATTCAAACTTCTAATGAATTAGTCAGAAAGAAATTTCAACTGTTCTTTAAAACCTCTCTTTATGAAAGTAGTATGTAAAATTTTCTTCCTATTACGCTTCATGGTAAGGCTTTCAGGACTGGATTACACACAAAAATAAGTATTTGTGTTTGGCTTGGGCTTATGACCTTCAGTTTTTGAGCCTTCTTCTTTCCCTCTACTAGTAAACAATGATTTCAAAATTTGTACTTTTTTTTCCCTCTGATTTGTTTATTTATTTATTCTGTTGTGTTTTTTTTTTTTTTTTTTCCCTCATTCCTGGGATTGGATTGCAAAGGAAAGATTTAATTAGGATGGAACCTGTCATCCCAAAGGCCTCTGATTTGAACCCAGCCAAGTAAATAACAGCACGTATTGGTTACATTTTGACAATTAGATTTTCTGTGTGGTGTTAACTGATGGTTCAGATCCACAGGGGTGTCCACAGGACCCACGGACACCAGCACTGCCTGAAGGCTTTTTGGCATCTTCAGGGATCCTGTGAGGCTTGGAATGGAAATGGAACTTGGTCTCTGTGCCCACTGCTGCCACTGGCTCCTCCTGGGTCGGGGTCAGTGCAGGCTGGTGGGGCAGTGTGAGGAGGCCAGTGGCCAGTGCTGTGTCTGTTCCCAGCATCAATGGAGCCCTTTCAGTTTCAGAGGCTGTCAACCTGGCGTGAGCAATAAATTTACTTGTGGGCAGAAAACAGAAAAGAAAGCAAGGCTGCCACATCTGTGTTGAAAGGTCTCTTGTTCATCAGAAGAAGGAAGCAATGTAGGAAATAGAGGAGGCAAGGTCTGAATAATTGCTTTTTCTGGGCTAGAAATGCAGTAACTTCTCTAGCAGATGAATGAAGAGTTGTTTGTCGCTTTTCCCCCCCTAATTATCTTGAGTTCATTGTAGATATTTTCTGTGGCAAACCTTTTTTCTGTTTATCCAAGAGACATCACTGACTGAATAATCAATAAGCCTTTTTCTCCTTCATCTATTCAAGCATAAGACTGGGAGTATTGAGTGAAGGAAGAGAGGGTTACCATCACAAATATTTTAGAACAATTTACAGTCTCTCTCTACTAGGTAATTGAGGGACAAAATTCTTGAAGATTTTCTAATATTCTCTTAATGATTACTACTTTTGCTGTAGGTTTATAAAAATGTATACTTTATAGAATTAAGATACCCAAAACATTAGTACTGAAATATCAGAATTAAAACTGATAATTCTAAGACATTAAATATTCACTTATTCCTCACTTTTTCCCCTCTGTTTCTTAGTTAGGTCCCTTCTTCTTTATTCTACCATGGTCAAGATTCCTCCCATCTTTTTATTTGATTTGTTTCATCTCTTAAATTGAGACGATGGATTTATATTAAAAATTTGACAAAAAAGTCCAATAGCAATTAGAATCGGTGAGTTTTTTTCTTAAAAAATAATTTTACAAATTGTAGCAATGTTACAAATTCTAGAGCTGCTTTTATTCCTAAGTCTGTCCTTACATTATATTGGCAGATATTGCAAGAAGAGAAACTAAAACCTAGAAAACTCAAATAGAATTTTTTTTGGTTTTTTTTTGAAAGACTATTGAGAGATTTTTAAGCAGCTATCATTTTTCCTATCACTTTAGTCACTGCAGCTTTTTTTCCAAAGTATTATTTAAAGTAATACTGGCATTTTATTCTGTGAAAAACTATGCATGTTTTGCACATTTTCTGTACAAAAGTGTCTTACATACAAAGTTTAAAAAAATCAGATGGAAGTAGAAACATTACTTGCTACTTGGCAAGCTGCTATTTCTCTTGCAGCAAGACACAGAAGTGGATGCACTGGCATTTATGATGTACTGCTCTTCCTAACTTCTGTCTTGGTTCTGAGAGCTTTGGTTCCCCTGTTTTGGTGGCTGCTGTGATGCCCAGTCTGACAGTGCTTTTAGCAGGCTTGTGCAGCACTTGCTGCAGCTTTGCACTGCCCAGTCCCTCCCAAGTGCCCTTTCTCATCATGTAGGCTTGATCTTCCCAAGTCATCTGTCCCTAAATTTATGCTGTTTTTGCAGTGTTTCACTTTGGTCATGGAGCCATACTCTTCCCTGAGTCTGAGTGGGCATGGCCTTTCCCTTAATTCTGTATCCTAATACTGTGTTATTTTTCTGCAACCCCGACCTTACTGATGATTGAATATGCTAAAGGTGTTTTCAAAACCTCTGAAGTAGGACAAACAAAAAAACCCTCTCTGAAATTATTCAGAAGAAGTATGAGCTGCAGATTACGTTACTTCTGGATCATATTTATTTGCTGAATGATAGTGCAGAAGAGACTTCAAATTTCTCATTGTCGATTTAAAAGCACAGTTCTCTTGCAAAGAACTAAATAGTCACATGGAGTTCATTGAGTAACTGTGGCAAGAGGTATAAAGTAGGCAGAACAGATGTAAAAGTGTTAGGTAAGGGTTCATAACACCATGACAAAACCCTGTGCATATTAATCTTCCACATACCTTCTTGCTAGAGAGTAAGTCCTTCAACCATTTCTGAGAGAACTTTATCTTGCTGAAATAATTTTATGGCTTATGCAAATTATCCTAACAGAAATGATTGTCAGAATACATTGGATGAATGCCTGTGGTTACTGGTGTTTATTGTTACTGATAAAAAAAGAAGTTAATATAGGAACCGGTTGAATAACATGAGAAATTCAGGGAAATTCAGCTTGGTCCTGACTCAAGCTGTGATTGAAGAAGGCTGAAGCTAGGGAAGGCCTTGCAGGATGTCTGTATGGGTCTGCCTGGCTCAGTCTGCTCTTGAGGAATATGTCACAAAGGGAAAGGGAAAACTGTCCATGGCTCTTTTTTTTTCCACAAGCTGCTCCAGCCTGAGTGCCCTTTCTGCCTGTCAGCCACAGTGTGGGAGAGAAGTGGTGCTGATCCCGTGTGAGTTAGAGCCCGAGATCACATTTTGAATCAATAATCTACAGGAAATTGGATGCTCTTTAAAATCCAACTGAGACATAGATAGCAATGCTTTTGATAAACACTGCTGAATTGTGGCCATTTTACATTTGTGTCCACACACACCCACCTGAGAATGTGCCATGTATCAATTTGTGACCCCTTTGGAAATGTGTTAGGAATAACAGGGTCGCAGTAAAACAATTTGCTTTGTTGGTAATAACAAGGTCATGGTAAAGCAAGTTGCTTAAACAGCCCAGCAGTGAGATGTGAGGATGTGTGCAGTATACACCTGAAGTGAAACTGCTTGCAAAGACGTGGGAACATGAATTAAACATCATGTACATAAAGGAGTAACCCTGGGGAGAGTATATGTGACACTGTTACAGGATTTGTTTAGCCCTGGAAACGTCTGTATTTGAATTGGCAGAAATTGTGCAGAGATCTCCCAAACAAGTAACCTAGTCAAGAGCAATAACCTAAAAGTAAGTAGGAGGACTGTAGAATAACATGATTGTTTAGTTAATGTAGTTTTTAGTATAAATAGAGTTTCAAGTCAGCATGACTTTAATGCTGACCCTCCCAGCACATGAAAAAAAAAATATTAACACTTGAAACTAACAGCATGTTAGCAGCTAATTCGTGCATTATTTCAGTATCATTCATAAATTACTTTTGAATCCTTTGACTTAAGAAAAGGAAAATCCCATAAATCCTACTTTTGGTCAAAGCATAAGACCATAATTAACTCGGCATGTGCTTTTGAATTAAGAACACAGTGTTCTGAGCTTTCTTAAAAAGCTTTTAAAGATGTTGGGGGAATACTTTCCTAGAGCCTTATTGACTGAGTGGAGTTTAAAATTTGTCACATATGAAGTGATGTTAATTAAATATTGTTATTCCTTTCTGTCAATCAAGGAAGGTTAAGCTTTTTTTGTTACTTGAACAAAAAGAGAAGTGAAACAGGTGAAAATATATAAAACAGCTGTGAGGAAAACAGGAGGAATAATGTAGTAGGAATTTAATTAGTCAGAATTTATGGGGGATGCAGGAGGTTTAGGTGCTAATTCCAAAGCATTGCATTAGTTGCAGTACTAATACCATTTGAATTTTTTTTTACTTTTTGGCTAGGTATCATTTACTTAATGAATGTAGAAAATAAATATAGTGGCAGAAGGCCAGTTTTTGACACATACATATGCTTTACTTAAAGTCATATTTGCAAACTGATGTTTAATATGGCTGTCACTGAAACCTTCTTATTAAACCAAAATGTTGTTAATCAGAATCCCATTCAGTGAAGCCTCAGCTCCTTCAGATGCTATGGGTATACTTTTAAGCCAAATGAGTTATTGTTTGTATTAGGTATTTAAGTATTGCTGATAATGCCTCCCCAAACTGTGAATTTTAAAATGATTCATGTTTATATCTTTTTGTTTCTGTCAATGTGTTTAAGCCTATGGGTGTGTAATAGGTGGAAGAACAGGACAAAGCTTTCTAGAACTTTCCTCTCTGGAAAAAATGAAAATTGGAGTCTAATTACACAACTTGAAATGCTGGTAATTCAAACCCATCAACAGATATCATATCTTCTTCCATGTAACTATTACAATTGACAGTTCTAAGGACAAATTCGAGAAGCAGCTGCAGACCTATATAAAATAATAGCTAAGTTATATTGTTTCATCAATGTGTTAGGCTTGGAAAGTGTATTATTGCTGTCAATTTTCAAACTTTCAAGGCATGAAAAGCATATAGGAAGAAATGTGGAGCTTATTTTACAGTTTCTTCTTATTTTCTGCTTAATGGGGGAGAAACTTCTGTGTGAACAGAATTAAATGTGGGAAATTCTGCCTCCAAATCTTTTGTTTCCAGGATCATCACGTTTTCTTGTGGGTCTTTGGAAACAGTGTGACCCATGATGACCTAGAATCATGAAAGGATGCTTCAAAAATTTCAATGCTTTTACAATTGTGTAGTACTGGAGTAATAGCTCATGAAGTAAATCTCTGGAATATTGGGAAATCTGTGGAAAAATGATGCCTGTAGATAGTTTTTATAACTTCATCTTGGATAACTGAGGAAATATGGGTGCTTGGAACT
Source organism: Haemorhous mexicanus (assembly GCF_027477595.1). Classification (NCBI taxonomy): domain Eukaryota; kingdom Metazoa; phylum Chordata; class Aves; order Passeriformes; family Fringillidae; genus Haemorhous; species Haemorhous mexicanus. The sequence continues at coordinate 15,787,167 of NC_082346.1, read as the reverse complement.
AGAGCTCCGGTTACCAAAAAACACAATGAAGTATAAAATCCCCCCAGTTTTAATATTGCGTGTTTTAAAGCAACTTAATTTGCATTGGAAGTGTCATGTTTTAAATATTCAGTATGTTTTTTTTTATTATTTTGGTATATTTTTTCCCTAGTACAGTGTTGAAGTTTTCTTTACCTGAGCAATGTGAGCTGGAGCTTCCAGAGACCTCTGCCAACCTATCTGTTTCTGTGGAGCTTTACCTCCCTGACCAAACCTTGTAGGCTGAACTGTTGAGCTTAAGTGAATAAATGTCTGCAGGCTGAATTAAAGCCAGGCTTTTCGAGTGAAGAGCCCTGATGGACTGGGTAGAAAGGGACATATAGTATGTGCTGAGCATGGGCACTTCACTTTGACTTGGTTTTGCTTATAATCAGGTTTATTTTTAAATCATGAACTTCCCTTTCTACATCTTGTACACTCAGGTAAATTGATGAAGTATTCCAGTTTTGCTATTTTGTTAAAGAAAAATAACCAAAATATTACCCTCCTTGAGCTTTCTTAAGTGCTCTGAATTTTGGAACTAGGAATTCTGCATGTCCCCTTTGGATTGGAAAGATGACAGTGTTAAGTGCAGCATCTCTAGCACTTTAGAAAATTTGGGAGAGACGAAAGCTACTCAAACCTGGAGCTGTTTTGTTCCACAGTACAAGATATCACCAATTAGCAATTAAATCAATTAATTTGACCTGCATTAGCTATTTGTTTTGATACTGACTGGTAAGTAATGTATTGCACATCTTTGAAAAATTCTGTTACACTTTGATCTGCAAATATTTTATTAACAGAGGCTATAAACCACAAAGAGTGGCTCACTTGTGGGTGGTTTTTTCATGCTTATTCTGATGATATAGCAGTATCTTGGGATGACATACTGTAGTGAGTGAGGATAAATTCGTGTTGCCAAGGTCTAAACAGCAGCAATATGGAAGTAATTCAGCAGTCAGTTTCACTCAGAGTTTGAAATCTGTGCTGTATTAGAGGTATGCATAGAAGCTGTGTTAATTGCTAGCTTGTTTTCCATATGGTTCTGTTTTAATGGAGCACATTTGTTGCAGATGGTTGGAAAGTGGGTTGGACAGTGCCTAAACTGGCTATGACTAATTCATACAGTGATTATACTATACTTTAATGTTTAACAGTCCCCTTTGTAAACTTTCATTCACAGTTCCCTTGCCATTGAAATGTGGTCCAAGATAGCTGAAAAGTATTCTTCTTTATTTAAACTTGGCCTTAGAGAAGAGCAAGAACACGGAGTGTGTAGTCATCTTTTCCCTGATTCAGATTCAAAACCACACCCCAAACTTGGTTCTTCAGATGGGTTTATCTCCATTATTATTATGGTTTGGTGTGCGTATTTCGCTGAGGTAATGGTCTCTAAGAAGAGCCACTTGAGGAACTGAAGTGACCTTAACAAATGCTAAAACTGGCTTTGTTCACACCACTGTGCTTTTACCTCTTCACTGGTTTGCAAGTAGGTGTAGACATTTTGGGTACCAACAGCCATTTCTTGTTTGAAATTTGTAAAATTGCAAACTTGGACTTGAGGACACTGAAAATTTGCAGTGTTGAGGTGAAACTGAAGGAACAGCTGCAGCTGTAGGGCCATGGAATCATTAAGGGTGATGTTGTAGGTCAGCTTAATTCTGTCATGCGTGGCAGCAATCTTTCATATATTAACGTGGTGTTTTAATGGTTCTTTATGAATACATGCTACATCTAGAGAGGAAATAAAAACACCAAAGATTGCCCAGCATTGTTTTGGTTGATTTTTATTTGTATCTCTTGTGACAAAGCTCATACAACTGACTTTTACTTTGCTGAGGACTACAGTGAATGTCACAGTCAAACTCCAGTCAATGGTTCTTTGTAAAGGAAAAAAAAAAGCTCTACGGTTCAGTGGGTTTCTCTACCATTTTTACTGTTGTTTTCTCACATTGTCACTAAAATATTCTCTTTGTTATCTGAATGGGACATCTGCTGACTGGCTTAGCTCTCTTTACCTGATTGTGTGAAAAGTCTTGGTTAAATCTGTGAGGCCTTGGAGGCCCAGTAACCTGCTAAGTGCTATAGAGCCTGAAAGACATTATGTCCTTGGACTAACTTGCCTCATCTACTTTCAGCTGTATGTGATAGATAAAAAAAAAAACCTTACACATAAAAGACTGGGGTGAATGTAATTTTAATACACTTGTGGACATGTTAATGAGTAGCTGGTTTTTCTTACCTGAAAGTATATAAAAATCCAAACAAATAAGTTGTATTTTATGGTGGGGCAGAAAAATGGAGCAGGCAGTCTTTAAAAGAATGAGCCAGAGAAAAAGGCTATCACAAACCTGCTCAGTTGGAATGGATAATTTGTTTGAAGTGGTTGGAAATCCACTTAGTATGGCTAACAACATAGAATAATGCAGACAGTTTGGCAGTTAGCAATGGATGTCTAAACCCCAGCTTTGATGCAATCATACCATAACTTGAAGATTTACCTAATTTCTAATTTTCCCCAAAGCTCCCGCCCGCTCTGCGCCGCTGCTTGGCACGGTGATTTGTCTGCACTATCTGGAGTTTGGTTTGAAACACGTTTGCATTTGATTGGTGTTTTTAGATTTTGATAGCTGCTAGTTCCTCTCCACAGAAGTAACCTTTTAAAATGTCAGTTTTAATGTACAAATTTTATGAGAATAAAAAGACTTTTAAAAATACTAATTTTAGACTTCTCGCTGCTGAGCTAGTAGTCAGCTGCTGTTGTCTCAGGCTGAGTCTTGGAAAATTAAGTCAGTGCTCACTATAATAAAATGTGTACTCTGGACTTCATGGGGAGAAAAAACACTTTTCTTTTAAATTCTTTTTCTGTAACTGTTGCACAATGGTCAAAGTAATCTTCTGTCCTTTTACTTGTTGATATTTACCCTCTTCCCATCCATCCTTCTCTCTGTCTGTCTACCATGAGCTGGATTTCCTGAAAGTGGGAATTCCTCTCCTCTTAGGTGATAGTTCTTCCTGAGAGGAGAAACATCAGGTACAAAAAAAATTCATCCTGTGGTCTGTAACAGAAAAGCCTTACAAGTTAGGCTGTCTGGCTTACCAAATATGTCATGTAAAACAGGATTTAAAACATTTTCCTCTTGAAGGTGACACAATATTTAATTGCCACTAAAAGATCTGTTAATTTTCTGTAATCCTAATTGCTGCAGCTATTCTTGTAATTTGTCATATTGGATAGGTTGCTGTGTCATATGCTCCTTAAGAGAGGTGACGCTGAAATTCAAAAGGAAGGGAAGCTTAAGCTTTTGCCCCCCTACTCCAATGTCCCTTGTTCTAAATCAGAAGAGCACCATTTGTTTTGGCTTCAGGGAGCTGTGTGTTCCAGCTCACAGCTGGAGGTATGGTGCTGCAGTGATGGTCACTAGTGATGGCAAGGGAGAGTATAATGATTAAAAAAAGCCCAGCAAAAACAATCCCATATAAAACCCCCTCGGGATTAAAGGCAAGCACTTCATTCTTTCCCTTCTCAAAGCTCCTGTATAAATTGTGAACACAGATGAAAGAATTACAGAAGGGAATATGATTCCCAGATTTTAAATATCAACAAGACATATTTGGTTGTGATATTGCCTCATATGAAAGTAGTGAGTTTTGCTTTATCTGCTTCCAGGTATGTGTCCTAAATTGTGTCTTTTTTGGTCATGATTCTTTTCAAATAAGTATCAGAGCTAAGCCATTTCATTTAATTGCACTAAAGTCTTGCCCTAAAGTGGAATAAAATTTTATTTTTCTTTATTAGCTGGTATAGAAAAACACATAAACGTAATGATATTTTAACTGTAGTTTGTATAGATCTTGCCCATTTAAACACCATGCAAATCTTCCCTACTGCAGGGCAGACAACTGAGAGACTATAATGTGTGGTATAGCAGGCATCCACCATGAATTTGATACTCATACTCATGAGTCCTTCATATGTCATACAAAGAATCAGGGAGAATAAAAAACAGAAGAGAACCAGCACTGAATGGAGTTATGAAATATCCACGGGTAAAAGAAATAAGGAAAGATTACCTTGGTCTCCTGTACTTGCCTGTGCTCGGACTGTGATGCCAAATGCTGATCAGATGCTGTGGGTTATAGTGGAATGTGGGGATATTATAAAATCAGGATTCCTTTCAGATGTACTCCATTATTTTTGAAGTCCTATTAATTCCCCATGTGTTCTGGCTAACAAAATAAGGAAAGGACCCTTTTAATGGGGGCAAGATGAGACTTTACTGCTCAGCTTGTACATGTTATGCAACTGGACTGATGGGCCACTGTTCAGAGAAACATGGGTGGGAGGCTATTGTAAAAGAAAATGAAAAAACATTTGTTTAACTGCATGGCAACACAAATATTTTACCAAGTGAAGGCTGACTGTGTATTTCATTAGGACAAAAGGTGCAGGCTTGAAGGGAAAAAAGTAAAGCAAAATGCCATCTTTCTAGGATTTAAGATATTCACTCGAAATGGGAATATCTTTAACCTTGCTATACATTTATGCATTTAACTCTTTAAATTCTCACATCCCTTTTCTCACTTGAAGAAGTCTGTTGGAAGGAACTGCTTGCCAACATTTCCCATCAAATACAGATGCTAGGCAGAAGTTCCTGCAGTTTTGTAGGGAGTTCCTGGGCTCACCCAAGCTGTTGCCATTCTCATTCTCCTCTCCTTATTTCTGCTCCCTCCTCCTTTGCTGAGGCATCTGTTCCCTGAGGCTGTTCACATGCAGCCCTTGCTCTCTTCTGCACCTCGTGGTCCTCTTTTAGGTAGCAGAGCAGAGAAATGCCTTTGTATTCCATCTGCTCTAAGTGGTGAGCTTTGAAAAAAAGGCTGAAAACACAACCTAATGATTTTTGCTTAAATATAACTATACCTGTGGGTATATATACCTGCATATATATAAATGCACACACATGCATACGTGTCCACATATGTATATATATGTATAAAATTACAGAAACACATTTGGGATAATAATTTCAAAACCCATTTGGGATAATCATATTTGTCACAAGTGTTGAAGAAACCAGGTAGTTGTACAGTTCATTCTCTGTGGTTACCAGCAAAACTTTTATAGATGTGTTAAGTTAGCTTGGTGGAATGTGAATTTGATTACAGTAATTAGAAAATGTAGGTGATTTTACTTCTTTGCATCACTTTGCTTACTGAACTGCTTTAGTTTCCATGAGTATGATAGTTTCCAGCTGCCTTGCAAGAGACATTTTGTAAAGATTTAGATATACCAAAACGGACACTTTTTCAAAATCTATTACCCCAAGCTCTTTGACAGTAAGCTATAAATGAGTCTCTGTGCTGTGGTTGACAGTATTCCCTTTATATATATATATGTATATATAGGTTATGTTTTAATTTCCACTCTTTAGAAAGGAAATATTTAAACCACTGATAATTATATGGGCAGAAAAAAAGAGTTCTCAAAACTGGATTAAACTGTGACAGGTGTACCTTTTGAGAGGTGTTTAATGTGTGAAACTTTGATATTTGGGACTTTGAGAGGTGCAGTGAAAATGCCTGTTTGCAGCACCTTCAGGGCCTGAAATACTGTGTGGCACAGCTTTAGAAGGATTTGTCAGCCTGAAAGCTGATGCAGCTGGAGCAGGATTTCAGTCTGAACCCGAGACAGATATGGAGAGGATATGTCATGTAAACACAGTGCACTCGCTGTCCTGGCTTGATTAATTTGTCTGTTCTGATTCACTTTGTAATAAAACAATGTAGAGGTATGACTGGCTGATTAGGTATTGAAAGCTCCAATGTTAGAGAAAGAAAATTACACACAGAATCACAGACAGAATCCCTAGGTTGGAAGAGACCTTTAAGATCATAGAGTCCAACCCATGCAATTATAGCCAAGCAAATTTTATGTTGATTTATTTGGTTTCATAGAGATTCAGATTCTCTCATTCCTCCTTTTTCACAGGAGATCTCAAAGCAGTAGAGAAAGGTGATTTATAAAAATGTTCTTTTGCCTGTTTTACACCAAGGTAACCACAGGCACAAAGAGATAAATAGCAGGCCAGATACTGAATCAAAACTAGGCCTGGCACTTTTGTGTGCTTCCTTCACTAGACAGTACTGATTGGGATAATTTGACTAGTGGGAAAATTGTAGGCCAAATGTAAAAGTTGCCTAGTGAATCATTTTGTGAGGAGATATGGAAGTTCACCACATGGTTATCTTGTGGGTGTAAGTCTGACACTGTAATTGTGTATGCATGGTGGTTTCTGTCTCTAAGCTGTGCTGGCTTCAACAACAAACTGAAATCCCTTAACAGATTATTTTTATATATAGATACAGATACACACATACAGTATGAAATAATTTATCAAATTAATTTCTGACCTTCTTTATAAAATCACTGATGAATTGCATTCTTTTGCAGAAGACAGTTTGGATTGTAATAGCCTCATTTATTGAAATCAAGTGAAAAAAAATCAGAAGAAGAGAGCTGACTGTGTGATTTTTATTTTTTTTTTCTTCCATAATTTACCTAGTTTATCCTCAGGACTTAAAAAATTATCAGATATAAAAATATGAAGGCTCCAATTGTGATGTGTTTAACACACTGGGTGAGAAGTTCAATGGTAATTCAGGGGTAAAAACCCTCAATTCATAGGGTACCAAACCAAATAACAAATTTGTAAAGGCTTTAAGTGCAGTTTTGTGCATTGTATCTCAACTTAGATGGGAATGGAGTTCTGGAGTGAGGTGTGATATCTAGGACTGCAAAAGAGTTAAATAGTAAAAAGAAGTTCTGGTGGTGAATGTGGCAATCTGATTTGAATTCTGATATGTGAATTGCTCGGTCCTGTAGTTAGGGCTGGAAGAAAGCTGGTTTGTATGGCCCAGATGAAGTGTTTTGGAAACCCAAGGAGCAGACAGTTCTGCTTTCTCTCAGCTGACAGACACAAAAAGCTGTGCATACAGTGATGCCAGTAGAGACTGAGCAGGATGCAGGGAACCTGTAGAGAAGGACACATGGAAAAGCCTGAGAGAGGTTTTGCATAATGGGGCAAACCTAGAGAGCAGCTGCTGGTGCCCAGAGATAAGAGCCATTCTTCTTTCATGGTATGTGAAGATAGAGAAAATTGCTGTTCTGTGCAAGCTGCTAATTTGGACAAGAGAATTTGGTTCCATTGTATGACTGTTCCATGATGTATATGTGTTTCCATACTGTACAGGTTAAATTCTATAGATACACATACATATATGTAACCACACACTAATCTAGGGGGCTACTTGAGTAAAGAAACATGACAGGAACTCACTTCCTTTTTCTTCCTCTCTTTGGGTCAAATCTGCTTATGTATTATGCATGAAATTTCAATGTCTTGATGATGATTTTTCCTGAGGTACATTCTATTCTGCTGTCCATCAGTGCAGAGCATATTGTGACTCTTGCTTGGCTCTGTGAAAGTGATGCTGGAAAATTGAGGAAGCAGATTGTCAGTGTGTTAGCCAGCAGAGTTCCCAGGGTCAATGTGACAGAGCATTATAGTTATGGGTACAGTTTAATGGACCCAGTTGAACTTGTGATGTGTCCAAGGTTAATCAGAGCCTTGTTTTGCACCAAAGCAGCAGAGCTGTGTAGTAATGACTGCTTTACCAGTGATGCCTTGAGAAGGCTGACCTAGAACAGAGACTAAATGGAGTTAAAGAATAAAATAGGGATTTATTAGGAGGCCTCAAATGGATGCACCTTGGGCAGCACAAGAGCCCAGCCAGGGCTGCACCCAAGATGAACCAAAATGGTCACAAAATGGACAACTGGTCACGGGCTCTCACATTTTATAAGTTGTCATCCATTAGTATATTGGAATTAATTGTCCTATTACAGCTTTAGCCCATGAAGTCCCATCTTTCTTGTTTTTCTCTTTTCAGTCCACATTGTTTATGTTTTTGGGCCTGAAATTTGGATCATTTGTCCTTAGTCCCCAGATAGAGAAGAAATTGTTTTGTCTAGCTGTCCCTTAATATGAAGCTCAGAACTACACACTAAAGCAGTACAGAATCTGACAAATAGAAAAGCTAAACCCTGAGGCATTATTTCTACTGTGCTATGCCTCTAGCTACTGCTGTGACAACCTGACTCTTGTCAGGCTCCTGCACTGGATTCTTAGATTACTGCTGTTCTTTTACGTGTTTTTCTACATAACACATGGATATTCAGCAAAAGCCACAGGACACCAAGTACCATATTCATGGAGGCACAGACTGTACCTGGACAGCTCTCTAGCTGCTAAATGGGAAATGATGCAGATAATTTGCTATCTAAGCAGCTCTGATCTTAAAGCATGAATTCGTATTCTGTGTAGGGTACTAATGCAGATTTTATTACTTACTCACTAAAAGAGTGTTGGCATACTTAATATATTTTAAGGAACAAATGGAACTTTTGGTAAACAGTGTACTTGCATTGTGCATATCAATGCAGTAGCCACACCAAGATGCCTCTAAAACACAGTAGTAGGTTGAATTCTACAAAGGAAAATAATGAGAATTTCCTGACTGTGAGTCGTAAAGGATAGAGCCACCTATCACTATGCACAAAGTCTGTTTTTCATTACATGTTAGCTCTTTTTTTTCTCTTTATAAATAAACTTAGCAGTGTGTTTTCTGTCTCACAGAGGTGGTTTTATTCAGGAAAAAATAACAGCTAAGAGGCAGCCAAAGAACACTAGTGGATGATACATGTGTCTGTAAAAACAGGTTCATGTATCTTAAGATGTGATTATCTTGGCTGAACAGAAGTTTAAACAAATAAATAAATGGTAGTACTGGCTGATGACAGTGATATCTCAAAGTTGTAGAAGACTACTGTGGAGTTCAGACTGTTTCTAAGAAGATTGAATGTAGCTATGTAGATAATTTTATTAACATTTTGTTTGCCGCTTTCTAAGCAGCTCATGTATTTGAGTGTTAAGTAAATTGGATTTTCTATCTTTGCAAATAAGTGTAGTTTCCTTTTTTATGTAGGCCTTTTTATCTAGGCTTTCATGTAATCATGTTAATATTTTTCAAGGCAAGTTGTTTTTGTTTTTCAGGATTGGGACTACATAGTAAAGGGAGAATAGTGGCAAAATCTGTGTAAAAAGAAGACAAGCAATAAAGAGTGTTGACATATGGGTTTCAGATGATAATACATAAAGGACCACAGATATGGTTTAATTTACTTAACCTAGTCACCTGGTAATTTGTCTGGAGAGGAATTGCATTGTGTTTTTCATTGAGTAGCAGTTTTGGGGACACTGGGATTCAAATTCACACAGTAACTTCCCTCCAGGCTGATGAAATTGTAAGTAAAATATAACACAACAAAGGATTAAAAATTACCAAAAAGACACTTTGCAGTCAATTTTTGTCCCCTAACAGTCACTTAGGGATCACTTGAGGAAGGCAGGAGATTTCTGGGAATGAGCAGACATCAAGGCCAGCATAGCTGTTCAACATCTTATCCAACTTCCTACTAGAGTGACCCCTGAGGAACGCTGTCAACGCCGTGCTGGTATGTCTGGAAGGGCTTGGGCCGCGATCTTTGTGGCGAAGATGTCAAGTTACAGACAAAGTAGTTTTTCCCCCAACTGTTGGTAAAAAGCAGGTCAAGTGGGGTTAATCTCGACTGCTAATGATTCTGGCCTTTTCAGGATGGTATTATTCGTGGTGCTGAGCAGCTGCCTCTGCTGCTGCTGTTTGGACCCAGTGCTGGCACTGGAGGCGAAGCTTTGCTTCTTTGTTGGTGTCAGGTTGTGTTCCTCTGGGTGCTGGGTGACATTTCGGCTTGCCAGGGATGTGGACTGCATGGCAGGAGGAGGATTGGGTCTGTGTACAGTTTTGGTGGCACAGAAGACTGATTAATATTTCTGCAGTTTAGAAAAAAGGAAGCTACTTAAAGCTTCGTTTTGTCGCTGTAATGGGAGGGCTCTTTTCTTTTGAAATTTTGTGTGAATTAAGTTTGCTAAAAATCCAATATTCAAAAACCTAGAGCCTTAAGTACCATGAGGTTTAAGGAAATGTTTTCTATTTGGTTTGAGTCTTTGAAGACATATTACCAGAATTCCTCCTGTAGCATACTTTAAGAAAATATCATCATCTAACCTAATTTTGTGTGTTCAATGAACTTGTTACAATGAACGGTAAACTGGGAAAGGGCCAAAGTTTACCTGTATTTGGGGTGGTTTTGTGCATTGCTGCCCTTTTGTGAACAAAGAACAAAAGCAGAATTTATCACAGCGAGTTGGGGCTGTCTGCTTTGAGGTACACAGTATCTATCTGTAGCTTCTGCCCAAAAGGGGAAGAATATTCCATTCTGTGCCTTTCTCTGTGCCCGGCCCAGCTATCACCTGGCCCGTGGCGATTTCAAATGTTTTTCTCCTGCCTCTCAGTGTCTGAACGGGCACAGACTTCTTCCCAGTTAACATACAACAATCCCTTGTGCTGACTGCTGAACTCTGATCTTTGGCTGGATGCACTCTTGTTTCTTTAAGCACGTGTGGTGCAGAGCAGACCTGGAGCTGGGTAATTCATAAGAGCTGGGTGTTATTGGTATTACTACTACTTGAATGAGCCTGTGTTATTTTGCACAGCAGCGTGGTCACCTGGCAGCAGGTCATTAGCATTTTAGGTTTCTTTCCCTCACAACAATGCACAACATGCTAATTAGGGGGTTTTGAAAGCTAAGCAACCTGGTTTAAAATCAGACATTTTAATTTGCAGCTTTAATGGTTGTATTATAATAACTGGCTTGGCTTGGGGGTGAAGGGGAGAGAAGCACTTCTCATGTTCCAGTAGAAAGGTCCAATATAACAGAGGCTGACAAAATTAAAAACCTCATAATTTGACCTTTGCCTGGGATAAAAGGCTGTTTCATAACAATTTCCTTTTGTTCTTTGTTTAAGCCATTACTCCAAAAGGAGCCTCCGATTAATCTAAGTAAATGCATCATTACAGTCCTAATCCATGTCCTTCTGTCAGTGTCTGTTTTAATTAAATAAGAAACACTAGCAGAAAGATATCACGCACAAAGCTGTGATTGGAGAAAGAGGCTTGTTTGATCAGGGTGAGATTAAAAAAGGCTTTACTGTTTTGTCCTTTTGCTCTAGATGCCATAATGTAGGTTAAAGGAAGAAAACTTGCCTAATAGTTTAGCACATTGCTCCCCATTACAATATCTAAATAACCAGATTTACCCATGAAACTGTCTCAGACACTCAATTAATTATATACAGAGCACTCACAAACAGATGATATGGCAACTTGGTTTGAGTAATTCGACACATTAATGTGTTTGGGACTGTATACACGGTTGGCCAGAAATTGTATTCAAGTTGCAGGTTTTTTATAATTAAATAACACATTGATTAAAGCTATTTAGCTCTTTTCTTTCTTTTTAGTACTTGTGGCTCACAAATAGTAAACATGCAAGCCACTGATTTTTTTTAAAAAACATTTTTGTTTCTCACAAAATCAGAACAATTATTTTGCAGCAGTGAAGGACTGAAGGATCTATTTAATAAATGTCATAACATCCAACTAGTTAATATTGCTAAAGCAATGCATATGTAAGAGACTCTTCCTCAAGGTAGTGTTTCAAGATCCCTGTGGTGAGGGTTTTCTCCCATATCCAGGCCATTATTTGATGTAATGAAAAGAGAAAGTGTGCAACACAGAGATTGTTAATTAATTTAGCCTAACAAGATGAAGATAAATGAAGCAAAGCATGGATTGAATGAAGCAAGAGGTCTTATTTACAATTTAATTCTACTTTATATTAGGCATTTTTCAATTTACAAAAAAAAAAGAACTTTAAAGAAAATGTGTTCTGCAAATGCTTGTATGAATTTTTTTATTTTATGAACAGTTCCTAGAACTGCTGTAAATTCCTTTTGGGTTAGCCTTTAAGTTTTCCTCTCCTATTTTATTTTTTCCCTTTTCACAATTATTTTTCTCAATTTGATTTTAAAATATGTTGATAGGAATGAGAAAAATTAAGCCCTAAACTTTTTCCCATTGAAATCTAGCAAATTACCAATGGAAATTCTTGCAAGCCCAAATGTTACAGTTTTTCATTGTTTATTCAATCTAGAGTCATAGCTTATTTTTGAGCAATCTGTGTGTAGAAAGGTACATTAAGAGGCATAACTATAAAAGTACAATAAAATGTGATTTTAGTTTGCATTCCAAAGTGTAAATCTATTGTTGCTTATGTTTTCAACTGTCCTATTGCCCTATTCATTCCTATTAGTGAAAGTTAAGAGAGGAATCCAGGATAGTATTAATTAACAATGCTTTTATGTAATAAAACTAGGATATTTTTGATTTGGGAGAGTATTTTTTCTCAAGACCATGTTTGTTTGAAACACTTGTGAAAAGCTGTAGTTTCTAGTTTCTAAAAAATTTAAAAATCCCCCAAGATTTAAATGCGTATCAGAGATTTCTCTTCTTCCCAGTCCCAGATTTAAATAAAGACTATCCAAAGCTAACAGTAAGCTACAATTTGCATCAGTTCAGTCCCTGCATCTCAAGGTGTATATTATTCAGTTTCCCAAGGACAACATTTAGGGTATAATTCTATTGAGGTGAAGGAAAAAAATAAGGTCTGTCATTTTTAATATCTAAAAACTAATTAGCAAAAACAAAGTCCCTGTGTTGTGACTGATCAGCGATACCTTTATCAGTTCGTCCTAAACCCTGAATTGTAAATGTCCAAACTTATTAGGCTTTTTTTTTTTTTTTTTTTAAATAAAACATCCTCATTTTTACAGATGAATTGGGTCTGTCCACTATTTGACCTTCTGCCATGATTTCTGTCTGCAAAGGAAATGCCTTCCTTCCTTTTTCAGGAGCCAGACAGGACAGCGTTATCTACAAGCAGTGTCACTACAGGCAGTGGTGGCCACAAATAGCATTATTATGGTCCCTATGTTTTTATCTTGGGGGTCATGAACAAATCCATGCAACTGCTTCTAAAGATTTCAATAAATAGGACTTTTTATCCAGACAATTGGCTTTTATATTACTTTTAAACAAAACTACTAGTCCATCAAGAGTTTCAAAAGGAAAACAATTCTACAGAGTGCTGGTATGGCAGCACAGACCAATCATTATGGCACCCATTCTCCAGTCCTTTATTTTTCAAGTCCACAACAATAGGTTGTTGATTCAATGGACAAGACCAGAACAATTAAGTTCTCTGTTTAGCAGCAGTGCAGCATTTTAATGCCCTCCTCTAATAATGGTCTCATTATTGTTATTCTAAGACTGGGCCTCAGGAGGAGGAATATTTGCTGGAGGTACGTCATTATTTTGCAAATTTCGATTAGCTCATCATGTTGTCTGTACTGTGAAAATCGTAGCTAATTAGGGCAGTCAGTTAGACTACCAGCTTTTGAGCTTATGAGTTAAAAGGTAGCACACTTGATAGGCCAGTGATGTGAAAAAGGTGGTAAAAAGAGGGATTAGAGCTGTTGCCTTAGTAACTCTAACTTCCATCTGTGCGGGAACAATGGACCTGTGTTTCTCCACCACCTTGGTGTAAAAATTGGTTTTGTTTCGAAAGGAAGGGGCTTTTTATGACAATCTGGAATTCAGCCTAACAGGGTGCAGTTTTAGTTGTTAGAGGAGACCATTGGAGGATAGGAAAGATGAAAGGTCATGGCAAGCTCCAAGGACATGAAAGGTCATTGTCTCTTGTAACAATAGTGGATTGTTTGGTCCCATTATTTCCAGCCAACTACTCAGTCAGGTGATAGAAAAGATACTACCAGTTTAGTCAGGTGGAACAGGAGAGAAAGATAATGCACCTAGTACAGAACAAAAGATAACTATAATTCGCCTTTATTAAACAAAGTTGCACTTATTTGTGGCCATCCTCTGAAGAGGGTTGTTTACTGACTTACTATTTCAGCCTGCTTTGTTCAGCACTGCCTCTGTAGGCCATCACATCTCTGGGAAGCAATCCAATGTGTTAGAAAATGTTGTTTAAGCTTTCTTCCCATGAAGAGGAGTCCCCAGGAGTACCGCTGATGTGATACTTAACAATAAATTTAGTTGTTGTAGCTTTCTCACATTATTGGCGTTCCTAAAAGGTTTTCCTTCAAGCACAGAATAAAATTAGCTATAAATGTGAAATAAATTTGCTTCAAAACTTTATAGCATTTTATCATAAATTCTACAGCACATATTGCTGAAAGTTTACAGCAAACTGTATTAGGCACTGCTGAACGGAGTGCAGAGACCTGTAGTTGTGTAAAAATAGATTAGCTATAGGACTACTCTTATGCAAAAGGAAATAGATAAAGTCTCATCTTTAAAGTCTCTATGCAGAAGCTTTAGGAGACTCTGTGTCTATGTTTTAAGGGAAAAACAGACCTATTATTTAATAAAACAGCTATAGCAGAGTTCATGAGGAAAGCATTTCTGTTAGTGAATAGAGCTGTCACCTCTTATATTTTTCCAAGAGCATCCAAACCTCCAGTTGACTGTTTGTCAGAGGCCTTTTCCCCCTTTCTTATTATTTTCCTATTTTTGCTGCGGTATGCCTTAGTCATCCCTGCAACAAGTTTATTTTTCTTTTGCTCTTACCTCTGTCCACAATTAAAGCATGTCCCAAGGTCCATCACATATCTCCTAAAGGCTAATTTCCTTAGGTGAGCATTTCCAGAATGCTCCACATTCTTATATGGGATGTCTGAACTCTTTAACCAGGTTTGTTTTATAATATTTTTCCTCATTTCACAGCAGAGCTGCCAGAGCTGTATTGAATTTTTATGAAATGGATAACATATATGTAATTTACTACTATTACACTTGAAAATAAAAATTATATATAATTTTTAGGTATCCCATCTTAAACTGTTCTGACCTCATTTGAACTCCCCTTTTTGGCTATTCTGGGCCTCTCTTATCTCATTTTTACTCCTGGCCACTCTTGCTCTTGCTTTCTGACAACACAGATGGGTGGCCTTGCACAAACTGATAACTGTGGCAATTTCTCAGCACACTATTCACTAATAAAAGATGTTATTTTCAGAATTAGGCAGGCATGTGTCATACTTGCTGGCTGGCTGAAGATGAGAGGTCGAGCTGTGGCTTCCTGGGAGCCTGCAGTCGTATGAGCCATTGGACTTTACAGCTCCCAGGTTGTTGATGCATTGTTTTACCAGCAACTAGCTTAAGTAATTAGAGTCTTTCAGAGAAAGGAAGTCTTGTTTTAAGTGTTTGTAAGCCTTTAGTTCTTAAGAGAATCTATTCTTAATTTTTCTCTTTAGCTTGCTCTTTAGTTCTCATTTATTTGCTAGCCTATGTTTTGTTATTTTTGTATTACAATGAGCCAGGGAGTGTAGGCTGCTTCATTCAGAATGGGAGCCCTGCAAAGGGTTAACCAGCAGAGAATTACAAATGAACTATCAGGAAAGTTGATTATTAATCCAGCAAGAGAGAAAATATCCTTCCAGTTAGCAAGAATTAGTACCTGAAGAGCTGATAATATTGTTCGGGCTGTCGGTGTGGAATGGCAAAACCAGGTAAGCTAATCATCTTCTCAAAGGAACAAAATCTTTTCTTTCTGCTTTTCATTATGAGAGAGTTTAGTTTTTAAAAGAATCTTTGTTATTTTACTTAAAGTATCAGCATGTGAAACAGCATATGTTGATCCTCAGTTTCCTCAAATGAATGAAAGAAATTAAACTTGTGTTTAACTTTGGTAAGAAGATACATTTCTAAGCCATATTTCTGAGCAACGCCGTAGCTGTGAAATATCATTACAATTCTTTCCTGGTTTGCGGTTAACGGTGAGAACTGATTACAAAACCTGAGGAGTCCTTTGCAATTGCAAGCTAATATATTATGTAAGTCTGTCTTTAGTCATGCTTGGACGTATTGTGGGGGTTCACAGGAACTTTTATATTGCAGAGCTCTTTCATTCAGAGTTATTAGATTTCAGTTTTCGCACCGTAGGAATTATTTATTTAAGTTTGTTTTGATGTTGTGAACACGTTTCTGTTTGTTGAAAGTTTTTTTTGTTTTTTTGTTTTTTTTTTTTTTGGTGGGGTTTCAAAAATCTATGATCTGGTGTTGGAAGAAAATGGATGTTTGGTAAACATACCACTGTGTTTATACAGGGAAATGCAAATGAAGCCATTAGGTTAGTTGAATGCAATATTATAATTTTGGTAATTTTTTTAAAAAGCTCAAAGCCCTATCTTGGGAAAACTTTCAAATTTGTGCCCCTGATACTAATAAATAGGTATGATAAACATTTATGTTTTTCAATGTAGTCTTTACTATTTAGCTTATTAGAGGAGTCATGTAAAAGTGTTTAGATGATAGTCTTGTACTGTGGAAAGTAGAAAGTCTGTGTTCAGCATTTGATAACTTTTCCTAGTTGTGTGCTCTTACTTCAATTAGTAGCGCTTTAAAAAGTCCTGATTTGCTTGTAGAATGAAATTCAGTACAGACACAATGTGACTGCAGTGTCTGTCTTGGTGAAAGAGAGTCCAGATTTTAGCCTGTTGTATGAAAGGGATTGTGGTGGTACAAGAAGGAAAACACGGAAAAAACCTGAAGTATTCCAAATGTGAAGGCTGAGTCCCTGTAGCAGTTTAGTTCTACGGGGTAACTTTTCACGAGCCATAGAGAAAGGAAGAAGAGACCTTTTGATTTTGGGAATGGGAATAAGATATGGCCTCGGGCAAAGGAGAAAGAGAAAGGAAGAAGAGGCAGTGGGGAAAGTGAAAGGGAGAAGTGGCGTCTGTCTGACAGC
Source organism: Haemorhous mexicanus (assembly GCF_027477595.1). Lineage (NCBI taxonomy): Eukaryota > Metazoa > Chordata > Aves > Passeriformes > Fringillidae > Haemorhous > Haemorhous mexicanus. The sequence continues at coordinate 15,770,318 of NC_082346.1, read as the reverse complement.
GTCATTGTACCGCGTGTGACTTTGGCCTCCTCGAGCACAGGGACAGCTGGTGGCCAAGTCCTCTGAAGGGCGTCTCACCACGTTAGAGTAAACTAAACTCCTAGAGTTTGCTGATGATGGAGCTGTCAGGGCAACAAATGGTGGCATTTTGGGAGCCATGCTAAATATTCAGATATACATAGAGGCAAATAACTTCCGGAGGCACATTTTAGTGGAGTATTTTAAGGAAGAACGGGGACAACGTAAATAAGCTGCATTTTCTGAGTTTGATCACCGGCATCTAGGAAATATATAAAGAGCAAGAAACCCAATGATGAAAAAATTATCACACAGGAAATGATATACGTAGAAAAAACAAGATTGTAATTAGTGGAGGAAAGTAAGAAACTGATTAGAGAAATGAAATTTCCCAGATGTTTAAGGAAAAAATGAAAGTTGAATTAGATAAGCTCTTTTTAACTAGTATTGGAGAGGAGTGCTTCCTTCAGAATGGGAGAGCTAAACTTAAAATTAGAAAAGAGCTGGCAACTTGAGTTTAGCTCAACTGTTTTCCTGCACGAGTGACTCTTAGGAATGCTCTGCTTGGAACATCATCAGGAACAACTAGTATAGAGCTGTTGGGGAAAAAGTAAAACACCAAATGAAACTCTCTGTATGCTTATTTGGAATGATTTAGGTGATTGTATTACTTATGTGTGTACCAACCCACAAATTAGACAAATTGGCTGGATTTTGAAGTAGTACTTCAGGATTTATTGTATTTCATGTATATATGTAGTTGACACTTGAGCTCTAGCACTGTACTGGTTCAACTGGTTCATTTTAAAATTAATTGTAAGCATTAGCTTATTGACAGAATCCTGAATCATCAAACACTACCTGGAAATGAACAGAAACAGTCTTGATGGCCTTCAGCTATAAACCAGTGTAAATTGGCTGTTGTTTTAATTATTATTATTTATATCAACTGGGATAAAAGTAATGTTCTTAAGCAAAAGATAGAAACAAAAGATATCAAGCAGAAACTCTGGGGGTTTTGTGTCCATTCCAGTGACTTGTTTCAACAACACAATAGTGTAACCTGGGAAAAATGTCCCCCTACAAGGCAGTTTAGCTGGCACCACTGCTTTTGTGCCAGTTCCTGTTCTCAGTTGTGTATTACAGGAAAAAAAGAGGAGAAAAAAAACCCTACCAAAAAAGTTAGACGTGTCTGGAATAGGTTGATAAGAACATCATCTGATTTACTGGAACTAGTTTGACTGAGCAGGGTGTTCATGTTAAGTAAAATTGTATTTTCTTCAACGCAGACTGTGTAGATCCCAACCTGTTTAAAGGCTTAATGTCAAGGAGAGATGAAGCTCCAGAGGTCTCTGACTAACCAGGCATACATCTGGAAACACAGCTGCACTCAGGGAAGGCTGCAGAAGCAGCTAGCCTGCAGCAAGCAAGCCATTCTTGCCACTACATGGTTGGTGCTGTAAGCTGAGATGGTGCAGAGGGTGGAGCATAAATATCTATATGTTGCTTGATTCTCTACTTTATAAAAACCTGATAGTAGCCAGGAGGAAGCTTGTCTACACAAACAGATGGCCAAAGCAAAGTTTGGGCCAGGTTATTTTTGTGTCTTGGACCACACCTTGTCTGTGGTGACAGTACTGGAGAGAGAATGTTTCAGGTCATTAGGAGCTCAGTGAAGCTATATGGATAACACTGAGGTGTTTTATAAGATTCAGTGTAAAGCTGCATAGTTCAAGGAAGCTCATGTCTTATTTGCTATGGTTAAGGTCAGTTCACACCATGAGGGGGAAAGTCTTTCATAAAACAAGTAGATAAATATGGGGCAGGTAGTGCTTAGCCTTGCTTCAGGCTGTAATGTTACCAAAAGAGCTCAAGAACAACTCCAGCTTTTACAGAGTCCTTATGGAGCATCAGCAGCATAGAGTGGTCAGATATAAAATTATGGAGAAGCTGTGTCATGGAAAAAGGACAAATTCAGGGCATTTTTGTGGCTTTGCATACAGGTGTCTATCTCTACAAGATACTAAAGAGGGAATGCAGAATCACTTCTCCTAGAAGAAAATAAATTGTAAAATGCTAGGGCTGAAAAAAAAAAAAGTGAACTAACCTAATCTAAATATCAGAATAAAACAGGCTGAGTGTCTTGTGGGTTTGCTTTCTGCAAACTCTGTAGTGTTCCATGTGTTTCAAAAGAGCTGTTTAGATATATAGCTGTTTATTAGCACTTGACCCACGTCTGATAACAGAGAAAAATCATATAAAACTTCGTTTTGTCTTTGGGGCTATCATTTTTTGCTGTCTTTTGGAAAATAATTATATTTTAAACAGCTGCAAAAAAAGAAGAGCTTAAAGAGTTAATTGAATCACATGCTGCTAAAGGAAAACATTTTCTTTCCTTTTTTTTTTTTCTCATCTGAAGTAGGAGTTACATGTGTTCCTTATTACACCCAGCATAGTCCAGTAGTTTTTTAAAAAGACATGCTCATGAAGCAGTGTATTCTCAAAGACACATTATTTTCAGCTACTAAATCCTGGAGCAATCCAACACGTGTCATTTTTCACCTTCTGACTAGAGTTCTGTGGCTGTAGTGGGTGATAGCACATAACATCCCTAAAACTGTAAAATGTAATCCCCTGTCTTTACTGCACAGGTTTTGGGTGCATTTTTATAGATGCCAGAGGAAAATCTGCTGGCATTTCTTTCCAAGTCCAAATCAATGTTGGTGGAGTTATTAATTATTCTGTGGTCCTTAGGCCAAATGTTTTAATGGTAGTAAAAAAACACACAAAAACAAGCAACCAAGACAAAACCCACAGCAAATTTACTTTAACTGTAATCACCCAGGTTTGTGAGAGCCAAAGGACAGCAGACTGAGTGTTTTCCCACAAATGGGTCTCTTTACAGACCTCACTGATGAGGCTGTGATGTGCAGGTGTTCAGTGTTGGAGGCAAACAGGGGTGTTCAGAACAAAGTGGAGATTTTTCAGGGCACTTTCTGCTTCAGTAAGTCAAGCAAGCAAACTCTGTGGTGCTGGGAGAAGGCCAAAGCTGGGTGCTTCAGCTGCACATCCTTTTGGCCTTTCTACCTCTGAACAGGAATGGATAAAATAAAAAATATCTAACAGTTTGTCTGCTGCCTAATACTTTATGCTCATGTGCAAGTTTCCTGGCATTTTACATGTGTTTAAACCTCAGGGAGCATTGCAGTAGCCAGATCCTAATTATTTATGCTCTTTTTTTTTTTTCAAAGCTAAATTTTCATCAGGACTGTGCTTGTCTAGTTTCAACTTAAAGAATTGTTCTACCTCCATATAAACTTGGATTTTAAAAAGCCACATGTACAAGCATACACCCCACTTTTTGCATGAAAAACGTGAGCTAAATATCAAATGTCCTTGCTCTTGCCTTACCAGAGTAGGCTTTTAGCATTTATTGAGGTAATGCATATGGTTTACTGGTGTTTATACTGAATCTCCCTTGCCTGTGATTTTTCAATAGACTGCTTTTCCTTTGGAAAAATAATTTTTAGGACACTGTTGGCTCATCCTTTTACTTTTCCCATCAGCTGTAATCTGTTTAACACTATCACCACCTTAGAGGGCACAGTGCTGAGGGCAAACAAAGTAGCTGCTGGTGACCCCGTGACAACTGTCTGGTAAACCTGATTACTAACCTAGAGGGTTGTTTAATCTAAAGGCCAAATAAAACCCTGCAGGAGAGAAACATTGTTTTGTTCTAAATGCCTATTAGGAAGGGAGCTGCTGTGTTATAAGCAGCAGAATAATAAGCCTCCCTGGCTTGTCAGGGTTCAGATCTAGGCATTCAGTGCATACTTGCCTGGACTTCCTATTGCAAAGAAAGAGCTGAGTTTTGGAATTGATGTCGAAGTCAACTAAAACAATAATCAGTAATAGCAGCTTTGTGTTTCAGGGAGGATCAGAGTCTGCTTTGAGCTGTACTGATATAGTTCTAAAGATAGTATATGGACTTCATTAGGGTTATTCTCTTCTGCACCCTACAGCTGTGACATGAAATCCAGAGTTACTGGGTCCTCTGTCTCCTGCTATCTGCTATTGGCTGTTTTCTTTTCTTTTTCTTTTGTTTTCTTTCAAAGAATGTAATGAATAAAAGTGACTACTTCATCTACTAGTATCACTAATAATTTCTGCATTGTATGAGAAACGTCACTTTCCCATTTTCCTAAAACTGAAGTTTTCAGGGAATAAATTAGAAAGAAAGCTGGATGCCAGCAAATAAATGATTGAGCCTTTTTATAAATGTTTCTTTTTTTTTTTTCCCTGTCATACCATTCGTTATCCTTTAAGGGTATAATCAACATGCTCTAGGTCACAGATGATCATGTAAGTTGCAGAAATTTTAATTTATCAAGGGTGATCTGATTTTACTTCCTTAGCTCCAGCAGTGAAGCAACCATTTTAGTATAAAAAATTTGCTAGTATGGAAAAATACCTCCTCAAAAATTATTAGAACTACATAAAAGGGGTTGACTGATACCAACCAAATCTAGAGAGACTGAATCACACATTGGCAATTGAAAGAAATAACTCTTTATTGTTAAAAAACTTATTGCTTTGTGGATCTGCAGTATTGGTTTTGGAACCAGAGTGGGAAGAGAGCCCTGCTTTAGAAAATTTGTGAGCAAGCACTCTATCAATTACTGTAGTTCTCACTACTAACAATTAGCATAGTGAATTCCATCCATATTATGTATAGGTGTGTCAGTCTAAACAACATATAATTATATGCAGGGTAGAGAACTTTTACCTCCATATTTATGTATCTGTGTACATAAGCATGCACACAAACACATACACACATGGGTACAAGTCCATTTCATCCATTATTTATATGCATTCCACATATGCAAATACATAGGTGAACATATATGTGCATCTAATGGTCATAAATGTACATGTGCACAGTAATACCCTATGTGATTTTCATACTAATATTTTGCACAAAGCTTCATAATTCCTTAAAAATATTGCCTGTCTTCCATATAATTCTACTTTCAGAGATGACAATCTATAATTTAGAGAACTAATATGCTATCAGCAAAAATTATTGAGAATTACTTGATAATATCAGGAGTACTTGAGAGTGCTGATGATTCTTCCAGGCCATTTGTAGCAGTTTATTTGTGTTGTGCATGGGTCAGTTTTAGCATGGCAATGAGCCTGTGGCCATCTCTGTGTTCTACCTTGCACTTGCAGGATTTCTATTATTAAACAAATAGAGAATTGGACATTGTACATGTTTAATTATTAGCTAAGATGTTATTAAAGTTGTGTTTAGGGATTATAGAGATACTATTGATATTTTTTGCCAATTAAAAAAAAATAATTTTTTTGGTTTTTTTAAGAAAGATTTCAGGAGAAAAATCTTTAAAAAGTACCTTTCTGGCAATATCTGTAGTAGTCTATGAAGGGCTTGTGTCTCCTAATTGATGTAGTTGTCTGGAACATAATTCCTTTTCTCATTGTTTCTGTTACCATCTTCTGTAGAATACCATCTTCTTCTAATATGATATTATATTGTGAAAACTGAAAATTAACCTAATCAAAATAGTTTTCAGATGCTTAATTAGATTTTTTGTGTTTGCTGGAAAATAGGGTTTTTTAATAACTTTGTTTCTTACAAGATTAAGCAAGTATTAATTCTGTTTTCTAGTATGCATCCTGCTTTGCTGATCAGACTTCTTTAATTATAAGAAGTGTTTATCACTTTTCTGTCCCATGAAAGATAATAAGGTACATGTACTTTACAGCTTGAACCCATATGAAATGTTTTCTTTCATCCCTGAAGTCAATGGACAAGTGATTAACCCCAAAAGCTGCACCAATAGTTTTTAATAACATTACCACTGATGGCTTTATTTTAATGATAAGATAATTTAGGGATTTTTTTACATACAATTTAAGAAAGCACTGATTCTCATTATATGATACAGAGAGTTTTTGTGGAATTGCTGGGATTTGTGTGTGATTGGTAGAGATTTGCTGTTGGCCTGAGAGTATCAATATTGAACTACTGTACATTTGTGTTCCGTGGTGACCTGAGAATTGTGGACTAGAAATAAGGTGCCAGAAAAAAGTGGGCTTTGTTCCATTTTGATTTCAACAGATTTATACCCACCTAAAAACTTTTTTTTTGAAAACTGTCAGTCATTTACTCTTCCTGCCAGGTGATTGTGGACTCACTGGTAATGTTTTGCTGGCTCTACCATTTTAGTTTGCAGATAATCTTTCCTTTTTTCTCTTCAGTTCTATTTAATACCATTGTCATGGCTGAAGACACAAGTCTCTCTCTAAAGTCCATGGAGTGGTATTAATTTAATTTCATGAAACCTCATAAAGGCCATTAAGCTTCATACAGGCACCTGCACTTTGCTTATAACTTAGACATCAGATTGCAAGGTCAGGCATGTAATTTTCATAATTTAGGAATAATACTGGATCAAGACTTTTAATACATTGGTTTTTTGCCTTATGACTTTGGATAGTGCCAATTTTTCTCTCTATTACAAACGTGGCATAGCTACCCAACCTTTGTTATCCTATTATTCTGGTTTATAGGTTGATAACCATTCTGTGAGCTATGAGGTGTGGACCTGCCCCTGCTGCATTCCCTGAACTAAAGAGAAAAGCAAAAACAAGAAAGAAAGGAGAAAAGAACCCCCCCCTCCACTAACCATTAAATTGTAGGGTGATCTGGAGATAAAAGCAGAATCTCTTTTTTGCTTTTCAAATATTTGCTTGGCCTTCAAAAGGTATTTGCCTTTTGTGTTTACATTGGATTTATTTTTTTGGCCTACATGCAGAAAGAGAATGATACATTAAAGAATAATGGACAATAGTGAGGAAAATGCTCTCAGTTTTCACATCTAGCCTGTATTTTCTACTCTAGGTTTATTTTTTTAAATCTTGTCTACTTCTATTTAAATAGAAACTGCTGAGTATTGTAAAGGGCTGTAAATGTGAAAGTATCAGATGAAGTACAGTACAAGAAGATTATCTACAGGTTGGCAGGCAGTAATGAAAGTTGGCAAAATGCCATTTTCTTCTATGAACCTTTGGGACCTCAAGTTATTCCTGTGTGTGGCAGAACAATGTAAGGCTTCAAAAGCCAGTGATCTGTCACTTGCAGGAGTGCTTTCTGCGGTTCCTGAGAGACACAGGTGAGGTTTGTCTCTGTAAAGTTGTATAAATCTTCACCAAGGCAAAAGGAAAGATGCTTTCTTTGGCTGAGAGTTGATGTCTGTGTCATATCAACTTCAATTCTTTCCCTCTGGATGGCATTAGAGCTTCCTCGGAACCTGCATTGTCCCTTGTGGATTTACTTTCATTGAAAGAGCAGAGTTTAAGCAAGTTTGTATAAAAATATAGTGTAGTTTAAAACCCCACACTCAAGGGAAGCACCACTTTGGGACAATTGCCTGGTCCAAGTTTATCTTTTTTGTCGTTCGAGTCAGTCCCTTTGTTGTTTTACACATAACTACTACATCATCAAAAGCTTGTGATTTTGCTAGAGTCAAGTCATGAGATGGAGATATTTCCCCTACCTTCTTCCTGTAATATTTAGTATTTTTGATGCTACTAAGTTAAAAACAAACGTGACCCAATGATTTATTCGATGCATCTTGATTAATGCGCTTTGAAAACAGGGGCATTTATAATAGATAAAAATATATTTCACCACATGTATGTCATAAAGCTCTTAGTATGTTACAGTCTGTGAAAATTACAGTCAGTTAATAATATGTCAGCTCCCCACTGTGTGCTTCGTGGGATACTGAATGGGTGTTACAAGATTTATTTGCTGGATTTTGCAGGTTTTCTGTAGCGTGTCAGATGCCTTGCTGATTGCTTGGTGAAGCCTAGAGCATGAGCTCCCTCCTGCAATGTTTACTTTAAGTCAATCTACATTTGCTTAAAAGTATGACAGGACTGAAATCAGATCACCTCCTTGGAACTTTCCTCAAAGCCTGGATACTCTTTTGTGAGACTGTTGTGTGTAACTTAGATGCACACTTATGTGGGAATCACAATTTACTTCATAGCTCTTAGAATTACAGGGAATGGATTGGTAATAAAATGTGTGTTGTAGTGTTGCTAAAGTGATAATAATATTGCAAATAATTCCTATACTACTGTGGGATTTTGAAGGGGGGATATTATTTCTTGACTTTGTTCATGATGTAATTACAAGAATTCTCTCTCCTTTAAAGCTTTCATTCTTGTGTATTTCCTTCATCTGTTCATGTCTTGTAATTCTTTCATTCATAAAAACAATTTCTTGGCCTTATTGATACAGTGTTATTTTACACCTAAAATCTTAGAAAGTGGGAATGCTCAGTTCTGACAATTTTTTTTTTTTTTCCTTGCTGGGAATACATTGGAACATTTCTGTTTAAATGTTTCCATTCGTGTCCTGCAGAGCAGGCAATCTTCTAGTTTAGTTAGAAGGTGCAGAAATACCTGTTTTCAAAAAATATAAAATCCTGAGGATGATTAATGACTGGGATTAAAATCATAGGATGTAGGGAATTTGGGCAATGCATAGGTGGTGTCTGTGGTGCTCCATTGAACTGCCATATAGAATGTTATATCAGGATAACATGATGGGTAAATTTCTGTGTGACTTCAAGAGCATCAAGCACCAACTTGTATAGCAATTGGCTTTAATAGGCAAAAAAAATCAAAGGGAGTTTAGGAAAAGAGAAATTGTGTGAGCTGATTTAGGATTTGAGGCTCTTGTCTGATGCTAATAAAGTTTTCTGATGTCATTCTTTTTGTAGCTATAATGTACACTACAGAAATAATTTGTATAATGTGTGCTTGCGTGTTCTATCTTGAATGAGGTATATGTTTATAATTTCTGGCTTTCAGATTTAAATCTGTGAACACAGCAAGAGCTCAATGAGTTCTGATAATAATAGTCCTATAATGCAGAGAGCCTGAGAACTTCCTTGCAAATCGAAGGAGTCATTCATTTCACAAAAGTGGTAGAGAAAGAAACTTGCCAGAGTTGCAAAGAATCATTTCTGCAAGGGTCACACAGAATAGATTAGACCATAATCAAAATATTTTTGGGACATCTTACCATTCTGAGAGAGGTAGTTGAAAAGGAGCTTTGAGAATGGGTGTTTTGAGAAGTATATTTCCGCTCTACCACTTTGACCATGTGCCCTAAACCCACGCAGATTAAGAAATATAGGCTTTAATTCCACGTCTGCTTTCTACTGAGACCATATATCAGGAGAGTAAGGCTCTTTTCCAGGTAATTACTGGGGGGCTTATGACCCTTTTCTTTCTGTTTCTCTTTCCCATTTTGTATGTAAACATGTATGCAAAGTAGCAGTGGTAGAAGTTTCTAGAATTAATATGGAACAAAAATTTATGTTTTAAACTTTATCTTTTTATTTTCAACTTCTCCAAACTTTCTTCTTCTTTTAAAATTTACCTTTCTTCCCTGCCTTGTAAAAACATATTTATTTTGTGTTGTTTTGTTTGGAAATATCAGAGCACTGTGGGCAGAATTTATGGAGATATCATATAAGAGTGTTTCTTGCATGCAGGATAAAATCGTAATTTTCCTTCTGTTTTGTACTTTCCCATTTTTAATATATTTAGTTGTAATTGCATTTCATTGTGGAAGGTGTTTTCCACAAACAGGCTGGACTGGTACACTGCTGGGGCACCTTCAGGGGGCCCTGTGGTTCTGCAGAGAGTGTTATGAGCTGATAGCATATTTCTATCTTTCTAGCTCAAAACTTGGGATGTTTGAAATACTAACTTTGCATCTCGCTGTTTTCATAAAGTTTCTGGCAAATCTAGAGGAGGCATTCCCAAAATCTTCTAATATTATATTACCATGCTGGAATAATTCCTGTTCAACCTTGTGACAACTTTCTGGTAGGTGCTGGGCAGACATTTGGTCCATCAGGCACCTTAATCTGTCTTTCACTGGTTTAAGCTTAACCTGGTCTCTGGGCTTGTTTTAAAGTGCCTCCATCCCTCCTTTCTTCCCCATGCCCCAAAACTCAGTGCCTAGCAAAGGCACCTGGGAGAGCCACAGGCATCTCTTGACCCTGTTATTACCCATGCAGAAGGAGGATGAGTGGGAAGCCCTCCACAGCCTCTGGGCCCCTTTAGGAAGGTCTGGTGCCAAGGCTGTTGGAGCTGGTGGTGACTGCAATAGGAACCAGGGGGAAGTGTGCACCCATTCCCACTGGTGATCCACGAGGTCTGCCTAGCAAAGCTGCACCTTAAAATATCTTGAGTGAAATCCTGATTCTGCTGAAGTTGCTGGGTACTTAGGCATTAATTTTATATCAGCAAGGATTTCACCAGTATTTTTATTTTGCAGCTGTAGAGGGGGGGAAGCCTGAACCAAGATGAATGTGACTTCACGTTGTGAAATAGATTCTCTGCTAGTTTCATCCTTGCCTTCCTCCCATCTGAATAACTGTAAATGATGTTCTCTGTTAATAAGTGTGTACTTTGTCTAAATTGCATTTATTTTTCTTTTGACATATATACCATTTTACTATTAATCATCCCCTTCTGCTCTTTACTGTACAAAGACACTGTTGTGCTGATGGAACATATTTAATCTTTGGTATGTTGTATTTTATTTCTATTGTTGCTTTCCCATTTCTTTATGGAAAATCTTTCTTTATTGACTCTTAAATCATGGGTTAAGCCCTTATTGAAAACACGTTCTGTATGTACTTCTTGTGAGTGAAAGAAGTTCTTTTGAGGTTATAGGCTAGGCTTGTACAAATACTTCACTATACAGTAAAAATTCAGAGGTCTCCTATATGTTATCTAAAGCTAGAAATATACCCATTTACTCAGCAGCACATCATAAAAGAGATGCATACTATGTTCATGTCTGTCAGCGCCTTAAGTCATCACTCTACAGCCTTCTTTAAATTCTCTTTTTATTGAAACCAAGAAACAAAGCAAAGACCAAAAAAAAGCAAAACCAACATCAATTACATGTCAACATGACATCAAACAGCATAATATATCAGAAAAATAAATGTATGATCTGGTGACTCAATGATTTCTGTCCATGTGGCATTTACAGAGAAGTAAAGAAAAGGCAAATAGCTGCACATCTGTATTGGGAAAAATGTCCAGTATAAAACTGGCCATCGTGACAGCATCAGAAAGCTCTCAGCTGAGATTACTTGGAAATTACACACAGAAGAGGAAGAGAGGTTCCGACAGTCTTGCTCTTATATACATTTAGAGTTTTGTGCAATGAGTGCTGTGCAGGTATAAATCTTTGTATAAAAACATTAAGGATGGAGATTCTCTGCTTGCTGATGCTAGATCCAGGTTTGTAGTTGGATGTGTAGTACAGCTGCATGCAGAGTGATGCAGAAATGCAATGAGGAAAAAAAAATCTCTGAAAATAAATGTGACTATCTGGTGAAACTATTAAAATGGATACTGACTCCAAGCCTATTTGTATATTTGCTGAAAGAGATATGAAAAAGCCTCTTTGTATAAGTGCTAAACACATGAAAACCGCTGAGAATCGGTTAAGCCCCTAAAATAATAATCTGGGAATTCCATTCATTATTATTGCAAAGGGCATCATAACTTTATGGTAAGTAGGGAAGGGTAGGAGAGAGGTGAGACTGTGGGGGTGGGAACTAGAGAAAGAAAACCCAGAAAGATCCAGAATCAAACACAGCCTCTGTTATTTGAATTTGTTTTTCGTTTTCAATGGAGTGATAACTGGAACAGCTCAGCCTGAACTGCCTGGCTCGACACTCTCTGTTCTAAGGAACTTGGATGTGTTTCACAGCTTACATCTGGACAACAGGGCACAGGGAAAAAAATCCTCAAGGATGGATCACATTCTCTTTGCACAGTTAGGGCTTGAATACAATATATAATAAATGTATGGATGAAGAAAGATATAGACACATACATTTATGTATCTACACACACGTGTTCATGTGTGTATAAATCCAGATTCACAAGGGACTTCTCATTTTGTTCTTAGGCTCAGTTCACAGACCTATGTTCTGTCTCTTCAGAGTAAAAAGAAGTCACATTCTGGAATTTATTTATCTTTCTTTTGTTTTACCCAAGCTGACTATTTATTCAGTGCTATCTGAGATCTCTTTTTGTTAATCTTATTACAAGTACAGCTATAGGCCTCAAAGGTGGTGATAAGTGACCCATTGGACCTGGAAATGGTGCTTTCTATGAGAGCAGGGAATACATAATGAACTCCTTATCTTATCTTTTAGATCAGCGATAACTTCAGTGAGACCACTTGGTCAATATTGTACATCTCACTCTACGGTCTTCCCAAAGCAGTGACAAAATTGTGCCCAGTGCATGCAACTTGGCCTCTATGGGTAGCAGAGCACAGTGCAGCACAGAGCCTGTGGGGAGAAGCAGCTCCTGTGGGGAAAATAGCAGTTCATGGAAACCTCAAGGGAAATTTAAGAAGGGATGGTGTGAGTGTGTGCGTGTGTGTGTTGAAGTCTGAAGGCAGAGAACTATGAGGGCTATGTGGAACATTTCCTGGAGCTTACAGCTCATAAACATGGCAGGATTGTCAGCCCTGCAGTGTCCATCCCTTCCCTCTGGGCCCCTGCCAGTGCCCCTGTGCCCTGTGTCAGGTGCTGCATCCCAGCCCCAGGGTGGGAACTCCTCACGCATCCTCCTGCTGCTGCTGCTCTAGCACTCTCCCACCATGTGTTCTGCTCAGCTGAGGAAGGTCCTTTCAGTCTCCCAGATGCTTGGAT